>NC_139892.1:21765477-22965477 GCF_905171665.1 Trachurus trachurus | reverse complement strand
TCAAATCAACAAGGATTATCGAGCAGATCATTCACGGAGAGGCCCTTTGATTAAGGGTATTATAAGAGGCATCTTTTTATGGAGACTGCAAGCTGACATGGAATTAAAAGACCCAGAGAGAGGAGAGAGATAGGGGGCTAATGAGCAGGAGACATGAGCAAGATACAGAGAATTACTGCCTTGTGATCAGAGACGATGAAATTTAGCAATTCACAGTAGGATTCAGAGAGACACCACAGGACAACACACAGTTCAAAGGTTAACATGAAAAGACTCAAAGAGGGGGCGACACAATGTTTATTTTAACACCAAGAATAAAAACTTATATTTGGCCTTAAAGGGATAGTTCACCCAAAATTCAAATTTCACTCATTATCTACTCACCCTCATATCGACTAAGGGCTGGGAGAATCCGTGCCTTCTCGGAGTTTACGGGGGGGTCCGCGCAGCAGTATTTGTCCATATAATGGTTGTGAATGGTACTCACTTTGCTTCGTCCAAGAAGACACACCAAAAAACATCCAAATACCTCCATACTGCTCATCTGTAATGTCCCTCTTGTATTGAAGCCCCGACATGAGAAATTGTTCCGCCGGTCAGATTTGCACTGACACAGGCAGAGCAGTGAACTGAGACACTGGGAGCTTCCGCTACAAACAAGCTTAAAATATAGACTTATTTCATTTTTTCGGAACAATTTCTCATGTCGGGGCTTCAATACAAGAGGGACATTACAGACGAGCAGTATGGAGGTATTTGGATGTTTTTTGGTGTGTCTTTTTGGACGAAGAAAAGTGAGCATCATTCACAACTATTATATGGACAAATACTGCTGCGCGGACCCCCCCCCCCCCGTAAATCCGAGAAGGCACGGAGGACTCTGAAACTTCTCCCAGCCCTTAGTCGACATGAGGGTGAGTAGATAATGAGTTGTGAGAAATTTGAATTTTGGGTGAACTATCCCTTTAATAAATGAGAAGATCAGAAAATCCAGTATTCATAGAATCACATAGTACCGGGCATTGCACATTTTAAAGACAGAAAGGAAACAGACAGAGATACAACAAAAGAAAAAGAACTAAGAGAGAAAAGGTAAGTAGATTATACGAGAAGCTGAAATCGCTTGTTGAAACCTAGAAATATTGTATTATTTTACAGTGTGTGCAGAGCAACAGCAGCTCACCTCAGCTGTAACTGGCAAGGTTAGGCCCCTTCGTTTCCCTTTCTTGCTGATGTTGCTGATGTCTTTTTGGTGCACCAGTGAACACTGTGGGCCCTAGTTTGCTGGCGCAGCGCAGGTGGCGCAAGGTAGCGCAGCCAGTCTAATGCAAGTTTCGACCAGCGCAGCCTAGCGCAAAGTCAGATTGGAAGATTTGTAGATCGCGCTGCGCTGAGATAGGCGTGGCGGCGCAGCAGGGGGAGGCGTCACAGATTCTGCTTGGTGCAGTGGAAGTTTCGTCCGAAAATGTCCCGCCGAAGTTGCGCTGAAAGCTCGCCACCTCCAACCAGGTCTAGTCTCAGCGCAGGGCGGAGCGCAGCAGGTGCAGTGCAAGTTTGGCTGACTGACCTGCAGTGCACACACGTCACCAAGACCTCACAGGCAGATCTCCACAGTTCCAGACACATTTCAATGCAATAAATATCCACAATAACCACTATTTAATGCAACTAACGGAATCAACACGTGGATTTATATCTATATAGATTGTCCCGTCACATCTGACGTCAGATCAAAGCAGAGATCAAAGGCTGTCGGCGCGTAAAGGAAACTCCACCTGAATTAACACAGCAGGGACGAACTGGCACTGAAAAGCAGCTGTGGATGTCCCAAAAGCAGGACTGAGGGTGGATGACTGCATGTCGCTGCCGTGTTGAGATACCACTCTGCCCTTGTGATGATCGCTGTATTTATTTATTTACTTATTAATTCATAAGCACGTGCGACCGCATCACGCAGCCGTAATGAAAAACAAAACACAAATCATCATCTCTCTTAGTCCACCACCACTGCCTCGGTATCAGATAGTCAGTATATAGCCTACTACAGTATATTCAGCATCTCTATCACAGAGAAAAAAAGAGAAAAAAAGAGACGGACAGAGAGAGAGAGAGAGAGAGAGAGAGAGAGAGAGAGAGAGAGAGGGAGAGAGAGAGAGAGAGCGCGTCCTTGCTGATTTCATCCACATGGTGTGTGTTTATGTTGTGATTAGTGTAGCCTACACCTCTGATCTTATACACAGGGTTTGAATAAATGTGAGTTTCTTTATTAGTTTATTAGTTGTTGTTTCTTAGATTGCGTAGGGGTTCTCAGTGTATCAGATCAATCCTGGTTAAGTATATTAGTAAACTCATTATTGGTCACTCTGAGCTCGGACCTCCGGGGAAACAGCTGTTTCCTCCGGGGAGAGGTTCGGCCTCTGGCGTCGCTGTTTCCTCCGTCCATGTCCAAGTATAAAATGACAAACTTGCAGCGCGCATCACCCGCCGCGCAGTTAAAGGTGAGGAGAGGAGCTCCTTTGATTGGTGAAGATCTGACTCGGCTGTGTCAAACCCACTCCACGCCTTTCTCTCCTCCTTCTGTCTCCCTCCCGCCCTCTCTCCTCCCTCTTCGCCGTTTGCGCCGGTGGGAGGGACGAGGGGAGGGTTTACGCTGGTCTAAGTCTGACTGCGCGGCCCACGAATCTTGCGAAATGGACCTGGTCCAGCCCCGTTGGCGTGGCGAAGCTGCGCTGATCACAGACTTCACCTGGTCGACGAAACTAGGGCCCTGTGACATTCAGGCCCCTGTGTGTGTCTATTTGTGTTTGTGTCCTGACAGAACACACACACATTACAGTAATAGGTTTAAATGTACCTTTCTTCCTGCCCACCACCAAAAGGAATTAATAGGAACAGAGCTATCAGCATCAGCAGTCATTGTTTAATGCACTGTTTAAACGACTGTTAGATGAGAGGAGGACTATAGCCAGAGGCTGATGAAGGCACTTACGGTAACATGTGAGATGGAAGAGCTAGAGATCAGATAAACACAGATAAGAGAGGGAGGAGGAAACTGGAGTGAAACACTAGAAGCAGGAGTGTAACAGTGTGTGTGCAGTTATGTGTGTAACATAAACAAGACTAGGTCAAAACCACACATAACCACGTTGTGCATTCTCCCAAGTATCAGCCGGTTTCAGCTCTGTATCTGTTTGCTCCTCTGTTCTCATATACACAGTATCTTAAAGGGATATTCCGGCATAAGTTTAACTAATGGTCTAACACACCGTGACACAGAGTAAGACCCCCCCCCCCCCCCCCCCCCCCCCCTCAAGAGATCAAGCAACTTTAGCAAAGACCGCACGATAGCAATACACTGCAGTCTATTTCTCCACCAACCAAGCGCCATCAAAAAAGCCACTCATAGCCACAAATAACGCTCAGAAAAGCACCAAACTTCAGCAACAGTACAAATAGTGTCCCAGCCCATAATACAAGGCATCAAACACCTGCTGGCTTTGCCTGAAAAGAGACGAAAACAACTTACCCACTCTATCTATAATTATCTATCTATCTATCTATCTATCTATCTATCTATCTATCTATCTATCTATCTATCTATCTATCTATCTATCTATCTATCTATCTATCTATCTATCTATCTATCTACTGTATCTATCTATCTATCTATCTATCTATCTATCTATCTATTTACCTTCTATTTTTTGACCTCTCTCCCTCCTGCACTCTCTCTCTCTCCCCCACCTCAACATTGCTTGTGATGATCAATCACCCCACCAAACCTTTCCCCTGGTTGCCGTGGCGACATACTTCGCCTGTTCTCTCAATGGTGACCATAAACATGTTTATGACTTTGGTCCACATCATTCCCGTGTCCCTGATTTTATTCCTCCAACCCTCCAACCATCGCTTCCTCTGCCTTTTCTATACTGTTTTTTTTTATTATTTATTTTTTTTATCCCTCCTCCTGTTCTGTCCTGCACTTTGATCATTTCCTGTTTTTCCATCCTGGTCTCCATTACGTCTTGGGGTCCCCCTCTTATTTATTTTCTTTCCATTACTCCAGCTACAACCTCTTTTTCTCATTTCATTCCTCCATCTGTGCCTTTATGACTTAATTCATCACCTATTTTTACGCCTCTTTAATCAACCCTTTACACACACACACACACACACACACACACACACACAGCTTTTTACTTCTCCTACCCCTCCTCTTATCCAACCCTCTCCCACTCCTGTCATTTCTCCATTCTCCCATCTATCACTCCCTCTAACTCCCTTTGAGCCCTCTCATCCCTCCTTTTTTCTTCTCTCCATTTATCATGTTTTTTTCGCCCCATCTACCTTCATATCAACCCTTTTCCACCTTCCACCTCCACTTTATCTCTCCTCCCCTCCTCATGTTTTCTTCTTGTTGTTTCCCTTCTTCCTACCTATTCTACATTACGTTCCCTCTAGCTCTGTCTCATTTTTTCTTTCTTGCCTTCATTCTCCCTCCAGTCTTTCTCTTCTCCCTCTCTCTTTAAGCTCCACCTTCATCCCTCGCTCTCACATTCTGTCACCTCATCAGTCAACGTGAACATTTCACAGAGAACATTTCTTTTTCTTTCTGCTCTGTGTAAACACCTGTTGGAAACACGGAGACATGCTTAAAGGAAACTGTCTATGTATGTTAGCAGCATGTTGTCTGCTCTTTGATGATGCCATTTCATTCATGCACCTCTGCCAACACATCAGTTAAATAAATAACTTCTTTCAAACTGCACTTTTTAATGGGGACTATATCAAAAGAAACCAATGTTGGATACAAATCACAGAGGAGTCCATTAGTCTTCAGTCTCATCTCAGCTCATCTTCACTGTAGCGCTTTCAGATTGGAGGTGAGCTCAGACTCTTTGTAATGAAGCAGCTGAAAGAGGAAATAAAATTACATTGATATGACATCTAAACTGATTATTATCATCAGTCATACTCAGCTATGACCCTAACCCTAACCTATAAAAAACAGGGGCATTATTTTGAAATGATGTTGACCTTTAAGAAAACAGAGACAAATAGAAGAATTAGTGCAATATAATAACTTGTCACAGGTGTTCAGACAAAGCGTGTCTCTGAGGCTTCACCATGGAAGACACCATTACATCTCTACTAATTAGCTGCAGTCCCTCCCCGACCCTTACTTTAACTTTAGTCACAGCAGCACTGGGTGAAGCCTGGAAATTGGTATTAGAAACAAATGGATTGACTGTATAACTAATCACTCTGGTACCACTGTTCAGAGAGAGAGAGAGAGAGAGAGAGAGAGAGAGAGAGAGAGAGATACGTTTTTCATGACATGTTTGTTCTATTGATATATTAATGTGTAAATACATATCATTTGTCAGGGGTCAGTCATTGTTGTACTTGATCCTAAAAATGTTGACCTTTGCACTGCCCCTCTGACCACAGTCTGTACCCTATGATGACAGGCCTTTTGGCGCCATTTCCTGGTCGTATGAACATGATAATAGGAAAAAGTGGTGTGTGTGTGTGTCTGACATGTGTGTGTAGATGTGCAATATGTGCAGACAGACTATTATTAGAGACAATTCACATCTGCCTGTATGTTTTATTTGAGCATCTGAGCTGATCATTGTAGTCGGCCAATAGGAAAAGAGCTGCAGCCTGGAGCTGCTTCTCTGATGGGTTTTGAGAACAAACTGAACTTTCCGGATATGTTGCACTTTTCATCCTGACAACATGATTCTCATTCATGTTGTGTTTCTTGGCAGAACCGTTCAGCAGCTTTTAGTGTGCTTTAGGGTTCAGGCCACGGGAGATACAGAGAAGCAAACAGGGAAAATAAACACAGTGTGTATAGTTACACAAATCAAAATCGCACACACGATAAACATCTACTGCCATGTGTGTTTGTCATATCAAAACACTTTGCTATCTCCGCATGAGTGATCAGGTTTGTCAAAGGCGACATCCAACATTTAGAAAAGCTGAATTGCTTTGTTATGTAAATATTACACAGTATTACACAGCAGCAGGAGCTCAAACTCAAACTTTATTTATTTAGCATCTTTCATACATATAAAATGCTACACAGTGCTTTACAGGTTAAAAAGACCCTACCCCTCCCACACACACACAGACACACACACTCACACACTCAGGCATGCCCACACAGCCGCAAACATATACTTGTTAAGATATGGCTGGGCACGGAGGATCCAGGAAGTCACCAGTCGGTAAACTGGGAGGTTTTCTGTGGCAATGAAGAGTTTTATTTTTCAGCTATGTATAAAAGATGTTCTCACATCATAATGGCAATATTAGCAGTGTTAAAAAGTTGTTAACATGTGATAAAGTTCAGATTACTCATTATGGATGTATTGTTTGTCTTCACATGAACTTCATGAGAGAAACATATTTTTTAGCCACTTCTTCAAAGTTTCAGAACAAATTGTGTGACATCATCTGTAAGAACGTAAAAATGAAATAAGCCCCTATACTATACTATCTGTTTTTTGACAAACATACACATCACACACATTTAAATACCAACAGGAAAAACGAACAAATCCATGACCACTAGTCTTTATAAAATCAGCTTGTTTTTCCACTCAGTGTCTTGCATACATGACAGAGAAAGGCTGTGCAGTGATAGATGGAGTAGGAGTTGAAAAATATAAAGGCAATAAACTGAGATTATCTGAGGTGTGTTACAACAGAAGGTGTTAGCAGGTGCTCTCCTCCTCGCAAATGGACAGATGGAGAGAGAGAGATGAAACAAGAGGAAGGAAGAGAGAGGTAGAAGATTAAGGGCCGATGCACATACTGTAGGAAACAGGGTTTAGTCCATCTGTCCATGCTTTGGTTTCACGCTGAGGTTTAAATCTCACCAGTCGGTGTACACACGCAGACCTGGTCTGCTATTCCTGTGGGGACACTCGCTGATAAAAATGCCTCCCACAGCCCCTAACGTCAACCATGATTAAACCATCAGGTAAATATCTAACCCTACACCTGGTTCTGCCCCTGACCCTAAAACCTCAGAGAGCAGCCTCTACCCGACAGAGAGCCAAAAAATGTGTGTGTGGAGGACGTTCGGTAAATAGTCCTGGGTTTATATGATTATAATAAACTCAAACACAGACCTCGTGTCATCAGCCTCTTTATCAAGAGGTCACCATGGTGACTCATCCCATCCCCTCTTCCTCTCTCCGTACCTTCTCTCTATGTCAGATTTTGTATTCTCTGCCAAATTCATCTGCCAATATCTCTCTTCCTCTGTGTTTGTCTTCTTTCTTTTCCTTTCCTCTAAATTTTCTTTCATGCCTGATGTGCGAAAAAGAAATTGAGAGACACAGGATCTGCAGATGATGCCACGCCGCTGCAGGGTGTGAGATGCGCATCTCATGCGTGTGTCACACAGGCAGTGTGTTGCCAGCCATCCTAACTCGCAGACAGGACTCTGACTCCTGGTGTCTGCTGCGATTGTCAAACACTTTGCCTGCCATTCACCCCAACCACTTCATGCTGACTCCTCTGTCATTGATTAATGTGACAGTTCATTCCCTCAAAAATCTGCAGCCTCTTAATGGGAAAATAATCCTAAAGATGTGTTGTGTTGTGGTGCAGTTTAGTTGTATACAAATGTAATTAATAGGAGACATGGATGTGAAGTGTATTCATGGTGAACACAGTGAGGCCAGGGCGTCCTGACTAATGTCCATGAGTGATCGGTCAAAGTGAGAACGTCTTGCTCTTCATCTCTCTCTTGTGATCTTCTTCTCTGTTGTCTTTCTAGCTCCTCCTCCTGCCTTTGCTTCTTCACCAACTCTTTTGTAAGAACTGTTTTGTTGTATTTCAGTGACTCACCACCATCAATAGAGTGAGCCAGGTTCTCAGCCAAATCACGTCATCTGCTGTGAATCATGCTTTTCACCTCCCTGCTTTTCTCAGAAATCTTTTATGCCGGTTAATTCTGGATATTTAAGTGCGCCCACTTGAGGTCGTGCTTAATGTCCAAGGACCACCGTCACATGGGGAGTGACAACTCCATGTGAATGGAGGCAGAGAAAAGAAATTAGCCTGGACTGTGCATCCTGAGAGGGCTGCGTCATTAAAAAGCAAAAGAGTGCCACTGTTACTGCACAGCATGATTTTTGAGTTTCTGCACCCATGTCAGCCTGACTGAGCAGAGCAAGGTTACTGGCTGCTGGGGAAAGGTGGTAGATTAACAAATAAATCGAATGGACAAGCAAACAAAAAGAAAATGAAAGTTTTTTGCCCTGCGATCAGATCAAAAATAATGAAACCTGTGCAGAAAACCACTCAAACCAAACAAAAACAGTTGCACAACAAAGGCAGCAAATTGATCTCTGATGCCTCGATCTACTTTCCTACTACCTCACAACTCGATACCTCACTCATTTATCCAGCTGCTCTTTTTCTAGACACCACCAACTGTTACACATTTTCGTTAGCCAATGAGCTGAGCATTTGTTGGCTGGTGATGTTCACTAACTGGTCACATACACAGTGACTGCATACGTACCTGTGAGAGTGTGTATTTCTATTTCTATTAAAAAAGTCCAGATCTCTCTGTGTCTGTTCCTTTTCGAACTTTAAACAGCTGCAGTTACTTTGCTTACATTTAAAAACTGTGGTCATTTCCTTTCACTTTGTATTATAGCTTCCTCTTAAACTTGCTTTGTGATCACTTGAATACACCTTCACATTTCTGACCAAACAAA
Organism: Trachurus trachurus; assembly: GCF_905171665.1. Taxonomy (NCBI): domain Eukaryota; kingdom Metazoa; phylum Chordata; class Actinopteri; order Carangiformes; family Carangidae; genus Trachurus; species Trachurus trachurus. Next base: position 22,956,727 of record NC_139892.1, on the reverse strand, counting down.
CAGACCTATGTGAGGGACAAGCTGTTTTCACTGTCCACTCTGTTGTGTGTTCTTTGTAATGGGATTTTCTTCTGTGTTTTACAAGCTAATGTATTTTCTCTCTCTCTCTCTCTCTCTCTCTCTCTCTCTGTAGGTGAGCTAGTCGCACCACCCTCAGTTCTACCAACACCTCCCCCTCCTACTCTTCCTCAACCCATCATCCTTTGCAGTTCCCCTTCCCTCCCACTTCTTGTGGGAACCACACGCTGCCATGTCTCTCTTCACCTCACCCACCTCCATCCTCCTCCTCCTCCTACCCCTCCTCCTCCTGCTGCCTCCCTGTCAGACAGAGTCCCTGCGCAGCGACCCCAGCAGTGACCCCACAGTCTCGTCCTCCACGTTCTCCTCGTCCTTCCTGCCCACGGAGTCTAATGGTAACAGCAGCAAGCCCACTCCCAGGGACAAGTGTAACGAGGCCACGGTGTGTAGAAATGGCATCCTGCTGCCCATATGGATGCCTAAACAGCCCGCGCTGGGCGAACAGGTGGCCAGAGCTGTGGTCTACTTTGTGTCGCTCATGTACATGTTCCTGGGAGTGTCCATCATCGCTGACCGCTTCATGGCGTCCATAGAGGTCATCACATCACAGGTGAGGATGGGGGAATGGAGAGGTACATTGGCAGAGTGGTCAAGGAGAAAATAGTGGGAAGACACCATACCTCATGCAATACATGCCAGAGTCCACCTGTAAATCTAACTTCTTTAATATACAGTAGGTCGCAGTAAATTTCATGCCATAGGACGTATAGAAATGTATTTTGTAGCAGGCAAACTGACCGTCAGTGTGTCCTGTCTTCACTGAATACATCCTGGCGTAGACTCCGGATCAGACAACAAGTTACATGGATTATTTTGATTATCCTGTGAGGGTTTTTCAGTGAATTGTTTGGTCCATAAAATATCTTAAAGCTGTGGAAAATGCCTGAAGCTCCGAGTCCTCAGAGACTCTAAGTGAGTGTAAGCCTCAGGCATTTAGGCATGGTTTCACAGCAGCCACATGGTTCAACTCCTGCTGGACGCTGTCCTTGTTCGTCAAACTCTTCACTCCCCACTGAATCCTCTCGACTGTAAAGTCAAAAATACCAACAAAAAAAAAAAAAATCTTTTAAAGCAGTGAATCACTACAGTACATCTGAGAAGCTTGAACTCATTCATGTTGGGCATGTTGCTCTTTAAAATGGATGAATGCTCCACGTGGGAGTTGTTTTTAACTTATTTAATATTCACTTTTCCCAAATTTACATCTTTGAAAAGTTAATTGGATTTAATGAATATCATCAGCACTTTATCCTCTGAGAAAATATGCGGTGCTGTTAGAAGTAAAGGAAGCTAATCACCCATGACGCCTGTAAATAGAGAGGCGAGGGTCTGATTACCAAACATTCAGTGCAGAACCCTAACAGAAGACAGGACGATTGTCTCACAGTGTAAGGACACACAAGTCTGTATTACTGAACATTTCAGTCTGCCTCATGACCCTTCATCTGTTTAACATTTATGCCAGGAATTATTTTTTCTTATTATTTTTTTCACTAATGAGTTGTTGCATCCAAACTTAATGCACAGATTTCAACCGTATCAAGTCCTCTAACACAGTCATGCTTCCCAACCAGTCTGTGTGCATACAGGCAGTTTGCTTCAGTTTTAAACTAGAATAATAATTTATTATTTTATTTTAAGAATTTCAAAATAAGACCAAAACCTTCTAATTTTTTCGTTCTGGTTTAAAACTTAAAAAAGGAACTTCCTGAACATTCACAGACCCAAGCACCAGATCATGGATCACTTGAAAATCTATAGATCCAGGCTACATGATGCTTTCTCACTGCAGTGATGTTTCTTTTTAAGCAGCTCTTAATAGATCTTTGACACTTCATTTTGCCATGGGTGTCATCTTTTAATACACAATCTCTCTGACAAACATGTGAACACTGTCTGATCACAGCTGTAGAAAATTAGCTCCAAAGAGTTTCTGCATTATTGGCACCACAGTTAGAGCCGTAGGACCGGAGGAGAGACAGTTTGTTCTCCTTTCCAATGACGTCCACTCAGTCAGGTGACTGTTGCAGGTGATTTAATGGCTTAAAGGCTAAAGAAAGCAATAATCAGTCAAGAGCCGTGTCTAATTTAATGAGAGCATGTTAATTATTGAATGATGCAACTGCAGTAACTATAAGTATCAATACTGACAACTTCAGGCAGTATTACAAGCAGATCAACATGCTGCAGCAAACAGGGAGAGATTGAATGGGGCCCAGTCCAGGTATCAGCATTTTACATCTTTTCACCATAGTTTTGTTTTGTTAATGAATTGTCGGCCCACTTGCAAAACCAGAACACTTCATCAGTGTGTCCACTGGGAAGCTCTGCTCTAAAATGTCAACCTTTCATTGACTTTTCTTCAGCTGTAGCACTGACTTCCACCTACAGCTCTCAACCCTGTCCATTATGGGAGGCAGTTGATTCACATGGTTTGCAGAAACCACACTGGCTGTGCAACAAATAGATATAGATGGACAAACTCTGATAAGGCAGTGAGGTTGGATCCAGGTCTGTGATTCATCCATAAGTGATTCATTAAGGCCTGATATGTTCAAGGTCAGTGAGTGCATTTGATGATCCCTGATGTAGTGAAGCATCCAGTAAATGTTTCAGCGTCATCATATCGCCATCTCTTTACTGCAACCTCAGCTTGATCAGTGTCCTTCATGGACTCACACAGAGTTCCCTCTCCATTCATTTATCCTCTATAATAGTGTAAATGGCCCTCAGCTGTTTTCGACACAGAAACGTGTTATTCAGCCAGAAGGCCAATAGTTGTGAAGGAATCTATCACTCTCAATGTGTGTGTGTGTGTGTGTGTGTTCTCTCCCAGACGGCCTGTACTAGTTCGAGTGTTGAGGTTGTGCTGTCCTACAGTATGTGCTGGAGAAAAAGAGAGGAAGGGTCCTGAGAGGTTTGGATGGAGGCAGATGCTCAATGTGAGAGAGGAGGATGAGGAGATGTGAAGGTCAGCTGCAGGGAGAAAAGAAAAGAGGATGGACATGGACAATGTAAAACTAACTCCAAGAATGAAGAATCAGATCTGTTATAAAGTAAAAGGACCACAGTGTACAAATACTCTGTTGCTAGTTAATTCTTTAAAGCATATATACGGCCCATTTCCACATATCATCCATGATATTATCAGGTTTTTATTTGTATTTTTTTGTGATCAGTTGTTTATTGTTCTTTTCCATGTTAATAGAGGCAGTCATACAGTCTTTACGTGTCGAGGTTGACCCAATACAAATTACAATGGCAACTGTATCTGCCCCAACCCAGTATGCCTAACACAAAGTAGAACCTACAAGCCATATTATCAGGTTATAATTATTGCTTCATTATGTGCTCATCACTTTAATATTGCAACTTGTAAAGATGGAGCTCATTATGATAACTTAATATAGGCTACTGCTGCTGTGTGAATAATTATTCAAATCAATCTCATCTGATCTTTGCATTATTAAAAAAGCTAAAAGTAATGTCTTATGTGAAGTAAAAAGTACTTTGTAGTGTTATATTGATGTATGAGCACAGCAGGTGACCTATCCAGTGTCACCTGATTGACTCCATCACCGTTATGGAAGGATGAATACGCAGCAGAAACACAGCAGTTAACAATGTAATACTATGAGACAGGGCTGTGGAAAGTTATCAGTGGTATGTTGGTCAGTGAAGGGTAAACAGCAGAAATATGTTCTCACGTTACAAAATCAACATGCAGAAATGTCCATCTGCATCCATATCCGACCCACCACCCATGTTTCTCACTGGATGGTGTCACATTGCTTCAGCAGTTGAGCTTAGTTCAACTTTTCAGCTGTTTTTCTGTCATTTCTGATTCAAATGGCTTCTTACATTTCTTTTCAACATTCAGTAGATATACACAGTTGGAAATGAGGCCTATTTAAAGTAAATTGAAGGTATGGGAAATACAGTAATGATACTGTAATAGAGAGGGCATGAATAGAGAAAGAGAGAGAAGGCTGGGCGGGGGTCGAGTTGTTGGAGTGGGAGGGTGGGATGAATATACATGAGAGGGTTAATGGAGGAAGGAGGGTGTTCATCCATCCTTTACAAGGTCAGTGTAAATTAATGTCTGATTGTGTCCATAATCCAGTGTCCCATAATCCATCACTGTGGCAGCCAAAACACCTCAGCTATTTTGGCAGGGTTGGTCCTTGGTGTGTGTGTGTGTGTGTGTGTGTGTGTGTGTGTGTGTGTGTGTGTGTGTGTGTGTGTGTGTGTGTGTGTGTGTGTGTGTGTGTGTGTGTGTGTGTGTGTGTGGGGGGGGGGGGGGGGGGGGGGGGTCTAGTGCAAATATGTATTTTTAGCCTTCATGTTCTTTCCTGCACTTTATAAGTGTGTGTCTGTGTGTGTTTTGGTACTATGAGGATTCATGAGTGTAGGGAGGACCCACAATAGAAGGAGTGAATAAGCTGCATAAAGTGATGACTACAGTAGTGACAGGGGGATAAATCTGTCTGTGGATAAATATGAAGAGGTTGTGATGGCAGAGCCACATGTTTGATCCCTTGTAGCTCCTCATCACAGTGGCCTTCCTAACCGAATACATCTAATAAAACAGAGAAACTAATAATAAACTACATCAAAATGTAAACACTGTGTTGGTATCTGTCTGTCTCTGGTATCCGTCTTGCTCACTATTAGTCTACATTGCTTGTGCAGTAGCTCACCTGTCAGCCACACTGTGTTTCATGTTATAGCTGCAGTCTGCTGTGTGCTGCCTGTTGCTGCTCCGGCTCATCATCCACCTCTTTTTCTTTCAAGAGTTGTTTGCACTGCTGCAGTGCGTTTCTCAGCAACAGACCTTGAAGACACAGCAGTAAATAAAAGGGCTTCAATTAAATGAAATATGCCAGAAGTACATTCTGCAATGATAACAAGTAATGAGAAAACAGTTGACATACTGTAATTTGTTGGCTGTAACTTAAATAGAGCAGCTCAGTATTGCTATTAAAAGTCTGCCCTTTACTTGCATGAATTTTACAATTATATGAAAATTGCTCTGATAACTAAAGGGACCAATGAGGACAACTTCTTAAATCTAAATCGTAGTTTTTATTTTAACTGCAACACACAACTCTGTTGTTTGCTGTGCTTGAATACACCTGTTTCATTGTTGTAATGATGAAGTGGGGCTACAACTACATAGTGTGCCTCTGTGTGTGTGTTTGGACCAACAGGAGAAGGAGGTGACCATCACGATGCCTAATGGGGAAACAACAGTGGCAACAGTTCGAATCTGGAATGAAACTGTGTCCAACTTGACGCTCATGGCTCTGGGCTCCAGCGCCCCGGAGATACTGCTGTCTGTTATAGAGGTACACACATATACAGTATACTGCACACTTTCTTCTTTATCTTCATCGCGTGTTTTCTTCTACGTTCCAAACAAAACAGTCAGATGATTAGTTCTGTACCTGTTTAACTTTCTAACTCCCTCCCCTGCTACCAACCCTTAAATGCACTCTCTCCTTCTCCAGGTGTGTGGTCACAACTTCAAGGCTGGTGAGTTGGGACCAGGAACCATCGTTGGCAGCGCCGCCTTCAACATGTTTGTGATCATCGGGATCTGCGTGTGGGTGATCCCCAACGACGAGTCCCGCAAGATCAAACACCTCAGGGTGTTCTTCATCACCGCCTTCTGGAGCATCTTCGCCTACATCTGGCTCTACCTCATCCTGTCTGTGATCACGCCGGGCGTCGTGGAGGTGAGACACACTGTGGTTTACTGTAGCAGGAAAGAGGAGAGACAGAATGAGTGACACTGCACGCTTGTGCCGGAGTCAGTCTCTAAAATACATGGAGACTAGAAGACATCTTGGTCCATGTTGTCTCCTTCCTTCTTTACTTGTGTAATTGCAGATTGTGTGATGAATTGTCAAACATAACAGTATATGATGAAAAACGGTGTGGAGCTCTCACAGTTTTGCTTGTACTACTGACTTTCTACCCATTGATGCAAAATGGTGCAAATTTAATAATTTGTTTATTAGTTTTATTTGTCCCGGTTTTGAGACCTACCTGACGCAATTTAAAAAGTTGGGGCATAGCATCTTTTCCCCTCCAAATTAATGTGTATTCATGCACTGTTGTGACACTGCCCTTGTAGGAGTTTCTTGTATTTGAGTTGTTAGGGTGTATTCGTGCCCTGCAGCTCTCCTCCCAGACAATAAGAGCCCTCTCCTCAGAGGAGGAGGCTGCCTGTCTCCTCCTGCTCATTAAACTGTCTGCTGTGTTTACAGGAGTTTATCTAAAGAGACTGGCTGTTGTTTAAGCTCCCACTAACACCACCCGCTGATACTACACAATATATCTTCAAGATGCTCCATCCTTTCAGTAACCGATGGTTTGATGACAGTGAAGATGATGTCAGTACTGTAGCCTTCACATTTCTCTTCTCAGTTGAACATCGATGTGAGAGAAAGTGTGGGGCAACATGTTGAAACATGTTAAGACAGTGCTCTCACTACCATCATCAAACAGCACATGAGTGAATATACTGTATGTTTGTGGACTGGTGTTCATCTCTACTTTAGATTCAAACCACCTTAATATTGGTTCTTAGGGTTATTTGTCACCTGTGCGTCCAGTGCACCCAGATTCAGACATTGTCATTAGTGATTAACTTTCATCTAATCTAAACTGTGTGTGTGTGTGTGTGTGTGTGTGTGTGTGTGTGTGTGTGTGTGTGTGTGTGTGTGTGTGTGTGTGTGTGTGTGTGTGTGTGTGTGTGTGTGTGTGTGTGTGTGTGTGTGTGTGTGTGTGTGTGTGTGTGACAGGTGTGGGAGGCCCTGGTGACCCTGCTCTACTTCCCTGTGTGTGTCATCTTGGCTTGGATCGCCGACCGCCGCCTGCTCTTCTACAAGTACATGGGCAAGCGCTACCGTGCGGACAAGCGCCACGGCATCGTCGTGGAGACAGAGGGAGACCTGACACCCAACAAGGGTGGCATGGAGATGATCATAGACGGCAAGTTCCCGCCTCGGGGGGGTGCTGTGGTCCCCGCCGAGAACTGCGGGGGAACTCAGGATGGTGCTGCGGCCAATAACATTGGCGCGGCAGCAGGGGGCCGAGCAACGGGAACCGGAGGGAACCTGCCCAACTCCAACAGCATGATGGTCAACGTGGAGAGCAGCAAGGAGCTGGACGAGAGTCGCAAGGAGGTGAGAGACTGAGAGGGAGGGGCCACCGTTAAGCGTAGAGAGAACTGTTGTGGATGATATTTCACAAGCAGGATGTAATTCACATACTAAACGTTTTAGACATTTCTATATGATATAGGTAATATGGATATGCTGTGGTTATGGCCTCTGATTTGACATCACGTGGTCAGACAACGACAAACTAAGCTCAGCATCCATGGTTGGTTTAATATCAGTTGACATGAATCATCATCCTGTGTTGTGATTGTTCCTGTTCTAGGGGGGAGCATCGTATCAGCTCATACTGTCTGAAATATTTCTCAATACCTCAGTTTGCCAAGGGGACAAAAAAGATCAGAGCTCAGAAAAAATATAAAGGATGACGGGATGTTTGCTGTGTTGTTTCCCAGAAAAAGTGTAAAGTTCAAATCCTCATCATTTGAAAAGTCTGAGTGGAAGGATTTGCAGAAAACGTTGTATGGTTTATAAAGTGCCAGGATTTTATAACTCACAGCAACAATTTGTTTATCTCTTGTCTTAGCAGTCACAAGGAAAACAACAAGATACATGTTCATTTTACAATCTATCAGGGATGTGTAGCTACTTGATGCATGTGATTGACAGACATAGCAGTTCAATGAATGACGTCCTGTTGTGGAAAAGGTGGAGAGAGGAGATTAAGAGGAAAGAGAAATGACTGAGTGTGTGAGGTTTGACATACAAAGATGGACAAACACTGATGAGGATACATCTTATCTTAACAATTGACCTGATTGATGAGATACTTTTTGCAACGAGAACAAAACATTCCTTTGGATTTTGCTTGATAAAGTGACTTTTCACTGAATGTCAGTGTGTGTTCTCCAGTGCTGCATCGTGCTGCAGAGTGACAGGCCGTGTGGTTTGGACTTGAGAGGAGAGAGAGAGAGCAGGGACAGGCTGTGGCTTCACTTCACTTCACTGGTTCATTGAATTGAAGCTTTGACACATTGACATTTTCTTACTATGAAAATCACTCTCTTTCTCTGACACACACACAATGCATGTACACAATGTGTCATTCACAAGTCTTTAAACAAATTGAAATTTCAAACATTTATTCTCACTTTTATGTTCCAAAATCAAACCACAGTATAAACAATAAAACACTCCGCGTACCAAACTAAAAAACTTGGCAGCTAAATTGTTTCTAATGAAATACTTGGCAGGTATTGAATGTCCTCTCTGCAAATGGAGCTGATTAAATGGAGCAATGGAAATTACTCAACGATTAATTAATTTTTCTCTTTTCATTTTCCCAGCTGGCACTGAAGTCAATAAAAAAGTTGAAAAAAAGAGAAAATACCAAGGCACTCATCTTGAATAAAAATATTAAAATGCCTTTATTGCATTAAGGGCCAAACAATGTTTTCAAAGTTGCAGAATTTTAGATAGAAGTAATCATTTATCAGGCACATTAAAATTGTCATTAGCTAATGAGAGGTAAATAAAACTGTAGATAAATATGGACACAGCCTCAGCGACATCACCCACAGGTTTCTGAGGTGTAGCTCTGAGGCTGAGACTGAGCTGCTCTGCTGTCGCCAACTTGTCAGTGTCTGACTCCGCCCCCTCACTTCCAGCTAATCCAAATATGGTCAAAGAGGAAGAGTGATGTTGTTCAATAACTGACTGAAGTGTTGACTCCTGTTAACCAAAGGTAATTCACTTACTGACTATTCAGCCCACTAACAACCTAAGCCAACAAGCCAGGTATGGGGAGCACAGACACAGATATCTGCTAAAATTCATGCTATAATTTCTCTCACTTCAAACTAGAGGAGAACAGACTTCACCAGCTTCTGTCAGTCAGTAAACGTCACACGAAGACACCAACACACAGACACACTGAGACGAGTCACGTTCAGTGACTGTTGTTACCTGAGGTGAGGCTGAGCAGACGGCTAGCAACTAGTCTACTGACAGGACACCCACCTGTCACTCAAAGAGGCCACGCCCCCTATAATATATACCACTAAGCTTTAATCAAGTTGAAACAGGTGTAACTGTGTTTATTTTAGCTGTTAAACATTTTTACATGGGCGTGTACACGGACTGAGTCAGACTCTAGCGGACATTAGAAGAACTGCAGGAGGGCACTTCTGTGTTGGCTTCATTTTAAAGCCTGGATGGCTGCCACTTGATTTGAAGGTTCAAATATTTTAAGAAGGGAGGCAGTGATGTTTGTGTTGGGCTGAGAACTGAAGCATAAATCCCTCCAATCATCCACCTGCTACAGGGGCCGAAGGTGCCAAGAATCTTCACTCTGCTACAGTCAGTGTTTGTGTGATCAGGCAGGCATGCTGTCAGCGTGGGTTGTGCAGAAATGTTAATCATGAATGTGTCCTCTGCTGCTCTCTCTTCCAGGTGATTCGTATCCTGAAGGAACTGAAGCAGAAATACCCCGACAAAGAGCTGGACCAGCTGGTGGAGCTGGCCAACTACTACGCCCTGCTGCACCAGCAGAAGAGCAGAGCCTTCTACCGCATACAGGTAACACACACATACACACAGATTTATTCATAAATAGTACCTGATAAAACTCAAGGTTGCTCAGAAACTTCAAAATAACAGCTCAGGATGAAACAAGTTTATGAGTCAAAGTTAATTAATAATAAGATCTGTTTTTGATGTATGTTCTGTATTTCATTTCATTTATTTCCTTTTGACCCATCCCTGGGGTATAAGGGACAAAAAAAAGTAGGCTACAACTAATCAGAGCAGACAGTGGCCAGAATATATTAACATTGAGTTAAAGGGACAACGAGGAGTTTTGGAAAGCAAAGTGTTTTTACACTACATTTACCACGAGCCTCCGCGCACACGGTGAAATTCTTGGACCGGCGCAAGACGGACGTCTTGCCAAGAATGTTTTCATTCATCAAGAATTAACAACAGAGGTTCGAAGACGATCAGATACCGCTGTAGTTCCGACCATAAATGGCGATTTGGCGGCGTTGTTATCATGACCCGCCGGGCAGCGTCAGCGAAACCGAAAGTAAGGAAACGCTGGTCGGCTCGCCCAGCATTTCCACCATTAATTAAAATAACAAAATAACGATAGAGACAAAACGATATATTTATCGAAAATGGAGCCATTAACAAGTGTGGGTAGCGTAGATTCATCCACATTAATGTGAGACTTTTTTATAACCAAATAGAAACTCCTCGTTGTCCCTTTAATGTACATATCGACAGCTCATCAGGAGAAAATACTTAGGATTCAGTTTAAACAAATTTAACAAAATCTTTACATTATGAGATGATGAAAGCTTTTTAAATTTGTAAAGATTTGGATTTACTCTACATAACCTTCTGATGAGCTCTTTTCTATCTTCATTGAAAAAAGGACATTATGGTAAATGTGACACTACATTTAGGAAATTCCCGTCTGCCTCTCTGTGTGAAAGCGTGAGAAATGATAGCTCTTTCTGTGGCCTTCAAGGCGACTCGTATGATGATCGGAGCTGGTAACGTCCTGAAGAAGCACGCAGCCGACCACGCTCGACGTACAGCCGTGACTGACGAGGAAGCTCCAGAAGAAGAAGATGACCTGGGGATATGCAGCCGCATCTCATTTGAAAGCGCCCACAGTCAGTGCATGGAGAACTGTGGCGTTCTGACACTGGCTGTAGTCTGCCAAGGTAGTGAAATGAATAAGTCATGATCTAATATTGGATTCACATTATTCAGTCAGTGGAGACTAAGGATGGTGCAGTAATAAAGTATAACATCTTTCCTGTCTTCAAATTAATGCCAGTAGTTGAACTAACTTTTTTAACAGTCTTTGATCTGTTCAAGTTTTAGTCTCTGAGAACCATCTTCATTTTACTGCCAGGTATTTGAACACACTGGCATGTGCTTTCAGTTGCTAGCGGTAGAGGAAGTACTCTGCATCCAAGATCTTGCTTTAGGGAGCAGCGTGTAAGATTTATAATACTCTTGATTATGTTTTCATAGTCACCTCCTGTAGGGGAGATCGGGGTAAGATGAGCCACTTTTCATATTCAGGATCACATGCTCAATTTTTCTTATGGTTTCCTAGCAACAATGGGTGGTTTAACTTACCCCTAGGCTCAACTTACCCCAGTCTCCACTATCTACAAATCAGTGGGACAAATTAGGTTTTTCAACCTAAAATGATGAATAAGTAATAATCTTCATAGTAAGCTAGTCCTCTTGACAAACCCAACGCTGGTGGTAGAGAGCGCTTTTTTACCTATTTTTACCTGATCACCACTACGGGTTCTCCTGTAAACTTGGAGCAGGGTTGGCACTGTAGAGGACGTGTTCTGCAAACTCACAGCCAGATGCCACTAAATCCTAAATAAGTTATTTGATTTTTGTTTAAGCATAGTTTCATGTATAGTTCATGAAGATGAAGAATTTCCAGATGAAAATTTGCAGATAAATATATTTGTATGAAGAAAGTTGGAAAAACTCCAATCTGTGTAAGTAAAGCTACTCACTTTTTTGGTGGCCAGGCCTCATCTGTAGCAAAACAAACGTTCAGCATTAACTTTCCCAATGATATTCAGAAACTCATGGCAAAGCAGAAATTCATCAATATGTGAAAATCTGACAAGCTTTTATTACATAATCTTACATCTTATATTCTAATGTCATAAGTGATTATATGTGTCGGGTCCAGTATTATTCTGTTTTCTCTCTGCTCTTCAGGCGGTCTGGGAGAGAACACCTTCTATGTGGACTACAGGACAGAAGATGGTTCAGCCAACGCCGGGTCAGACTACGACTACAGCGAGGGCACGCTGGTGTTCAAACCAGGGGAGACTTGTAAAGAGATCAAGGTGAGTGAGTGATGAGGAGAGGTAAAAAGAGAGAGACTTAGGCAGTAGTAAACTGATTGAGGGGGGCATTTCATCTTATCTGAGCTCTGCACCACAAACTACCTGGTTGGTCCCAAACCAAAACATGTCTGTGCCACAGATAAACATTAACCCTCTCTCAGACATGGTAAAACTTCTCTGATGTTCCCTTTCTGTGGAAACAAGTTCACTCTGGAAAAACAGCAACACTGCTATTGTCTCTCCTGGATTTCCATTCAAATTATATTTATTTATCTGATCTACAAGCAGGGATTGTTTGAGACAACGTGGCAACATGATACGATTTTGTTTCCCCATAGCTTTGCATTCATTTGACAGAACACAGACTGCCACATATATAGATGGAGAACACATTTCCATGCTACCAATCATATTTTGCTTTAAGCCGCAACAGTGTTGTATCACATGTAGAGTAGACGGCCACAGAGGCAGACAGCAACTGCAACACAACACAAGAGCCACACACTGCTACACACAACAGCCCACAGCAGAGTCTCCTTCTCTAACCTCTAAACACCTGCAGCTCAACGTGCTGAAGGAGCCACTAAAGACACATTCACTACCAATGTCACTTCAAGCAATATAGTTAATTAGCTGCTCAGCTAATTAAACGGCATGTACGTGTTACTTACTACAAGCTAATATTGTATAGGAGAGCTGGACTAATTAATCAATAAATCAGTCTGTCAATGCACGGACAGTTTGTGACAACAAACTAACCATATCTGAAAAAAGAAAACCACTCATTCTCATTTTGTTAAGTCTCAGTTGTTCAGATGTTAAACACTTAAAAAACCTCTAACTCTGTTCAGTGTGTAGCCAAACACAAACATCCTTTGCAGTCCCTCATACAGTTTGACAGTAAGGAGAGGACTATTAAAGGATAAATTCACTATTTTTGGAGATGAGATAAAACTTTAATGATGTGCTATGTCATATACATTATTAAGCAGAGGATCTATCCATCCATTAGCTGCACAGCCTCTCAGTGCAGGGTCACGGGGGTAAACAGAAGATCCCTCTGTTGATTCAAATGCTCTGAGCTCAGAGTTTTATTTGATAAAAGACTGGGAGTAGAAGCCGATGGATCTTTATCTCAGAATATCAATGCATTGGCCTCTTATGATCACTTCAAACTCAGAAACCTTCCTCAGTTGGATTTTAAGTTCCCACCTCTGTCAGGTGGAGTTCTGAGCTGAGGCAAGTTTGACTTTATGGAGCTGCATCAACATGCTGCAGGCACCTGAATAACCTGCAGTACAGCTGTAAAATGTGGAGAGATATCCAAGGAGATCAAAGTGAGGGGAGAGAGTAGGAGAGGGGTGATGAGATAAATAATGAGAGTCCCAGCAGGAGACAGAGAAAGGCTGAACAGAGACAGATGTTAATATTCAAGGAGAAGACGGAGATACTGGTGCCACCAGACAAACTACTGCTGATCCCTGCTGCCACACTGTGAGACGCCACTTTTTTGTTTCACTGTTTTTCCAATTTATTTCATTTTCTCTCTATGTTAGCAGTACAGTGATTCAGTGGTTAGCACGTTTGTCTCACAGCAAGAAGATTCGATCCCCTGGGCCTGGGGGGGCTTTCTGGGTAGAGTTTACATGTTCTCTCCCCGTTCTCCAGCCTCCTCCCGCAGTCTAAACACATGCACATTGGATTAACTAGTAACACAAAATGGCCCACAGGTGTGAATGTGAGTGTGTGGGAGGTTGTTTGTCTCTGAGTCAGCCCTGTGCTAAACTCATGACCTGTCCCAGGTGTACCCCGCCCTCGCCCTCTGTCAGCTGGGATTGCAGAGATGAGCGGTACAGCTGATGGATGGAGTGATATATCATTTTTCAATTTCATATATTTATTTATAATTTTAATATATTATCTTGTGCCATTTAGTTTCAGTGTTTTTTTGTTTTTTTTTTCAAATTGATTTCCTGGTCTATATTTACCCATATTTCCACTCCTGTGAGCTGTTTTAAACAGTGTGAAAAGCGTTGACCGATTAACTGGTACTACTGCAGCTCAGTGTTACTATGATGTGCAAAAACCACCAGTAAAAATATATAATCATAACACTTTAACTGCTAACAAAGTGAAACAGATTAGTGTTTCTCAGTCTTCACATACTTACCAATGATAACAAACAGATTTTGTACAGAATGTTTCCATAATTGTTTTAGAGTTACGAATCATGTTCTACTTTTAGATCATGTTTCATTGGCCTTTACTATGTTTGTTGTGCATCTAGTGTTGTGTTTATGTTGTTTGATGTCTCTGTGCTGTTTGTCGGCTGTATGATTTTTTTGACCTGGTAGTAAAATAGTTTCCTCCATGCGGGATCAATAAAGCTTATCTACTAGTTCAATTCCAATACTAACAATAATAAATAACACAGTATCATATCAGCCATGAACTGCAATTTAGGAACAGCTGCCGAGAGAAGAGAGCACAAACAACGGAAATAGTTTCAGAATGATGACAAACACAAGAGAGACAAGAGAGATTATATATAGGTGGTTTTCCCTCATCCATTTTTTCAAGTCAAATAAAAAATAACTCATGTCAGATTATTTTAAAGGAAAAATGAGAGAAGAGAATCCCTTACATTTTAGAGAAATACAGTAATAACTTACTATGCTGCTTTTTTAAATGATCAACAACTGTCTGGTTCTCCAAATCAAGCAGCACTGTTACAGTAAAGTAATAGCACAGTTAAAGTTAGGTGATCAGCCGATGTGCTGTCTCAGCGTCCACTGTCTTCTTTGATTCCAAATGCTCCTAACTTTTTTCCCGCAGTCTGAACTTGGGATCAAACAACATCCTGAAGTTTTTTTTCCCCTGTAGATGGAAACCCAGAAATTAGTCTTTTTAAAGCACCCTGCGCCTTGTGAATTAAAAGCATATAGGATGACGGCACGAGGTAAAGATGTAATAAGATCAGTAATCTCTGCTCACATTCAAAGTCTGATGAGAGATCAAAGGGAGTGTGAGGGCTGAATGAGAGGAGAATGGTGCAATAGCCCGAAGAGTCACATAAAAGAAGCACGGGGAGAATAGGACATTAAAAAACATAAAGTATAAATTGGCCATCTAAAATAAGCGAATGGATGGAGCAACGCCGAGTGAGTAAATTACATAGGCCGGTGTCATCCATTTCTATAGCACACCAGTGGATTTCATTGATCACTGTGCCAGAAATGAGAAGCTGGGAAACCAATTTAACCTGAACGTCTCGCTCGTCTATCAGATCTCCACTTTCACTGCCGTATCAGTTCCAGTGTGTAACCATCACCGCAGCCTCCATGCTGCTAAACAGAAAAAGATGGGCTGACAGAAGCAATAAGAGGCCTGCTGGTCAGGGCTGTCCTTATCAAGAGCCACACTAGTCATATCATAATGGAGAGACTGTTGCGCTCGGGATCAAACTATCACAGTCCACCATCATTTTGATTCCATATTTATTAATTCTATGGATATAAATACTATGTTTTTTCTGGGTTTTTTTTACTAGTTAAAGTAAATGTACAGTATGCTACAGTATGGAGGGCCATGCATAAAATGACCTGTCACTGCATATCCACTGAGTGAAGGTCTGAGCTGCATCTTAAACAGGCAGTGACCCCATGAAGTTGTTGGATGAGATTGCAAGATGTAATAAATGTCTGAAATAATCAGTTGATACTGATTAATTTGCTATTCAGTAATCTAAATGCATTCATCGGTCTATCCATTTGTTTTCTTCCACTTATCCAATGTCCGAGTAGTTCAGTTGGCGCTCTTCCCAGTTAGGTTTTAAAGCTTTTACTTATTCAATTATTTTTCATGGATTCAGGCTGAAATGAAGTGTTTCTGTGTGTGTAAGGTCAGATATTATAACCTATTTCATATCTGCCCACACCCAACTCAATTTACAGGTGTCAGTTCACTTTGTTGTACCTGTGTACACCTGTTCATCACTGCAGCAAGCTCGAAAAGTAAACCACTGTTGGTCAGCAACATGGTATTCACAAGATGGCTTTTATCAACTCTTCTGAGCTTCAATCCTCATACCTGAACCTGTTAGAGAGCATGCTCCACTCTGGGTCCAGAATGTGGTGGAGACATTTTGTTCAGTGTCTTCTCCACCACTTCAAAGCTGATGAGTTGGGCCACAACAGACTAATATCCAACATCTTGCTTCACACGGTTAAGGATCTCAGCTTCCTGCAGAAATAGAGTCCGCTCATCTTCTTCTTATATACAGGGTCTGTGTTGGTCTTTTACTCCACCTTCTCAACCAGAGCATGTAGGGCTCACAAGTTGTTTTGGACTACTACTACTACTACTACATGATGGAATGAAAGACGTTACTCAAGTCCAGCAGCATACAGGATAAATAACGTTTAAAAAAAGACCCTATAATAACCAAAAAGAATGAATACAAATAGAAACAGAAATGGACACATCTTGCATCAAGATTTGATTAATCAGCACAGCAGTGCAAAGTGTTAATTAATGTAATCTTCTATAGAGAACTCATTTTTCAAAGTTTTCAAAGTGGCCTTCTTCATCCCTGCATCAGAGCTCGACTCCAGCCACAATACGGTGACATGTGGCACACACACACACACATGGCAGTATGTGGTCTGGCTTACTGCATTACAATACCAACCTAGAATAATCTGATTTGGGAGCAGCCATCTGTCATCTAGTGTGCAATGGTGTGATCAGATGACAACAATCTCATGAAGATGGCTATTGTAACTGGAGCCTCTGTTTGTGAGCCTGCTGAGGGAGAAGACTGGCTCTCAGCCCTGCTCACACTCAGTATTCAGCACAGCCATCCAGACACACACAGATCTAGCACCAGCAACCGCGCCAGTGTTAACGTTCATTCACTTCATTCAATTCAGAACCTGAGGTGAAACTGTTGTTTACATGATAAATAGTCTGGGATCTTTATTCTGCTGGCAATGAAAACATTCAGTTTTCACTTTCTCTTAGACATAATTCCACCTTCAGAGCAAAGTTCATTGGCCACAAGTATTCTGCTTTATAAAAGTGGGTATGTACAGTATCAGGCCTGTGTGTTAAGATGTGAATAGTCTGAATAATCACAGAGTAGGCTACTTGAATCCAACCCAGTTATATCTTCATTCATGCCCTCGCTTCTTGTCTCTCTCTGAAGATCTTTTTCTCAGATGCACTGTCACACCTCATGTCTTTCACATTTGCTGTGATATTGAAAGACAAAGATGTACTGTAGAGCATCAGAAGATTTGTGGAGTTTACTCACCAGAGTGTTAAGAATACATACGATCCTGATGAAGGGAATCTACTGTATGATCTGAGAAGGCTCAAATTCCATATTTAAAACACCAGGCACACATGAAAGTACTTATTTTTGATTGGCTGGGAGATTTGGTAGAGTGCATATTGAATCAGCAGGTATTGTTGTTGTCCATCCTTGTTTTACACTTGAGCAGTTATAGCTTGGTAGCTAAAAGTTAAGCTAGTCTCACTGATGGTACAGCCATGAGACAAAGACGCCACTCTGCTGCACTTTGTTGTTTTTGTGTGTCAGGACTTCCTGTTGTCTGTTTTTGCTCATGCATGGAAATGGCAGAAACATTGAAGACATTTTACAGCTGGTGTGCTCTTCTAATCTATCAAATGGCAGAGAGCAGAGCTGTGAGAGTCTGATCAGTGGTGCCTGAAGATAACGACCTTCTGTCTCTCCCTGTCTCCAGGTCGGTATAATCGATGATGACATATTTGAAGAGGACGAGCACTTCTTTGTGCGCCTGCTGAATCTGCGCGTAGGTGACGCCGAGGGCATGTTTGAGAGCGACGAAGTGGGCGCCGCCCCCAAAGCTCGCTTGGTTGAGCCTCTGGTTGCCACGGTGACCATCCTGGATGACGACCACGCTGGCATTTTTACCTTCAGCGAGCGCATGTTACGTGTGAGCGAGAGCGTGGGCACCATGGAGGTGACGGTGTCTCGCAACTCGGGCGCCCGCGGCACCGTCATCCTGCCATACCACACCGAGCCGGGCACCGCCAAGTCCGGAGAAGACTACGAGGAGGCTCGAGGAGAGCTGGAGTTCACCAACGATCAGACCACGTGAGTGAAACTTAACACCACTTCTCTTACTCTCTGGAGAGCCCTTAACCTCCATCTTCATCCAGAGTGGTTTAGTGAAACTCCTCTGCTGCTGGAGAGCAGCTGTGTTGTAGCTGTAGTAGCATGACTGTCGTTGATAATGAATAGAAAAGCATTAAAGCTTCACTAATCATCTCCTATACTGATAATGGATAAATGACTTTGTCCAGTGTGCGCTCACTCATAATGAACCCATCTATTTAGATTTTAAGGTTGTTCCAGCTGACTATTCGTGGTCACTCTCATGGCTCTCCTCATCCTGTTGAGTGGTGGGTTTACTGGGTGACTCTTACTGACGAATTGGTGAAGAAAGTGGACTGTGAAGCAGCCAGAGTGACGTGTGTTTCTGAGTAGTTGGCGAAGACCAGAGACTATATTTAGGGATTGACATTTAACCTTCATGACACCTCTCATACATTTCTGAAGAGTAGTTTTGAAGTTCAGAGTGAGCTGCTCCTCTGTCGCCATCTTGCCAGTTCTGACTCCACCTACTTATTTCTGCTGTAAATTTGGACATTTTGCATTGGCATTTATTTTTCCTTGGCTTTTTCAAGCAGGGAGTTCATCTATAAAATATAATGACCCAAACCCTCCTTATTCACGCTCACCTCTTCGCTCACTGTGCCTCTCCTCTTTGTCTCTTTCAACTTTTTCCTCTATTTCACACACACAACAGACCTGTCCATGGTTCCTTGTGGCTGATGTGAACACATTCATGTTGACTCCTCTCTAAATTTCAGTGAAAAGAAAATGTTATGTTTGTGAGTTGAAGTGCCACTTTGTTTTTCATAGTGAAGTGTTTTGGATTGTTGGGTTCACTAATTGTTCAGTGACTGCAGAGTGGTAAATGCTCCCATATAGCCTAGCTGCTAAACAGACTGACACCTCCACCTGGAAGCTGGTATTAATTCATATCAAATATTAAGCTATTTTGTCATGTCATTTGGTCAAGACTGAAATATTCCAACAAGTAGCCTAAAAATCTTAAGACATTCATGTTGCCCTCAGGGTGAATTGTAATAACACGAATGAATGACATTCCCATCAGCTAACTAAGTTGCGCACTGCATCTCACAGATGTTAGCCTGCTAACATGCTAAACTAGGAGGGTGAACATGATGTACCTGCAAAGCATCAGCATGTTAGCATTGATATTGTGAGAAAGTTACCATGCTGACATTAGCATTTAGCTTGAAGCTTGACTCTTGTCTTGTTCTGGCACTGAGTGGACTAACACCGATAGTACAGTAGATGCATATGTGACCAAAGATGCAGATGAAGGACAGCTTTTATTCTTAAACTCAGTAACTGCTGTCACCCAGGGAGTTGCAGTAGTAGATGATGGCTCTATGAGATGTTCTTGTAATCGACTGTAAACTTCTAATTTATCAATGGTTAATTCTTTATTAGCAGAAGATCAATAAAGCTTAAGAGGGCATCAAGTTAGTTAGTTACAGTAGTTAGTTAAATGTATTTGTCCCATAGGAAATATGTCTAGGACATGCATGCAGGCTGCTACATGTACATACAATAGTGCATGGTGCATGGACAGGACATTAGTGCATGTACAATTAAAGTGCATCACAATACATCTACGAATATAAATACAATCACAACACTATACTCAGCGTTGATACTGCTTTGAGTTCAGGAGACCCACTGAAAGTGGAATGAAGGAGTTCCTGTATCTTTTGAGGTAGCGTTTTTTATTCTTAACTGGAACTCTATAGCATCTGCCGGATGGAAGCAGCTCGTATTCGCTGTGTAGGACATGAGAGGGGTCGGTGGTGATTTTCTTAGCCTGTCTAATAATGATTTTATCAAAAAGCATCTGGAGGGAGGGGTATTCCTTCACCCCCATCACTTTCCTTGCAAAATGAACTCTGCTTATTTGAGATCTTAACCTAACTGATAAATTACCAAACCAAGCAGAAATCATACAACATAAAATGCTAACAGAGGTAGAATACTATCAATACTCTCTGTTCGACCCCTAGTTGTCAGATAAGTTGGTGAGTGTATGTTTTGATGTCTTTGACATCTGTGTGTTTCTGTGTTGCCATTGGTTTTATGTTTGTGCAGCAGCTTTGACAAACTGGAGTGGGCTGTCGTTAGTGAGGTGTTGATTCCAGCAGCCGCAGCAGCTCTAAGCTGATGTTGACTGACAGGTTTGTTGACAGAGACCTGGATTAGGTGAGACAGGGACGGTGTTGGGTGATTGGTGAGTAGGTGGATGTCATGTTTCTCTGATAGTGGAAAAGTTGGTATAATTTTATGGCCCCAGCACCACCTTGGCCCTGTGCTGGAGGGGTTTATTCCAGGTTGTTTTCCATGTGGTTAACGACAGCACTGTCTGCTTCAAACCAGACACCTGGAACATTCCTGCAGCTGGACTGATCATTTTGACATCTTTTTCACCTCATCTATGACTATGACCACATCTCTGGCTACTGTGGCTCTCTTCAGCTTCTCTATGACTATATAAACTCAGTCGATAAATGATGATACACTGACAAGCCTTCAGATTTGAATGGGAAAATGGCTGTAACTGCAGTTCCACATGACTTCATGCATCTGCAGCCAGCTCAGCTTTTACCTCTGTCTGTGACTCCTCAGCTCAGTGAGCTCGTTCAGGAGCTCCATCAGGAGCAGTCTGGCTCCTCACGGCTCCACCCTTTCAGAAAGAATTATGGTAAAAAGACACTACTGAGAACTGGACTAGACTCATCCAGCACTGGACTTTTATAGTCTGTCCCTGAACTTGAATCTCTGTAGGCTGAGTGAACACCGACTGGTTGTAACAAAACAGCAGAGAGAGCTTAGGCTCCTTTGTTTATACATTAAATTGTGTAGAAGCAAAATCAGGTGACACAAACCTGTCAAAGCTCGGTGTGAACAGCAAATAGTTCTAAACAAATATCAATTCCCCCACATAGACTATGAATTTTTAATGTAATCAAACTGACATTTAAATTGACCTCACAATCAGCCTTAAAATTCATGTGACATTTATAATAACGGAGTCCAGCCTGTATAACTCGCATCATCTGAGTAACACCTTGAGGGAAGTTCTTCAAGTTTGAACATTCACTTGAACTCAAAGATCAATTGAATATATACAGTATTTGATGGTCAAAGGTCACAAAACACACGGTTGTCCATAACACAACTCTTTAATTACCACTGGACTGTTTGGAGCAGGCACAGTGGTTGACTTAGCAACCTGTCCAGGTTGTATCCCACCACCAGTCAAATGTCAGCTACGATTGGCTCCAGTTAATTATTACCGTATAATAACCTAAGCAGTTATTACAGCACCAACAGACAGAGTTTCTAATTTGCACTGACTTCAGTCTGCATGGGGCAACACTTAAGGTGTGAGTAGAGTTTATAGCTCTCAGCAGTGTGATCACTGCTGTAACTCATCTTCACCCTGTCTAATCATCCAATCATCATCTAATCCCTCCTAATTTATGTCATTTCATGCCATATTGTTCTGCAGTCAGGATGACTGCCCAGTGATTGCCTCTCTCCATCTCCCTCATTTCCATCCTAATCCCTCTTTCACTTCACTTCTTTTCTGTTTGTAGCCCCACCCCCACACCTTCCCACCCTCCTCCCTAATTTTTCCTCTTTCTTCCCATCATTGTTCCCTGTCTTATGCACCCTTCCATCCAAGACATCCCTCATTCCCATCCCTTTTTTCCCATCTTCCTGTGTCAACTCCTTCCATTCTTCTTTACTCTACTGTCCTCATCATCACTCCTTCCTGGCCAACTCTGTTCTCCCCCTTCAGTTTGTTCTTTGGTCCTCTGTACCTTTCCCTCCACCTGTCATTTCCTTTCTCTCTCCATCCTTCTCTTGCTCTCTGTTGTCGGTGTTGGTTTTCCTTAAGCTGCTCTCTGCGCTGACATTTCAGTCTGGTGCTCCTCAGAGACACTAACAGGTCTTGTCATCATCAATTTATCTTCTTTTCTTCTCCTCTAGCACCAGGCCATCAATCCTCAAATGTCAGCATAAAAGTCTCTCGAACTCACTTTTTTTTTTCATTTTATGTTCTTTTGATAAATAGGTACTCTGATTTGCCTCATACAGAACATCAATATGCTGTGCATCGGCTGTTTATCAATTTATTGTCTATCATAAATTAAATATTGATATAAAAAATTATATCAAACTTTCACTTTAAAATTAATTAACGTTTCTCAGGGTAAGGAGAGTCAGAAGTTTGTGTCAGTCTCAAAATTATTACTATTGATCTGGAACACTGATTGATAATTAACCTAATAACTACAACCAAAAGGACATTAGTAAGTAAAGACTGAAGAAGTGGAGTTCATGTCTTTCTTTCTCTCACTTTCTTTTTGATTCTTTTTTGTTTCTTTTTAACCTTCTTACCTCGGCTCCTGTCTTCAACTGAATTATTGATTTTGTGTCTCTTTTCCTCCTGCTCTGATTCACACAGCAGCAGGCCCTGATCACACACAGCAGGAGGGAGGCCATCACATAGGCAGCTGTGTGTGTGTGCTTGTCTGTTCTGTATGTTTCTTTTAAATATGCCAATAATTAAAATGTGTCTATGTGTGTGAACAGTCAGACTCTTCAGATAAGAATAATCGATGACGAAGAATATGAGAAACATGAAAACTTCTTTGTCGTGCTGGAGGAGCCACGCTGGCTAAAGAGAGGGATCTCAGGTACGTGCAGACATGTTTTCTTTTTGATAGATCCTTCTGTATTCTATATTATGTGTGTGTCCATTCAGTCTCATGCAAACTGAGTGTTTTTGCCTGAGCGACGTGTTTCTCTGAAGTGTGAAATTGAACTGTGAATGTATATAATTGCCTGCATTCATTGACAGCTGACTGGAGCTGCTCCAGTGAACTGTGTTTTAATGCAGCTGAATTCACTGTATACTGTAGTTGTTCTGTTCTGTATACTGTATGTTGACTTTTGGTTATTTGCACACTGTAAAACATAATTTTCAATTCAGCAGAATCAGAATAGTTTTTCAGTTTGTTGACCTAATGTTACGTAATATGTAAGTTTTGCTTGTTTCAAGTCAGTTCAGTCTAGATCAGATTTAAGATTTATTTGAATTTTCACGCCACTACAGAGCTTGAATCAGACAAGATGGAACCTCACTGTGTGTGAGAGTCAGCCTTTGACTGACTCTGGTGTAAACTGGTTCGAGCTGTGGCTGTAGCTTCTTCTTGGCAGATGAAGAACGTCTTGAATCCATTACTTTTTCATCAGCGAGCAAGCTGCTGACTTCTCACTGAAGGCAGAAAGTGAACTCATGTTTCCATGTTCAACAGATGTAAGATGATTCACAGTGAAAGCTGCTGAGCTGCAGATGAAATCCACAGACAGAATAGATAAGAATACGGCAGCTGACTAATCTGATCTAAAATGATGACAGAGTGGAAGTAGAGGGAACAAAAAGAAATCAACAAGTAAACGAGCTGCAATATTTATCCATGAAATACAAAGAAAAAATGTGGAAAATTAAGTTTAAAATAAAAGAACAACAGTCACACAGACAGACAGAAAGGTCAGGTTATGCCTGATGTCCTGTCTCACCTCACACATGCACATTTTGACCATAACTGTATATTCCTTACCAATTCATAATGATCATACCACTGAACACAAATGTGGATAAAGAAATTAAGTGTCAATATTTTGTATCCAAAAGGTCAAGGGTCAACTTCACTTTGACTTCATAATGTTTTCCAAAGCACTTGTCTAGCCAGTCTGCAGTGAATGTTTGATGTTTAATCAGAGAGTGAATCATCAGCTGGAGTCATTCATCTCAATATAGTGCTAACTTCTATTTCACTAAAGAAATAGTCTTTCGTCTTCAATTTACTACATGGACAAACATATACTGCTATTCGACTGGTTCATTCATTAAATTTAATTCTAGCTGTCTGACTTGGTGTTTTATAGCCTTTCATTGCTTTTTTAGTTAATCATTACGTAACTGCATATACGCCCTGTTAAGTAATTAATTAAAATGTATACAGGTAATCCAAACCAGATCACATTTATTCTGGTAGGCTACATTCTGTATTCCTGGGGTTTGTTAGTTTTTCTGATCGACAGTCTGTTCTTTCTTTTGTTTTGTTTGTTCTGTTTTTAGCTGCATCAGTGACTTAACTCAAAGGGATCAATAAAGTTTAATCTCACCTTAGACAAAAAGACACTCAAAAAACTGCACACTCATTGAGGAACACAGCCATTCATCCATTACTTGTCCCAACAATAACAGACTCTCTGTGGAAAACCTGGAATGACAGAGAGAGAGAGAGAGAGAGAGAGAGAGGGTGGTTTATTTAAATGTAAAGATTGTTAAGACTCAGAGATTGTTAAGGCAGTGGTAGCTGAGCCTTTTATTAATGGTAAATACAAGAGCATTTGTTTATTTGTGGAGATAGTGGGTGAAATGAAGGCATTTCTAATAATGAGCAGGAGTGATGGAGTGATTACTGACTGTGAGCATCTGTGAGTTTGTGAACATGGAGTGCAGTTTTATGTGTTATTACAGCCTTTGATTCTGTGAATGTGTGATTTTACTCATTGCTCTTTCTTCTTGCCTCCCCCCGTCTCTGGTCTTTACAGCCCTGCTGCTCAACCAAGGTAAGACCATCTGATTATTCCTCCCACTTTAAACCCAAGATCCGTTTGCAAGGAAGTCTAGTAGATGATTTACCTCACTCTGCGTGAATATGTCAGGCAGTAAGATTGTTGGTTGGACATTAGACGTTATATTAGACATTAGACGTTGGATAAATAAGAGTCATATGATCGAGTAATCTGCTGATTCATTTCTTACTTACTTAATTGTTCAATAGAATGTCTAAAAAGATTGACATTTGCTAAAGTCAAAGATGTTAACTCTGACCAACAGTGGAAAACACAAAGATGTTTAGATTATAATGATAAGCAGCCGATCCACACAGCTGAGATGATTCAGTTGCTCATACTGCTGATTAATTTTCTAAAGATGAACTAATTGTTTCAGTTTGAAATCTGAGGCTGATGTCATCTAAAAGCCAATTACTGATCTGATATATTTGAAGCTTTAGTTAAGTCACATCAAAGCATCTGCATATTTAGAAAGCGACTGATCCATCCAGTCAGTCTGTGTTGCTAGAAAAAGAAAAGAACATTAAATGGCATGCAGATCAGCCTCTTACACAACATAATAGAAAACACATGTTTAGCTTGATGTCGTTTAATCTCTGCCTCAGCTTCTTCTGTGGGTTTATCAGTATTTCTCCATCGTCTATCCACCCACATTTATTATAACAACCTGCCCTGATGGCAACGGACATCAATGAAAGATTTAAGTTTAATTTTTAGTCAGAATTTAAAATCGCAGTCAAAACCCAATGGTGACTAATTGACGATGTGAGGTTTAGCAGACATTTGGTTTTGTTCACAACTAAAGAGTCGATATTTACATGTCAAGATGGTGTCTGCGTGAAACACTGACAGACATTGGGATTTTAGTTACTTAACGACACAACTTAAACCTAATAATAAAAATGTCTACTGTGACATTGAAATTTGGTCAAAACTTACATCCAACCAACCAAGGCTCTGTGTTTGATTTCCAGGCCTGGGAGTTTGCATATACTGTCTGTGTCTATGTGGGTTCTCTATAGGTTCTCCAGCTGCCTCCCTGGTAATGACTATAAGTTACTGAAACACTAGAGATGACACTAAAGCAGCGGGTTTTTTGTTTGTTTGTTTGTTTTTTTGAAAAAGATAATTTGTTAAAAAGCTGCGTTCAACTCAAATTTCCTTTTAGACAAGGTATTTTATCCCCATGAACAGACATTGAGTGCTGACACTTGTTGCAAATGACTTTAATGGTAAAAGAGTCATTTGCTTTCAGACGCAGAATAGATAGATAGAATAGATAGAAAGCCTTTATTGTCCCCATAAGGGAAATTCATTTTCATACTCATTTTCAGCCACCAGACACTAAGCATATCCATATACACACCAGACAACCAAACTCAGCAGGGCTGGGTCCATGCAGGGCTATTGGGGGAGGTTGTTGAGTGCGGAGATGGCAGAGAAGATGTGAATAGATGTCACATTTTCTTTCTGTTGCAGCAGCTCAGCTTCCCTCCCTCTCCATGAGGACATTGTTTACTCTGGCCCACACTCTAATAGCCTGGCTCACATTTCTGGCACTTCTTGTAGCCTGGCTAGGTGGAGAAATTGGTCTTTGTCTGTTTACATTTGGATCACAGCAGAACTGGCCCCTGGATCTCAAGAGAACAGCATTGAATGAATGCATAGATTTGCCGCGTTGATGCAGATGTAACAGCGTGTTTGTGGCCTTTCTTAGACAACCAAAGGGCTGGCTTATATGAAGACCCTGCCTTCCTTTGCTTCATATATCATATTAGAATTTGATTTTATATCTTTCTGTGACTGTTTGGGAGTCTTGTGCGTTGGAGCCAAAAGAGGGTAGCCATGTTTTCTCTAAACGTCTTCATTACACTTTGAAATTGCAAATTTGCAAAAGAGAAATTGAAACATGTGAAATTCATAAAAACGCAAACGCCACAAACATGATTTACACCCTAACAAGATGGGGGTTTTTTGCTAAAATTTAAACACTTTTTTCCACATTCACGT
Organism: Trachurus trachurus; assembly: GCF_905171665.1. Taxonomy (NCBI): domain Eukaryota; kingdom Metazoa; phylum Chordata; class Actinopteri; order Carangiformes; family Carangidae; genus Trachurus; species Trachurus trachurus. Next base: position 22,929,785 of record NC_139892.1, on the reverse strand, counting down.
AACTGCTCCTGTCGTGTCAGGCCACAGGAAGTCAGTTGCAACTGAGAGGCAGACTGTGAGAAACCCCACCAGTGTAAAAAGGATACTTGGAAAACTTGATTGGTTTTTATGAAACTTATCTTATTTTTGGGAGTAGACAAGAAGACTAGAGAATGAAGATGTGTACAACATGATAGTCTGTTGAAAATGCTCAGATTTGTTTTTGAGTTGGAAATCCTCTGAGCTTGAGGCAGATCAACATTTTTCTCCACACCAGCAACAGCTGAACACAAAGGAGGAGAGATTTGCTAATAAGCATTGTCATGTGAAGAATCAGATGCACTGATTTCCACTGGGTGCACAGGTCACTGACTTCACATGCTTTTTCTCAGATGACGCAACACAACACTCGACTTTTCCAAAATTCAAAACACCTCCTGCGGCGGGGGGGGGGGGGGGGGGGGGGGGGGGGGGCTGATCGGCAGCTGAAGCAGAAATCTGAGGCTACATGAAAAGTGCAGTGAGAGCGGGAAGCCCTGCAGTGGTGATGACACATAATGATGATCATTGTCCCAAAGGTTGTTTCTCAGCCGTCTGTCACAGCAGGGCAGCTCTGGTGATGGTACTGCTCAGTGGGGCGGCAGAGTGGAAAGAAAACATATTTGAGTGTGTGCGGTCATGTGTATATTCATGCATGGGTCTGAGAATGTGTGTAGCTATGAATTATGTCAATGAATACTGTTGGGATGGCTGCCATATGCTGCTGTACTCCTACAGTATTTTCATAATTAGACTTGGCGGGTAGTGGGGGGCTATAATGCTCTTCATTCACTCATAAACGCACACTCTGCCTCCATACTTACTGAACAGAAGGGACAAATGAGAAAATGCCACTTCCAACAGACATGAACACACACTCTCGCTTTAGAAGGCCTGAAGTGTTTGTGAAGCTCTTTGTGGACCACCACAGTGTTGCACCCTCTGTTCTGTGAGACTTCAGGCTTTAATAACATGATCCCTGATTGGCTCCATTTCTCGGTTATTTCTTTAAGTTGAGCTGTGGCTGGTGGAGCTGTGGTTGCTTCTCTGTTGGCAGCTGATCAATACCACAAACTGGGCCACGCTCGCTCTCTAATAATGTTTGGAAGCAGCGCAAGAAAGACTCCCAAGTGGATCGATGTTATCAGGAGGCACAAGGTTAAGCTTTTTAGCTCCATCAAATCTATCTTTGTTGCTTTCCAACCAGCCAAGTAAATCAGGAGCAAAATCTTTATTCAAGGCCGAGTTAGTTATTTTTGCCTTAATTGCATTGCAATTAAAATTAATTTTCCATTCGTTAGTGGCAATCAGTTAATTAAACCGCAACAGGACAAAATGAATCAACAACAATTATGATAATCCATTAATTCTACAGTATAAGTCATTTATTAAGCAAACAATGATAAATAGTAAACATTCCCTGGCTACAACTCTTAAAACAACAGGATTTACTCTGTGTGACTGTATTTGGTCAGCAGTTTTATTATGGTGTTGTTTTAGATCCTGGGGAACTGTGATTTAAAGAAATCATTTAAAATGTGTGTGTATATGAATTGTCATATAAAGAATAAGGAAAGATTAACTGTGCCTTTACACTGTGTTGTTTTGGGTTGCTCCAGGTTAAAGTGGTGAATTATTTGATTGTCAGGCAACATTTGGGACCAAAACGCTACTTTAACCCGTGTTTATACATGACATGATGCAGAACACACTGGGAATACACATTATTTGGGCATTTGTTCATCAGTAGTACTGTGTTTTACAATGTGATGAAATGGCTGTGAAAATATTTATTGTACGCTGACCAAGGGGTTTGGTGGGGACAGGTCACCAGTCTGTCACAGGGCTGACATAGAGACAAACAACTTCACACACTCACACTTACATTAACACCTATGGGCAATCTAGAGCCACCAATTTATCCAGTGTGCATGACTTTTTGGACTGTGGGAGGAAGCTAGAAGCTAGATAACCTGCAGAGAGCCCACACAGTCACAGGGAGAACATGCAAACTCCCCAGGCCCCAGGCCTGGGAATCAAACCTAGAACCTTCTTGCTGAGAGTCACCACCGTGCTGCCTTGTGGAAAACATGCAAGATGGTTACCGTACGCACACATATATATTTATATGTCATATCATTTAGTCTAAAAATGAATAATTTCATTTTTATTCTCAACTTCAGTGAATAAGACAACCAACCAAATGTTGATATTTACATTTGGAGGATACTTTCTGCAAATCCTCCTCTCTATCACACATACACACATGCACACACACATGCACACACACGCACACATACAGTCAGATATCATCCATCTGTCATTTTCTCATGTCCCTCTCCCACACTGTGTGAGAAAATACACAAACGCACGCACACACACATACACACTCGCATACACTACAGGATGAAATACATTTTTCAGACCTCAGAAATGTAGTGCTGCTCTAAATAAAATGCTGAATCACAATCTATTATTGATATAGGTAGAACTTGGGAATCTCTGTGACATTTTATTTTCAACCCACGGCATCTGATCGTATCTTTCTTGTTTCCTTCAAATCACCGCTCCTTCTGTCTCTCTTTCCCTCTCTACTTTCTTTCTTCCCACAGAGGGGGTGGAGGGACAGATGAGCGCTGAGGAGGAGGAGGCCCGCAAGATAGCTGAGATGGGGAAGCCCATCCTGGGAGAGCACAGCCGCCTGGAGGTGGTCATCGAGGAGTCATATGAGTTTAAGGTGCAGCATCATTCATTTTTTTTCATTTTTTCATATTTTCATCAATCTGGTAAAATAAAGGTTCAATAAAGAATAAAGAAGAGGCTAATTCGAGGCCGTAATACTATATAAAGTACAGTATGTAGCTACTTCCTGCCCTAGAATATTTGGGCATCTCTATCCTGACGCCAAAAACCACAACACTGACAGTGTTTGAGGACTGAGGATTTGTGGACATGAAGGGAACTCTGCTCCTCTGGATGTTGCATAATCCACCTTTATACTTTTTTTTTCACACTAGTGAACCCGGTCCTAACCCTCTCAGCAAGCAGGATCTAGAATGGGTTTGAATTATTCAAAATGTATGAGTTGCCCTTGATACAGCAGCTCACTCTAGGCGTGCAGGATTCAAGCTCTCATGACATGCACAGAGGGCTGCTGCTGCTCTGCCCTCCAGGCTTCCACTGCCTTCCCCTGTGAACGGAGCAAAATTGGACAAATTAGCTCAATCCAAATGTTTGAAACGTGTGAGCTCAGGTGTATTCTAAGCAAATAAAAGCAGACAACCCTCACATGAGCCAATATAGACTGCAGGTCCCACTGAGCAATGAAATGAGTCTGTTGGAACAGCAATAAGTCTCCATTCACAAAAGGGACAGAAGGTGTAATTGCTTATCAATTCAACAATGGACTTTTACATTAGAACATTGAGGCTCCATCAAGTGCAGTGAATGTCTTCTTACAGTGTTTTACCAGAAAGAACAACAGTTGTATAACTCTGTCCGTGTGAGATGCACAAAATAAATAATTTAAATATGGCACCGCAGCATAGCCTGTTGTCATCTGCACTGTTGGCATCTGTGTTTGTAAGTTAGGCAGTCGGTGTCTCACGGTTCAGAGGCCCAGCAATCCTGGAAGTCAATCAAACATTCCTGGTTATTATCCGATCACTGACTTTAGCAGCCTTTGGTTAGGAAATATAAAATCCCTCCTTTGCTCTTCTGCAGCTTCTGTAAACAAGAATTAACACTTTATCTTTTAAAATGGAAACTTTTCACTCAACAGAGAAAGCAAACAAATCAAACATCTGCCTCAATCTGAGCCAATTAAAAATCAACAGTGGCAGAGATCGTTTGAGAATTCACCGCAGAGGGCCAGAGAGTACAACAGCAACGAGCACTGAACAAACAACATCAACAAAAGAAATGAATGAGAACCTGTTGTTCCTTCATCACTCCAAACACAGTCGACTTAAATTCAATATCCTCACCCTATATGTGATTACTTTCACCCCGTGTGGAAGTCCAATTGGCCTAGTCTCTTATGATTAGTGAGAACAAACTCACAACAACAAACTGCAGTTCAGTGTGACTGGGATTCAGAATCAGTTCACTGGAGATCAATGTGAGAAGCTCCGGCTGCTGTAGGCACCAGTAGATGAAAATGGCAAGGAATGATGTTTAATAGTGGATTGCTGTAGACTGGTGTAAGTGTGGTGTCTCTGCTCGTCATTTAACTTACTGATCACAGCTCCAAAAAACAAAACAAAACATAATTAGCTTCCTCCTTTAGTAGTAAGTGAAGCTGTAGACAATCTCTTTATGCTGCGTATAGATGTTTTTATTATTGATGCATAGACTCTGTTGTTTTTACTCTGGGAGGTTTATTTTGCTCAGCTTATAACCAACACCATTTAGATACAGAGGTTTATGAGTTTTGTGAGGTGGTGGCAGACATTTCAGCAGTTAGGAAATCCAATCCTCTGCAAATGTAACAAATGGTGCAGATCTTTTCTCTCAATTACATTTCTGTTGTTAATGTGGTTGCTGCCTTGTGTCATCAGTTTACAAAACAGAAGGCACGGCTTACAATATACTGGCACATAAACCCCTGTGAAGAACAAGACATAACTGAATTAGCTAAAATGTTAGGAGGTTTGTTTTCCTACTTTTAAACAGGGTAGTTGTTTCCCTTTGTTATTGGAGTTTGTGCTTAGCTAATTTTAAAGTACAGACATAAGAATGGTATTCATCCTAATCCATAGCTGTTGTTCACTCCTCTTTCCACCTCTTTCACTTCATATAGTCTAACAAAACTTGAACCTTCAAAGAAGACAAACTCTCCAGTACTATCCAGGCAGTTTGAAGAAGCAGCTGCAACAGACCTGTCAATAAAGAAATATAGTTTATTTATGCTCTACAGTAGTTCAGTCTGACTGCGCCTTCACCTTGTCACCTGTCCTCGCTTGCTACTGGTTGCTAATGGAGTGTACTGTGCTTCTGATTGGCAGAGCACTGTCGACAAGCTCATTAAGAAGACCAACCTGGCGCTGGTGATCGGCACACACTCCTGGAGGGAACAATTTGTTGAGGCCGTCACTGTCAGCGCAGGTGAGCTGTGTGTGTGTGTGTGTGTGTGTGTGTGTGTGTGTGTGTGTGTGTGTGTGTGTGTGTGTGTGTGTGTGTGTGTGTGTGTGTGTGTGTGTGTGTGTGTGTGTGTGTGTGTGTTTAAATAAAAACATATTCCTGAACGGAGACAAAGTCTGAGCGTCTGCTGTATGAGTGGTGAATGAGACTGATCTACCTGGTTTATTATTCATCGCGGCTCCGTGAACCAGGGGCCCCAAGTTACCCAATTACTATTGTGGTAATTCAGGTTGGTTGTCTTCACTGATAATGAATAACATCAGCCAGTTAACTTCTTCAGAAATGAGCCCAGTCTGTCTGTTTTGTGACTCTGGGTTTTGTTCTGTCTTGTTTACACCGTGTGGCTTTGAGCTGTTCACGGATGAAAGTTAAATTTTGTGACAGAAGTCTTTGTGTAGCCTATCAGATGGACTGAGATTGTAGCCCACCATCAGCTGAGTGAGAGTTTTTCTACATTTTCAAAACATGGGAGCAGATGGCTTTGATTTCTCTACTTGCATCTGTTCAGTTTCAATCCTATTCAGCAGGACTTCATTCCACCACATTGTAGAGTCTGACACAGGTGATTGGTTGAATGAAAATGGTTTCACAACTCATATATAAAATTGTGTCAGTGTGACACAGTTTCTTGCCACATTGTTGTTACAGTAACTACAACATTGATTTATGTGAAGGTTGTTCGGCATACGACCGCCCACCTAGACCAGTGTTTAACCATCTGATAATTAAAATACTGCATGTTTGATTAAAAATTGTACTCACTGAAGAATGATAATGCTGAAACATGACAATTCATGCAGGTGTCTGTCAGAATGAAATCTGTGTTGTTACTGAACCATGAATGGCTGTTAGGACTGTGACTCAAGGCCACCATCTAGTGGAAGTAACGGTTCACTGTCGACAGTGAGGACTCCACCCTGGTGTTTTTTGTACAGGAGTTTACCACATCTGTCACAGATATCATTTGTGCCTGGAAACAGCCTGCTAAGAAATTAATCTTGTGGAGAACCTTAAACTGAACTGAACTAAGAGGGGCACAAGAAGATGGAGAATTTACCCTGATTAGTGCTTCTCTCCACCATCTGTCCGTCACCACAAAGCTGAGCTCTAAAAGTCTGAATATATAATATGCACATGCTGTGACATACACAAACTGTTCATATATTTTAATATGAATGCTTAAAACTAAAACCTGTCCTCACTCCATGTTTAAATGTAAAACTTCTCTCACCAATCTTCTCATATTTCTGCTGTTTCTCTCCCCGTCAGGAGACGGTGATGATGATGAGGAAGGTCGTGAGGAGCACCTACCATCTTGTTACGACTACGTCATGCATTTCCTCACTGTTTTCTGGAAGGTTCTGTTCGCCTGCGTCCCGCCCACAGAGTACTGGAACGGCTGGGCGTGTTTCCTTGTCTCCATCAGTGTCATCGGCCTTCTTACTGCTTTCATCGGCGATTTGGCGTCACACTTCGGCTGCACTGTGGGGCTCCGGGACACTGTGACCGCAGTGGTCTTTGTGGCATTGGGAACTTCTATTCCAGGTGAGTGGAAGTCCTCTGTCAGTGTATGAGAGCAGGAAGGTATGGAGGGTAACACAAGCGAGACCAAAGAGGAACGTTTGTGGCCTAACAATCATCCTAACAAACATGTTCCACTTTGGGATTTTTAAGAGTAAGAGTAAAAGTAACAACAATGAGCCAGTCAGAGAAGGTGTTAGGGTGTGTCCTCAAGGCCTCAGTGTCTGGTTTAACCAGTTTATTTAAGGTTTTCATCAGGGCCGCTCCAAGCCTCAAACAAATTCTTTTGGGGCCCTCTATTACTGACAGTAATACTGATTATTGATCATTTACATACCTAGTATTGACTTAGTTATTTCATTTTATAATCTGGCATTATGAATCATCATCCTAACATGGCATGTTTTTACCCATATGGTTTTTTAATCTGAAATATTACTAAATTCAGCTAATAGTGTGGCCTGGGGTAGATTTACACTTAACAGTCAAAGTGGTACAGTACTAGGTGGGATTCTGAATGTCATCATCTAGGCCTACGTAACAAAATAAACCAATAGACAATGCATTTGCTATAAACATGTCATGTTTTTGGGGGTTTTAAATAAACTGCAACAGAAAAGTGCATCACTTAACAACATCAACAACAATTAAAGGTTTTGTAATTATGCAGAATTTCTTTAGGGATCAAAAGAATTTACGCACTCTAGCTGAAACAGTTAATTGCTCTTTGAGGCCCCCTAATGGTCACGGGGCCCTACTCAGGTGCTTAGTTCGCCTATGCCGTATGCTTTTTATTGCCAAAGATGTGAGGATAATTTGTCAAATGGATGTCAATGTGACTATTTTTCCACTGTATCAAACATTTGCCCAGGAAAGCAGCAGACAGTAGCATCTCCCTGCATGGCCCAGTCCGTCCACATCCCTGGTTTGGTCGATATCTAGTGCAGCTGTGTTTGTACGTGCACATGTGTGTGAGAAGGTGCATGATTTACTCCTGTCACCTCTCTCTCTCACTCAGACACCTTTGCTAGCAAAGTGGCCGCCATGCAGGACCAGCACGCCGATGCGTCCGTCGGAAACGTCACCGGCAGCAACGCTGTCAACGTGTTCTTGGGGATCGGCGTGGCCTGGTCAGTGGCCGCCATCTACTGTAAAATCCAGGGGCGAGAGTTCAAGGTGGACCCGGGGTCGCTGGCCTTCTCCGTCACCCTCTTCACCATCTTTGCTTTCATCTGCATGGCGGTGCTCCTGTTCAGACGCCGGCCCTCCATCGGCGGAGAGCTGGGCGGCCCCAGGGTGCCCCGCCTCCTGACCACCCTGCTGTTCCTGGGTCTGTGGTTCCTCTACATCCTCTTCTCCAGCCTGGAGGCCTACTGCCACATCAGCGGCTTTTAAACAGGAGATGGAGAAAGTTCTGGAAGAATATTGCACAACAACACACACATACACTTTAACTCGCAGCCCATACAGTTCACAGCTCAACATGAAACAAGTGTATGATTCATCTGTTTAATCAGCCTCACTGCAGCCTGGAGGAGTCCTGAGCTTTGATGCAGGGGCACTCAAACACTTCAGATACAGTACATGTTCACACACACACTTTATATGTACACATGTGTAAACAGATCAGATTGTAAGGGGGACACACAGGCACAGTTACAGTTGGGCATGGTGGAGGATGAGAGGAAGTGTTTGTGAGGGCCAGGAAGTGAGAATTCAGAAGGTTATAGCAGCAAATTTAGCAGGAGGAAGAAAAGATGTAGAGACAAAGAGGGTGACTGTGAAGTTTACAAGGCGACGAGAGCAGAGGTCAGCCTCTGGAGCTGTTTCAGCCTGAGAGATTAAAGTCAGGTGGGTTTAGGCTGGATCAGAGGAGCAGGCCTGTTAGTGTTAAGATGGGAGAGAGCTGTCCACACTGGAGTTACATCCCACAACAAAACATGTCCCGGTCATCTCTCCATCTTTACTGGTACAGCTCTGCGTTTCTTCTCCGAGGTGGTGGAGCGAAAAAAAAAGGAGTGGAATGTTTACAACAACATTGAGTCTGTTTACTACGGGAGATTCATATAAAGTGGCGATGCTTGTCTAATGCACAGTATAGATGAAAGCTGTTCTCCACACGCGCTGTAAATAGTAAAAACTAATGTACATATAGAGTGTAGTGTTTTCAGTAGGCAGGTAGTGCTGCCTACCCCGGGAAAGAGTTGGAGAGGGTGAAAGAGAGGATTCCCCCAGAATGCAAAGCTACTTATCTGTATAGAAAGCCAGATTACAGGAAACGGAATCGTCTGTTTCAATTCATGCACAGACTGGAACTAGGCCATAGGTCCCAAACACAGGGAAATGAAGACATCATAAATGGAGACTGAAATCTTAACAGACCAAATAAAGAAATGGTAAACTGGTGAAATCAAAGTGCAGAAGTGGCTGACAGTCTTAATGGAGCCACAGCTCCTCAGCATCTTTTTGTGTCGTGTTCCAGTCACAATGTGTCTCTTTACAGGATGTTCCCTCTCTGGTGGAAGATCGTATAGCAAACTGAAGGATTATATTTCTGCATGTGTAGCCAGTTACAGAGCATCTTCTCATATTAAGTCAGATTTATACTATGTAAAAGGGAATGAACAGAATCCACCTGTAGATTACATGCCCGCATTTGTGTGTCTGCTCAGAGAATCAGCTGGTCCTTGGTGTGTGAATCTGTGTGTAGGCAGACAGGAAGGAGAGAGCATTTTGGTCTGTACGGAACAAACAAGACATTTTCCTCCTCAGAAAGACCAAACGTGTGGAATCTCTGAGGGTTTCTGCTCCATCCATGGGCTGAGATCGCTGAACAGACATCAGTCATCACTCTTCAATCATTACAAGTGACAACCTCACTACTGTGGCATGTATCCTGACAGACTAATCCTCTATCTTTAGTGACCACAGCATGTCAGACAACCAAGACTTTAACAGTGTTTGTTTAACTTTTTGGGGCATGCCCCCCTTCTGAGGCCAAAAACGGTTTTTATCCACCATCCAAACCAACAACAGGGGAAGTAACTAATAACAGGATTGTTGTTTTGGTGAAATACAGGTCAGCAAAAACTTGTTTGTTTGTTTTTCTGACATAAATGACATTCATTCAGTTTAGTTTCACTCCATATTGTCCTCAGTCTTCACAACCCCCCTGAAGTGACTCTACTCCCTCCCTGCACAGACACACACAATTTGAGAACAACAATCTAAAGCCAGTAAATTACAATTAATAGTGATTTAAATACTGTCTATACACAAAACACCAAGATTCACTTATTGATTGGGACACAAGGTCCTGCAGGATGTTAGTCTACACCACACTGATGATTCAAGATAGTACCTATACAATGCCTTAAGGAAAATGTCCAAGTAAAAATCTAGTATTCAAGCTCTCAGCTGATCTAACTGTTCAGACTGCACTTTGTTTGATATAACTAAAACATATTGTGTTGTGTTTTCGTGTTTTTGTCTTTAGTCGAGAAACTGTTGAAGGGAGGGTCACTGGAGGAAAACTGTGAACTGTCACAAGTTTGACACATGTAACACTGGATGTTTCTTTTCTGTGGGAAGGGTTTTGTGGTAATTTGTCCCTGGCCATCCATATGTGTTGAGAGCACAATATACTCTGTGTAAGTACCTGCTTAGAATGACTCTCCATCCTGGTGGACGTTGTTTAAAAGGACTAACTAAGCTATCATGTGACGTTCACCAGGCTTTGTTTACAGTCTGTAGGTCAGCAGCAGATAGGGCTTCATTTTGCAGACAGCTGTTAAGTGCACACTGTCTAATCTAGATTTAAATGAGAGACAGTTTCTGTAGTCATGATACCATAGCACATGCTGCTTTCTGCAAAAAATCACAATAGAAAACATCCCCCTCCCTCAATTCATGTGTTGCTCAGTATTGCATAAAAGAGTTGGAACACGGTAAAATGTTCACAAGCTACTGAAACTACTGGCTGCTAAATAGACAGGATGCACAACAGAGATGCAAACCAGTGAAAAACAATGAACTATGTGACAACATCCTCTGATTTGCTGTGATGTTTACATTCTGACGTTTCAGGTTTTGATCACTGAGAAACATGAAGCCAAAAGCTCTATACATGAAAAGAGCAAATGTCACAGCAAACGTAGTGAGCAGCGCGCAGCATCATGGTGTGATATGAACTGTTAACTTCGACATGACACATCATCAGCCCCACATCTTTTTGTACACATCACAATAGACAATACAATTACTGTAATATTTACTGCCTAATATCAGTCACCTTAAAATATTTCTGTGAGAACATTGTACTTAGTGCTGCAGCTGCATTACAAACATTTCACCCTCAAATGATAAGTGCTATACAAGTGGAAATTGTTATTACTCTTATTATACACAGTAACATGAGAAAGATTCATTTACCCTTAACTAAGTATACTTTGTAAACTTTCTAAAACCGATTTTGTATCTTTTCCTTACAGATATATCCAAAGTAGATTTTTTTGTACTTCTAAACAATGTTTAGGGTAGAATCAGTATCTAGAGATGGCTGTGTAGATGACATCTTTACTGAATTTAGTGGATTAGATTTTGATATATTTTCCACAGAGGAAGCTCCCCTTTGAACCGCTCAAACAGTAGTGTATCATAACCGAGCGTAATCTCATCTCATTTAGTCAAACCCTTTATCTGCTGACATGTTCGCGTCTATGTTACTTATGTATATTTCGTCTCATGAGATTATTTAGATATTTATTTATTTATAAAAGGATTATTTATCTATGGATAAGGTGTGCCACAGGTCCTTGAGGTGAACAGTTTGGAGTTTAGTTCAAGGCGTGTGGTCTCAATGTGCAATAAAGGAAAAAAATTCATACACATCTAATTTCGTTAGTGGGTTTTTCAAGAGAGGTCAGTTGAGATGTTTTTTTCTGCTGCAGTGTTTGTTGTTAACCTCTGCCAACATACATTTCTTCATCCAGTCCTCCTGAAGAAGGAGTTTTGACTGTAAGTAGCATGTTTACATGAAGAAACAGTGTGGAACATTGTAAGTTTGATTGTCAGTCTTGGGTTGATATGAGCTGAACAGGGACATTTTGTCGATGTTAGTGGTGGCAGGTCAGTGGTGTGTGAGGTAGTGGCAGTGACATAACTGAAGTCTACTCACTGAACCAACCAGGTGGGACCAAGATAACACACATACACACACACACACACACATACACATACACATACACGGGTCTGCTGAAGTAAACTGTGACTGGGTAAAAAAAAAAATCATCAGCCTACTGCACGGACCAGATCAGCTCATGTGCCCAGTGCTCCCAGCTTTGTCCCAGCAGATGTGAACCAGATGTGGTTCAGCACCCAAGTCCAGAACTGTCTACAATGTCCGGACAATGTTCCGTGTTTCCATGAACTTCTGTACTAACTGTCTGGCTTCGGCCTTTGCTGTTCTGTAGCTAGATGTGATGCCTCCCCGATTCCAGACTCTCTTCCTCACCCCTCCCTCCCCAGTGTGTGTCTGTGTTTGCCTCCCTCCGTGTTCCTCTGCAGATGCATGATGAATCCCTGTGTATGTGTGCTAGCAGCATGGTCTACCGTGATGGACGCCTATAAGTATATTTTAACAGGTTGATTCCCCACAATCCCAAACACAAGAGATTAAGTAAAATGAGCAGGTGATGCGCACAGACACAACCACAACTCCATACAGATTGAACCAACACACACACACACACACACACACACACATAGGCAGACAGGATATGGATTCAGAGTCTCCTGCGAATTCAATTTTTTTAACCTTCAGAAGCTCTGAAAAGAGATCCTGCTCTGTTGTGTCAATGCTGCGTCTGCAATGAGCAGCACCCCAGGTCATCTTTTTTGTTTGTTGATGTACGATATTTCTGTGTCCGTGTTAGTGTCCCCTTCTTCTCCCTCCCCCTCCTCCTTGTACTCTTCCTCTACCATTCACTCCCTCCCAGGTCTTGCTCATTGTGTTTCTCTGTGAAGTTTTTTCCTGTGATGATGAAAATTTCTCTCTGCCTGAACCTTTGTAGGTAAATAATGACAGAGTTACTACAATACCATGTGATAGGCATAAACATTTATTCAATACTGTAATAAATTATTAACTGAAGATGATACAAAAGTTTTTTATGAAATGCAGAAGAAAAAAAATCTTAGAAAAAGATGACAATTTGTTTTTGAGAACATGGCATGAGGTGTAATGTGTTACTGAAAGAAAACGAAGGTCTTTAATCAAGTGAAGTTGACCTTGTTTGAATATAGTTTATTTATTTTCAAGGCGTCATGTGTCTGAGTCATTATTTTTCCACTAAATGAGACAACAGCATCTTTTCATATTATTTTGTGTCTGCACCACACATGTTGTTATGGGCTTTCATCAAAAAATATTAAAAGCATTTAACAGAGAGGCACAGCGGGGCCTCCAAACCCACTGGCCAGTTTACACCCTCAGTAATGCATCACTTTATCAAACAAACATTTAATACATAAATCATGATCAGGATTTAGGTGAGGATAGATGTAAACTACATGTATAAACCACACTTGGATATCTTGTGTGTTTTTTCGATAATGATGCGACATGACTTTAATTCACCTGTTTAACCCACAACCATGAAATATGAAGACCATTAAAAGGAGAAAACAACAGAAAGGAAAACAGACGTGGGGTTTTCATCTACTTGAACTGAATCATAGGCTACACTGTGGATGATTGCTGTTGTCTGGCATTGCCATCCCTGTAAAAGAAAAAAAGACAATCTCAGTCTGACTCCTCTGGTCTGTGGTTCCATGAAAATGGAGCAAGCCGTTGTATCGTTGTTAGAACAGGAGCAACTCTCTATATTCAAGAATGCCATGAAGACTCCTCTTAACACCTTCAACACAATAACCCACCCCCTTTCTTTTATAACTCATATTAATTGAATCTGTCTATAGATCCTTCTTTTTTGTAGTTTAAATGACAAAGTAGGCTAGTATGTACTATCTACGCTTGTAGGTTTTTAGTGTCAGATGAAGAACTGACCATATAAACTGAGAAAATATAAAGGTAATGAAAATATGTCTGTATTGACTTCCAACGTAACTAAACAGTCAACCCCACTAAATGCCCACAGGTAGGCCTAACCAAACTTGTTTTTTCAAGTTCACTTAAAGCAGAAGTAAGTGATATATTTGTGTTAATATAAGTCTTAAATAGTTATATCTTCCGACAGCAATCACTTACATAGAGTGTTTGGACTGAAACACGGGTCTCCCAGTCCCTCTGCTCTGCTCTGAGCCGAGGAGAAAACATTTATCGTATCCTACAGTTTTTATCCAATGAGGAGAGAGAACGGCATGCAGGGCTGTGTGTGCAGCCAAGGGACCCCGTGAATGTGGCGACGTAGGGACGAGGACTGTTATTGTGCGTTCAAGGAAACTCGTAACTCGTGTTTTTCCGACCTGTGAAGTTGTACCAGTTCGATCTGGTACGAGTTCACGGGTCGAAAGTTACGAGTGGCCGTTATAGTGACTTTCACAGGTAAAACAGGTCGGAAAAACACGAGTGGGTTGCCTGGAACGCTACAAAGTCGTAAGTTGTGACTTGAAGCTGTAATTTACGATTTCAAAAGCCGGCCTGGAACGCAGCATTAGCGAAAACGACCGGGTCACTTACTTCTGCTTTAACTTGGTTTTACACTTTTAAAACTGAACACAAAGTTGAGTAGGCCAAGCTGTTTAGCCGAATACAGTTAGCCAAACATTGTTATTATGACAGCAGAGGACCTTATGTTTAACAAACATAAAAAATATTTAAAGTGTAGTCTATACCAAAGCAAACAAACAAACAAAAAGACAAAAAAAATACAATTAGGCCTACCGGTAACTCTCTTTGAGTTTTGATGGTAAATTAATAAGTAGGTAAAGGCAGCCTGTAATCACTAGTGTATGTGGGACTGTAACATTTTTGTTAAAGTAGGACTATTTGTTTTTCTTTTTCGCCACAACCTACATAAAACACACAATTACCACCAATATTTCGATAGCCTATAAAGAAACAAACACCTTGCAGCGACACAACTAAACAAACTAATGTCATAGGCTATTTATTAAAACCATACACAGTCTATGATTAAAACAAACGGAAATGAATAGAATTGCAGGTTTTGGGTTTTGCTGCAACATAACATCAACAACAACAAAAAAAACACCGTCAGTTTGTCGGAGTTTTTATTTATTTATTTATTTATTTAGCAATAGCAGAACCACAGCACATCAAAAACTCAAATAGTCAAAAGCACAATAATAGACCATTACAGAAATATAGTTTAAGTTAAAGATGAATAAGTCAAAGATAGGTAGCCTACATAGGGAAAATAAAACGAGGTTTGGTTTAACCGGAAGTGCCTTCCTGCGCAGATGCGGACGTCACGTCGTCACGTCAGGAGGAGGGGGCTTTTCGTCGCTCGTTGCTAACACGGTCACCGACAGGACCGACCTGTAGACGAGCTGTTAGAGCTCGAAAGTGGCTGGCTAGCAAGTCCATATTGTAAACAACCTTTTTTTTATGTTAAAAACCACCTCAAACTTCTGTTTGAGTTGGTCCAAACCGCATTTACGCTGGGAGCCGAATCAGAAACCAACGGGGGAAGGTAAGCCTAGCCAACGTGCCGCCGCCATTGTTTATGAGCAGGCTGCGAGCGAGGCCTTGCATTCACGGGCTGAAATGCTTATATGCTCATGCGTGAAATGCATGTTGTGTATTCGGTTTTGTTAATTTTGAATGAAAATATCTGCCTTTCTTAAATTAGTGTGGAGCTTTAGAGAGCTAGAAATGCCTCCACGGTCTTAAAGACTCTGGTTTCGATTCATGAATTGCAGCGGGGCCGTTTCACAGTAACATTAACGTTAATGATCTCGCTCCGTATAATATACGATGGCTGTATATCCGTACTGCGCCATGGTTATTCAGATAAACCAGTCGCGTTTGTGAGCGAGTGTGACTCGACTGGTTTGAAACGGTATCAGTGGGAGCTGGTATCGGTGTAAAGAGACCGTGTTTGGCGCGCTAACACACCACAGGAACCAAGCGGCGCTGCTGCCGCACCTGCTCAGCCACCGACCGAGATGTGTGTAAAACCTGCTCCTCCGGGGCGCTGTTGGTCATTGTTGTATTGGAGCCACTGAGCCCACTGATGCTTTAAGGATGTTATTCTCCACACTGGTCGGTGGCTCTAGATCTATGTGTGTGGAGGGTAACGGTAGACGCCCTTAAAAACCCAAATATTCAATTCCCAATGATTAACACTTTCGCCTGTGAGGTTGGGTCACACCCCGTTTCCAAACAATAGTCTCTACAGATGTTCTGTTTTGTTTGAAAGACGACTGAAACCATTGTACTTTCAGATAGTTGTAGATCAATTTACTGAGTAATTAACTGTGTCAGGTCTACTTTACATTACACACATTTAAATTTTGCCCCTCTATCAACAGGAAGGGGGAGATGTCCTATTATTCCTCCTCCCGTAGTTCATCCCGGGCCACTGACTGTAAAGTGTATGTGGGTGACCTGGGAAATGGTGCTGCCAAGGGCGAACTGGAGCGGGCGTTCAGTTATTATGGCCCACTGAGAAGTGTCTGGGTTGCCAGGAACCCACCTGGGTTTGCCTTTGTGGAGTTTGAGGATCCCAGAGATGCAGAAGATGCTGTGAAGGGCATGGATGGAAAGTGAGTAGTAATATTCTCCTTTAATACTTCAGGAGTGTTTTTTTGTTTTTGTTTTTTGAGAGTGGTATCTCTTTGCTCTTGTGTGTTCTGTCTTGTAACAAAGTTAACAATTGCCAGATTTTACATAAAGACCTAAGTGTCATTGTATCTAAATATGTGAATTCATGCAGCCTGGAGACTACTGGCCTCTCTAACTGACTTTTTATCTGTTCAGGGTCCTCTGTGGTTCCCGTGTTCGCGTGGAGATGTCAACAGGTATGTCCAGGAAAGGCCGTGGGCGCCCCAGCAGACGCCAATTTGACCCCAATGACCGGTGCTACCAGTGTGGGGATCGTGGCCACTATGCCTACGACTGCTACCGCTTCAGCAAAAGAGGCGGCCGTCGCAGCAGGTGAAGGAATACAGGCTGTTTTGCTGCTGGCTTACACAAGCAGTATTTGCCATGGAAGGGGCAAAGGACTTACTGGAACATGTTTGTTTTTCCATTTCAGGTCTCGCTCCCGTTCTCGATCCCGGTCCAGGTCCAGGTCCCGTGGACGCCGCTATCGCTCTCGTTCCCGCAGCAGAAGCTACAGCCGGTAAGTTGGGGTCATACCTAAAAGGAAATATTAATGTAGATGCTGGCATGCTGACTAAAGTAGTGTTATTTTGCTTGTAAAGTTTGTAATGCAGACATAATAATGTTAATATATTCAAAATAATGAGTGTGAGTTCTAGAGATGGGAATCGAGAACCAGTTTCAGTTTAGAACTGATTCCAACTTGTTTCATCCATCAACATCATTTACCTTTCACTCTAGTGTAACCGTGTCTGTGTTTGTGATTTATCAGCACGGTGCTGCAAGGTGATAGGTCTGTTGGTCGTGTTTGCGCTATGAAACATGGCACAGGTGTTGTTGCAAATGACACTTGTACTCTGTCACATTAACAAGTACAGCCACTTGTTAGTAGGTAGTACGTCACACACTTGTTGAACTGCCTGTAGCTTTGATTACAGCATCTTTTCGATAGGCAATGTCACAACATTTATTTTGATCAGGAGTTGCATTCATTTTTCAAAGACTCTCATTGGGGTTCAGGTCTGGACTCTGTGGTCACATTAGACCACATTTCTTCCTTGAAGATGATGGTTCCTCACTATCCTTTCAGTCTTTAATAATGCGTTGGACAGTTCTTAACCCAATTTTAGCAGTCTCTGCAATCTTCTTAGATGTTTTATTTGCTTGATGCATGCCAGTAATTTGACCCTTCTGAAACAGACTTTTCCACAGCCACAGGATGTGTCTTCCAACATGGTTGTTTAAGAAATGAGACTGCATCAGTTAAGATTAAATAAATTGTTGCCAGCTGAAAAATAATCATCCATGCAGTAACTATCCAATGGGAGGCTCTTAACCTATTAGCTCAGTTAAATCCAAGTGGTGACTTGTTTTTTTGGAAGGGCAACTGAACTGTTTTGTCATGTTTATTACTAACAGTTAACTCTTTTTTTATTTTCTCAGGAGCCACCGCCGATCTCCATCCTATTCTAGACGCAGAAGCAGGTGAGAACAGAGTTTATATGCTGTAATGATATTTAACTCATATGGCAGTGCATTCATTTGGATGCTATGTGTACTTAAGAAGATGTGAGAGATGTAACTGCTGCTCATCTGGGTTGTGTTGATCCATTTTTTTGAGAAGGGGGGAGGACTGATGGGCAGGGGAAATAATTGTTAACTCCCTCAGGGATCAATTATAGACATTTGCTACATGTTATTTTCTCCGCCTCACTCTTGTTGTTAACACCTCCAGTGTTGCCCTTATTCCGTCACAGCTGCAATTAAAGCCTCTTTCTCCTGTAACATTAGGTCTGGCTCCCAGCCCCGTTCTAAGTCTCGGACTCCAGTGAGAAGGTGGGTTGTGTTCGCTTCATTTGAGCACAGTTTGTCTGAAATACACTGTCACTGCTGTCCCCTCTGTCCTGATGGCATGATTGTAGAGTAAGACACGCACAAAGTAAAGATTGCTTACAAAATGCTATCAACCAGTTTATCTCTGTACTTTGTAATAAGTCCTATTTTTCATAGTGACTTCAGCCATGTGAGACATATTTGTTAATACATTTCTTGTAGATTTGAGGTTCAGTGTGTAAAGGAAGCAAAGACACTTCACAATGTAAAGAAAAAAAGTGAATCGATGGAAAGGAAATACTTTTCACTAGTAACCATGTAAAGTCACTACAATCACATCACAACCATCTGCTAGATTTTATCCACGTAGATGGAGTGAACTGACAAGATGGGCAACAAAATGACATACCATACAGAGGAATTTGTTCTTGTGCACTTGAAATGTTCGTCCAAACTCTCAAACAAAAAGGGAGAACTTCCTGACACAATGGTGGATCAACCCGCCGGTCCTGTCAACAGTACACAATCAGGTTTAGATTTGTGTACGTCTGCTATTCTGTGGTTCTCTGCAGCCATCAATGACACCCATCTCTGCGTAGGTTTGTAAAGACATTTACATAACCCACCTTTATCATTTATAGTGACACTGGTAAACTTTTGTTGTTGTGTCCTCTCCAGTCGCTCCAGATCTCGATCTCGGTCTGGCTCTGCACCCAGAAGACGCTCTGTGTCTCGATCCCGCTCACGATCTCCGTCAACCAACCACAAGCGGAACAGGTAAACCCTCAGTCACTGAAACAGTTTAGGTTGTCTAATGAATTACTAGTGCATTGTTTTACTAAGACATTTATAAGTGTGTAACACCTGGGTAGGAAGAAGCTTCAGTGAGGTCTAGATGATCCATTATAGATTGTATATATCACAGCTCAGATCACAACCATCCTGTGTTCCAAGTGAGGGTGAGTTATGTTTTTTACACTGGCCAGAGCTAGATACTCCAAGGCAGGGATTGTCTAATAGACCCTCATTCCACGTGGGAGCGCTATGCTGCCAAACGACCACCACACGACGATGAGATGGGCGACTGCTGAGACTCCACACCCTCGGCGACTCGGAGAGATCTGCATCCTGCGCCATGTCTTCTGCTTCTGCTGTTGGCTAGTAGTGGAGAGAGAGGGCTAGAGGACAGGGACTTGGGCCCTCTGATGTAGAGAAGTAAAAGTAAATGTAAGATTAGACCTCTCTCTTGTGCTCTCTTTTCCAGCAATCACAAGCTCTGCACTGTTCAACCTAAATGTAACTCCTAATCAGTCCCAGTTGATCTTGGAAAAAAGAGCACATGACAGACAGTCTTTGTGAAGTCTGTAAACTGTTGACACACATTTTATTGGATTATTAACTGTTAAGTAGACATGAACAGAGCTAGCATTTTAAATGTTTTACTTTTTCTTAAATTTGAATTCCCTCCATCTTGAATTTGGCTAGATGAAGAGAACTCAGAAACATATTAGCTGACATAAGACAACACGACACCCTTGGTGTGACTAAGGGTAAGCATCTTTGCAGCACAGTTTTGTTTATTTTTCATATTTTCTTTAAAGCGTGTGGTGGGAGCTGAGCACTGCACAGACACCGCAGCTGATCCCAGGCCCAGGGTCTGCCAGCTGGCGGTGTGTACGTCCTGCGGGAGGGTGACTAAGAGCTGACCTGAGATCAGCCTTCGCCTGCATCTGGTGTTAGACAGCGAGAAAGAGGTCGACCTACCGACCAAACCCTCCCCACAGTGAACGGGCGACCGTCTGTTCAACCGACGCACACGCTCAGACGAGATCAGCCCGCGCACACATACAGTTGTTCTACTAGAGTCACCCAGCCAGCCAGCCAGCCTTCAGACGTACCAGAGGGCTGACCCACACAGATCAGAGTGCGACCACTACCTTTTTTAATCCTAACCTACCAACCAGACCCCCCTACCTACCTACCAGAGTTCTACGGCCTCTGACTTAGCTTCTGAAAGTGAGAGAAAGAGAGCTGACGAGAGATCAGTCTTCAAGAGCCTCCCAGCGCAGTGTTTCTCCAAGTTGTAGTCATCCGTCCTTCAGTCCTTTCATCCTTCGCTTCTCTGTACTTGTTGTTTCTGCCACTGTCTCCAAAGGTAACCAAAAATCAAACCCCCTGACAAGCTCATTTTGATGATGAAAGAAAATGCACAGACTTAAATGTAGTCTGGAAAACTGGTGATGACAGAGCTAAAGTTGAGCATTTAACAAGCATGCACAGAGTACAAATGTGTGGCTGCATGTGAGAGTGTGTGGATGACTGAGTGCGAGAGAAGAAAGCAATATGAATTTTAATGGGCTGATATCTCTGAGGAGGCTTTGTCAGATATGTTTTTCTTCTTGTGCCATACATGTCACAACATCAATATCATTTTAGGATTATTCTCTATTATAGTATATCCTTTGATACTCAAAACGATCTGTAGTTCATTTTCTGTTCTTGGTATAGAATAGTTTCCATCTGTTTGTGCTGACCCCTCTTTCTGTGTTGTAGTTGTTGAAGGTTTAAGTTTTAAATCTCTCTACTATGCTGACAACCTGTTCAAGTAGCATTAAAGGACACGGTGTCGCAGACTTATGATATATTTGATTAGGTGTTTGTCCTGAGGGCTCATTTGTGTTTTTAGCTTTAGACCCTGGACACTTATTATTTATTTAAAAGGGACAATACACATTAATGAACATTCGTACGTGTGCACAAATGTAAATGCGTCAGAGTTAACAACTTGCTAATTTGCATCCGTAGTCCCTTGGCAGGTAACACACAAACAGACAGAAATGCACAAGAATTGCACTTAAAAATAATCTGTGGCTCTTGAGATGAATCTTGGTTTGACAAGTTGAAGAAATATTTACAGTTAAATATAAATGCCCATCCACTTTAAAAAAAAAAATGGTATCAATATATTGAGTAATGTGGGATATTGTTCTGATTATTCTTCCAGCCTCCCTTGTGGCAAGCTAACTCTTTTCCATTTCTGTTTCAGTCGTTCCCGTTCAGCAAGTCCAAACCGCAGCCCTACGCCAGCAGATGTCTGAGTGAAGAAGACTATTAGTCCCTACCCATTACATTTCTCCTTAACAGACCGACCCTCAGTCCCTGCGCCACATCTGCTTTTTACAGCCCTAAAGCAGCTGTTTTTTGTACATGTCTGTCTAGTCTCAGTCATTGAGGTTCAGTTTTCCCCTATAGACTATTCTTTTTGCTGTCTTGCATTGTTTAGGCTTTTGTCAACACAGCAGACTGGCATCAGTTTTCAATGGACAGGGGTTATTTTAAATTATCTTTTTGCTGCGGACATAGGCCGTCTTTCTTCTTGGAAGCTGTGTAGCAAATGTGACAAGCAACACTTTAAGGTAAAACTGATTGTTGCATTTGACTTTTAGCAGTGGTTTGGGCAGCTTATACAGTTAACTGCAGTTGAAGAAACCCCATTGAAACAGTTCCCAAGGGTGAGGACATTGTATCAAAAAATGCTTTTATTTCTTGTGCTTAAATTTATCAGCCTGAAGACCCCCCCCCCCCCCCCCCCCCCAATTAAAAATCGGCATAGATCTTTTTTTTTTGTCTTGCACTCCAGTATGACTATTGAGTTCAAATGCTGTTTATTTCCACTCATAAGAGATACTTACTGGCCTGCATGCCTTTATCTATGGTGGCACATTCCTACTGTTTGTTGTTTCTGTGCTGCACTTCCCTTTTTACAACCATGATCATCTTCACTCTGCTGAATCCTTCCCCCCTCCCCGTGTGTTTACTGATTTGTTTCTGTGACCTGATTTTAGATTAAATACTGTGCTCAAGTTTGATTTCAGTAAGGGCTGCTTCAACATTTTGGTTCTGTTTCTGGCTTGTACGGTAAGACAGTGGCAGTTTTATTTTTGAATAAACCTCTTCAACAAACATCATTGCCTTTTTTTTTCTTCTTCACCTAGGTGTGTTGGGACTTGCTTTATGAATATTAGCTGCAGTTTTCACTACAAATTTTAACAGTAATGTGTCATTGGATTTTCATATGAATGCTCTTACTGTATTTGAACTCTTGTAAGAGGGGACCGCTTGTCAAGCAAAGGACAGCATAACACATTTGTGATGCTCTACTTTCAAATAAGGGCTACCAAGCTGAAGGAAAATGAGTCAAGTAGTAACTCGACTCGATTTTATGCATAACAGGCCCTGAAGTGGTCTCAGCTTTGGACAAACGCATCAGGGTGTCTTACTAGATGCTTCATAAACGTCGGACAATTACTGTAATGTCGCGTCATCGCCTTCTTACGCCTTTCTGTAACCCCATTGGCTACAACTCGGGTCACAAATTGATTGGCAGCTGATTCAGCCTATCACAGTACACGATGGCGTCTTAGTGGGCGTGGAAACCCGAGCTTCGTTTTTCTTGACTTTTCCGTCCATTTCAGTTGATCGTCACAACCACCATCCTTTTTAACCGGGACAACATGGCTACTGCAGCGAGCCGTTACTACAGCGAAGACGGCAGGGCAACGAAGCGACAGAAAACCGACGGAATGGCCACGGTGAGTCGGTTTTGTGTGGGTCGCATTGGGGAATAGTTTAAGTTGCACAATGCACCCGACCGGCCCGGTAACAGTCGTCTCGGTGGATTTTAATTCATTGAAATGCGCGTTGGGGGGGAAAAAAACTGTCACGACGCGTCGCAGCCAGGTCGTCAAATGTGTTGAGAGCGAAAGGTTGTTGTTCATGGCTCGTCTTCTTATGAACTTAAACGGGTCAACGTTGTGTATTTGTGGGGTGGACACGGGGAAATTTTGTCAGGGTGGCTGTGCTGTACCAGTGTGAATGGGCTCCTCAGAGGGCGGTTTCCCCGGCTGGGCCTCGTCTGAGCCCGGCTTTGTTCTAGCGCCGGTAACGTTAGCTGCCTGCTAGCTTCGAGCTAACGTACATAACCGTGCTCATGATCAGATTAGACCGGTCAGCATCAAACTAGTCTCTGCTTTGTGTTTGAGCCATGTTTGTCTTGGTTGCACATAAGAGTTTGAGTACTTTTTAAAGCAATGATAATGTTTTAGATCAGGGGAAATGCCCATTAAATTAAACACAGGTCACCAGGGGCAATTAACGGCCCCTTCCCCCAGCTGGCCAGAGCAATGCGAGGTTAATTAAAGGTTTGCGTAAAGGGAGCTTGGGCGAGGAAAGAGAATAAAAGTGACGCTATCGGCGAATAAAACCGCCAAATTACAAGTTTCACATGCTCCTTGCCTCATATAGCAGGAGGCGTGCTCATTCATCTAAAAGAAAGATGTTAGCAAACCACTTAAAAGAATAACAGTAAAACTTAAAATCCGCATCCACTGATAAATCAACTGCAGTGCAACACATGGTAGTTTGCTAACACCCATGCTAAACACGAGGACTGGATAACAGCACTCATCTCCACATATGATTTTGGTTCACCTAAAATAGATTCAAGTCCAGAATCTCTTCTTGAGGATTCAGTGGCATCAGATTAAGGGTTGGCACGATGGGAAATTAAGAAATGCCCGTTTTTATAATATCTATCTAATTTAGATATATTTGTCTGTTTAAGTTTTAATGCATTTTGGCGATGCTGAGCAGGAAAAACACAGCTAACATGTGTGACAAATAGTATGTGTCAAGGAACATAGTGTTGCAATGCAGAAGTGGATAACATTGATTCCACATTTGAGTCCCGACTTATTTTCCTGTAATATTTCTATGAAAAAATAACAGTTGCACCACTTGACATTGAGTTGCATCACGTCATTGACCCTAGTACAGATGTTAAGTGCATATAAAGTTCCCAGGATAAGTAATGCAAACTGCTTTTTGCAACAAGTGAGCAAGAAGATGGTTTTCCTGAATTTTAAGATATAATGCATATTGTTTGCTAACGCACATCCTCTTAAAACCGTGGACAAAGGATTTATTTTTGTTGGCAAATGCAGAACGACTGACACAATTTTTTATTTGTTAGGCACATAACATAATACAAGGATGTTAACAAGACATTGTTATCATGAAAAGGGATGCAGTGCCTATTTTCAGTCACTAGAGTTGGCTAACCGTTAACCGCTGTAACTATCACAGTGTAAATGTCTGATATCAGTTGAGGTGGTGCATACAGGCAGCTGGTTGCTTTTTATGCCTGTGCCAGAAACAGCCAGAGATCAGGTTGTTCTGTTAACTCATTCATGGATGCAATATCTCAGCAAGGGAATTTCTTAAATTTTTGTCTTGAATTGTTTATTAAACTTAGATTCTGTGTTCAGGGTCAGTGTGACCACGAACTACTTGCATAGTTGACTTTCACGTGTACTTAATATGTCATAACTCTGGATAACTAGATGTAATCTGAGTGTCTAGGACACAACTATGAAGCTGTAATTAATTCAAAACTTTACCTTTACAAGTGTATTGCGTGAGAATTGATGATAATGTTTTCTTTGACACAGGGATATGAGGATCCACACAAGACCCTTCCATCTGTTGTGGTGCATGTCCGGGGGCTGGTGGACGGAGTCACAGAAGCCGACCTTGTGGAGGCTTTGCAAGAATTTGGAGCAATCAGGTAGAACAAAAAAAATAGCAACTTCATCTGCGTAGAAGGAGGGGGTGGGTGACATTCCTCTACATGGACTTTGACGGACAAACCAATATGGGGTTTAGAAAGGACATGACATTAAGAACAACGTTTTTAAAGGCAGCTAGCTACAAAATTGGTCCAACTGACTTTGTAGTATCTGCCATTTTATCTAAGCCCACCATTACTTTGTTTTCAGCTATGTGGTGGTTATGCCCAAGAAGCGTCAGGCACTAGTGGAATATGAAGACATGAACGGATCATCCACAGCTGTAACCTACGCTGCAGACAACCAAGTTTACATTGCTGGCCACCCAGCCTTTATCAACTACTCCACTAGCCAGAAGATCTCCAGACCGGGCGACTCGGACGACTCGAGAAGTGTTAACAATGTTCTTCTGCTCACCATCATGAATCCAATCTACCCCATCACTACGGTAAATATTTTTAATTAAATTTGGCCAGTATTTTCTAATTTGTATGTGCTGGATTTTGGCTCGAAGTTGTGCTGTAATGTTGTGCTGAAAACATGTTGCATAGTAAGAATGTCAGCTGGATGCTACGAGCACGGCTACAATACAGGACTGCAATTTAAGATTATCTTCCTTGTCAATCTACCAGATATTTACTATATATGCACTATTTTATGACATCTTGTAAACTATTTAATTGAGTAGAATGCCATTAATGGGTTGCATGAGTTCTTTGATTGTGAAAAGGGAAAAACTGATGTGCATAAACAATGAAATTCTAAGGCAAAATCAAATTGTTGCCTGTAGACATCAGTGCATGATGGTTTGTTAAATTTTGTACATTTTCACAGGATGTCCTTTACACTATCTGCAACAACTGTGGTCCTGTCCAGAGAATCGTCATCTTCAGGAAGAACGGCGTCCAGGCAATGGTTGAATATCCTTTTCTATGGGTGCTGTTTGGCATGGAGATGACCTTCTGTTTGAATACTGTTCTACCTGAACAAACAGTGTGGTGGCAATTTCCAACACCTGTTTCATGTATAGACTTGTTCTGGAACATGTAGGCATATTTCACAGATGTTTGCTTTGCATGAGAAAAACAAGAACCCTGCACATCGTATTGCCTGTGTTGCTGTATTGCTTGGGCCGTTCATTTCCTGTGGTTTTATGACACTTGTTTGTTGTTTTTCTTCTGTGATCTCTACATGTTTTATCAAGCACTTTGTTACCCGTGTTTTTAAAGGTGCTATATAAATTAAGTTATTATTACATGGCTCATCCCCAGGTCTCTGGAGAACTAAAGACAGACATGTGCAGGTTTTATTATTTTATCCTTCATGGGTTTTGGTAGTCGGCCATCAAGATAACCTTGTGAATCCTGTTTTGTCCTTAACCATGTCATCACATTTGACTCTGTGCAAAGTGCCCAGCGTGCCAAGGCGTCACTTAATGGTGCAGACATCTACTCTGGCTGCTGCACGCTGAAGATCGAGTATGCTAAGGTACTACTGCAACACACCGTGTTTTACAAGTTGACACAACGTATGGTTAACGCATAAGTTGTGGTTGGTGTAGTGTATTCATATGAACTTCTTTTCTCACAGCCCACTCGCCTGAATGTGTTCAAGAATGACCAAGATACCTGGGACTACACAAACCCCAACCTGGGAGGTCCAGGTAAAACCTCAAACTTCCAATGCACTACTCTTGTAGCTGAGAAGCCTGATAGTGTTAAGTACTCTTACTGCCACTGTGGGGAGTTTCAGCAAGCAGGCTAATGGGAAGATGCAGACAACACTTGTCACTGATAATGCTACTAAGTAGATGGATTTGAATATGTGCCCAATTAATCAAATGTTATATTTTGGGAAAACTTGCGTGGCATTATGACTGAAGTGTTGCTTTGGGTCGTATTCTGACACTTCTCAATACACACTACAGTCAGGCTTCATAAGCAGGAGTGAAAAGTGTGAATTAGAAGCATGATGTGATTAGTAGACGGGTTAGATTGTTTATTATAATCTAACTGTCAAAGCCTTAACTCCAGAGAACTACCAACAAGAAGTCAGCTGTGTGGTGGGAATGGCAGAAACACATTTGCAGACAAACACATGTTCCTCTTGAAGAGCATTTAGTTTGTCCCGGTATGAAGTTGTTTAGGTTTACTTACTAATGACGTGTTTTTATTTGCTGGACGACTGGCCATTTTAGATCTTTGTAGACAGTTGTGATCTAACTACTGTATGAATTCTTTGCTGTTGCTTATGGCCAAAAAGGAGTGTTGTGAGGTCATCGTCACTTTGACCTCTGACCTTTGAACACCAGATGTGTTCATGAGAATGGGGAGAATTAACAACACTTTAAAAATAATACTGCCACCCACCAGTGCATAGACATTAACAGGCCTCCTGTCTGATCTGTCAGTCTTCAGTGGGTTAATACAACTAGTAGTAATAGTGTTTGAAGATTACTTTTATTTTACTTAGCAGTTAATGTAAAAAGTGGTAGCAAAATAGTATTGTTGTGATAAAGTGATAAACTAGACTAAATGAGAATTTGACATATTTAGATCCATGAAGTTCAAATCCTGCATTTCTGTTGTTACAGAAGCAGCTTGAGACAGAGAATATATGTGATTTTTGTCTGGTGGGGTTGAGTAACATGTTCAAGATCCCCCTTTACACACTAACTTTGTGTCTTCATGACAGAAGTATGTATCATGTTTGTCAGCATTTGCTGTTCCTGCCTTCCTTACCACACCTGTCAATGTTTGGGGTCCCTTGAGTGAAAAAAGGTGCATTAGCTCAAAGTTTAAACTTCAAGTGTTATTACCCATTTTTAATAGGTGATGTTTGTTATCAACATTTAGGTCTGTGGACACAAATTTCCTTGCCCAAACTGATCCTGGTCTTTGCCACTGCCACCTAACTTCTACCATCAAATTCTCCAATTGATTGTTTGATTTTTAATCTAACCAAAACAAATGGCATTGTACAGTCGGTTCACCTCTGTACAACCAAAATAAAGTAAAACAGAAAGTGGTTCTGACAGGAGCAGCTGGTCAGACAGCCTAGTCTGTAACTAATTTTGTTGTGAGATTTGTCTGAGAAGTGAGAACAGAGGCAACGACCAGCATCAGTCAACAGGCTGCATCTGCAACATCATGTAATGCCTTATCTCCTCCTAATACATCAGTGATCAATTAAAAAAACATGCACAGGACAGGACTTGTGCTAAGAGGCAGAATACATGCTGACAACATCACCACTCAGCAACCACCATCTCCAGTATCCACTTCTTCAGTGAGGACACAACCACTATCATACAGAGGGCCAAATGTCCCCAGAGACACAAGGGGATACGCTACAAGACACCTCCCACTCAACATGCCGATGTAGGACTGATATACCACTCATTCCTCATCTCTGCATCCCAGCACAAGAGCCACGAAGACAACGCACACTTCTAGAGGGAGGGGAGTTTTGGGCACTGAGCTATACTTGGTCCCTCCCCCTTCATTGTCCCCGTCCTGCTTTCTTTTCATTTTGAGACACAAGCGAATCACACATTGAAGCAGGCCAAAGCTTGCATCTACAAACCCCCACTGTCTACACCAAATGGAGACTGATACCAGCGAAGACACAGCATCCACCAAACAGAAGTAGTGACAGACATCAGTACAACAGATGACGCATACTGATATTAACCAGTCGACCAAGATCACATGTTTAAAGCCTCGGCCCTTCCTGCACGGGCCGCGTTGCTCGTCACGAAAACAAAACATTTGAGCAGCACACTGACACTTGCTGATGCCGTACCAACTTACACGCCTGAATCGAGCTGTAGCCAGTCACATTGGAGACAACACAAGACAACTGATGAAGACAAGACACTGCTGACAACACCATCAAGTACACTCAGAGCCCAGTCAGGCCCATTTTTGGTTTTACCCCTTATGTGTTTCCTCCCACATGGAATTCAGCTTTTCTCTCTTGCTCTTTTTCTTCATCTCTTCATCTTTTCCTCCCTCTGATTTTCTTACTACATTGCATCCCTGTTTAGCTTTCCCTTTTTTGAGTGCAGCTTTTTTCTAAATATTCTAAAGTCTCTAGAACCTGTGTAACACCTTCCATGTGATGCAGGTTTGGCAATTTGCGGCTAAGAGGAGCCGGCTTCCCAACTGAAATGTGCTCTATGGCAGCCTCAAGGCCTACCAGTGGGCGGTAAGCGGACTATTCCAAAAAGGAACAAAAAGGATGGAAACGTCAGCCAAACGGCCAACCACCCCGCCAGTGGGCGTTTCAACTTGATTAAACCAGAAATCGATCCTGAGGTGGAGAGTTGTTTCACCAAAAGAGGAAATGGATAAGAGTATGGGATGAAATGAATTGAGTGGAGAGTGGTGGAACTACTTCTGCAAATGTCTTCCTCCCACTGTTTGTAAGCATGCAGTAAGTAAATCAAGACCCTCCTCAGGGAACATAACTGCACAGCACGACATGACCCCCAAAGCCCAGCACCCAACATCGCCACACAAGACTGATATGACTCCATTTTTCCTCCTCATACAGGCTGTATCTTTCTCTTTCTGGAAGAGGGTGATGGCTGCATCTCTAATGTCACTCAAAACTACTGTGTGTGTGTGTTTGCTATGTATGTCTCGTCACTCCCTCTGTTGGCAGTTTACGGCCATCAGGAATCTTATCTTTGGGTGTGGTTCCACAAATTTGTAACAGTTAATGTGGGAATTAAATCCTGATTTTTACTCTGGGGAAAGGCTGTGAATTTATTAATTCCTGTGGGGTGTGCTTAATCCATGGTGAATTTGTTAGACACCAGCACATACCTGCAAAGCCAGCAAAGCTTTTCATCCAAAAGCCACAGTGGCTGCTGGTGTTTTGCTATTTTTTGTTGCCAAATTGCTTGTAGGGTCGGCAAGAGCCTGGCTGGTAACCTGCAGAGGTACCAAGCCATCCGCATTTTGTAGTTTGACGTTTCTTTGCTTTGTTTTTGGTCCACATTTATTCTAAACTGCTTTTCTACTAGCTTTGTCATGAGTGGTTTTACGTCACTCTTTTGTTATTAAATGGGTAATTTCACATTTGCCCGAAATAGGGGAAAAAAAACAAAATGTTAGTTTGCTTAACCTGGCTTCCATTCTGATTGTCTATTATTATTGTGTACCTGTACAGATGGTGATGCAGATGGAAATGGGAGCAATGCAGGTGTGTGTGAGCGTACAAACTTTATTTATAAATTTAGCCATTTTGTGACACTTATCCATAGTGACTTTGTTTGATATCTTGAACCCTCTTCACTTCCTAGATCACCAGCAATCCACCCATCTTTTCCATTTCCCTGTTCCTCTTTAGATGCTAAGGGTTTACCATTGTGGGTGTCTTCAGATTATAAAGACTTTTATTTTAGGGCCATTTCCTGAGAACCTAATACTGGTCTTGCCATTTGTGACATTCCCATTCCCCCCTCCCTATTTCCCCCAACTAATTTCAATGAAGATGAAGGCCCATTGCTAAGATAATGTCAGCCCTTAGGTTTAACTGTTGTAGCCTGCCTGGAGTGTAATGTGAGAGTTATGGTGGCTGGTTTTAGTCCTAGAGGCAAGATGTATCAATCTTGCATCTATGCATGTATGTGTCTCAGGTAGGGATGTCACGATTGCTTGTTTTCACAATTAAGCGCGGTATTAAACTCCACAATTAATTAATCGTAAAGATTCCTCAATCCTGTCTCTTCCCAAAAAAGTATGTCAGAACCGTATCGGCAGATGTGCACCAAAATAAAGGAAAACGCACAGATACTGGTCCATTTATTTAACGTAACATTGAATTGGTAGGAATTTAAATGTCAGCGTGTCGTTTGTAATAACGTAAACATATGCTATCAATTACAATTAATGACTTAAATATTTCAAACACTTCCCCTGGGGGATTAATAATTGGTCCTATATTAATACTTTGTGTAAATACTTATTAATGTAATTATATTTTGACTATATTTGATTTCACACATTCAGTGTTGTGAAATTAATTAATGTGATAATTGGAATACGTGATTATTTCTCTGATAATAATCGTACCAAGAAAATCTATAATCGTGACATCCCTAGTCTCAGGTGTTACTATGAAGTCCCTTTTTTATAAAGCCTCCCTAACAAATAAACAATCCACTCTATGGTGTGCAGTCTGAGGCAGACTTTGACGACACTGTCAGTTTACCATAATACATCCATTATTTTAAAGGGATTAGGCATCCCATTGTCATGTACAGATTGCAGTCAGCCTTGTTTGCAGTCACTCGTTGTCATATTTATCTTTTTTCCCCCCTTTCTCTACCTTCTCTTTTGTCCTCCTGTTCTTATAGAGGATGTGAATGCCAACCCCAACAAGCGCCAGAGACAGCCTGCTCTGCTGGGCGATCACCCTCCAGAGTACGGTAAGGCTCTCATGCCCCTGGGGAACAAGAAAATGCATTGAGACGTGTCTGCATGTACAAAATATTCTGCACACCTTTTCTGGACTCTTGCGAGCTTAAACACACAGTGTACCCGTTTATTTCCTTACCCGTTTTCTATGCAGACAGTCTAGATTGTAAACCTGATGCATTATGCTGTGTTTTCATTTGTAATTAGGCTACATACACATCTGCGTTTATAAAGCAGGGACCAAAATCTTCATAACTAGTGTTGCTCTCTGGAGTTCACGTTGTCCTGCTCAATTCTTTTATTTTCTCTTCATTTACACCCCGTCTCCTTCTTCAGGAGGTGGTTACCACGGCTATGATGAGAGCTACGGATCCCCACCCTATGAAGGTCGGCGTATGGGGCCGCCGATGAGAGGGCGAGGGGGAAGAAGCTACGGGCCAGGCTACGGACCACCTCCCCCTCCACCTGGCGAGTATGGTGCCCACGCTGATTCTCCAGTGGTCATGGTGTACGGATTGGATCCTATCAAGATGAATGCCGACCGTGTCTTCAATATCTTCTGTCTCTATGGCAACGTAGAGCGGGTCAGTGTCTGAAACTTGAATGTGTCCGTCTTTGATGGGAAGGGAGAGGGCGTCACTGAAATGTACCACACATTTAATTTCATACAAGAGATTAAATCTATGTGATTTAATATACAGACAGAAAATTACAACTATAAATTTGGTGTCAAACATATTAATGAAATATATTTACAAGAGATAAAGGGACATATTGTGCACGGTGAGAAAAAATGACAAAGAGAAATGTGCCATCAAAGGGCAAGTGAAGTCATTCCAGTTTTATGAGAATAGGGTTAGGATCTGTTCTAAATTCGTCATTAAAATCCCATGTGTTTCTGCTGAAAGAAGCCGTTGTCATGGGTCTCTGAGTAGTTGCTCTTAAAATAGTAGCAAGTTTCATCCCTTTATTTCCTCATCCTGCTGATAAAGATCAGTAATGTTGACAAGCTGATAATGAACCCTCAAGCCGTCATTTGGATGAGTCTTTGTCTCTTTGAAGCAGGATGCCACTGTTCTGTAGAAAGCTGGTCAATCCTGTCCTCTGACGCTTTTCCACAGGTGAAATTCATGAAGAGCAAGCCAGGGGCTGCCATGGTGGAAATGGGAGACTGCTATGCAGTGGATCGTGCTATCACTCATCTCAACAACAACTTCCTCTTTGGACAGAAACTGAATGTGTGGTGAGTTTACCCCACCCTGGTCCCAAAGCAGTTGTTGTCCACGAGCAGTGAATCCTGCTGTGGAGTTTTTAAGAATATTGGAGGAGCCATAAAAAGTAAATGTATAATTATCTCTCCCCACAGTGTGTCCAAGCAGCAAGCCATTGTTCCCGGTCAGTGCTATGAGCTGGACGATGGCACAAGCAGTTTCAAGGATTTCCATGGCTCCAGGAACAACAGGTTCACCTCACCAGAACAGGCAGCCAAAAACCGCATCCAGCACCCGAGCAATGTCCTGCACTTCTTCAATGCCCAGCCAGATGTCACTCCAGAGGTGTTCTCTCAGGTCAGTAGAAAGGAATGTGTATGATGGGAGTTTGACTCGACCCGCCTAAAATGAACCCTCTCCCCACTGTGGGCATTTCACTTAAACTGTTTATTCAGAATATACATGTAAGTGAGTCTTTAGAAATGAACTAAATAACTGTTTCAAGTGTTTTAAATGCTGTCGTTTGTATATAAAAAATCGTTAATAGATGTTGTGCTCTTTACAGATTTGTGATGAGATCGGTGTCAAGTGTCCCGTCAACGTCAAAATGTTCACAGGAAAAAGTAAGCAGCTTTGATTCTACTTATATTAAGGTTTGTGTGAGGTGGTTCCTGCAAAGTCCTTAATAGAGACACAAGTCTAATATGAAAAGTGAAGGTGTACAAAACTGGGAGAGCTGGGAGTGTGTGAAAGCCTTAGAGCAGGATCCTGAAGTTTGACCCCTGTTGACCCCTCTGCCCACAGGTGGTGCAGCGCCCAGTGACCGCAGTGCTTCAGGTCTGCTGGAGTGGGAGTCCATCAACGACGCCATGGAGGCCCTGGCCCTGATGAACCACTTCCAGATGAAAAACGCAGGTACGTTTTTGCTGAACAGTCTGCACCTGCTTTTACAAATGGTAACAGTCTGGTTTCAGTGGCTGTTGGTTCAGGTACCTTGAGACTGATGAGATCCAAGATTACACATGGTAGATAACACAAAGTTAAGTGGGACTATTGTACTGTAATAATCTGAAAGCAGTGTTAGAATCAAGACAGTGTTAAAGTTATGGCACTTAATCTTAATCACTGGAGTAACTTGGACTAGAGCAGGTTGGTTAAGATGTAAAATGTCATTGGTTTAATTCAGAGATTATTCTTCGACTGATTGGTCTCAGGTCAAGATTATTGTTGCCTAAATTTCTCCTCCCTTTTTTTGCAGCAGGCCCCTACCCCTACACCCTCAAACTGTGCTTCTCCACTGTCCAGCACGCCAACTGAACACACTCTTTTAGCCAGGATGATGAAGATGATGATGATGATGACTGGTCTGCCATTCCCATGTTCACATGTACTTAGATCGTGACTGCTTGCAACACACCTGGGGAAAATTGATCTTCAATATCAACGAGATATTATTGTTCACAATGTAATTGATCCCACGTTATATTTGGTATATGAAGCTGATTTAACAAATGCTAACGGGCATTTAAGATTTTGATATTTATGCCCCAGATGTGGTTTCTAGAGTATTAGTACCTGTGTGTCTTTGGTATTAAGTTGTCCTTTTTACTTTTTGTATTATGCTTATACAGTAACCTGACGTGAGGAAGCGTATGTGAAGGTTTTATGCTCAGGTGGTTCAGTGGCAGTGGACAACGTGGTTTTGTAAAGAGCTGTCTTTTGAAACTTTTATTATAGCCGACTTATTTCTTTTTGTGTTATTTTAATTGCTGCAGATTCAGTTGTCCGTCTCCATGTCTGATATGAAAATGGAGAAATGTTTTGTTCTAAGAAAATAAAAAACCTAAAGTTCCCAGTGCCATCTTTCTCAGTCTGACATCTCAGATGTTACTGTTCTCTCAACATCTTTGACTTCAGACTGGTCTCAGCTGTTGGTCAGACTTGACCAGACCCTGGTAGCTGGGGGACTAGTAAGAAAATTGTAATAACATGTTCCCAGTCCACTTTCAGTCTGTTCACCATCAAACCAGACAGCATGCAGACCTAACACAGCCAGCTGTTGACTCCCTCTCAGATGCAAACGTAGGCAGTTAACACCTGAGGCCAAGACAACCCCAGGAGCCAGGTACCAAAATTGCTCTTCCTTCCCAAATGCTTGGATCTCCTGTGATATTACAGAAAGACGGCTAAATGTTTACCACCTCAAAATGACTAGCTGAAATATGCAAGGAGATTACACTGCCAAGGTTTTCAGCATCAAACAGCAAATGTGAAAGCACAGCGTAAAATACAAATAAGAGGATTTGTAAACATGCCCCCACCACCTCTTCCTCTTCCACCTCCACTCTAAATGAAAATAGGAAAGGAGCATGCTGTAGTTAAATCACAGAAATCAGCCAAATGGGTTCAATTCATCTGTTTGAATCTGAAACATGAAATGTTTAGCTTCAACATGAGACAGTTGGGAGACGTGTTGCCCTCATGCACCTCCTCCTGCTCATCTAAAACATGTCATGGCATCAGGGAGACTTCATGGTTTGAACTGTTATTTTTTTTGTGCTCATGAAAGAAAAAGTGAAGCTAAAATGATTAAATATTTGGTCCCTCTGCCTCTGGCTTCAGGTACTTAACCTAAGCACATACACACAGACGGACTACAGACACAGACTCGTGAGAGAAGGGCCTGCATTGCCAGCTCTTCTGAGTCTCATCAAGGGACTCCTGTACCAACTCACCCAGCTCCAGGCCAGACTGGAGGAGCGGGTGGGGTTGGTCAGCAGAGGCCCGCTCCTCAGAGGACATCTCCATATGGTCCTGCCTGATATGAAGTAGCTGAGGAGATATTGTTATCTCTCTTTCACATTCTCCACATTATGTATTTCATGTGCTTGTTAAAAGCACAATGAACATGGGAACATTTGAAAAAAATGAACTGGACATTCATATTAGGGAGAAGGAGGGATGGAAATATTAGGAGGAAGAGACAAAGGTGTGAACAAATACCATGGCCTCTGCTCCACATCATATAAACAAACCATGATGGAAGAGTCATCAGATCATTAACAAGACAGCGTTCGTGTCACAAAGTACATGACATACATAAATTGATTGAGAGCTTTTTATATGAATTCAGAATATAGAATATTTTATTGTAACATTACACTGTAAAGATACAAAATCAATTTGTGGGAAACTGATGGACAGTATGTATTTATTTTCATTTTTATTTATTTTTTCATTTTATCATAACCTGTCCTGGAGATGGACAGGTTATGCAGCTCCACATATCAACACCTTTGAATAATCAGGTCTTGTGTCACTCGTGCATGTTAACCTATTGTGTGAGTGTGACAGAAAGTCTTACATCGACGTTCAGGGTCCAAAAGTCGCAGGTTCAACGTCGTTTTATTAAGAAACCGTCGAGTGAAAGCTGAGGTCCGTGGTCTGTATGACACACCTGGACAGGTGAGGATGTCGGACAGGAAGGGATGCTGGGACGCTGACCGCTGCTGAGAAGAGTGACGTGACGTCACCCGCATTCGTGAACAGTCGAAGCTGTTGCTATTGGAAACGCCACTTGCTGATAATCCTCCTGCACAGGTCTGATCAATTTCAAGGCGGATTTTATCAACTGGTTTTCCAGGTGAGCAAAACAAACAATTTGTATGCTACAGTCTGTATTTCACTTCACTTCACGCTGTGTGAAGTCTACAGCGTGTTTTCAATATGTGCCGGTTAAATGTCAATCTTCACACCGGTTCATTCAACGTAGGCTACGGTGGAACGCTAAGTTACGTAGCCTACGGTAAGTTAATGGCTGGGAGGTTTACAACGTAGAAGTCTTGTGTTTTTTAATGTTTTCATTGATATGTAAACTTGTCAACAAACTATTCTCTCCCCTTTTTTTTAAGTTCTCATTGCAGTCTGTCTCCCTAGTCTCTGATTTCACTTTTTAAAACCCAGATGGTGAATAAGATCAGCATGAAATATTGTTTTTTAAAATTAACTGCCCAAAGCATAGATGTGTAACATTATTCAACAGGAGCAGGTGCAGTGTGGAAGTGAGGGGTTGTGAATACCTTGGAGGAAACTAATGTGACTAACGTAAGAGAACAAGAAACCATCCTACTGTCTGATTTTGAATGTCTGATATGTTTGATAGTGCAGCCAGATATTTAAACAAAGCAGCCTTGGCACCAGGACAAGGGGTGTGAAGGGATCATGCCAAAGAAAGCCAAGAAGGGTGGAGGAGGAAAGATGGGGAGAGACGAGTCCCAGACTGAGGAGGAGATGGCCAAGAAGAGAGAGGAGTCAGTCGCACAGTGCCTCAGGGTAACATTCATCTTTTTTTTTAAAGAGCAGATTTCACCAAGTGCTTCACAGTTAAAGAAGAAACAAACAAAATTGAAGAACAAAATTAACTTTAAGTAGTAGTTCAACTGTCCACACACTATTCACCAACTTCCTGTGGAAGCCGGCACCAGTAAATTGTCTAAGAAAAGTCCATTTGTGGAAACTTGTGCCGAGTAGCTCATTATCTACATTTGACATCTCTTGTTTAAAACCAGGACGATTTGGAGAAGGAGGAGAAGAGCAAAACAGCAAACCTGCTGAGGCTGAATGAGGGCTGGAGGGCCATCCTCCGTCAGACTCGAGACCCTCAGCTTCGTGAAGACATCATTGCCTCCAGGCAGACGTTTGAGGGTCAGATGGACGGACTGGACAGTGTCATTCAGGTGAACAGCTGCTCTCTGACATCTACCCAGTCACTCGCACTTGACTCTGAATGGACTACCTACCTCCTGGTTGTTTGTTTTGCAGAACCTGTTGCTTGACCTGCAGGAGAAGGCGCGTCAGTCCAACTGGGTGCACAGGATGCACCTGCAGCGCCTGGAGCGTCTGTGGGACCTGCATGAAACACAGATGACGACTGTGCAGCAGCACTGGGAGAACAGCATGCAGCAGCTGAACTCCGAGTTCTACACCAAGGAGTAAGGCTGAGGAGCCATAGCGCCCCCTACAGACAGCTGTGATATCAGACAGCAAAATAATTTCCATTTTGCCAGAGTCCTTGTTTTTTTTTCCAACAGTATTTTATAGTGAGGATGTCCTACCACATCCCAAACAAAGAACTTCTCCATCACTGGAAAGCTGTGATTTAATGAGTGAGGTACTTCTAAAGCTCTCATCTGCTAACTGCTGACAAATTACACTGTGTATTCACTTCACAGAATCACCACAAAGGGAAACAAAACAACATAGACTTAACAAGACTTAATTCAACAGCAGAGAGGCAAAAGGCAACTACAACTACAAGGAGACATAAAACAATGACAAATTGGCAAAATGCAACTGCATAGAGACACAAAACGCCCCACATGCTTCATATGACCAAAAGTCAAGTGCAAATTTCTTGTGTACAAGGGGAGATAATTATAAGATAATTATGGATTAAGTTCACTGTTCTGTTCATTGCCCCTCCCGTCTGAACCGTGTGTGTTTCTCAGGAAGCGGCTGTTTGCCCTCTCTCAGAAGGAACCAGTCCACCTGGTAGACGCAATATCCTCTGTGGAGCAGGAGTACAATAAAGTGATGACTAGTATCGGCAAGCTGTACAAAGAAAGCATTAAAATGTACAAGCAGGCTGCTGAAGCACAGGTATCTCCCAGCAGCAATTCTCTCTAACTGTACCCAGTGGTGTCCTGGCTGAGTCTGGCTGACTCTCTGAGGCTTGTCTTGTGTCTCTTTCGTCTCCTGTCTCTTCCCCTCATTGTGCACAGGCAGTCTCCCCTGGACGCCGGAGAATAGTGCGGGGGGCTGTGCAGTTCTGCCACAAAAAGGAAGAAAGACTGAACAAGTTCATCAACAGAGGGCAGAGGGACACTGAAATAAAAGCTGAAGAGATGAAGAAAATTCAGGCGCTGAAGGTCAGTGCAAAAAAAAAAAAAAAACAATTATTATGTCATAACATGATTCAGGGACATATTTTGGTTTGATATCATAATCCTTTTATTTATATTACGTTTTCTTTCTTTTTTTCAACTTCAATGGCTGTGTTTTTGCATTTTCTAATGTACTATCAGGACTTTTGAGTCACAGAGCAGAGCTGTTTTTTCCAGTAATAGTCAGAAAAGCACAGACTTCATGTAACAACACTGTCCTGCATTGTATTTAAGTGCTTCTTATTGTGAGGACAGTACAACAATCCTCAGAGACTCTTATAATTCCAATGATAAAATAATAATTTTACCACAGGTTGCAGATAGGACATAATGTGACTGTCTCCCCATGTGCTCAACTTTAAGCAAATCTCCAAAACTCCTCATGTTTCTCCTCACTCTCAGCGCTTACTCGCTCAAACCAGGAAAGGGCTGAACAAGAATAAGACTAGAAACCAGGCAGAGGAACAAGATCTGACGGTCATCAGGGCTGAAGTGAATAAAAAGGCCGAGAAGCTTTCCCAGCAGCTGAACGAGAGCCGCTCAGTGGCGAGAAAACAGCTCATCAACCTCAGTGTACAGAGCGATAATGCCACCAAGAAACTGCAGGCAGTGATCGCCAAGGTGAAACCACTCACTCTGTCAACAGACACATCTATAGATATAACATATTGAGTAAGATGAAAAATAAGCAACATAAGCACTGTGTAGCGTCATCGGGAACCTGACAAAGCTACATGCGAAACGTTGCGAACGTGTTGTTCAACTTCAATAAACGGTGGTTGCTTATTTTTCATCCTATTAAATATGCTCCTGCTGCCGACCAGCACCCGACGACCTGTGGCTGTGCAAGGAGATTTGTTTCACTTCACCATAACGTATTCAGTGTTTGATCTTCTTGATCTCTGTTGTTTCAGGGTGAGAAGGTTTTACGTGTTGGTGATATGTGCCAAAAGCTGGAGAGCAAGCACAAGGAGGCCTTATCGTCATTGTCATCAGCTGCAGATAGTGAAACCTCTGTGACCGAGAGGGAGGAACCAGGACAGGTAGGCTGCCATCCTAGTTGTCAGGTCCCCCTGGTCCTCTTATATACAACAGTGCCAACCTCACTGACCTCTCCGTCTCTCTGTTGCAGACATGTGAGTTTCAAAATTTTCACAAGTTGATGGTTCGCATGGAAAATGCTCTGCTGGTTCGAGACACTCTGAAGAAACAGAAACAGGCCCTGAGGCAAGAGAACCAGCAGCTGAGGCTTCAGGTGCATCAGCAGATGGACGACATGACCATCAGCGACGACACCCTTGACGGACCACACGCTCTACTGACTGTATCGCAGGCCGCGCGCATCACAGCACCGCCCAGGCCCATCCACAAACAGCTTGTCCAAAAAAACCCTGAAGCACCTGTTATGTAGCAGTTGTCCTTAGTTTTGGATATTTACTTGACTGTTAATTTTAACTTTTAAAACTGTTTAAAACGTATGGTTTTGTTATGTATTATTCTCCATGTGTGTTTTATTCAATATAGCCTACTGGCAAATTTATGTTTAACTCTTGACTTAATTTGAGTAAGGTAAAAAATATATTTTTTTTTATGGTCTACTAAACCAGTTAATGTGAGCATCAGTGGATCCCCAAAGTGCCAGACAATGGGTGGCCCAAAGTGAGGGTCAGTTTCTGTATTCATGAACCCAGCCACAGTTTTGCTTTATCTACTTGTATATTTCAGTAAAATCGACGACTTTGACGCTTGTCATTTGAAAGTTAAGGTGATTCAAAGATTTAGTGGCCCATCTGAAGAAGATCCTCCACAGTCCGCTTATTTACCTTTTACTGGACATTTCACCCATTTCCCACGGTTCTCCTCAGTGAACAACTCACCCTGGTGTCTCAAATATATATCAAACTGGTGGTGGGTGTCCCAGTTAACCTCAGATCTGTTCAATGGGGTTTAGGTCAGTGGCTGAGTGGCTCATAAAGTCTGTTACAGTAGGCATATAGAAGATGTTAATAAGCTGCACAACATCAGGCAGGTGCAAAGGTAAAAAGTCTCCGCAAAGTTCAGTCCTCTAATGTTTCACTACTTAAGACAATAAAGAAATTCTTAAACTTCACTCTTCAAGTTAAAAGTCAGGTTCATGATGACGTTCATGTATTTTTATTTCTATTGTCTATACATTTTTGAATAAAGAAAAAGCAATACGAGGAAGAGCCCAGCGTTATGTAAGAATGAAGGATTTTAATGAAATATAGGACTCATTTGTTAAAGGCTGCTGTCCAACTACTGATTTATCATATTCAAGATGTTCAATTAAATACATTGATATTTAACTGAGTTTGGATGTAACTGAAAATGTATGTTTTTGTTTTGTTGAGGTCAGAGTCCCACTCAAACACAATATTAATGTCTCAAATGTGGTCCGTTTTATAAACTGATAACTGCAGGGTACGACTGTGCACAGTACATTATATTTACTGACTTTTGACTTTCGCTTCTTCGTCTCTCAAGTTTGAGCCTCGTCAGCCACCGTATCAGGTTGACAAGGAGGCTGAGCCGAGCTAGTTGACATAAAGGTTATTAAAACCTTGGACTGCACTTATAAAAGCTAAAACTTCTGTTTTCTATCGCAGTCCCGTGTGTCTGCTTCTGTCCGGTTTTCTGACCACCAGCGGACTGTTTGGACTGCAACGCAGGTGAGACTGTAGTTTATGTGCAGCAGTTAGCATCCAGGCTAATGTGAAGCAGCAGGCTAATAACTGTGTCACTTCTCTGTTTGCTGCAGGTTTATTGATCTAATAAGACTGTGGACTCTGCAACCTGAACACCTGCGATGTTGTCAGTCATTGTCAGGTCGACTCTCACGAAATGTAAGTGTCGTGTGTGTGTATGTGTGTGTGTGTGTGTTATGTTTTGACTGCTGTGTTATTTAGGTAAATGTATAAAACCTGACTTCAGGTGTTGTACACAGGTTTAAACGTGTTTGTTCACTTCCCTTAACTCGTGATAGTCTCCAAACTAAAATGTCTTTCAGTGAAGTAAACAGAAGGCGTGAATGGCGATGTAGGTGAAAGGTCAGGATTTCTTTATGCAACATGCAAAGAGCTTATTTTTTTATGTTGTGCACTAAAATACCTGTTGAACCTTACTTTGCATGGACAATAATCAAGTAACCTAGTAGTAATGCTAATTTTCTTTTTTAAATGAAAAGGTCAAAAATACTCTCCAGCTTCCAAGATTTGATATAATGTTGTCCTGCTGCCTCTCTTTGTGATCGATCGATTGTTATTAAATAGCGTTTGCAGGACAAAGACGCTTGAATTAATACACAATCAAATAGTTATGATTATGAAAATGATCTAGTGTTGCAGCTACTATGATTGATTGGTTAGTCGAGTCTCGACAGAAAATAAATTGGCAATTGGCCTCAAAGGTCTGAGGGGAAATTACAACAGACATTTTAAAGACAAAAATGATTCATTAAAAATAATCTGCAGATGAGTTGTTTTTTTGTCATTGTCTTTTGCTGTAGACCAGTGGAAGTCCTGTTTTAAACTCTTTGCATGAGTGTTACCCTCCTCCCTAGCACTAGAGAGTCAATCACACTTACTGATCTCATCCTCAGCATTTGAAAAACTGGAATGAGAATATTGTTGAAAGAAGCAGTATAGTGATTATTAATCAGAGATACGTTTTCAGATTTATTTCCAGATGAATCCATTTATCTCTGTGCTAAAGGCAAGTCTTGTGCTGTTGCTGCAGTTTAAATCAGCACGTTTTATTCGTATTCTTTATCCTCCTCTCACCTCAGACAGGAGTTTGCGGCTGTCCAGTCAGTCTCTTGTCAGAGCCATGTCGTCTTCAGCGGGCCCCACCTCTCCGTACACCACCCTGGCCATCAGCCACCCGGCAGAGTCCGTCACACATGTGGAGGTTCACCGGCCTGAGAAACGCAATGCCATGAACAAAGCCTTCTGGAGGCACGGCCAGTTTAAAAAAACATACAATTGTTTGTGGTAGATGAACACAGGGCTATTATTCTTCTCTTATAGTACAGACAGTTTAAATGTAGGCTATTCATTGGTCTTACCTGAAAAATCAGAAGGTTCTTTTGCATTTTGCGAAATTTTGTAATTCTGAAAATTTGGCAAATTGTTGGCTGAACTGAAAATGCTGAAATGTTCACTTCTCACTGATACTTAGGATCGTTAAACTAATGTTAGATTTAGTGGAACACAAGTTGTTGGCAAAGTATTTTTTCTAGTTGGACAACTTATTGTTTTTCACATTTTAAAAAGCAGCTGTCTTACACATGACTTAAAATGGAGATTGTGTTGTGTTTAAACAGTGAGAAGATTTCTGTCTTTTTAATCAGAGGACACTTGATAAAAGAACTGAAACATTTTTTACTCACGTGAAAAAGCAAAGCGCTGTATTTTCACCAGTTTTTCGGACGCTGACAGAGATGTTCTTTTGTTTTTGATCCTCTCTCCCAGTGAGATGGTGGACTGCTTTAATGAAATAGCTGGAGACCCAGAGTGCAGAGTGGTGGTGGTTTCTGGAGCAGGGAAGATCTTCACAGCTGGTGTGTATCCGGCACTTTTTTTACACACTACGTTTTTAATGTTAAATTATTTTGTTTTTTGTCATAGAGTTGTTGATTTATTGTCTGTGTTGTGTTACTGTCCAGGTATTGACCTGATGGACATGGCCAGCGACGTACTCCAGCCACAGGGCGACGACACTGCCAGAATTTCCTGGAACCTCAAACAGAAGATCGCCAAGTATCAAGAGACGTTCTCCGTCATTGAGAAGGTCTGACCTGAGGAGTGTATCTGTTTAACACTGCCACTTGTTTTCTTCACAAGTTGATTATTTATGTAGTCTAATAATAATAATAATTTCCCTTACCCCACAATAATGCTTGTTTTGCACAAGCACCAGCCCAAAGTCCTAAAGATCAGTTTAATAACATGAAATGAAGAAAAGAACAACATCATTTTATTTGAAAAGGTTGAAACAGGAAGTGTTTGGTAATTATGCTTCAAAATGACTGGACTGGTCTGTGAAATTACCTTTTGCTATTATTTTCTCCCTGTAGTGTCCAAAGCCTGTTGTGGT
This sequence comes from Trachurus trachurus, assembly GCF_905171665.1. Taxonomy (NCBI): domain Eukaryota; kingdom Metazoa; phylum Chordata; class Actinopteri; order Carangiformes; family Carangidae; genus Trachurus; species Trachurus trachurus. The sequence continues at coordinate 22,886,141 of NC_139892.1, read as the reverse complement.
GGCCGTTCATGGAGCCTGCGTCGGAGGGGGTGAGTGAAAGCATCGGTGCATTGTGAATTAAAGTTCTGGTTTTCCTCTTGCATAGAGCTGGTCCAGTTTTAGACCACCATGGTCAGGGCCAGGGTTACTTGTTGTGTTACATCATGTCTGTCACTGTGTTGCTGCAGTTCCTGTTGTTAGTACACAGTCGTGTTCACAGTGGATGTTGTGCTCTGTGGCAGGTGTGGACTTGATCACAGCCTGTGACATCCGCCTGTGTACACAGGACGCCTGGTTCCAGGTCAAGGTGAGTTCATTTATGTGCACCCAACACTGGTCATTGGTTCTAGATGAAGAGATGGGAATAGATGAAGGGCTGAAAAATAAAACAAGCATGTGAAAGACAACAAGAATGCGTTGGAATTTACTTTGACAGGATGACAGTCAAGGAAAAGGCTTTATGTTTATTTTTATACTCCATTCTGATTATTTTATTTGTGAATCTGTGTATCTTTGAGGGATGTATTCAGATGTATTTGACATGTCAGTGCTCCATGTCAACAAATATTTTCACAAAACCTGTATCATCCTCAACCACACTGTTTAATTATGGGGAAATAAACATTATGAAATACAGACAAGTGTTTAAGAATATAAAGATAGAAATAAGGACAGGGTTTTTAATTAAATTTGAGACATAAATAAACGCCTCTGTAGTAAATACTACAGGTAAAAAATCATGAATCATGATATGAAACTTGAAGATAATACAACAGTCTTCATCAGTGTGTCTTTCTGGCTTCGCAGGAAGTTGATATTGGACTTGCAGCAGACGTCGGGACTCTGCAGAGACTTCCTAAAGTCATCGGCAGCCGCAGGTAAACACACCTCTTCAGTAAATCAAACACACACCCTCTGCTCCTCCTCACTGTTGAGTCTGTAGCCAGTCTGTTTGAATGTGAGCGTGAATCGTTTAAAAGTGACGAGAGTACAGGACCTCACTCCCACACACTGAGCCCTTAACAACCTGAGCAGCTGCTGCACAGATCCACACAACTACCAGCTGTGCACCGCTGTGTGTGCAGCAGAGAGAAAGACACGAGTCATCAAACATTACCTGTGTGATTCCATGATGTTGAGAAAGATTGAGGCTCTGTGGGGGGGAAAGACCACCTCATTCTTCTCCTCCGCCCTGAAGATTGTTCATATGACTGTGGAGGGATGTCTGACGATGGAAATATACAGAACATTTAAGAAGGAACATAAAAGCTCTTGATAGGAACATGTTTGAGTGACTAACCCCTTCAAGGTTACATTTCCAAATCCTTTTACATGTGCTCTAAGTCCATGCTGTTGTTGTTTCTGCAGCCTGGTGAACGACTTGGCTTTGACGGCCAGGAAGATGTATGCAGATGAAGCCAAGAGCAGCGGGCTCGTCAGGTAAACACACCCGATTGTCAACCATCCACAGAATGATGCACTTACACATTTCTGTCGTTGTTTTTACCATCAGTCATTCAACAAGTGATGAGCTGCAACAGCATCTATTGCTAAACTCACGAGCCACAGCAGAGACGACAGCGCTGACAGGATCAGTGTTGTTCATTGTAATGTGTGTTAGCCAGCAAGCCAGTCTCACTTCAGACCGGCAACTCCCCCCTTATTTTTAAAGTAGCACTATCACAAATTCCAATTCTTTGTTTGGCCACTAGATGGGGCCAGTGGTGCAGCGTATCAGATGTAAACATCCTCGTTCTCTAAACATAGTGTGCTGTTCAGGAGGTGGGGCTGAGCGCCGGGCCGGCTTGTCTCATAACATAAAGGAATTCTGCATTTGCTCCACAGGCACTACACCGTTTTTGTGTACAGATAGTTATGGCTCCCCTGGACATATTTATTGCGTATTTAAGTTTTTTTTATTGCCATTCCTGCTGTATTTGCGATAGTTCTACTTTAAATGCTCCACACTTTGTCTCCAGCCGTGTGTTTGCAGATAAGGAAGCCATGATGGCTGGAGCTCTGGAGATGGCCGAGGAGATCGCCGGTCGCAGCCCTGTAGCTGTGCAGGGAACCAAAATCAACCTCATTTACGCCAGAGACCACAGCGTGACAGAGGGACTGGACTACATGGTGAGATCATCGTATGCCCTTTCAAAATAAAGACAATAACAACGGCACGCTTTTCTGCTCATCTTCCATCAGTATCGTGGTGTGACTGACGCTTCCCTTTCCGACTCTAATCACCACCTCATTTGTCCCTGCAGGCCACGTGGAACATGAGCATGCTCCAGACTCAGGATGTGATGAAGTCAGCTCAGGCTGCCATGGAGAAGAAGAGTCCAAAGACGATAACCTTCTCCAAACTCTAACGCTCACTGAGGCACAGCTCAGATACAACACCACCCGGGCCTTTCTGTGGGAGGAGGAGGAGGAGGAGCCCCATGTGACCAAACACCAAAACTAGAATCTGTGGCCATGTGGGGAGGAAGGACTTTGATGTAACAGACTAACAGAATAACAGAAGTGGAGGCATGTTGGAGAAACAATCACAAATGGATGACCACCAACGTGTTTGTCTCACCCAGTATGAGCCGGTCATGTCCTCAGCTGCAGGTGATGTTTGAGTAGCAGGACAGGAACAGAAGACTAAATCTAAAGTGACCTCACTCACTCCTCAGTTTGCCTTCAGCAGAAGATTCATGCTGGAAACGTTAGCACTGTTTTGTATAACCTGTAAATGACTTGATGAATGTCTCATCTTATTAAAAACTCATCTGAAAGTTTTGACTGAGGTGTCTGTTGTGATATTTTACTTGATACAAACACATGAAGTGCAGAACTAGATTCAAATAACTTAATTCTTTATTGATAAAACTTTACAAAACTAAATTTACATGAGTAAAACTAGAACATTTAAAGTCGGTCACTGCAGGGTCTGCTTGGCACGAAGCTTCTGTAAGGTTTTCTGTGAAGAGAGAAAAAACATTTCATACACACTATTACTTCAATATCACCTCAAACTCAGAATTTGAGCAACTTCTGGTACAGACATTTCTTTTTTTACCATGTGGAACTCTTTGGCCTTCAGTCTGTTTTTCGCATTAGCTTCCTGTCTGCCCCTGATTGTTTTCTGTTGCTTCACCTCCTCCAGCTGCTCGTACAGTCTGCACAAACAAGTGCACACAGAAATGATGTGGTTTTGACAGAACAAAATGATGCAATTTCTATTTAATGCATGTTTTTACTTAGACCTCGATATAATATGACCAATGGTAAGAAGCAGTTTTAGACTTTGGAAATGAAACGTCCAGACTAATATCTGTAGAGTTGGTGGTTGGTGTACAGTGTCTACAGATAATATTTACTTGTAGCTCAAAAATGTTGAAGATTAAAATCTGATATTATTGCAGTACCTCCGAGTTCTCTGGTGCATCTCAGAAACATCCAGCTTTCTTTGCTCTGGTGTGTGGATCTTCAGCACATCCATCTTTTTCGGCCTGGAATTACGCACTGGCAGAAATATGTAAATATTAATATATCAATATTATTAAGTTAACTTAAGTTGCCTTGTTAATTAGCACTACAGTTGATATCTAATATTTAACTTTTAATTCAAATTTCAGGTTCTCATTATGCCTAAATAATAACACACAACATAGCACAGAGGCAACGGGGCAATAAAAGTTTCTGTGAACAGAGACATGAGTAAAGGATGAGCAGAGAAAGAGGTACACAGTTAACATTCTCAATTGTTTTTGTAAAAAAACACAACAGGAACAGGAAGTTGATTTGGTTTGCCAAACTTTTAATAGAAAAGGAAAACAGCCCTTTTGCAACAGTTTGTATTACTGGTCGTGTTTTGTTGAGCAGCTGATCAGATTAATGCAGTTCCTTCTGGTGAACAGTGTCAAGTTTCTCAAGTATCATTACTGACAAATCAATGCAAAGTTTGAAATGGTACAAATGTCTGAGGGAAGACTCCTGACTAAGGATCTACAAATTGCGTGTTCTGTTTCCCATAATATTAATGCTGTGATTTGAAATGAAATGTGAAACGGTCTGTGAGGTTAAATCGAAAGCAACTGGACTTACTTATTTGTCCTTAGTTATCTGTCCAGTTGCTTTCGATTTAACCTCCTTTGAGATACTATGATCTGGACAAATGAGAATATGCACAGGCTTATCGGTCTGTATGTAGCTCACATACCTGGTGGGGGGAGCTGGGCCTGTTTCAGCTTGAGGCTGGATCCTTCAGTCTGCTGCTGCTCAGCTCGTCCTCCCTTCGACTTGTGATGAGCCTCATGTTGAAGCTCTGGTTCAGTCTTTGTCTCACTAGAGACTGGTTGACATTTCCCAGCTTTAGACTTCTCTCTGGGTTCAGATGAAGTTTGGATCCCAGGCTTCATCCTGGCCAGAGCTCCTTTGGCCTTGATGGCCTCGACCCTGCGGGCTGATCTCTGGAGCAGAGCGTTGCGCTTCTGCTGGTCGACCTGCTGTTGACCTCCGCTAGGCCCCCACTCAAACTTCTGTAATGTCACTAAATATTAGAGACAGGGGAAAAAAACAAATGTTCCCTTTTCACACATGAATGTACAATGTTTACACAAAGTCGTAATCACATGCATTTTGCTCCTTTTGTGTTCTCGATCACATCCATATTTAAAAATCCAAATCTCACCCCATCATATTTTCATTTTGTTATATTCACAGCTGTGATTTTTACCTTGGTGTGTTTGGTCCTTGTCCTCCACTATGTCCTCTGGTAACAGTGTGGATTCTGACCCCTGTAGGAGACTCATCTTATTTGGACATACGTTTTGGACTTGGGCGACAGGTATTTTTATTATGTACATACACAGCACAGATTTGTGATATACAGTTACCTCTGTCTCTTGGCCTGTCTGTCCTTTCACCCTGTCCCTGTGTGGAAGTTTGTCTTCCTGAACTGGATCTCCCTCAGTGACGCTCGTCTCTTGGTCCTGCAGCGTGGTGTCTGCCAGGCTCACAAGTGTTATCTGTGACTGCTCCAGGATCCCCTTCTCACTCAGTCCTTCCTGATGTCCGGGGAAAGATCAAAGATGACAAGAACACAGCTCAGCCAGAGATGTTGCACATGAGTACAAGATATTTAAAAAGATGTTCAGCCTTTTTCCAAGATTAAATCACAGAAATCATACCAATATCTTATCTGAGACTGAAAGCTCATCCCCCTGCTCAGACTTCAGTTCTTCAGCACAAGGGTCACTGAATGGGCCTGAAAGTTGAAGATTTTCAGAAACGCTGTTTGCTTCTGCAGACATGCCTGCTGCGGATGGTGGCAGCTCCAGAGCAGGTGAATCATCACGCATGGAGAAATTAGACAAATTCAGAGCCGTTAGTTCCACGTCTGTCTTCATGGTATCGTCCAGCGTGAGCACAGACTCCTGGGGCTGGCTCTGGCAGGATTCATACACGGCGTGTTCGGTTCGAAGGCGTTCAGGAGAAGGATCAGAGTGGGTTTCAGACTCTTCATGAGGGGTGGGGACACGGCGTCTCCCAGTGGCGGGCTGTCCTTCAGGTGAGGCAGGCACGTTGTGTTCGAGCAGGTGAAAGGTCATGGACGCGTCGACTGTTTCATTGTGGGTGATCTCAGCAAGTAGTGGGTGGAATGAGTCGGAGCCTGGGAAAACTAACATAAAAAGTGATGAACATGGACATAATGTGCAGTGACTGTAGTTAAAAAAGCAGAAACCGAACGAACATGTGAATGAACATCAGACACCACACAGATATGGCGCGGGTCATATTCTCCTTCTGATGCAGCCACCAATAAATCCTCACCTTCACTTCTCTCTGGGCCCAAGTCCACGTGACGGCTTCGGTCGTGCAGCTCCTGGTGTTCTGGATGCTGACTCACACTTGGGATGGTGGAGCTGTGTGATGAAGCCTCAGGAGGCAGCGCTGTGTACACCGGCACACAGGATTCAGTCGAGACGCCGAGATCTACACAAGTTCTTTCGCCTACAAACAGAAACAAGTTCTCACCTCAGATCGTTTTTCTATACTTTGACAAAGTCCATTTTTACCTTTATTTGTTCAACAATAATATTTCAACAGATGGGCATCGTCTGATAATTTGACACACTCAAAAGGTTGAACTCTTGTCTTCAGGTCATTTAGCAGCCTTATTGCACATTTTACCTGAGCTTCCACTGTGTTGATCGTTATCCAGCTCCCCGACCAGCGGCCTCATGACACTCTCCTCCTGCCCTTCATCCAACCATGTGGTTGACGGCTCCTGCACCAACTGCCCCACCAGCTGGTCTGCGTAAAAGTCCTGCCCACCACTCAGCCAGTTAAAGCTGGACTGATGCGAGAGCTGACCGATCATCCGACTCAGTGTGGAATCCCATCCACCCTGATCCAAGCTCACCGAAGCAGGCAGACCTGGAAGGTGACCAATCATGGACGAGTGAGCCGAGGGTTGACCGACCAGTCGCTCCATGGCCGAGCTCCTCTGGTCAGCGGCCAGACAGGACGACTGGTCTGCCGGCTGGCCAATCAGAGGCCTGAAAGAATCCTGCTCAGGGTCCTCAGCCTGTGACAGGTCCCCACCCGAGTGCTGCTCATGGACCGGATCGACTCTTTCCTGTGACTTAAACGTGACAATTAATTATTAATTAAACCGTATTTCACTTTTTAACTTAATGTCATCAGTTATAAGAGTGGTTCCCAAACTTTCCCTGCTGTGCCCCTGAATAAGCTACAATATCCCCCATGTGGTTTAAGACTCACTGACCTGGCCACTGGTTTGTGAGGAAAGAGAGCGACGACCTGCAGAGTCTTCAAGCTCCCCACTTCTCTCCGAGTCTTGAACCTGAGACTGCTGTGAAAGTGAAGACCCAGATTCCTCCACATACGAGCCTTCGCTGTCTGCAGAGGGATAAAAGAGACACTGACATGGTACCATCTTCTGATGTAAAATATGTGCAATAAGCACAGCAACAATTAAGGGCCACAGCAGAAAGCCGTTAAAAATCCACTGTGCACAACCTGCTCAGCACCAAACAGCAGACGGTTAGCTAAGAATTTCAATGACCCCATGTCACAGGAATCTACCAGGTGTGCTGAGAGTTGTAACTTTGTATGATCATCACCTCTGACCTGCGAGTGAGGCCGGCGTGAAATGCTGTAATTGCACCGTCTCACTATGATGTTAGTAACTGCTGCACCAAACTAACAGCAGGACAGAGACCTGACAGTGACACCTGCTATCGATCCATCAGGTTGATCAATGAGAGGGGATCCTTGGAAGAAACATGTGGACTTGGTGTAGTGTACCTGTGGTTCTCCCAGCAGTGCTGAGGGAGATGTTAAGCTCCCTCGTGTATCTGTCGATGATACGTTGGATGCTGCTGTCGTTAAACAGAGAGTCTACGGCCGCTGCAGCTGAGCCCTCCTTGATACAGGAGCTTTGAGCAGATGGAGAAGAGGCGTGACGTAAATCTGCTCCTCTTCCTTCTTCCTCACAATATCCAGCTCCTGGAGATTTATCTAAAGAAGAGGGAGAAGAAGAACAAAGTTGAAAGTACACCTAACATGTGCAGAGCTGAAGCAATTATTCCAACAGGTCGTTTTTCCTGCTACTGGCATTTTCCAACATGAATACTTCTTGGATGTTTCTATGCTCCAAGTACAAATCAACTACATGTTCAAAAGCATGTGTACAACAACACACACATACACTCCTGTTCCTCACCAATGTTCTGCTCAGGGTCAGTGGTGATGTAGCTGCCGGTGGAGATGGTGGTGGACGAGAGACAGTCAGACTCAGGAGGCCTGTGGGGAGACTGACGCACACACATTCTCAGGGTCAACGTTAAACATTAACACTTAAGGGGGTAAATAACTTGAACAGACAGTTCACACATGATCACAGACTCACTGAGCTCAGTTCAAGTGTAGAAACCATCACAAAATGTATTTTGATTAAATACACTTCAGGTTGAGTAATTTTACATCATCACTCAGTACACACAGATGTACACACACACACACACACACACAAAGAAGAACAAATACATACACAGACACATACAAAGACAGAGACACACATTAACATTAACAACATCAACATTAAACATTAACACCAAAAACTTTGTACTAAACTAACAGACAGTTCACACATCAAACACTGACTGAGCTCAGTTCAAGTGTAGAGACCATCACCAGATGTATTTTGATTAAATACACTTCAGGTTGAGTCATTTTTCATCATCGCTCAGTACACACAGACGCACACACACAGAAAGAAGTACAAACATGCGCGCGCACACACAGAAGTTCACTCACACACATTCACACAAAGCTTCTCAAGCTTAATCACAGGCTGAAGACACAGGTTGTGCTCCAGCCTCCAGCTCTCAGATTTGGCTATTTTTTCATCATCGATTCACAACACGTGAACCTCAGAGAGAGAACAACCGAGAGGAGACGGATGCTCCTTCACTGCTCTTTGTCTTGTTCCTTTCTTTGCTGCAGAAGTTTGCCACAAAAACATGAAAGAGCCATTAATAGTTTGTGTACATGTTCAGTTGCCCTGGTTACCTCTGTGAAGGACCTGTAGCTTGTGATCGCAGGACCAGAGTAGTCGGCTCCTCTCCCAGAGTCAGAGGAGAGTGGTGAGATTACTCTCAGGGCTGAATCTGGAAAACAATATTTAAATCAAGTGTAAATATATTTTTGACGCTTTTGTCCTGTTTTGTAATAAAATACCACCACCCCCTCCCCAATCTGCATTCTACATACCAGAGTCTGAGGAGTCAGCCCCCATTAGCAGTCTCTCTCTCAAGGTGAGATGTTTTGATCTCCTTGTCCAAGAGCTGCTTTGTCTCTCAGCAGTCCAATGCTCACTGCTGGACTCAGAGGGCGTCTGCAGAGTCCTGTTAGTGGTCTCAGATGAATCCGATTCCTCGTGTGGATCCCAGTCCACAGCATGTGAAGGAGCCGTCAGACTTTCCTCTGGACCTGGTCGATGGGAAACAACAATCAACCCACGATTCTCTCCCGAGTCTGACACATGGTTTGGGTGTGTGAGAAAAAGCAGCATGTTATTCGTGTGTTTCTGGGTCTGAGCCAACCTGCCACTTGGCTGACGTTGGCTGGAGTCTCCACCTCCTGAATGGCACTGAGCTCATGTTGTTCAGTCATCAGCTCCATGATTCCTGGCCTGACACGGGTCACCGGGGGCTTCGCTGCTCGAGGAGGAGGGGCAAGTCCTGAGGGGAGGACAGACTGTGGGACAGATCCAGCAGGAACGGCGGTCTGAGCAACAGGTTCTGAGGAGAAAGTGAAAAACTTTACAGCTTTGAGTGTTTCATAATAAAATCTAGGTGTATGCCATGAAAGCCATGAAAGCCATGATGGCACATTTAAAGGGGAACTGCGCAAGTCTGGTCGCTTTTCTGCTGTTTTGCTAACCCTCCTCCAGGCCATGTGCATTTGCTTTTAAATGAAGCCAGCGAGAAATAAATCAATAGAGCAGTACATAACACTATCAACAACTGGTCCGTTACCTGTCTCACCCCTGCTACATGGATGTTGCTGAGGGGAGCCATCTATCTCCTGAGGGTCTTCCAGATGTGACAACGTGCCTCCATTAGATTCCTCTATAGCTCTCAGCAGGGACGCCAGTAATCGGAGGCGAGTCTGACTGATGTTCTCTGAAACCAACACTTCACTCTTGGCCTCTGGAACCGCCTGCGTGAGAAGAGTCATTTTGTTATGTGCTGCTTTTATTGAGATTAATAAAGAAGTGAACTATAATTTGTCTTCTGAACTGTAACAAAACACCAGTGCAGGAGTAGTTGTCTACACTTACTTGTGTATCAGTTTGAATCAGAGCCTGCAACGTCTCTCTTTGCCACCTCATCTGCTCCATCTCCACTTCCTGCCTCTGCCTCTCCTCTTCCTGCCTCTCCCGCTGCAGCTCCATTGCCTCCCTCCGCTCCAGCACCCGTCTCTGAACCTCCTGCAGCTCCCTCCTCTGCTTCTCCATGTCGTCCTCGCTGGAGCTCGGGGATCCCAACTGCAGGGACCGATGCAACGTGGCCCCGGGCTGAGCTGCTGCATAGCCTGGGACCAAAGGCGCCTCATCCGCGAAGGTGGGGCTAAAGACTCTGATGGGATCAGAGGCTGGCTGGGGTGAGACGACGGCCGAGTGACGTGGTGTGAACACACTGTGAGGTAGTGGCTCTGTGGTGAGGGAGGAGGGTCTCACTCTCTCCGGAAGGTGCTCAGTTACCCTCTCCATCACCTTGTCAGTCAGCCAGGCACACACCGGTCTCTGGGTCCTTAGACGAAGAAAATCAGACTCTGTTTCGTCCTGCAGCACTTCAAAGCCACTGCTCAGACTGGAGTCAGTGGGGCGGGGAGGTGAAGGCGACATGTCAGACTCTCTTGTGGGAACTTCCACTGAGGTTTGTGGTTGTCTATGAAAACATGTCTCCACTGCAGGGGGAGGGTGTTGTAGAGGAGGTGGAGGAGGCACTGACAGGGGACTGTGCTGAGGAGGGCGACCGAGGCCTGGAGGTACGACAGTGGGCAGCAGAGACAAGGAGGTCATGTTGTAACGTATTTGTAGAGCGCGCTGGTATTCCTCCAGACGCTGCCGAGCCACTTCCACTGATCTCTGATGAATCCTTAAAAAAAAAAAAAGTAGGCCAAAAAATAAATGTAAAATGTTATTCAAATTACGAGATATCACAAGTTTAACTCAGGGGATAAACAGCATGATACACACCATCCTTAAATCCCCTGAACTATGGTAAATACAGCAAGGGTAAGCTCTACACAATACATAAGCAGGGTCAATCAAACTGTCTGAGATCTAACTATGTGGAAAACTGGTGAGAGAGACAACCCCGGCCCACAATGAGAATCATGGTATCAGGTATTGTGTTGTCAGGCCTGAACGCACCTGTTCTGTTCCAGCAGCCGTTGTTGGTATTCTCTGATCCTCCTGGTGTGGTCGTCTTCACCTGCAGGAGGCTCCAGCTGCAGGGAGTGTTGCATCAATCATTCATCACTAAAGTAACTGTACTAAATATACTCCAAAAGATATTTATAAAAGGCTAACTAGTAAGATGAAAAAAATGTTATTAATTCGTCAGGAATATTAACAATAGCATATATGCCCCTGTTTAAATGTCTAATTTCAATTGGGCTATACAAATTTAAAAATTCACCATCAAACACAAAAATAATTTCACAAACTCCCTCAGACAGGCAGTGCCACCAGCAAGATAAAATCAAAAAATCTCTAAACCCGGATTAAAAAAGAACATTATAATAGACCAACCTCAGTGGCTTGACCAGAGGCGACAGAGGTGATGTCCTGGTCATGGACAGGTGCGTCTGCTTGGTTAACAGTCACTTCCTGTGCTGCATCTGCAGCAGCCTTCAGGTGTTCCCTCTCCTGCTGAGCCTCCAGCAGCATCTGCTCCAGTTTGGCTTTCTGCTCCTCCAGCTCCTGGAGCAAAACCATCTGCTTCTGCTTCTCATTCTCAAGCTCCTCTTCCTGAACAACACATCAACAACAACAACAACAGTGTTTTGCTGAATATCCACTTTGAAGGAGAAGAGCCAACTGAGAGCGAAGCTCCTGTGTCCCTCAGCTGAATGTAGGTCCGACATCCATCAGCCTTCATTATACTCATCTTCATTTTGCTTTTGATTTGGACATAACGACAGAAAATCTTCAGCATGTTGGATTTAAAACAGGAACCAAGCCAAATTCTGTAAACATTTGAAGAAAACAGTTTCGAAGTGGGGAAAAAAACCAACACAGAAGATGTGAGGTCTCCTCTGAAAAGGCCCAATCCCCTCTGCTAGACAGAAGCTGGACTGATGAAGTAACGAGGAACCCCTGGATCAAACCAATTGACCAATCACAACAACCATACGCAGCTGTGAGGATAACAAGTGAACCAGGCTGTGGAGGCTGTATATAAACTGTATAGTGAATATAGAATATGGAGATTTGTCTGCACTGTCAACAAAGTCTGGTCCAGGGTTCCTACAACTTAAGCCAAGTTAAATTTAAGACTTTTTAAGACTTTTTTAAAGCCACTTGAAATGAAATTTAAGACCGACTTCACAATAAACACAAATGCAGAAAAAACACCACATCACTTACATGGGGTTATAGGGACAATTTTACAAAGGTAAAGTGACTGCTACATGAACATTGGATTGTGTCTCTTTCCAGCTGTCCTTTCAAAATAAATGCATAAAAAGTCCGGAAAAAAAAAAAACACTGACTCGGGAGCTGGTGGCGGTGAGAAATTTAGCGTTGACGGCCGCCACTAACTTCTCTATGTCAAAATGTTACCAATTATTTTAAGATTTGAGACTAATTACAATCATAAAATACCACTTACCAAGTGTTAACATTTTTAAGACCTTTGAAAAATTGTTTTAAGACATTTCAATGCCAATTAAGGCCTTGTTTTTAGATTAATGAATTCAATGCCTTTTAAGACTTTTTAAGGATCCGTAAGAACCCTGTGATCATAGCACCTACCCTTTTCTTTCGTTCATCTTCAAATGCTTGGATTCTGTTTGCGAGTACGTCGGGAAGTCGAGTATCTGCTGCTGTCGACTGCTCTGTTGTTTCCAACACTGATGGAATTAAAAACAAGAAAACGCAAATGTTAGAATTAAACACAGTGGAAAAAAACAGGTGACAAACCAGGCATTTTTAAAATAGATGATTTGTTTTATATATCAACACCATGATGTAGTGTAAAATTATTATTATTAACACTGAAGGTGCCATGGCATAGACAGTAAATGTGAGTAGGGGGAACATTTGAGGTAAAAAAACAAAACAAAAAAAACCTCACTATTATCTAATATCAATATACATTGATTTACTTATTCAGGTGACTCTGGATAACCGACCTTGTGGCTCAGGTAGTTCAGTGGGTGGCTGTTTCTCCTTCTCCTCACTGGTCAGAGAACCTGTCTCTATGGATGTGTCCCGTTCTGGGATCTGATCAGTGAAGGCAGTGGGTGAACTGGCCTCAGGAGCACGACTCCAGGCTCCAGTACGCTGACTCTTCTGGTTCCTGATACGATCCAGGAGTTTCTTCAACGCTCGTCTGGGAGGAGGTCTGGAGGGTTCCTCTGCAGAGAAAGAAAAACACTTGTTGGTTAAGAGTTTCTACTACTATTAAGAACTTAAGTAATTAGCAACTTAGCAAAGGAATTCATGTGTTATGTGTATGTGGAGCTTCTCTTCACCTTGAGCTAAGATTTCCTGCTCAGTACTTGCAGCTTCTTGCTCAGCGTCATGTTGTGTGTTTTCTGTTCCCTGTGTGGTGACTTCATCCTGTGTGATGTCCAACTCCTGGTCCTGGCTGTCTGTGGAAAGAGCTGGCAGAGGCTCGGGCACCAGCTGGACCACCAGGTCACCTTTAACCCCTGGAATCAGACATGGTGGGAATTAGAGAGGCTCCAATGAAACCGTACATGCAGACTACATGTCCCATGAAAACATTGTGGCTATTTTGCTATCAGAATCTTTGCTTTGTGACAAAACAAAGACAATACAATGACAAAACTACAAAGACAGACCTCAACCCTCTGGCAACTCCTATTGTAAATAACTTCTGAGGTTTTAAACTAAGTTGCATACATGTTTTATGTAGCTACTTTTTTCTTTTACAAAACATTCATAACAAGATGCTGCACACAACTTACTCCTTTCTCCAGTATACATGTCCTCAAAGGCAAACTCCATCTCCCTCTGGAAGTCCTCCCTTGTCTCCTGTCTCTTATAGAGAGGCTGGAAGATCTGAGGAGGCATCTGAGACACCTGCTGTCTCCTCCTCAGCAGGTCTGTCTGCTGCATGTGCTCTAGCTCAACGAGCAGACGCTCACGATCCTTAAAGAATACATCAAATTGCTCAGACACAGAGAGCTGCACTTAACACAGCACCAAAACATTTCCTGTCTTCTATTACAAAACCATTAAAGATTTGCAGGCAACAGCTATTTGTCTTCCTATTAACCCCTTGCTAGGATACACATCTGTTTCTATGTGACAGATGTGTCAGTCATGAAGACAGAACATCCATGTAAAACGCACCACACACAATGTTTTATGACTTAGATGATAGGTGTCTTATCTCTGGTGCACACTGTTGTTTTGCTGTCATTCATTAGTGTTTGCTACAGTGATGGAAATCTGTCGGACACGTGAACTATGTATTAGTAACAGGTAAGTTGTACCTGCACCAGCTGTTCCCTCCTCAGCGCCTGCCTCCCTCTGAGACGAGCCTTCTCCAGCTGCTCCTCTCTCCTCCTCTGCTCCTCCTTCTGTAGATCCTGCAGTCTCCTCGCCTCCAGCTCAGCTTCCTCGTGGGCATTAAGCTGCAGACACAACTCCAGATAAGACAACAAGCGAACACTAACGAAACGTGGAGTTAAGTGCGGAAAATTAGACGGCTTACCTGCTCTGTCTCTGCCTCCCTGTCCACTGTGCTCTCAGACATGTGGTAATGAGTCGCAGCGAAGGCACTCACATCAGATTTCTTAACGACATGTGACTTCCTGGAATCAATGCTCTGTTTGAAAAAGGAAATTAAGTTTCATCTTGACTCCATAAAGAGCCTGAACTGTATAGCTCAGAAAGCTTATGCTAATTTTATAATCAGAATCAAATCTGGCCATCTGTTGCTCTAAAGCATAACCATTTTATCGTAATATCTCCACTGTATTATTGTTTCAATAATAACAATAGGACAACTATAGTACCTCTGAAGGATTATGAGTATTTGCATATACAACAAATGATAACATATCATGTTGGATTTACATATGCTGTAACAGCCAAAGAAAAGACTTTTAACACAAAGCAAAGTCATGACACTGGCAATACTGTACATCCGTTTTCATCCAGTTACATCTATTACAGTTGCCATGTCAGTACCTTTTGTGACATAATTGTATCACGTGAAGCATTGATAAACCACTTAGCCCAAACTCAGCGAAACCTTTACAACACTTGGCTAGTAGTGTCGGGACAGTTAACCAAAACGTGAGCCAACAAATAGAGCCGGCTTGTCAGGTGTGTCATTAATACGACTGTGTGTGTGGATCACCTGAATGAGGTTAGAGGGGGGAGGGGGGAGGCTGGCCACTTTTGCTGATCTTTCCTTTTCTGACAGCAGTGCCTTCTTCCTGGCATTGATGAGTCTACAGAAAAACAAAGGAACATAATTCATATTCAACAAATAAACACTCTTAAGTAAAATATCTGTGCTGTACTTAAACATGCTGCTCACTGGTTTTGTCTCTCAGTGTCTTTAAGCCTCTGTAATTTCAGCTCCCTCAGAGCTTCTCGATAACGTTCCTCTGCTTTGGTGTGATTTTCCTCTTCCTTCTTAGCTATGGCTGCCAAGTCGGGTTCCTGATTAAGATAAATAAAAGTGGCACACAAATAAATTATTCAAATACTGTATTAATATTAGTTTATCATCATACTGAGGTTTTGTACATTTTAGTGTCAGATGCTCTGAAACTCATTTGTATGGAAGATCTGAAATGACTGACTGAAATGTCCTTAAAAGCTGTGACAGTTTCATTAGCAGGTGTAGTATCTTCAATCAGCAAAAGAAACTCTGGCTGGTGAGGACATAGCTGCAGTGTCCTCTTTTAGCCCACGATCTTACGTTTTCTTTAGCACTCCTGTGTCCCTGACCAAGGAGCTGTAGGCTCTCCTGGTATAACCTCTGCAGGGTGTCCAGTTTCTCCCTCTGCTGTCGTTCCCAGTCCTGCCGCAGCTGCTTTTCCAGCTGCTCCAGCTCATGCTGCCGCTTCTGTTCAACCGCCTGACGGATCTGCAGTGCAATGTACCGCTGCTGCTCTCGCACCTGGAGGTTAATACAAAAATTACTCATAGTGACCAAGAGGTGTCATGAAAAAACAGACTTTGAAGACTTTCCAATGAGGTGTTTACATAAAAAGATGGCCATGGCAATTAAACCAAGTCTTGTTTTTGAAATATTTGTCTTTAAGGAGCTTGAGAAATTGAACCAGGACAAAGCTGTTGCCACATTTTACCAGTGCTAATGTGACACTGACTCCTGTTCATGACACCCTATGCCCAATGCATGCGGCTGATCTCACTTTACCATCAGACTACTTTATCGTCCATCGAATGTAAATAAGATGGATTATCTTTTGAACTGTTCACTGGTTATAATACCTTATATAGTAAGTGATTGGCCGATTAGTCAAGAAATTAATCCCAAGTAATAGCAGCCGGACCTATGTAAAGTGGCAACTCTCCTGCGTAAACTACGTTGTTTATTAATCAGACATGAAGTGAGGCCTCACTAAAGGCCACACGTGACTTTATTTACCTGCTGTATTCGCAGTTTTCTCCTTCTTTCATGCTCCTCTCTTAAAAGCCGAGCCTCTTCGTTGGGGCTCAGTCTCAGTTTGGACACTTTCCTCTTCATTGTCGGCGGAGGCTTGACAACGGTAAACAGCAGGTAGCTCGTCCGTTAGCCCGGTGGTCCTCCACCATCACGACCGCCGACATTTTAAGAAAACATTTCAGTCGTAAAACAAGTGCGAACTAACCCAGGGATGCTGGAGTAATTACCAGAGAGAGAGAAAACAGACGCGAAGAGTGTTTTTTCTTTATTTACCATCAGACCTCCTCCAACCGAAACAACTGCACGGTTTTGTTTACAACGTCACTTCCGGTGGTTTAAATTACCCGCCGTACCCGCTCCGGTCGGAAACAAAATTTCTCCCTTTAGTTCCTACCATGGATCGGTTATCCACACGGTTCCTACCCACAAACTACAGTCCCCCCCCCCCCCCCCCCCCCCCCCTTTAGAAATGTGGTGACTTTATATTAAAAAAAAAAAAGTACTCAACTTAACATGAACAGACCCAAAGTGCAAAGTGTTTTGCACTTTTATACTGCACTTAATTTTTCACCTGCATCACTACCCTCTTTGAGAGTATGTTACAACTAACAATTAAAAACAAACAAAGAACTGCACAAAGTTCACCCTGTATCTGTTGCCCTGAGTTTCTTCACTACTTGTTTGGAGGAAGAGTGGCTTAATTAAACAAACTTTCAGGCTTTTGGAGTACATGTTGGAGTACTGTACTTAGTGGTTAGGATTTATTAGATGTAGATTGTAGTGTGTGGTGTCGACCATAGACATATGTCTATGGTGTCGACGGCCTGCATAGACCTGTGCCACCCCTTTACATGAACGCATAGAGTAGCGGGAGCATTGATGTTATTGGACTATCAAAATATGCAACAGCTGAAATAAATTTCATTAGCCTACACATAATAGGTAACACTTGCTTAATGCCTTTATTAGATATACAGAGGTAGAAAAAAGTAGCTTTTTTTTGATAGGGTAGTTTGAATTGATAAAAATCGACACCGGAACATAAGATCCGGACCCATCGTTCCGCCCTGCCACTGTTCTGCGGGGGACAGTAAAGTAAAGTGCACGTATTCCTGTGTTGTGGGCGAAGAATGAATCGTATTCAGCCCAATACATCCATGATTCAGCCACAATATCAGTGACTGACCTATTATACTCTGCAGTCTTGTGAATCTGAGTGGTAAGAATTGCACGAGTTTAATATTGTGTTGTCATTTTTACATTTCTCTCCAGCTCCGGACGCCTTTGTTTATCCTGTCAGGTTAGCAGCCGGCTAACGCTAGCTGCTGTCGTTAGCTCGATACAGACAGACACACACACACTCAGTTAAAAAAAAAAAAACTGCTACTGGATAATTTTATAAACTATCTGTAATCTTAAAAGTGTTGGCAAACTCCTCCATTTAACACATGAAGCAGCAGGCCTCGCAGAGTCATGATTTATAAAATAAGCAGAATAATCGCAGTCTTGAAAAGTCATATAAAACACCGAAACACAGAAAAACCTTCTTTCACTAAAATAAGTAACGTAGGCAAGTTTTGAGTTTTTATTTTCAAAGATCTTTTCAGTTTTTTTTCTTGCCAGTCAAAATCAGCTAAAATAATATTATGTTGTTTTCTCCAATCCCCAGTATCATTGTTTTAGACATCAGGTGTTATGGACAGTACAAATTATAGTGCATGTTGATCTTGCTTAAAAATATCTATAATATGGTTTCTTTTTGGCGTCATTGTTGATAATGTTGTCTTTCATGTATATCCTTCAGAGTTTAGTTGATATGACCATTAAACGTTATATTAAAAATATTTTATGTGGCATTACATTTTTCTGTATGTGTCTCAAGTTTAACACGGAGAACCTTGCAGAAACCCGATAAGTAAATGACTGAACAGGACAACTTAAATCTGTGTTTTTACTTTTCTGAAGTGACTTTGTTTTGTTTCGTCTGATTCACAATAGGCTAAAAAGTAATTCAGTTGCAGAGCTCGGATAAGCGGCGGACAATGGATGGATGGATGGATGGATGGATGGAGATATCCTCATCCTAATTACTTCTATTAACTGTGTTTCAGTTACTCTGACGACTGAATCCCTGTGTCTGTTCTCCTCATCTCAGCCTTGTCATCATGTCTGGTGGTCCAGCAGTGACAGTCAGCATCGAGTCTTCCTGCGAGAAGCAGGTGCAGGAAGTGGCCCTAGATGGGACGGAGACGTATGTCCCTCCTCTGTCTATGTCCCAGAACTTGGCAAAGTTGGCACAAAGAATCGACTTCAGCCAGGGATCTGACTCAGAGGAGGATGGGGTTGAACCAGGTGAACCCAGGGACCGCGAATGGGGCAAGCAGGAACCAGAAGAAGAGGAAGGTTAGTGCAGATGTATGAAAACTTTTACAAAGGAGAGTTTGTCATGGTGTCAGATCACTTCATTTCACAATGTTATGAAACTTTGAGAAATCCCTTTTCAGATGGTGCAAATCACTTAATTTGGTTAATTGCAAGGTGAACACCAGGCAGTATTGGAGTATTGGGAAATTCAGCTATTTAAGTAGATATATATATTAAAACCTGAATTGCATTAGATGCAGTGGTAGTTTAGTTATCATTATCTACAGTGTAAAGTAAAATCTGAACTGTAATTGTCTGGCCTTCTCACTAATGTTCCCCAATAATCTGCTGAACAGACAGTTTTTAGCTACATGGTCTTCATCAAGCTGGTACATGATGTTGTAATCTCAGTAATTCTTCAAAGAAGCCATGTGTTGGCTTTTCTATTGCTACATATCAACTCAGCCTCACCATTAGCAACTGTTTACTCTGGAAGAGATGTAATGTTGCAAGTACAGTAATTGAATTGCCTGACTCACTAGGAGCTGTCTGGTGCTGTAAGTCTTGTCTTGCCTCTATGTCTGTCATTCTTTTCTTCCTCTGAAGTTGCCAACCACTAACCAGCTAGAAACTGTTGTGCCCAGTCTGCCCTGAATAAGAAGTGCTGCTCAGAGGTCATATTGTAACCTCTTGTCTTGTAAATGCAAGCAATTGCAACACTTACAAATTAGCTTCTTTTAAAATGTTACAACCAGAAAGGTAAGGATTTTTTTTGGATCCAGGAATCAATCTGCAGGATCTACAGATGGAATCTGTTCTGATAAATAATAAAAACACAATACTTCCTGTCAGCTATCATACCCATGGTCCTGCACCGGATAAATGGTTATTGATGACAGATGGACGGATTGAATGAAAACAAAATGTACTCTTTTCATCTGTGATACAAGAGTCACGTGGATTCTTTTTACTCTGTGAAAATAATATCTGATATTTGGTCTCTTTGCACAGGCCAAGTGAAGTTTCAGCCATCTCTTTGGCCCTGGGACTCGGTGCGTAACAACCTGCGCAGTGCCCTGACTGAGATGTGTGTACTCCATGATGTGCTCAGTGTAGTGAAGGAGAAGAAGTACATGGCCTTAGACCCAGTGTCTCAGGATCCATCAGCTGGCAAGGTAAAACGCTAAAGAATAATCAATCAATCAGTCCATATTTAAACATAGTGACGGTCCGAGCACCTTCTGTGGCAAGCAGTTTGACATAACAAACCCACCAGGGTCCATCCATAACAGTGTTTTCTTGTCCTTGTGCAGACGCCACAGGTGTTCCAGTTGATCAGTAAGAAGAAGTCACTGGCCACAGCAGCGCAGCTCCTCCTGAAGGGAGCAGAGAAACTCACCAAGTCAGTGGCAGAGAACCTGGAGAACAGGAGGCAGAGGGACTTCAACTCTGAACTGCTGCGTCTCCGCTCACAGTGGAAACTACGCAAAGTGGGAGACAAGATCCTGGGAGACCTCAGCTACCGCAGTGCAGGTGATGAGGCCTCTAATGTACCGTACATTCAGACAACTCTGTAAAAGACTTTTTACACAGCAAAGTTGCTCTTTTGTCTTCCACAAAGTAACGTGCTTTTAACTTGTCGTCTGACCCCGACCAAATGTGCTTTGACAACGGTGCAGGTTCCCTCTTTCCTCATCACGGCACATTTGAGGTGATAAAGAACACGGACATCGATCTGGACAAAAAGTTACCAGAGGACTACTGCCCCCTCGACGTCCAGATCCCCAGTGATTTAGAAGGATCTGCTTATATCAAGGTGAGAACCAAACAAAACCTGGACCAGTGTATTTCTCCACAACTGCAAGTTCCATTAAATATTTCGTTTTTAGACAAAGGAGAATCTCCACGTTATTTACAAATAGTTTGGTGAACTTTTGTTTTACCATTAAGTGTATTTTACATTTACCAAACTACTGTCACCTGCAAACACCTGTGACTACAGATATTTGAGAAACATATTTTAATAGTCCATCGCTGTTTTTGTCTTCAGGTGTCCATTCAGAAGCAAGCTCCAGACATTGGTGATCTGGGAACAGTCAACCTGTTCAGGAGACCTCCAAAAACCAAAGCTGGTATGGTTCAATGCAGACATGACAGCCAGGTTCACTCACTGCTTGAATCTCTGCCTTTGTAATTCATAAATGTATCACAGCATTGGAATTCTCCAATTTTACCTTCCTCCATCTTTCACATTGAGATCATCTTTTCCTGTCTTCCCTTCACCATCCACCTGACCTCTCTCTTCGTGTCCTACCAGGAACCCAGGCATGGCACGTGAAGTTAGAGGCGGCCCAGAACGTTTTGCTCTGTAAAGAGATCTTCGCCCAGCTGTCCAGAGAAGCTGTCCAGATTAAATCTCAGATCCCTCACATTGTGGTGAAGAACCAGATCATTTCGCAGCCCTTTCCAGGTCAGAATCTCCCCTGACAACATCAAAGATGGAAAACAGACAGTTGTCGCTTTGTGGGTTTTTATGCCCCTACACCATATATAAGTACAACAGTTATAGATGATTCAAAGTTCAATGGCTCCCCTGAAACATAGTAAAACACTATCAAATTGCTGATACTATAATTATAAATCATTAATCAACTGGACTCTGTAGTTGGCATGGATTTTGTTTTCTCTATGGAAGTATAAAACTAATAGACTCATGCCTTGTTTGTTCCTGGGGTTCCTCTGTAGGTCTGCAGCTGTCCATCTCACTGTGCCACTCTACGGGAGAGAAGAAGAACCAGCGGGCGTCTCCAGAGAAACCCAAACCCGACGACCACCTTTACGTACTGGAACACAATCTGCATCAAATGATGAGAGAGGTGAGACGCTGTGTGAAGTCGCTCACTGCAGCTGCTGCAATATCAGCGTACACAGCTGATTCAGAAATAGTTCGGGCCCATCCGTTAGACCACGTCTGTCACTTCTTTCCTCATGGTTTGGATTTATTATTTCTCGGTGCATTGAACAACTTTGTCTCTGTTACAGTTCCACAAGCAGCAGCTGAGCTCTGTGGTAATGCCCCATCCTGCCAGCGCCCCATTTGGCCACAAGCGCATGCGCCTGGCCGGACCGCTGGCCTACGACAAAGCTGAGATCTCCAGTCTGCAGCAGAGTGAGGGTCTGCTGGAGAAGATCATCAAACAGGCCAAACACATCTTCCTCCGAAGCAGGTAACATTGGTTTTCTATCTGTTCTTTGTTTTGTTCAAAATGTAACGTAAACTGTTATTATCACACATAGGTAGGTGATGCTTATGTTTTCCATTTTTTGGTCAAATCTCTCCACCTACCCGACCTCCCTAGTAGACCTCGCAGGCCATGTCATAGTTTTTTGTTTTTTTTTCTCAACTCAAAAACTAAATCTAAAAGACAATGACACATGTTGAAGATGTGGGAGGTGTTTAACGCAATCAACACAATGTTTAGATGTCTATAACTGTCTGATTTAGGTTTTCACAGAACCATGAGTAACCTCTTACCTTGGTCAGAGGGGAAAAGTCTTTTACCGTAATGAACAAAGTAGAGGGGAAATACATGTTAACAGCAGGCAAGTGGAGAGTCTTGTAATGTTGAGTTGTTCTGAGGAAGAACATCATTGGTGTCTGGAGCTTTTATATTTGAAATACAGGATCAGCCAGGACTAAACTGATGTGTGTGGAAAGATGGAGCCTTCCTGTCTGATTTAGTGGGTTTTTCTTGAATGATGTATGATGTGTGCTCATATTGTTCTGTTTCATAACTCAATGTTTGCACGTGTGGTCACCAGGACAGCACGCACCATCGACAGCCTGGCCAGCCGCATTGAAGACCCTCAGATCCAGGCTCATTGGTCCAATATCAACGACGTGTATGAGTCCAGCGTCAAGGTGCTCATCACCTCTCAGGGCTACGAGCAGATCTGCAAGTAAGTGGAAGAGATGAAGGAAGCAGACGACAGGGTGGAGGGATAGGACACAATATGGAAGATAACATGTTGACGAGCTGCGCTGCTCTATGATGTAAAAGCGATAAACATAGTTGGAGGCCAAGTTACAAATTAGAAACAATGAGCCTAACATAAGCAACAAATACCACGAGTAGTCTGATTTTATGATTGTTATATGTTATATGTTTTTCATGTTGTGATTGTCTTCTCTCTGACTGACACGTATGACCTAGCTTCAGCTGAGACATCACATGATTTGTGTGTTCAGGTCGATCCAGCTGCAGCTGAACATCGGTGTGGAGCAGATCAGAGTGGTGCACAGAGACGGACGTGTCATCACGCTGTCGCACCAGGAACAGGAGCTGCAGGACTTCCTCCTGTCACAGGTATCACAGCACTTCTCCCCACATTGTGTGTGTGTGTGTGTGTGTGTGTGTGTGTGTGTGTGTGGCTGTCGACCTGCTGTCTATTGAACTGAGCAGAATACACATCTTACAAATAACCATTTTGCTCTTGTCCATGTTGTGTTATCGCAGATGTCGCAGCATCAGGTGCACGCTGTTCAGCAGCTGGCCAAGGTGATGGGCTGGCATGTCCTGAGCTTCAGTAACCATGTCGGTCTGGGCCCGGTAGAGAGCATCGGAAACGCCTCCGCTGTCACTGTGGCCTCTCCCAACGGAGAGTATGCCATCTCAGGTAAGAGGGCTGACGTTGACTCTGAGGTGATTTATAATAGTTTCTCTGTATGTGCTGCCAAAATAGCACCATTGTAAATTCATATTGAAAGTATTATCAGACATATTGTAAAGATCAAAATATGAATTTAGAAAACTTGTTGTGTGAACTTGCTGGTAGATATCCAGTGCAACTAGCTTCTTTAGCAAATAATGTTGCTCTCTCTCAGTCTCACTGGGTTTTGAGTCCGTATTTCAGAGCCATACTAGAGTTTCCTGCTGAGTCACAGGGATGACAACTTAAAATGTTTGCTATTCCACCTAAGCGACCTCAGTGCAATGCAGAAAGGAGAAAAGCTGCCACGTGTTGAATTAGTGGGCAACTGCTGTCAGGCTGTGTGATAACATGCAGAGCTGAATACACACAGGCCACACCCTGTCTTCTGGAGGTTGTGAAAACGTTGAGAGCGGTAGATAATCACTCAAGAGTGAAGAGACAGGTTGCTGCAAGCTGAGGGATCATTAGGACAACCAGTCGCAGCACTGTATAGTATACATAACATATCATAGCAACATCATTGCCAAGAAGTACGGTTGTATCAACACACAAGCGGATTTTAGTCACTAGTAAAGCGAATGTGTTTCCATCTGTTCTGTATCCATCTAGTGCGTAACGGCCCAGAGAGCGGGTGTAAAGTTTTGGTCCAGTTCTCTCGCAGTCAGACCAAAGAGCTGCCAAAGAGCGACGTGATCCAGGACACCAAGTGGAGCCACCTCCGAGGGCCCAACAAGGAGGTCCACTGGAGCAGGATGGAGGGACGAAACTTTGTCTACAAGATGGAGCTCCTCATGGCTGCACTCACTCCCTGCCCGTAGAGAAAGTCTCTGTCTACACACTCCTCTCTCTGGCAGGGAACTGGACAACCTACAACTAACACACAAACTAAAGCTGTGTCACAACATTTGACCGGGGCAGAGACACATAGGTTAGAGCCCCCCACCCTTTTTAATAATGAGACTTTTCCTTCCAATACACTCATGACACCCATGGACTTGTTGAACGGTGAACAGTGTCTACGACCTGCTCTGTTTTTCACCGTGTAAGGAGTGGAGTGTTTATACAGTAAATGTAGAACAGTTTGATACAAAAAGAAAAGCAGAGTCCACCTGTATGTGTTAGTGTTGTTTTGTGATATCATAAGAATAAAGCTTTAAGGCTTCAATGTATTTTTACTGAGAAGGAAGAGTTTGTGTCTTCTTGCTTTATCTCTTCCGATTTGAACATTTCAAGAACGTCTTTCTCAGTCTGATTCATTGGTTTTAAGAGCGAACTGTGTGTTAAGTTTGAGTTCCACCAGCCAACAAAGTTAAAAATATCCTCGTCATTTAGTATATATTACACGCTGTAGAAAAAATAAATCGACTATCACTGCGTCTGAAGTCTGATACAGAAGACCTAAAATTCAGTGTGGCCTGATTTGTTTGGATTAAGCACATAAAGAAGCCAAAGTTTAAAAAAATCACAAAGTTCATTTGCTTAGACAATAAATACCGCATGTATTTTTTTTCCAGAGGCATGATTAATCTATTTACATTGAATCCAGTGTCATCAACAGTGATGATCAGTAACTGCACGTGTCAATGCGAAACATAGGCATGACACAGTTTTTCATGCTTTTTACACCATCTTCCTAAACAAAACAAAAAAACAATTCAGTTGTTTTATGTACACATACATTTTACATTTATATTTAAAGATCACAGTCCTTGTGTTGCAGAGCTGACGGGTGTGATGAACAGTGAGGTGTGTTTCGAGCTGCACATCGGTCAAAGGCGCTGCAGCTCCGTCGCATCGTTTTCTGTGTAAAAGAAAAATGAAACTTTGTCAACATAGAAACTAACATGAATACAATACGGCGGTCCAAAAAACCACAATAGAACTTTGCAGACCTTTGTACTCAAAACACACCCATGCTTATACACAGCACATAACCTGAGCCCACATCCATACCCACTAAACCACATTCATACATTTCACACTTGTAGCAGTAAAGAGGCCCAAAGTAAACTATGAGATCCAGCTCAAATGAACCATGGTTTTATTATGCTCTGTCATGTTATATCATTGCTTAAAATGATTAATCAATTTTGTGGAATAGTAGCTACTGTGTAAAGTCTCATTCAGTAGGGAAATTAGGTTAGTGTTTTGATAGGGCCATCATGTCTGAGTGCAAAGTTCATCATGCGGGTGTTTCAGAGAAACATTGTTCATAAAGCTTTGAATACTTTGGATACTTATTTACCTGGCATCTGCTTTCTGTGTCTCCAGGCCACTATCTTCCTGTAGGCCTTGTCTAGTAGCCACACAGCAAGCATGAGGAGAGCAGCCACACAGGCCAGTGCCAGGGCAGAGACAGACAGGTACTGCAGGTCCTCATACAGCACCTCTGGAGGACGGAGGACAGAGACACAGGAGCCAAAATAGATTTACTTCAACAGAACAGGTACATGACACAGAAACACCTTGAGGCCAGGCTGCTCTCCAAAGATGTCACCACACACACAAAAAACATGTTCATAATGGTACAGCTTGTGTGTGGAAGCGGTAACACAGCAGCACGAGGACAATCACTATAATCCAGTGTTAAGACAGGTAGTATAATATACTACCTGTCTTAACACAGTTTTATATTCTGTTTTATTCATACATGCAAATGTATTATATTATACTACATTTGCAATGTATTATATATTACAATGTATTATATTATAACACATTTGCATGTATGAATAAAACAGAATATAAAACTACTCTCACATGACACTTTGTAATCCTAAAATCTTGTATCAGATTGTAATGTTTATCAGACAGATGTTATGAATAAAGTCACGTACACTGTTTAAAGTGTTGTTCTAGCCTCCACAGATACAGTGTCAGTTTTTCTATTTGTGCCATTGATTAGCTATTCAGGGAGAGCCAAGCTGTCTTAGACTGGAACACCTTGACCTTATTCAACTCACATCTGCCTCAGTCTTATGGTGGTATTGAGGGAGAGACATTTTCATTGTCCTCCCACACGGATCTAAGGGCTCTAATTTTGAAATCACCAGATACGTTTGGTAACAGTGCTTACAAAGTTGTTCCCTATAAGCAGTTGTTTGGCACATAATGGCTGTTTATTCTAGTCTAGACCTGCTGTTTGAATTAAGCAGCAGGTAGAAGAGTGTGAGAATAAGCACTGGGTATTTTCTTAAATCCGTCCAAGCTGTCAGTGTAAAATAAACTGTCATTTAAAAAAAAAAAAAACTCCTACACAGAATCCCAGCTCCAACTCACCGTTCACTTTCAGGACAAAGCCAGTGTCCTTGCTGCTTCCTGATGCGTCTGTAACAGTGACCACGTAGAATCCAGCATCCTGCAGCCGCAGGTCTGACAGGCTGATGGAGCCGTTGTTGTAAGACTGCACTCTGCTGCTGTAATCCACCGTTATGTTGGTGTACACGCCAGGCTGCCAAGTCCCTATGGCGCGGCTCACCGCTCCTGACATAAAGGTCCATTGTATTGTGGGGATCCCACTGCAGGTAATGTCCACTGAGAAAAATACATCCTCCTGCACTGACCTGGTGAAGCTCCTCTGAGGAGAATGGATGGAGATGGCTCCGGCTTCGAAAGTGAAAAGGACGAGATTCAGTGTCAGATGTTCATTTCTATACAATAAAAATGTACTTTAAGCAATGTAATAATTGCAGAGAGAAATAGCAATATTTCAGAAGACTACTTGATAAAAAGTCACAGTAAACATCTTAACCTTTCACACCTTTAGCCAACATCAACCCTCATGCAGGTGTGTTTCAGATTCAGAACGCTTGCAGAAGGGCAATTCAGTTAGTCACTGACTGGCTGGCTCGTTTACAATTCTATATGTCTTGTTCATGAACTTGCACTGTCCCACCCAAATAAAATTGAATTGAATTGAATTAACAAGACAAACATTTATACATTCTCAAACAAGGGAGCACAGTATGAGGCTTGTAGGGTATAAAAAAATTGAATATGCAAATAAGCTCAAATAAAAAACAACTTAAAAGAAAAAGCCTAAGTGTATAAGTGTATTGCACCAGTTTGATTATAATTACACCTGAAACACATTTCAGTGTATGACACAACACAGCGCTATGAAAGGGAAATATTTCACCGTCACAGCAAGACACTGTGACTCATTTCTACTGAATTCCATGTGCAGTCAGAAAAGTGCCACACGGTTACAAATCACACAGCACTGTGTGCAGGAATGAAACTCGTCAAACAAGCTGAGAAGCACCAATTTGAATGCAGCAGTTAGTAAAGGGCTTGTCTGCTGTGGCTGCTGCCCCCCACTCACATCAAATATTTCCTCAGCAGTTTCAGTGGGGGATCTGGTTCTGCAGGTGGTGTGTTTGCTTAATGAAGCACAGGAAAAGAATTCAACCTGAGAGTACCAGTGCTGACTTAAGAACAAAGGCATTGTGGGAATAAGTGTCTGACTTAATATGCAGAGATCACATTTGAAGTGATGATTAAGCGACAAACCTCTTTGACACTGACACTTCTCACAGTGTTTTCTGTGTGAAAGAATCTGTTACATAAATGCCCTCAGTGCTGTTTCCTCACTGCTGTGTCCTGGAGACTCAATGTGCAGTGGATTTGAATGCTTGAGTACAGAAAAGCATGATGGTAACATTGTCCCGCTGTGTACAGGACTGTGTTGATACTCTTATCCTGGAACCAACACTTAGAAAATGTTGTGAGTTTAACCTCCAAGTTTGTTTTTTTTGTTTGTTTTTTTTACTCCCGCCATGATCTCAGTTCTCAGTGTGACCTGTTTAGTCCTGAACAAAGGCAGGATTACCTTGTACGCACGCTGTCAAACACTACAAGCCAAATATGTCAGTGCTTTGGAGACAGATCAAATTATAAAGATGTGTGAGAAATGCTTACCTAAGTCACATATATAAAGTGCGATGCTGAGAAAAACAGCAACATCTTGAACATCCCAGAGCCTAAAATGCCACATTAGAATCCAACACCCATCGGTCAGAGCACAGCAGAAGAATCTCCTCCAGGTTATCTCACATTGTGAAGCATTCTCCTCTTTGTTGTTTTCACTCCACAACGGCCTGTTCTCCTTCCGAAGGTTTCCTCTTCCACCTTCCTTGTCCCACTCTGGTGTTAGTAGTGTATGAGTGTGTGTTCGCCCCCGCCCCTCTCGGTGAAATCAGCACTGTCACAGAGGTTCTGCACTTCCCCTCCTCTCAGGACTTCAGCTCAGGACTGTGCCGGATTCCTCGTCATACCTGCACAAGTCAGTGCCAGTGAGTCCACACCTATCAGACAGGTTCAGCCAGAGATTACTCAGTAAACAGGCACCAAGCATTACGTGATCACAAGCCCGCGCACACATACACACATACACACACACACATACACACACACTTTAGGGAAGGAAACGTTAGTATACACATTTATTCCTCTCAGTTTCCTCACAGCCCCCCACCCAACAAACACTCACCTGGGTACACGCACAGACACTATATTGCAAAATGAAACCAGGCGGTGTTCTGTCGAGACACACCTTGTCAAACGTGTCAAACAGGAAGTGTGGATTCACATGTATGCACAAAGAAACAATAACACACAGCCAAAGTGAACTGATCATTCCAGTCAGTCTGTGCCTGAGATTCCCCTGTGGGATAAAGATATTGATCACTAAATGGGTCTATTCCTGTCTGAGGTGTTGTACAGACAGAGCCTGTCATTGCTTCAGCTGCTGTAGCTGCTTCTCTGACCTCCCACAAAGCTGTGCAGCAGCACAGAGGCTGGCTGGTGGGGTAATCAGAGAAAATGGTTTTGAGAAGTCAGGTCTAAGTGATTCTTATCAGCCAAATAAATAAACTTTAAATCAGAAATTGCACTATTTAGTCTTCTAACTACATCTACAGAGAACCAAACTAGGGCCCAGGATAAAACTGAAATAAAATCTTACCATAGAATGCATTACTCTGAATCTCTTCCTTTCTTGTTGTCTATATCCTGTACATCCTGTATAGACTACCATGGCTCCGGGACCTTGGCATTTGGATTGATCAGGAGTTATTCTTAGAAGTTATGTATCAAATTTTGCCGTTATTGATCCTGGTCCAGACTGCACTGTACAAATCCTTGCTGAAGCAACAGTAGAATTAAAAAAAAAAAAAAATCCATTATAATTTGTACAAGCATGCCTCAGCTATAGGTCTAAAGGTCATTGGTGCAGTTGCTCTCTCAGGTTCATTATTAGTTGTGTGTTTAAGACTCACCATGTTATCACATGCATCCTTTGCAAAAGGTTGAGTGATTGCAGGAAATATGCCTTTATGTATTACATTCATGCTAGTTTTGTCCACTGTTTGTTTTGTTGTTTTTTTTATCTCATGTTCCTACAATTACAGTATCTGCTCAGCATCATTGTAAATGAGGGCTTTATGGTCAGGGATATAATAATAATAATAATAATAATAATAATAATAATAATAATAATAATAATAATAATAATAATAATAATAATAATAATAATAATAATAATACTGATGTCTAAATATCAAATAGGAAAAAAGTGAAAGAAACATTAATGAAGAGATTCAGTTGTTTGAATCTATCAATTATTTTTCTTATTAACCTCTGACTGTATCAATAGCAAGGTAAGTGCATAGATGTGTTTACAATAAGTGCTGACCATGCTGACCTGGATCTTTTGCATTAATAAAGTTGGTTTGAACTTTCATGCATTAATCATTTTATCAATTAATAACTGCATCAACTCATTTTGACACAGCTGTGTGTGGATAACATGATAACAGTTTTACTTTCACGTTCCAAGCTGAGGGACACATCAAAATCACTACCACAGCTCACTTTTGAGGGTTTACGTAGACCTACGGAAGTCCTAGTATAGACCAGCTGTCTGGATAATTCTTCTGTTCAGGAGTAATGTAGTGCTCTCGTAGAAATAAAAAACTAAAACTGCTGCAGTTAAATACAGCTGTCCTGCAGTAACCCCTATTTTCCTGTGAAAGTTTCAGTGTTCAGTTTCAGTAAAACATTTTTAGAGGGGCTAATTCCTCTGTATGTTGTTTACTGATGTAGTTTGTGGTAACAGTATTGTGTAATGTTGATATGTTCCTACTGTTTTGTCTACCCCCTATTCAAATCAGTGAGGGTAGGCCAAACGACTGACACACCTCTATAATGTATTACAGTCCCATAGCACCACAACCCACAGCCCTCATGATGATCACAGCAGGTCAATTAACACCTCTGCAACACAGTTTCAACAGGAACTTAACATTATGACCTCAGTGAAAGAGGGTTGTATCAGTATGTAGCAGTTTTAGCTACATGTTTCTCATGAATAAACAAATAAGAGCCACCCACGTTACAAGACCAATAGGTTTGTGGGGGTGTGCACTTAGCTCTGGTCTCCACTAGAGGCTGCTACAAGAGCAGTTGTGAAGTGAGTCTCGGTCACTCACTGAGTTGAAGTGAACTCCAGTCATAGTTACTGTAAATATGTGCATTAAAACCATAAAACATAAACACTTTACAAGTAAAAAGCTGAAACGTCATCAACAACTGCACCACATAGTTACCCATGGCTGGACACTTTAAGCACAAGTGGAAAACACAGAAATTGTTACACTGTATTCAATGTATGAGAGTTGATGGCCAATAACTATTCATGCGCTTCCTAGAATTTGTCTAAAGCTAATTTGTAAATCCTTTCTGCAAAATAAATGAAAAGCATGTTGAAATCAGTAATGTATCCCGTCATGCTGTACCTGAATCTCACAATACATTTCCTCAGGTCTGTTGAGGGAATTCATATCCAGCATCAAACCTGAATGTGTGTTCTGTGTGGCTCTGACATTGTACAGAGAGATCATTTAAATGTACAGAAGTAAATCTATAGCACACATACATGATTTTTCCCAGAAAATTTGCAGTTCCTTGAAATAAAACAATGGCTGCGTCAAACATACTAGATGTGTAATTGGAAACCAACCTGAGGGAAAATAATTAACTTTTGGAAACCCCATCTTATTGGTAGAGGTGCAGAGATGCTTCACTATCTCCTCGGGCCAGCTTCTCATGTCAGGACTTGTGCAGCCAAAGCAGGCGAAAAACCTTTTTGCACACATATGCAGCGAGGAATGTTATGGGGATAACATTGGTGGATTATCTGACTGTTGGAGAGCTGGATGACTGTTGCTGACCGACTGATTTGGAATAGGCTACCAGGAGTCAAGGTAAGAAATCTTTTTCTTTTCAATTTCCTGGAAATCTTGGAGGTTTGCATCAGGTTACTTTGGTGTAGCCTACCTACAGGTAAACTCTTGTTCTGCAGTAAAAAAAAAAAGAAAAAAAAGAAAAAAAAGTGTAAAGGGTCCATGTCGGACAACCTACCAACACAAGACAGTAAAATAAAACATTCAAAGCAATTAAGTCCAATCAAGACAATTAAAATTAATTGTAAAACGGTTAAACTCGTTATATCCAGGAGCTATAAGTCCTCTCCCTCAGATCCTGTGCCTCCTCAGTCTCTGTCCTTCACTGTCTCTGTCACTGTCTACCAGCGTGAGAACCGACCATGTGACGTCACAGTTTGTCTTATACAAGATGGTCGCGCCGTTGCTAAAACACACAAAACACACAAAACTAAACTAAAGGCAGGATGAGGGAAAGAAGACAACAAATTTCTCTCTCCACTTCGCTGTTGTATTATTAAGTGGACAACATTCAATACAAACATATTCGGACGTGCGTTAAAGAAAACCAGCAGCTAACTTGCTTTTGCTTACATGTCAACAAACTCTTAAGATAATAACATAAATGTGTTAAACACACAGCCACAACAACCAACAACGACAACAATCTAAATCAACAATCAATCAATATATTATTATATTATTATCATATCTAGCTACAGTAAAAATCAATTTAGAGCATTATGTTCATTTGACTGACTGCTTCATCTCCCCTTTAAATTGGAAGATGCTACTGTGCAATGGACTGAATGATGAGATCATGGGATGTTATGCTATCACTTAAAAGATTGTAGCCTACACCTGGGCACCTGTGTTATATGGGGCATTATCTATTTCAGATCATTGTTAAGAGGTTAGCTTTAAAATACTTTTGACGAAGGTTTGGAGAGTGACTGAAACATTTGGGTGATCATTAAGCGAGAGTAATGTTTTTGATCTTTTCAAAACTTAAGAGACTCTTTCCAAGATGATTGATTGTGCAGGAAATGGTTTAAAATTACATTTTCTCCCTGTCCATCATCGGAAAAACTTGAATCATTGAAACATTTTCATTGCAGATGTCTAACTAAGGGAAGTTAATTCAGGCCACATGAGAGCTGGAAGGTTAAAGTTTCACTTCACACTAGTGATTGGTCAATTTTTGTCAAAACGATTAACTTGAATTTGATTGTTTTGGCTGATAATCACAACTAGAAAATTTCCTCTGGGAAATTTTGATAGGACCACGGGGGGATACTGCCGGTATTAAAGGAGCTCAGTCTGATACTAGAGCTACTGAGGTTTCTAACTCCGGAATAACCTGGTTGACACACCTCGCCTTGGCCTCCGCTCTCATACCGTATTGAATGAATGTCCACGCTGTTCCTTGAGTTGCAAACACAGTGGGTTTATTGCTGTGCATTGTCCATAAACAAAGAAAATAAGCAAAACAAACAAAACAGCGGCATGAAGCGCCTCCGCGCCACAGCGGTCAAAAACCGTTTGCCCTTCCGGGTCAAAACCTGAAAGAGAGTGAACAATGCCACCTATATGCACTTGAGCTCCCCAGGTGACAGCACAGCGACCCCATACACACACTGAGTGAATTACACCAGAAACCTCAGAACACAACCAAACACATTCAGCTCCTATAGCCGGGTATACCATCTCTGTCAACATGGGAATCAAACCCACAACCTGTGTGTGTTTTACCTTTGGGAAATGGTAGGGGGTGAAATCACCTTGCTGTATAACTGGGGGTGTCGCCCCATCCCCCACGGGTGCGACGCCCATGATTTCATAGCTGTAGGGGCCAGTGCTCGGTGCAATTGCCCCGTGGCCCTAATTACAGTGACGCGTTACAGCTTCTCAGATCATTGTTTTAGACCAAAACAAGCATTTAAAAAATGTTGTTAATCATCAGCAGTGTCACGTGTCACTCTATAGTAAAAGGTGAGAGGATGTGAGTAGATAAGTGTGTAATACCAAAAAAAAAGAAAAAAGATTTGAATCACAGGTAACCTGAATCTCCATTAACTCTGAATCACCATGCAGTGGATGTGCTGTGGTCTCAGCTCAGTGTGCTCTTTGTTCGTACAGAAAAGCTGCTGTTCGGTAAACAACAGACTGTCTCCTGGGGAGGGGGAGGAGCGTGACTAAGGTAACAAGCACCATAACCACCTCAGTGCTACTCCTGACCTTTGCAATTCAACACCTGTGCAGCTGAGGCTCATCATACCTGATGAGCCACTTGTGGAAGCAAATACACGGTCTAACTGTACAAGATCAAGACTGAAGTTATTAACAGCAAATAAGATGGAAAACGGACGCCCACAAGACAAAGAGGAGTCTGAAAAAGACAAAGAAGAGGAGGGGAATGGTCTGGATTGGCTGCTTGGAAATGACAGCTCAGAGACCATCCCTGCACCGATGGACACCAACATTTTAACGTCAAGGTAACCGGCCTTAATGTGAAGGGACTGTTAATACTCATAGATTTTAAGTATTAAATAATACCTACTATCTGCTAGAGTCATCAACATAGAAATCAGTGTGGTTATTTTAAGGATAAAGATTGTATTTTAGTCTTAAGAGATTAAGAGTGTCAGATGACGTGTGGGAGGATTTCAGGTTAAACACACATCTTTGTTATACAGCCCTTATTTGTTCACAGACTGGATCCTTTTCAAACAGTAAACAAACATTATGTTAAAGTTATGTTTGGAGAAGATCATATTCAAAAACGACTGGCAATGCAATTTAGGGTTCTTGCATGGTTTAAAACCTTGAGCTGCACAATGTATTTGATCTTGTGTGATTTCCCCCTCCCCATTTCAGACAACAGAGTTCCAAGATTGACAACATTTACATTGAAGCGTTCACCAGGGAGACGGTGTTTGAAGCAGCTTCCCAGGGGGACGCGAGTCAGCTGCAGGGCCTGCTCCACTACCTGCAAGTTAATGATAAGCATCTTACAAGCACTGAATTCACAGGCAAGTGGAAAGACACACTTTTATCTTCCTGTTATCTGTTTCCATGTTAATTTGTATTGGTGCCACCATGACCAAGACTGGTTGGATGAGTTCTGAATCAGCTTGTGCAGAAAAGACATCAGTGAACCAGTCATGTGAAACAGTCAATACTGTTTAGTCAAAATAAAGATCTTACCGGTAATACCTGAAATATTTTTTAAAAAGATACCAAATAAGATGAAGCTGAATGTGAACTGTGTCATTTAGGTTAATAAAACTCCTCTTGAACTCATTGTGTGTCCAACTTGTAGATGAAACAAATGGGAAGACCGCCCTCCTGAAAGCTCTGCTGAATCTAAAAGACGGAAAAAATGACACCATTGAAGTTTTGCTTGACATAGCAGAGAAATCCGGAGACTTGGAAAATTTTATCAACGCGTCTTACAATGACTTTTTCTACAAAGGTAGGTGACATGAAACAGAGGGTCATGAGTAATAAACATGTAGGTGCTAACAACAGGGCACTCAGGAAGCGTCCGCCGTTACAGATTTTACTAAATTCCTCAACTGATAAGAGATTTTTACTGTGATACTGACTGTGGCAACAAACTTCTTGTCACAGGTCAGACAGCCTTGCATGTTGCCATTGAAAGACGGAGCTTCGATCATGTGAAACTGCTGGTCAAGAAAGGAGCAGACGTACAGGCTAAAGCCAATGGGAAGTTCTTCCAGCATAATGCAGGAACAGGCTTTTATTTTGGTGCGTAATTACATCCAAATAATCTGAAGCTAGATTTACTACCTCAGTTGTTAACGTCCAGATCTTGTCAATAAAGTCAAAAAATGTTTGTTTTCAACAGGAGAACTTCCACTGTCTTTGGCTGCCTGCACAAACCAGCCTGATATTGTGTCTTTCCTGATGGAGAACCCTTACAGAAGAGCAGACTTGACTGACAAAGACTCACAAGGAAACACTGTCCTGCACACCTTGGTGGTCATAGCCGACAACACACAAGAAAACACTGATATGGTTGCAAGGATGTATGATGAGATCCTCATTCTGCACCACAAACTGGAGAAAACAACAAAGGTCAAACTGGAAGATATTGAAAACAATCAGGGGTTAACTCCTCTGAAGTTAGCGGCCAAGTTCGGGAAGATCGGGGTGGGTCTGTTTTTATTTGACGGTCTGAGTGTATTCCCAGATAAGCTTTGTTATTGATGTACAACCGCTCTATTTAACTTAGGTGTGTTGGCCTGTAACATGAAGTGTGGGAAACATTAACGTGCGTGTTCAAGTCACAAGAGGACACATCTGTTGTAACATGAGATAATAATCTCCTCTCTGATCTGTCGCTTCCCAGCTGTTCACGCACATTTTGCGACGGGAATTTGTGGATGAGGAGATGAGGCCGCTGTCCAGGAAGTTACTAGAGTGGGTCTACGGACCTGTTCACTCCTCACTTTACGATATGAGTTCCATCGACACCAATGAAGACAACTCTGTGTTGGACATAGTTGTCTGTGGCAGCGAAATTCCGGTTCGAGTCTTTACTTTGATCTCATTTGAATTTACAACTAACAAAAAAACAATTGTAATAATCCTCCTTTTGTTTTTGTTGTTGAGTGTTTTCAATGTGAAAACTGTTCTTGAACATTACCCCAGAATCGTGCTGAGATGCTCCAGATCGAGCCTCTATGCAGTCTTCTCCAGGATAAATGGGACCGGTTCGCTTCCAAATTATTCTTGGTGAATTTCTTGGTGTACCTGACGTACCTGATCATCTTCACCACAGTGGCCTTCTACAGAAAGGAAGGGCAGGTAAAACCCAACTAAACCACTGCCTAACTCAAAACATCACAGTCTTTGTTTCGGCCTAAGGACTCCTCCTTTAACTTTTTAACCTGCAGCCACCGTTTCCTGTTGAAAACACCCCGGCTGACTACTTCCGTTGCATCGGTGAGCTCATCAGTGTCCTTGGAGCGGTGTGGTTCCTCTACAAAGCGGTGAGAAAGTGGAATCTGGTGCAATAATTCACAGAAAAAGTGATACATTTGATTTCAAACTATTTCCAAATTTCCCTGTTGTCTCGATTTCTAAATCCATAGATATGTATTTTCAAGAGGAACCCCCCAACCTTCAAGTCTCTCTACACTCATGGGTTCTGTGACATCCTATTGTAAGTGCCATTGCTCTTGTGAAGACTAGCTTTTACTATCAGTGCTTTCTTACCACTACACGTTGTTTGTTTGTAGTTTTCTGCAGGCCGCACTGCTTCTGATCTGCGCATTATTGTACTTCTGTGGACGGAGAGAATATGTTGGACTCCTTGTGCTGTCACTGGCTCTTGCCTGGATCAATGTCCTTTACTATTCAAGAGGCTCTAAAGAACTGGGGATGTACAGTGTCATGATGCAAAGAGTAAGACTTAAGTCAGTTTTATAGTTACCTAAAGTCTCAGTATGGGCCACCTGGTTTTAAGTCTGTGTGTCTTTTCAGATGATCCTGGGTGATCTGTTACACTTCTTATGTGTCTATGGTGTCCTGCTCTTTGGATTTTCTGCAGGTAAAACTCAAATGGACTCCACATTTAGACATTTTAACACATGGAGAAATTAAGAGTTAAGATGTTTTTTTTGTTTTTGTTGTTTAAACTTTTCTTCTTATCCACAGCTATTGTTGCACTCATAGAAGACTCTCCTCCAACTCTGGCCGATGGCACACCGGCACGTGGAAGGAGCTTCGCTGCCGACACGTTCAAATGCAAGAAACCAAGTTACAATGACATTCGTTTTACAACACTGGAGCTGTTCAAGTTCACTATTGGAATGGGAGATCTGGAGTTCACTGACCACGTTCAATATAAGGAGGTTTTCTACATCCTGCTCATCTTGTACATAGTGCTCACATACATCCTGCTGCTCAACATGCTCATAGCTCTGATGGGAAACACAGTCGAAAGAATCTCGAAGGAGAGTGAAAACATCTGGAACCTGCAGGTGGGAAGATGCTATGGCCTGTAAACTTGACTTCAGTGCGCAGAATCAGGGTTAAAATAAACTCACAAATTCTGGATTTTTCCTAAAGATGTCTGTAAATGTACCTGGATATCAGGTTGCGTGTTGCGGTTAGGCCAGAACAGAGTTTCTAAATTATGTGTAAACATATTAAACATTTTATGTAATCTACTATCATTTTGTTGCACATCCTCAGAGAGCCTTTACAATTTTGGACATGGAGAGGACTCTGCCCAGGTGCCTGAGAACTAAGCTGTACTCAGGAGTGTCAAAGATGGTGTGTCTTGGAGGACAAAAGGATGAGTCTCGGATATTTTTCAGGTATAATAAATATGTGAATTTATTTAAATCATGTGCTTTCGCTATATCTGTTCACTACTTGGTACTCCACTACGTAACAGGGAAAAACATGGTAAATTTATTTTACCTTTCACAATAGCAGATTAGAGAAAATACAAATCATAAAACCAAACTGAATGTAAAGTTAATAAAGACAGTAGTCATAGACCTGGATCAACACCTTCATTATAATAAATAATTGTCTACTGCATGATATAACATCACTGTGACCAACAGCTTATAATTTTGATATTTTAAGAATATTCTGTACTTTAACTTTCATATTCAGTTTAAGTTAAAGGCCTAAGTAAAATCACACTGGATCTCTTTAACAACTGAATTTTAACACTGCCCTCTAGTGTTGTGTAACCCTGCAGAAGGTTTCAGTTTTATATTGTGCTTTGTGACATGGAACTAGGTAACAGTGACTGTATTACAGTGTTGTAGTTACTCTTAAACAGTGATGGCATCAGATTATCCACATCTCAAAATGGCACTCTGCTGAGGTTTTAATTATTAATTGATGCTTTGCACCACAAACTAAACTTTACTCAATTACTTTGCACAGTGGTGGTAACAAGATATATTGAATACCACCATGGGTAGTTTCTCTTTTATTAATTTAGTTGAACTGGCCCTTTAAATCCTGTATTATCAGTTTATGAAGATATGATCGTGTCAAGCATTTCTAGTCCTCCTTGTGATCATGAGTCTTACTGAACTTCAGGGTGGAGGAAATTAACTGGATACAGTGGAGGTCAGATCTTGGTGTAATCCAAGAGGAGGACCCGGGGAATCAAATGATTAAACCACAGCCCTACGACCAGACTCTTGGTACGACCACACACACACACACACACACACACACACACACACACACACACACACACACACACACACACACACACACACACACACACACACACACACACACACACACACACACACACCTATACATGTGTCTCTTACTGGTAAACCCGTCACTGAGCTGCCTTCTAATCTTTCAGGGAACCGTTGGAACCTAAGTCCGCTCCTGGAGAGGATTCGTTCAAGACGTCGCCAACCTCAGCTTCCCAGCAAGTCCACAGTTTAAATGTGAACATTCAGGATTCATGTGGACATGAGCATCCTATCTGGATTTACAGTATTAGATTCAGACCAGGGGCTGGTTTCACGAAGACAGACCGTGGCTTCGATAGGACAAGAATCAGTCATCTGTTGCACAAGGTACAACAGATTCTGGGACAATTAAAAAAGAGAGTTACCCCAGCATGAAATGTGAAATGAAAATGTGTTACAAGTTACAGTTTCAAGGATATGTTACTCTGCATTCAGCAGAGTGAAACGATAATTTTCCTCAGGCGAATTGGAATCGGCCACTCCCTGACACACAACACAAGATTTCAAATGTGCAACCTTTAAATGCAGCTTCAAAGTTTCAAAAGCCCTACTATACACCAAATGTGTATTCTGGTTATTTCTCAAATATTGAGAAAGGTTGACGTTAGGAGGAATGCACCAAGTGAGTTGGACTGATGTTTTCCAGCCAGCAACACGTGTCTTACAGAGCTTAGATGATTCTGTAATAAATGCATAACTGGAGTCTATGCATCAAGAGATGAGATGAAATAGGCAAATTTTGGGTTTAAATTAAAATAATTCAAGATCCAATTATCAGAGCCTGGTGTTATCATTTAACAAATGCATCAGCAGTGCTGAGACAACTCACCACATGGAGTAGACCTTGAAGAATTTGATAACCAAAGTGGACACTGTAGCGTTTGGGTAAACCTGACAGATTCTGGCCACCAGTATAGCCCATGATACACCGCCTAAGAAGCCCAGCTTGTTTGAGTATATGTTACGGCCTGAAGAGAAACAAAAGGACAGAGTTGTGTAAGACTTATATAAGAGTTCATACCTCTATTTCATTTTACATCACATTCGCTTCCAACTGTTGTTAATTGAGTCCAAGTTTAAACAACAGATGTTTAGAAAGACCAGACAAAATATTCATGGCTACATGGGACATTGAAAAACATAAGCCTGGGTATAAAAAAGAGAATAATATAACAGTTTTAGAATGATGAAACACTGTCCTTGTGAAGTCTTTCCCCTTTATATTAAAACGCATCACTAATCTTTCCTGTTTGAAAGAACATCAGCACTGTCACCCATTGTACAGATCCAACTATTCTGTGTGTTCAACTCACATTTGGCCCACTGCTTGATGACTCTCAGTGTAAGTCTGAAGTTATGCACATTTGGCACAAGGTTCAATATTTCTTCTGTAACTCTGTAGCCTGTATAAAAAAAATGAAAACAAGAATGACCACACAAACAGAACCAAAGGGGCAAACCACAAGTGAACAGTTTTGTAGACTGTTATACAACAAATAAGTGCAGCCGTCATCTAACACTGAATTCCTCAGTCATTCAGTTGGGTGCTTTAATCTGATGTTTACCATTGAGACTCCTGACACAGTGTTTGTCTATGTTCTGTAACCACTTGTCATCAAGGAGGTTGATTTTTTCAGAGACGCTCTTCCGTGCTATACGGGCAAAGACCATGTCGATCTAGAAAAACACAAAAACAACTCACATGCAGACAAAACTTTGATTGAGAATACTGTGGACAGTTTGTACTGATTTCTCAGGACAAATTACCTCAATTCCATCATAGGACATTTTAATGACAGGGACAAATGCTTCCTCAATGGCCTAAGGGACATAACACTGTCACTCACAGCACTAGGGTGAAAAATCTCCTTTGACTTGTTTGTAATAAATCACTGATATGACTTACCTGTATATCTTTGACGTCCTGCTGGGCTTTCAGCTTCTCATAGAAGGAGGTAAAGAACTCATTTCTGTCAATAAATCCAGGTCCCACACAAAGGACATCAATGTCAGCACCTGTCAAACAAAGATTCACATCATAGGAAAGTCTAGATGTAAACAGACCATTGTCTCTGTGTAACGGTGCAAAAAGGAGAATGAAGACAACAAAACACAGTTTAGGACAAGTTGCCACAGTCCTACCATGCTCTGAATGCGGTGAAAGAAAGACTCTCTGACTTACCTTTTGAGTAAGCTCCCAGATAGTAGGAGCCAAAGGGAAGGACTTCCTCCAACATTTGCAGTGACAGATTCAGGTACGTTCTAAAAATCAAAAAGCATTGAGGATCAAATTGTCCTGTCTATGCAATAACATTTATGTTAATTAAAAAAAAAACATTGAACCAACTATTTCTTACCAATTCTACACATATTCCTTTGAGCCACACCTTAAAAAGGGACTTCAGTCTTTTCATGACCATCTCTCTGCAGATAAAAGATGCAGCTTACGTACAAATATCGACAATTCAAGCAAAGCATGCTTTTGTCCTATTCACATGAGCTCTGCCGCTTGCCTCCCTCTGCCACAAAAGTTTGCTGAGGATGCTACTTTTAAATCACTCTTCTCTTAGTAAAAACACCCCAGGAGAGAGATGTCAATGCAAGACACCCAAGACACCCATGACAAAAATTAACATGTTTTTTTTTTTTTTTTTTCAGTTCTACCTCTCCAGGCTTTATGAAAAAACAAGGTGGCGGCAATGACACAGAAACAAACAGGTGTCAAACCTGTGCTGCAGCTCCGAGTCGTCCTCAAACACACCACAGGACTTGAGCATGTCAATCAGTTTCTTGGTCTGGACCAA
Source organism: Trachurus trachurus (assembly GCF_905171665.1). Classification (NCBI taxonomy): domain Eukaryota; kingdom Metazoa; phylum Chordata; class Actinopteri; order Carangiformes; family Carangidae; genus Trachurus; species Trachurus trachurus. Next base: position 22,844,364 of record NC_139892.1, on the reverse strand, counting down.
GTCAGTCTCTTCAGGCAGGTCCTCACTGATGGGACCACTGATACCAAAATACTTGGGCATGTTTGGCAGCAGAGGAGCTTGACTTAAGTGGATAATTACACAGTAGGTGAGACAGTCATGAAACAAAAAGGTATGGATAATGGACAGCAACACACAAACATCAAGTATACAGTGACTTTAGCCTCCTGTTGTGATGATATCATAAATAATTTTAGCTTAAAGCAGCTACTCTCGCCATGATGTAAGTAGCAATAGCCTACTGATGCAAAAATATACGAAATCACAACAAGCTACAATCAACTTCAAGTGTGACTAGCAGAGAATACACAGAAAAAACAAAACAAAAACAAACCAACAGGACGTGCTACTTACCAAGCCATTAATGTAGGCTAACGTTAAGCACTTCTTTGCCTACCTTTTACGTCTTTTTCTAAAATTCACTGGATAAAACACAGGGAAACTCAGCGCAGTTCACAAACACCTAGCGGTACCGATGAACAATGAGGTTCAGAACGTTACAGTTCTTAAAACAGTTCCATGTTCGAACTCCTCAGTTGTCTTGGTTCCAGCGGGAGAACGACTGCACGTGACCTCGACAGAGTGACAACCATAGTTAGAGTGACTGAATTTAGCTTTGTGTAGCCTATGTGATATTTCCCTAATATTATTATCAAGTTTATGACATACAGTTCTTTCTGTTTCTTACTTTTGACATTGTGGACACCAAAAAGTACCTTGTTCCAGTCTAAAGAAAAATCTGAGTCAATCTTCAATGTGATGTAACGCATTACTTCTTTCCAGTAGGTGGCAGTATAGTTCCAAAACAGGTGCATCACAGTTTCAGGCTCAGACTCACACAGAGAACAATTCACACATAGATCTTTCTTAAATTTTAACAAATAATGTTTGGCAGGGTAATATCTATGAATTAGTTTGTAAGACACTTCTCTCACTTTATTTGTAATTAGGTATTTGTATGGAAGGTTCCATATTTGGATCCATTTCAGTCCATGAACTATATTAGACCAGTAGGCTACTGAACAACAGATGGAGTCATGGTAATATCAGTTTGAAACAGTGATCTTTATAATTCCTTTTTTTTAGTATTAACAGAAAAACACATATGCCCCACTGGTGTTAGTATGGGATCTAAAGGAGGACAAACTGGTTTACCAGCACCTCTTAATAGAGTTAGGATACCAGAAGGAACAGCATCCATTACAATTGCAAAGTCCCTTGGGGGTCACAGGAATACCATATGTTGAAAGGAATTCAGTGTAATTAAGTAAATTTCCATTATCATTGAGTAGTTGGGTAACTAAAATAATGTTATTATTGATTGATTGATTGATTGATTGATTGATTGATTGATTGATTGATTGATTGATTGATTGATTGATTGATTGATTGAAATGTTTATTTCAAATATGAAAAGTAATAAAAAAAGAGAATAAGACAAAACATTTAAACATGAAAAAATAGAATACATATTCGAAAAGGAGTGAGAAGAAGTAGCTAAGATCCTTGTCTAAACATATCTTATGTTACAAAATCATGAATATAATTTATTTATAATTTACTTTACGTTTTAATTTAATTTACGTTTACTAATAATTTACTTATACACACTAATTATGCATACATACTAATTATACAAACATACATACATACATGTCCACACACAGATACATACACGCGCACATACATACAAAAGGAAAAAAAGAAGAAACAACAACAAAACAACAACAACAACAACAAACAACACCACAAGATAATGACCAGGGTAAAAGATAAAAATAACTGTGCACAGCAACTTCATTACACTTGGTGCTACCCAACATTTACCTCGTCCCTGTACTTCTGGAGAATAGACTCTTTGTACCTCATTTTAAACTGTTTCATGCTTGGACACTGCTTCAACTCCATAGTGAACTTGTTCCATAGTCTCACCCCGCTGACTGAAACACAAAAACCTTTCCTGTTTGTCCGAATTAACGTTAACTTAAAGTTACTTTTACCCCTTAAATTATAACTCCCCTCATGAATACTAAATAATTTTTGTATATTTGCTGGTAATAGATTATTTTTTGCTTTGAACATGATTTGCGCTGTTTGATAGCCCACGATGTCTGTAAGTTTTAGAACTTTGGACTGTAAGAATAGAGAGTTTGTGTGTTCCTGATAGCCAGCGTTGTGAATTACCCTTATTGCCCTTTTTTGGATGATGATTAATGTTGGATGATAATTAATTAATTATCAAACCATGAATTAAGAAATAGAGATTTATTTTTATATTTGATGTGTTGATTGTTCCAAATAAAGCATCTATGTGGAGAGAAGTTGTGCTTATAGATTAAAGACCATGCCAACAGCATTTGTTTATGAAAGTTGGATAGAATTTGGGGAAGTTTTTCTATTTTATAATCACATAATAACACATATTCAAGGCCTCCAATGGTAGAAAAAATAAATTTGGGTATAAAATTCCAGATGGATGTAGGATTATGTAAGAACTGCTTTATCCAGTTAATTTTAAAGGTATTGTTGAGGGTAGTAAAGTCAAGAAAATTTAGACCACCAGACTCATAAGTGTTCATAATAACAGATTTTTTCACATAATGCATCTTGTTTTTCCAAATAAAATTAAATAATAACTTATCAATGGCACTACAGATTTGCTTTTCGACAGACAAGGGAATAGCTGCATAAGTAAGACAATCCTTCTGCCTTTGTTAGCAGTATTCAACCTTTTAGAGATAAATCCCTTTGAAGCCACTGGTTTAGCTTTTTCCTTGTCTTATCAATAATCATATTAAAATTTTCAGAGGACCTATCGGTCTGATTTTTTACAATGGTTATCCCAAGGTAGGTGATTTTGTTTTTAACAGGTATATTGTAAATCATTGAATCATCGCAGAGGAAAAAGCTCACATTTCTTTAGATTTAAGGCAAGTCCAGAAGCTGCAGAGAATACATCTATTGTATGGATAGCAATGGGAACTTGTGTGACAAGTGAGCTCGAACTGTGTGAGATTTTTAATGCTGCGTTCAAAGTAAAGTATGACACCGAGGGATTTGTCCAGGGACTGTTTCAAAGTCAGAAAAAATCAAACCCAGTAGTCTGTGTTTTGATTTAAGATCAGCTGCTGTATAATCTGCCACATGTTTTTAAGTGAAAATTTAAGTTTTTCTATTTGCTACATAGCAGGGCCAGCCCAAGCCTCCATGGGGCCCTAAGCAAAATTTTATTTTGGTGCCCCCTGCCAATAATTCTGATTATTGATCATTTACACACTTACTACAAACTTATTTCATTTTTCTAAACTGTCATTACGAATCAGCTAAAAGTGCGGCCTGGGGTTGATTTGCACTTAATATTCAAAGTGATATAGGAAGAGGGATATTGAATATCATCTACACCTAAAAGTAACAAAATAAACCAATAATGCATTTGTTGTAAACACATCATCTGTTGTTTTGTTGTTGTTTGTTTTTAATAAACTGCAGCAGCAATGTGCAACAACAATTTGAAGTGCAACAGCAACAATTGAGGGTTTTTCTAGGGATCAACAGAAGTCACTCACTATAGCAGGTGCTTAGTTGGTTTATGCCTTGGGCTGGCTCTGCTAGGCTACACAGCCAGTTGGGACCTCTCTGTCTTCTAGCCTGGTCAAAGACAGTCTGGTATAGTGAGTCACTATAGTGTGTAGTCTGCCCTCAGTCCAGCATTGGAGTAAGCAGTTATTTACACTTGACCTGACACATGACTACAACTTCAAATTTATACCAGTGTTGCTCATCTTTGCAGTCTTCACAGTAGCCTACCAACTTAAAAAATAATTTCTGCTTCTCACAACTGACCAAACAAAATCACTGCAGGGTTTGGAGGTTAGTTTTATTTTGTATCACTACATTTAGTTTATTCATGCTAAATTACATCTCCCATCTGATGGCAACACAACAATCAGTCACAAAATCATTGTGTCCCTCCAACATTTATCATCACATTCATTGAATGTACTCTTAGGTTCTGCCTAGTTGCAAACAAGAAGTGTGTTTTCTAAAATGTTGCTGTGTTTCATGATATATTTCTAACTCGTGTATTACAAGGCAGTAAAAGCAGCACCATTCAGCAAATGTGTTCAACACAAACCATCAAGTACAGTTTAAAAAGAAAAACACTTGTCAGTTTTTAATATGGCGCTCAGTGATGAGGAAAGACACCCTGATCACTCATAGTGTACTGTGTTTCCATCTGTTGTGATTGTGTTTTAATAGTGTTTTTAAATGCCTAGGTGTGGATTTCAATTGTGTTTTAAAATGCTGAGTGGAGTCATATTAAAAGATGAATTTCTGTTTTTATTTGGAACAGACAAATAAAGTTTTTATTCTATCAGCCCAATGCTTCCTGTAAAAATGTATTTCCACAATATCTCCTGTAGCTTACATCATGCTCAAAGATACAAAAGGCCTCTATAAGATAATGCAGTTCATTCAGTTTGTTCACAGAGCACACTAATATACCCAGCACACTGTGGTGTTTTCCAGGGCAGACAGGATCAGTTCAAAACACATTATCATACAATATGAACTATAGCTTGGCGTCTTCGTGGCCTGTCATTCATCTGATCTCCTTCAAACACAGGGTGCTTCCTGACATGATGCACTAAAGACAGTTTAGAAATCTCATAAAGCCTTTCTACAAATAAGTGAGAGTGTGCCCATCCTCCTTCCCACTTCATATTCTAAAAAAGAAGCTTCACCATTGACTAGGGAAAATGGCAAAAACAGACGTTCTCACCTCTGATTACCACAAACTCTACTTGAATTGTTTTTGTAAACAGGCTACATCTGTAGACTATAGGTCTTAATTGACTGAATTTGTATTTACTGAAAAAACAAAAATGTATTCACTATACATTGGCTCCAACATGCATTTAAATTATCTTGACAGTCTATGTGGATAAAAAAAAAATACAGTCACTCAAAGGCTTTGTGTTTGCAAACTTTATTTTGGTTAGGGGGAATGTTTGTGCAAGACATTTTATTCCTGAAGGTTAGGCAAAACTGGAATATCACATTTTCACAAAGTAGAGAAAGTAAGGCCCCCCTCCACCACCGTTCACATGATAGATCTTTGATCATCAAAGATAATCATTAACTGGAGTAAAGATAAATCTAGAGAGAGTTGTTACATAGCTGTGCCCCAATAAATATTGCCATCTGCGTCAACGAACATGAGCTGCAATGTGCTTAAGTAGACTAGATTCAGACAGTGCATATTAACATGTACTGTGGGTGACAAGATTTCTACATGGTAATAATATTGTGAAATGGAACCACAAAACATACAGTAAGTTCTGGTTAGATACCACAACATCTGTATCTTTTTTTCCTTTTAGAGAGGAAAACTTTGGGGTGGACTGTGCAGACAGGAACCACTCGCTCTAGATTTTTTATGCTCTCTTCACATCTTTAAACTTTCATTTCACAGGGTTTTCTCTCACTGTCCAGACGAGGGCAGCAGCTCTGCTTTATGTCCCCAGGTTGTTGCTTATTACTGTTAGAACATCAGCTCCCACTACAAGGTTGCCAAGGCTTTTGGCCAGAGGGGGGGGGGGGTTACAGAGAGGGACGCTTGGTCACTTTGGTCAGTGAGTCAGCAGCAAACAGTTCACACATCCCTACAGTGTCTAGGAATCGTGGCACACTTCAGGACTTCAGTCCATGACACAGTATCAGTAGTTACACTAAGAGGCTTGGTCCCCCATCAGAGATAAACTTCGTGCACACCTGTGTGCAAGTACCCAAGCTTAACATACACACACTCGACGTCCATTCACACATTTCTCCATACTAAGCCCAGTGGAGGCACTTCATATGAAACTGTAGAACCTGACTATGTTTGGGCTGTAACGAGGCAGTTCAGAATTAACAGGACAGGTCTAAATAGTTTAGTGTTTTCACTCGGTGACTGTGGACTTGTAGTTACAGAGAGCCCAGCAGGCCTGGAAGGTGTCTGTCTATAGGCCACAGTGGGACAGACTCCTGAAAATCACTTGGCCACTTTCAACACTGGTCATTTAGAATCGTGTCCAAAATATGTTTGGTAAATAGACAAACAGTCATTGACCTGTTTACCAGCATTGCAGTGGTGGCAATTTTCACCCTTCCTTCACCCATCCCATAAATAGAAACTTATTTTTCACTGATACAGCCCATACATCATTACTATTCATACACACGCACGCACAAATCATACTAGTGTGAGTTAAGATTAAATTCAATAGCAGCTTCAAGGGGCAGGCACATCAAAAATGAGAGCCAGGAAATAAAATAAACTGCCATCAAGTATGAAAACCAAAATCCAGATAAAAGGTACAGCTGGCATCTCGGCTGTCTTTCTCTGAAGGTGACGCATCATCTCACCGTTCTTTCTCTGGTTTGACCTGTACTGAGTTTGGAGACCGACTCAGAGAGGGAGACGTGGTCGGCCTTGTGAAAGACATCAGATAAAAGCATAGATGCAAACTTCTTATTTGCCTCTTGAGCGCAGACAATCAGTTTACAGTTTAGTTTGTCTGCGTCTATGTGTGTCCCCTATGGCACCAAATGTGAAATCACCTATGGCTTCAGGATGCAGTGGTCCGAAAAATAAATTAAGAAACCATATCAGGATATTTATTAAGTATAACAACTAAAACACAGTCCAAATACTTTAAAATAACTGCTACAGCCCTGTTCTACGTAACCTTCTAATTCTGCTAAATACTATTCATATTTTAATCTTAAAATCATCTTAAACCCTTGATAATTAGGCAACATTTGCGACAGTAGGATGGGTGATTTATGAACAGGTATGAGCGGCAATATTGCCTTAATATTTCCATTTAAGGCAATATCTCCCATTCCCACTGCCTAAACATATGAACAATGCCCAATGATCCGACAGTACAGTTTGAACAGTTTTCAAATGACACGAAGCTCAGTGAAAAGAAAAGAAAAAGAAAAAACCTCTTTCTCTCACAACAAAGCCATACATAATTTAGGATCCTGGCAAAGAAAGTCCGTTATGGTTGGAGGATAACTACTGTGACATTTAAGGCTTTTTCCAGAAGGCTAGAGGACAGCAGAGCAACATACGCCCGGACAACATGAACCCAAAAGAAGGACTTAGAGGGGGCGAATGGGTCCAGACCTTCGTGCTAGACGCGCCTAGCAAAACAACCTGCAGTAAATGTTCTTGTTTTCTTTATAGGTAGCAGAAATACGACACAGGGCGAGGCTGGTGATTAGTAGATGACCAGCCCACCACAAGCCACACAGATAATGTCCACACCACATCAATTCACTTGCATTACAGTAGTAAAGTGGTGAGGAAATGTGTCGGAGGGGAAATGAAGCATTTTCCCCAACTTGCATTATTTGAAGTACTTGCATGCTTGCAAGTGATCAATTTGCTTTTCACATATATAAACCATTTCAATAATAATGGGATGCCATTCTGTTTACATTAGCTATAGACAAATACGGGCTAATGGAGTTTCTGCTCCTTTTGCCAAATGTTAACCATAACATTTAAAAAGTAATTTCTACATTTCAAGTAGGACCATCTACAGAAATACAACAAAAAACTGTAATAAAAGAATAACTACTCTCGAAATATCACACACAAGAGGGCACTTTAAACTTTCCATCTGTAAGTGAAACCTAGTTGCAACTCAAAAAAGAACAGAGGATGTTACTGTTTTTGCTAGTGCTGGGTTTGTCTTATTTAGAACTAAACTCTGCTCAGCAGTGGAAGGTTCACTGTTTTTGCGTCGCTGCCCGTCTGCGCAGCGACGCAAAAACTACCTGGACCGCTCACTGTGCAGTTCGAAAGCCATGTTGTATTCCTGACAAAGGAGCCGTGGCTCTCACTTAACAGTGCACACCTCAACTGAGGGAGGGAGCTCCTGGGACAACAGTCTTATTAATTGCATATACATGTAACCTTCTAATTTAAATGGATCACAAACCTGTTGAGAGGATAAATAACTGCAAAAAAACCCAAAAAACATTACACAAGGACATCCAGAATCATGCCTTTGGGCAGTTGTAAGGCCACAAATGCTGAAAAAAGTTGAGTTGTTCCATGTTGTCAAACTCAGAGAAGCACTGTGACAATCATGTGGCGAGCATATTCTCAGCTGCTGTGAGGATTTTAGGACTCAATATATACATGAGAAAAAAGCAGCACATCCATGCCAGTGATGAAAAGAGGAAATCTACTCAACCGTGGACGTCAACCTCAAAAACCCTTCATCTGCAAAAAAAAAAAAAAAAAAGGTACGACATGGCTTAAGACCTGAGGAATACTTTGAAACATCACAACCTGGTGGGTCTACAAATCAAGCTCTGAAGCAATAAAATGTAATTGATCACTTGCAAGATCTTAAAGAATAAACCACAGAAGCTGAAAGTAGCTGTAGAGACTAAACTCAAGACACCAAGAGGGGATAAGCACACGCCTTAACGGTAGCCTGGGTGATGAGCGTGGACAGCTCTGCCATTACTGGGCTCCTGAGCTTGGCCCATGGCTGACCTGTGCATCTTCTCCATCACATCCAAGTTCTGCCCCTGAAAGTTGGGCATCTGGAAGTCCGCTCCTAAGAAATCCACATTCTGCATTAACTTAGGCGGGCCGCTAGGGCCCTCCTTCCCTGGCCTGTACTTTGCCCCTGGGATGCGGTCAGAGGAGGCAGCAGCCTGCCCTCCCTGGAAAGCCACTGGGAGATCCTGAGGGCCAGACCCATTGTTACCTGCTGTGGCGGGAAGGCTGCCCCACAGTGGCTGCATGTAGTGGCTGTTGACGTAAGGCATCGAACCTACTGGGCAGTTGATGGGGGACGAAGGTCGGGGTTTTTCTGCTGGGTGTTTCAGAGGAAAGGGCTGTGCAGTGTTTGGTAGCTTATGGGAGTAGTTCAGGTTTTGAGAGGGGAAAGCACACTCAGCTGGAGCCTCCATCCTCGGGTTCTTGCAGGGATGGGCCCCCTCGGGGGGCTGCTGCATGTGGGCCAGCTGGTGCTGGGCCCAGGATCGCTGCTGTGGCGGAAGCTGCAGCTGCTGCAGTTGTTGTAGATGTTGTTGCTGCTGCTGCTGCTGTTGTAAATGGTGCTGAAGCTGCTGCTGCTGGAGCTGTACCTTCTCTGGGTCAGTGTGAAAGGCAGGTATACTATTAGTGGCAGCTATATTGGGCTGTGAGTGGAGAGCACTAGGAGGCTGAGCTGTAGCTTTGTCTGGGGGTCCCACCATGAGACAGCTGGGCACAGCGCCCAGGGCTGGGTGGTGGGAGGACACCCTTGAGCTGGCATTGATCAGCAGGTTGCGGCTGATGGGGCTGGGGTTTGCGATCTGGCCCTCACAGACTGAGGTGGTGCCCATGCCAGCCCGCGCCTGGCACAACTGGTTGATTTGGTGCACGATGCTGCTCAGGTCACTGGGCCGGTTCTGATGCAGGCTGGCTGCCATGGACAGTGGGATGGTGGAGGTAGATACAGTTACATTTGGTGGGGCATCTGCGTCGGGGAGCTTCCGGGGCCCGTATGCCCCGGGCAGGGGCTGCTGGAGGCTGTTAGGCATGGTGGGGGGTCCTGCACCCACAGCCTGGGGGAGGGGCTGCGAACCGACGAGGCCCTGGGTGTGCTGCAGGCTCGGAAGCTGAGCTCCATCAGATATGTGGCGCAGATCCTGAGTCACTCCTTGTTGCGTAAGTAAAGCTTGCTGAGGAGCTGCCTGATGCTTCAGTGTCTGCAGATGAGAGAGATGCTGCTGCGGGCCGACCGACGGACACGACTGGCCCTGCTGCAGAGCCTGGGGGTGAGGCAGACTCTGCTGCCTCTGTATCCCTTGTGGATGAGCCAATCTCTGCTGCTGTGAAGTCTGAACCTGGGACAGGCTCTGCTGCCGCTGCAGAGCCTGTGAATGAGCCATGTTCCTTTGTTGTAGAGCCTGCGGGTGAGGCATAGTCTGAGGCTGCTGTAAAGTCATAGGGTGAGTCATGCTTTGCTGCTGCTGCTGCTGCTGCTGCTGCTGCTGCTGCTGCTGCTGCTGCTGCTGCTGCTGTAGCGCCTGTGGGTGAACCATGCCCTGCTTCTGGGCAGCCTGGACTGCGGCCGGAGGCGGGCCCTGTAGGTGAGGTGCAGGCTGAGGGAGATTTAAAGTGCTTTGAGTGGGGTACGGCCCACTGTGAGGGTTCATGATGGCCTTGTGGAGGTGTCGAGCGCGGCAGCCGTCGGATTCTTTGATGACGCCTTTTGCAGGCGCGCCGAGGACAGCCAACAGGCCCCCGCTGGCGCTTACCTGAGAGGGGTAGGGACTGTGGCGCTGGCTGGATGACGATGTGTCGAGCCCGTTGACTGTGCGTCGAATGTGCTTCCTTTGAGGTACTTTGACACTGTTGGGGAAGATCTGGATGGTCAGAGGGTGGTTGGCAACTTTCTTAGCATAGGCATCCAACTCTGCTGGGGTTGGGTAGCTGGCAGATCTCATCTTCTGTGTAGTTTCCCCTGCAACATGTGTGGACAGGTCAGACAACAGGAAAGCACAGCAACATATACAGCACTATGTCCTATAATATCCTCAACACTAAATTGTCACACAATAGGCACAGTGTGGGCGTGATGTTCTACACAGTGTGAGCTGCACTTTCCTCTGCTACACACACAGCTGTGTAGTCATTACAGCTGTCAGGGCCTTTTATGGAGAACAAAAACCGCACTTCACCTCCATTAATGTTTTGCATCAAACGCACAGTGTAACAACAGTCACAACAAAATACAACAATCACATATTCAAGTGAAGCACTTAACTGTGAGCTTTCCACTTTAAAATGCATGATCACTGTTGTTAGGCTGCAGGTGGCAGGCAGCGCAGTTTTCTTCCATTTACAGTGTAACACTTTATTACATTGATCTTGAGTATATTTTGGGGAGCTTTTTGCCTTTACTTGATAGTGTAGTAATAGAGAGACAGGAAACGGGGGGCAGAGAGAGGGGGAATGACATGCAGCAATGGGCCGCCCGAGTCAGGATTCGATACGGGCCCAGCTGCGGCGAGGACCACAGCCTCTGCACATGGGGCGCCTGCTCTACCCACCGAACTAAACAACGCCTTTGTTGCATGTCATTCCCCCTCTTTCTGTCTCCCCTTTACCTGTCTCTCTACTGTCCTATCCAATAAAGGCCTGAAAAGCCAACAAATAAAAAATATTTACCGGTACTGACATTTTTTTTATTTTTTAATGTTGTCATGTTGTGTGTTGGCTGTCCTGTACACGGTGACATTTAAATTCCCTTCTCTGGGATTAATAAAGTACTTTCAATTCAATTCAATTCAATTCAATTCAATTCAATATACTGAAAAATGTTTAGCACTTGAATGGGTCAGAAACAATGGCAGTGTTGCAGAATCAGTCCTTCTTTTCATGTGAACCTTAGTTATCGAGTGATGGCTAAATGAGAATGTGAACCAGCTCCATCCCTGAAGCTGAAAACGACTCATTAATAGACATAAAAACATCATGATGGAGAAAAGCACTCACATTTCTGAAGTCCAGTGTTCATCTGCGTACGGGAGAGAAGTCGGATGGTAGGGTCACCTGATGCTGGCAGACAGGCCAGCATGTCACTATTCCACTAATGCAGCATGGGACACCTTCTCCTCACCATACTGGGGAGAAACAGAGCAGGCGCAAGTCAGCCGCTGACAGACACTTACGTTGGTGTGAGATGACTTCGCTATCGCCTATTTTCCCATCCAGTGCAGTTTGACCTTTTGCAAATGGCAGCTGGCAATAAACTGACATCATGGTTCTGTAAAAGCTCGCTCTGTGCACCTTGCAGAGAAGAAGCTGATTTTTTCTGTTCAACAAAACAGCACAGAGACCCAAGCGTGGGACCAGGACACAGCTCTCTTCTTCAAAACTCACACGAGAGGGAGTCAGTGAGAGAAACGAAGCCCCTGATCAATATGTTTTAGGAGGTGATACTATGAAAAGCTGGAGACAAATCAAAATGAGAGCACTCATCAATTTAAGTTCACGAACACCAGTCAACCAGTGATTAATCATAGATTGTGAATCAATGATGAATTGGCATAAAATGTGTGAGTAACCATACAAGCTATTTCCTGATCAGATCACAGGGCTGATACAAAGTCATCTTCGTGTTTCCCAACCAACCGTCCAAAAGCCAGAGACGTTGTTGTATAAATGTTCTCACAGTTTATAATCTCAGTTCAGATGCTGGAGATTAGAACAGGTTTTCACCTCAAAAATCAATAGTTATAAAATATCTGAATTTATTTTCTACAAACCCAATCATCTACTGATATGGCTGAAGCATTTACTGTATAGTGACCACCAGCTGACATGTGCTGTTACAGTTAGCTTACATCACAGGTCTAACATAAAAACACAGCATTTACAACAAGGATATTAGATTAAGTATTCAAACATTCACATCTCCATCAGACAGTGATGTGGCTTCACTGATCCAACTCACCTGGTCAGCACTGGCTCTGACACCCACCTCACTGAGTGGTGGATCAGGTGTCATTCAGACCATCAAACACTAAACCCGTTCATACCAACACAGATGTATCTATCAAAACACTGACTTTACATAAGCAGCATCTCTCCTCATTCAAGGCTTTAATCTAAATTCCTCTCCTTTACCATGGAAAATGACCTGAGTGAGTCATCGCATATCAAAACAGCTGCCCAATCGATCATCTGATTTCTAATACATTCCAACGAGAAACAAAAGAGAGGCTGCGTCCTGAGGGGTTTGGTAGGGAGGTTTCTCCTCTTGCTCACACATCGCTCCGCAGATTCATCACCACAGACTTTACAGTCAGTCAGTCTGTGATTCACCAACTGGTTCACTAGAGCTGACTTGACTTGTAATGGGTTCAACCAACCACATGATTTTTTTTTTAACTGGTCCTTGTGTTAACACAGAATCAAAAACGCATTTGACTACAAGTCCAAGAGTTTCCATTCAGGGAGATGAGGAGGAGAAGCATCCTCATTAATAATGTGACCTTTTTTTCCACAGACTCAGGTCACACGGTGAGTCCTCAGCTAAAGCCTCTGCTGACCTTTGTCCGCGTTGAATCACATGTATTTATTTATTCATTCCTCAGCAGGTTAACTTTCACACACTCAGCTGCTGGGTAACGTTAGCATCTGTCCAGCCATCCTGCCCCCCATCCAATCTGCTGCGATTTATATAGATAAATAAAAGTTAGTACCGAGCTAATGAAGGTAACAGGACCGGTCCGGTGACACAACACGAACCAGGGCCGGCGACAGGGGCCACGGTGGCCGCCTTTAGTGGACGTTAACCCGGGTGAAACAACGTCGTAGAGTGCGTTAGCTCGAGCCAAGCTCCACAATAAATAAGGAGCTTCTTTGTGCTTTGCTGAGAGCAGGCCAGCTGCTCAGCAAACTTCAGCTCTCCGCTCGCCACAAACACCGACGCCACCCGTATTAAAGAGGGTCATACTTACTCCTCATGAATCTAGGAGTAAGGTAACTTCATTTTGTGGAGATATAATGTTGGTTTTGTTGTTAAAATGTAGAGACCCTCCCCGGTGTCTCGGCTCTCCGTGCTGCTGTCTGGCTACGGCAGCAACACTTGTCGGGCATGCGCAAACACCGCAGGACCCCGATGCTGCGTTTAGGTGCCTCAGACAAACGCCTGCACATTAAAATGCTCAATGGCTGGGATCATCCATCACTCCCCGGGTTCAGGTGCTGGAGTAAGAACTGCTCAGGCCAGCAATACAAACGTCGGTAAATACTTATAATTACACAAGGAAACCTCTCCCTTTTTAAAAGCACAAACATGTACTTATCAGAAGAAAGTCTACTCTCATAAAGAGTCATTCCTGTTGGTCTGCGTTGTATCAGATAGGCCCACAGCCTGTTCAACCATAGATAATATTCATTTGGTCAGTCATGGAGCTCAGTTAAACGACACAGTGACCCCTCCAAAAACACAATTAATCAACCACATTATTAGGCTCAATGTGACAACAAAGACACACAAAACGTCCACAAAAAGACACAACACAACACACAACCAGATAAAGATGTGGTGTGACCAGTGGGGTCCATCATAGGAGGACTGAGGGGCCAAGAGTTTTTAGGTTTTCACAAATGTGGATTTAAAAACCAAACATTTTCTGCAGAGTTGCACAATAAACTACCATATACCTGATAGAAAACCGACACTGAGCTGAGGCTGTATTTACATCCCCAAAACAAAATACTACTCATATTATTTTACTTGTTCAATACACTTTACCACTTACTTGTACCTGTATTTGCTGAACAGATGGAGTGTTTCTGCAAAACATGAATTTGGTTCCTTGATACAATCTGATGGACATAGCTTATATTATATTTTTGTAGTGCAGAATTAAATATCACTGTCAAATAATCTTATCTATGTGGTATCTGGCACATGTCTTTTTATCTTTTGAAACAGGATTAAAAAACAGAATTTGTTAAGAAAACAATTAGCCGCATCTTTAAATAAAATGTGAAGAATATGAAATGGCAAATACATAAATTATGGCATTTTGATTTATTAGAATGACAGTTAGCTAAAGGTGAACCGAATAATCTGAGTACAGACAGATGACATGCAGCAAGAGCATTCAGGAATTTATGGCCTTTGAGACACACAGTCTATGTATTACATAAATAAGATTTATAAAACAAATGAGTAATAATTTCACAAAAACATTTGACAGAAGAGTCTACTGAAGTTCATCTACTGAACACACATGAAGTTCAAAATATTTGCTTCTCAAAAACAAATCAATATGGTCACAGTATTTGTCAAGTCACTACACCAACAAAGAATGATAGGATGAGCCATTAATAATAATAATAATAATAAAAAAAATATTAACAATGATAACAGTCCTGTGAATCCTGTGTCAGTGTGCTCACCCTAAAACTACCGTTGTATTAGGTATTAGCTTCAATCTAAACATCACTGCCAGGCTAGTCTGAGTTTGGTGGAGGCGAGTGCAGCTCTGAGAGGCGAGGAGCTGGTTCTTGTTACCAGAGTTCAGTCACTTCTCCTGGAAGTGGAGGAAATCCAATTTCACGGAAGGGGTTGAGTGGTTCTACCCAATAATATATAATTTATCTGCCACCTTCTGGCCAATCGATTTCCAGAAATCTCTGACAGTTAACTGAACATCAGATCCTGTGTACAGCTGCGCTAGAGCTTAACATTTAGTGCATAAAATAAAACATATCAAGTACCACAGATAAACCATTGTTACATAAATTAAATTACTCTGCTAAAATATCATTCTATATTTCATGTGACAGTTAATAAAGTGCAAATATTTACACACATTAAACAGAAAGCAATTCTAAGTGAAATGCAAGTTTGGTTTGTTGAGGCAATCTTGTTGACCATGGCTTGGAATCTACAGGTTTTCTAGTGCGAATTTAAACATTGGTCAGTTAACTAATGCAGTATCTCTAGTCCCTCCTTCTGGTAACATGACAAGACAGTCTACTCTATTTGGCATCATTGTTTGGCCTTTCA
Organism: Trachurus trachurus; assembly: GCF_905171665.1. Lineage (NCBI taxonomy): Eukaryota > Metazoa > Chordata > Actinopteri > Carangiformes > Carangidae > Trachurus > Trachurus trachurus. Next base: position 22,828,747 of record NC_139892.1, on the reverse strand, counting down.
TTTTCAGAATTTAATCATATATTTTTTTTTTAAGTTCTTTTTTTTGTTTTTAAACACCAACCAATTTTTTCAGCCAAAACTATCAATGTTGAACAGTAAAACGTTCACTAAATATTAAAAGAACCACATGACAAGCTAACCATCTTACAAGATCTGTGTTTGCTTTCTGTTTTTCTATCAACAAATACATTAAAATCACTGTAATAATCAAGCCTGATGACAGCATTTTGCAGAAAATGAAACTACTTTCAGAGCAGACAAAACCTGAAGAAAACTCTGCAATAACTTATAATGGAAATCTGCACAACAAAAGGGGCTTCTTTTAAGATCGTGAGCACCTTTGTTAAATAGTAAAAATAAATCACTGAGACTTAAAATAACCTGAATCACGTTGACTAGTCAAAAACTGCAACATGTACAATACGAATAAAGGTCAGATTATCTAGGGAATGCAGATGTGTCTAATGATAAATATGATGTAGAGGTGTAGAAATGAACTAAAACATACCCAGAGTAAAAAGTGAGAGCCTTATTGTCTGAAAAAGTAGAGGCCTGATGTAGAAATACCAAAGACTAAGTGTTAACATCAGCCGTCAGGTCACATGATAAGATAAATGTAACCTGGGTGAGAGTCAGTGGGTTGTAACTGTTACGCCAGTCTACTTTCAGCTCTCATTCTTAGAATACATGAATACAAATGGGCCAATATATACAATTCAAATAAAAAAATTAAAAGGAAAGAAAAATACAAAAAAGGAAAAAAAAAATTCCAGAGTTGAAATTAAATATAAGTTCTTTGAATGAGCAGCAATGCATGCAGATTTTCTGGTCCTGTATAAAGTAAGGCACCAGAGGCTTCCAAGATTCACTTGTTATACAGTATACGTATAAAACAACAAAGATTTTCAAGTGTATAAAGGCAGTCTATGAGAGTGCATACAACAGATACTGGAGTCATGTGGAGTCATCGTTTTTCAGGCTTGACCGGTCATCTTCTGCAACAGTGGGATCTGTTTAATGAAAAAACACATTATTTTCCTTCAGTGAGCCGGGCGGTGTTCATGACCTACATTTTTTTTGAACAGTTAATGTTTTCAGGTTTCTCCCAAAAGATGTGGTTGGAGATAGAAAAATGCTCAAGGACGTGTTGAGCTGGTATCACAGCAGCTGCAGCATCCGTCAGCATGTTGATATACTGACAGGACACACCCATCCTGAAACTCCGCCTTCATTTGCATCTCAACTACAAACCTGATGACTGTATCATGGTGGTGGCGACACACACACACACACACACAAAACTAAAAACAGTTGACACCATGCTGTCACGCGTGAGGCATTGTTTTTGTATTAGAATGCATTTAAGATCAATTCACTAATCACAAAGAGTCTAATTGGCCTCTAACAGTGTGAGGAAAACTACAAACATTTAACAAAAAACCCGTGCTGACTGGACGTGTGGACTTTTAATAGTGGACGTTCGCCGTTCACTAAAATAATATCTATTCAAAGACAATTTCTTGGCCTCTGCTGCTTCGATTTATTTTTACTTTGACTGATGATGTATCGCTCATGTTCACCAATTTGATGAAAAGTGAATCACTGAAATCACAGAATGAAACATGGATGAATAAACCAAACATCTGATAAAAGGCTGTTTTTGGTTTGTGTCAGTGGACAACCTGCCCTGAACGATGGAAGAAACTAAACAAAGTTAGTAAGAAATAGGGAAAAAATAGCAAATGAAACTAATATGTGAACACGTACAGAAGAACCATCAGCTAAATCAAAACATCTGTCAGTGCCGTCCTACATACTAAGTCCTACTGACTTACTATCAGATCTGATTCAGTACTCTCAATGTGATAATACTTCATACACATTTACATTATTACAAATCCATATGGTAAAGCATGCTTACCTTTGACAAATCCACTCCAGTGAGAGCGTTGACAGACACGGGTAGTTCAGCCAGAAGGCGGTTTACCTCCCCTGTCACGCGGCTGCTCTCCCCACTCAGGATGACTATCTCGTTGGTCTTGGCTAACGGCGCTGCCACCTTGGACGCAATCTGCAAAGACAACAGGTTTGTGTTAACTCCAAGCAGAACAACACTGGCCACATTAAATATTCACTGATCATGTGATAGATTCTACAGTCCCAGTCCCAAGATGAAGCGAGTGGTGATCCGGAGGTGGGACCGAGACGAGAGATATTCCGATATGAACTTGTGATCAGCTGACACCAAGAACTTATCCAATACCCTTCCATTGAAAAAACATGATATGGTTGTTGTCATTGTTGATGTCATGTTAAATGTCAGTCGTTCTATTAATCATTTAACTTGACAGTGTCAATCATATAAAAAATACACAGTCTTTCCACACCAGTTGTCCTGACACTTGCCCCTCCATTCACAATCAAAGCTTTGTATACTGTAGATATTGCCTTCTTACTGGTGGGACCTGCCAGTTTATTTTGTTTTCACATTGCTGAATTACATAGAATTACATTACTGACCAGAAATCAAATCTTGTTTGTCTCCCTAAAACAGAAGCCTACATATGAAGTTGTGCTGTGTGTCAGTCATTTGTTTTTACTCTTGTTAGTATCAGAGCTGGCATGTCCCTTTCCTTGTGCTATCATTCCACATCTGGATGTCTGATTTCTTTCACCGTCTTGTGTTAGGTTTTGACTTTGGGTTCCAGAGTTGAATACTGAATAAGGTTTCTACATACTAACATCACTGCATTGTGTGTAAAAGCCATTCCATGCTGGTTTGGGGTTAGGGTTGCTACAGTTGTCCAGGTGCTTGTGCTGTGTGATGCTGAGGAGATTCACACACACAATGGAACAGAACATTTAGAGGGTCTGGTGGGCGGGTTTATTAAATTTAGAAACAGCAGGCTGCTTCCACTCTCTTTCCTAAGGTTACTCTCTCATGGCAGGAGAGAGTAACACACAGATTTTATACGAATAATGTAGTGACTAAAGAAAATATTCCTAGAAAGCATTCCTAGTTTGGGGATCATACACTTACCTTAAACTGGCTCATTTTGCTATGAAAAATATTGAACACAAACAACTAGTGAACTCTGGTGTGTAGAGAAGCTGGTTGTGTTATCATGTAACCTTTAAGGAGAAGCGAGCGGTCTGTGTGTTACCTTGGGCAGAGCCTCGAGGACCAGGGCAGTCTTGGCTGCCTCTCCGTACTGCTCGTAGGCCTCAGCCTTTAGTCTCATTTTCTCAGCTTCCGCTTTGCCCACAGCTGCGATGGAGGAAGCCTCTGCCTCACCGATCTTCTTGATTTTCTCTGCCTCCGCCTGAGCTATCAGCACTGTTTTTGTCCTGTTGCAGGGGGAACGCACATGTTAAACATCTGCTGATTCATCTATCAACACATCACATTAACACACTACTGTTCATATCCTGCTTGGCTCTATAGGACATTTAATCACACAAAATCCAATTATGTTAACGTTTGACAACTGTCTAATGACCTTTCTGATGGTATCGTTTAGAGCAAAACAAAGAACTTTGACTAAAAGTGCAACACAATCATAAAAGTGCTCGGTGAAGTAGAGGCCACCGCACATAGACACGAGGCTGTAGACTGGAAGGACGAGTTTCCAGCCTGTGATATGTAAGCATCCACCCTGGGTGTCCTTAAGGAAGAAATAAAACTCTGACCAAAGTATAGTAGGCTAGTAGTAGTGCTACTCTGACAGAACTGTAAAGCAGGACCAATAGAGATAGATTAAAATGATTTAAAACAACAGAGTGGTGCAGAATATATCTTTAAATATGTGTACATTAGTCTTTACTGATGTCTGAAGTGTCTTTCTTTGTCTGTCTCTCCCAGACCTCTCTCTCTCTCTCTCTCTGCATGTGAACCAATAAAACAACAGACATGCACCTGCTCTTCTTCAATGCTGCATTTGAGATAACATGTCCTCTGCCCTGCTGGTCAATCAGCAATGATACAGAATGTTATCAGAATAACATTTCCATTTCTTGCTCTCATCTGGGATGCCTCGAATAAACCCGACTGTTCTCATGTGCTCCAAAAAAAGGGCCACAAATACTGAACAAATACCCTACAATAAACGTATTGCTCATAAACGGAGACCATTGCTACAAGCAAATTACATTCACATGACATGTCTGCTATGAGCTTGTTGTTATTCCAAAAAAAGCAAACACCAATGCTGTAGGGCTGTCAACCAATATTCTAAACTCAATTATATAATCAAATTGTAATAAAACAAAAACAGACACTCTGTAAAACATTTGGTTAAAACGACTTTTCAGTTGTGAGAGAAAAAAAAACAAAAGAAAAAACAATTCTGGATTATTGGAGACTTGTTCTCTCAGTGACCTTGCACTTTTTGCATGCTGGTTTATAAAGCTAATGAAACGGGCTGAACGCTTCGTAAGTAGAGGATTTTTTACTTACTTATGCCCCTCAGCCAGCTGCTGCATTTTGTAGGCCTCGGCCTCAGCAGGCCTCTTGACTGTAGCGATGAGCTCCTTGTCTGTCCGTGATATCTCCTTCTCCTCGATGGTGATCTGCTTCTTCCTCTGCACCACTTGGATCTCGATCTCCTCCAGACGGATCTTCTGCTGCTCCTTGGCTGCTTGCAGCTCGTACGCCAGCTGAGCCTCTGCTTTCTGAAAATATCATCACACGGACCGTCATGCCTCAACAACACACACGTTTTGTTTGAAACTGTCTTGTCGGATGATGTTGACGCTGACTCACTGCTTCGGTTGTAAAGGAGTATGTAATGACTGAGCAACTGTTGGGCCACTGCTTGTGAACAGCCAAACGTATCTACATCTGCATGATCTCCCCAGACATTATGTCCTGCATAAGTTCAAATAAGACCTGCAGGTGCCCACCTTGGTGTTGACCTCCTGGTTGAAGGAGGCCTTCTGCAGCTCCAGTTCCCGCTTGGAGTCAGCCATCTTGGTGTCCGCAAGGAATTTGACGTCCATCATCTCTTTCTTACATTCTGCCTCCTGGGAGATGAGCAAGAAGTTCAGCAATGATCAGTTGGGTTATTGAGCACAAGAGAATCGCTTCTGTTCACTTCTGTTAGAGCCTCCTTACCCGTATCCCAGCGTCCCTCTCGGCCTCAGCCACACCGATGTCTGCATCCCTCTGGACAGCCGCAGTCTGCGTCTTCCCAAGGGAGCTCAGGTAATCCAGTTTATCATATACGTCCTGCAAACACAGACAAAAGGGACCATAAATGAGCCACTGTACAGAACTCAGCTTCCTGTAAATGGTTTATCACAGGGGAGCGTTTCCCTGCAGAACACAACAATCATACACATCCATCAGAGCCGAAGTGAGACTGTAATGAAGGAGAGCTTCACTGAGACAACTGGTTTACCCCATCTGTCAAAATCATATTTGGCTCTCAATGTTCATCAACTGGAAATCTCTCTGAGACAATGAAGGGATGACTACAAGCATGATATTACATCCTTTCTTCAAAAGAAGCAGCACCGAAGGGAACTGACAATTGTTCTACACACTGTATCCAACCACTGTAACGAAAACATCTCAGTAGGTCTGAGAGGAGGAGAGGAGATTTGATTTGATTTGTCATTTGTTATTTGGGGCTATTTTAAGCCTTCAATGATATTTGCAGTAGAGAGAAACATGAAATTGGGAGAGAGAGTGGAGAATTGACACACAGTCCAGTCAGGAGTCAAACCAGCAACCTCCTGCTATGGCTCAATACAGCCGTATGCTACAGTATGTGCTTAAGTTACAAATGGAAACCTTCTATCTGTGCATGGCAACCAGCTTATTTATTCCTGCGCCTGCACTGAAGAGCTGTTGGAACAAGAAAACGCCTCATTAACTGGATGAACTGTCAACAGTGCTGTCCGAACACGAAAAGTAACAAGGTGTCAGCTACAACAACATAAGGACAATCGGCAGTCCAACCGGAGACACATTACGAATGATATATTATCTACACCAACTCACAAATTGCCATGAAAATGTTGTTTGTGAATCAGAGAGATGAAAGACAACACTGAAATGTCTGAGGCCTCCGCTAATGAGCAACCTGTCCTTCTGCATCACAGAAACCATCAACCTGGACTAACTGTTGTGATAGCTGGGCTTCTAGCAAAGCACTGTCTGTGGTCAGCCACTGTGTACTCTGCAACACTCTTCAATTAGCTCTAATCAATAATAAGAGTGAACTCTACAGGAGGAGTCCCCTGCCAATAAATTAGCCAATAAATTAGCACTCACAAAACTCAGAACAGATGAATTCTCTGATGAGAAATCAAAGCAGAACGGCCTCTACAGGATTTAAAAACATATTCACTACAGGCTCTGTTACATCATGCTTTGAAGTAAACACAAAACTACTGACGCATTTTTGTGTGACTTAGTGTATGACCATACTCACATGTTGAGCTCTTAATTGTAGCTCATGAGTCATACAGAGATGGATACAAAAGAGCACTCACAAATACAACAACCCATTTCTATGGTGCATTAGACTCATGCATTACGACACTAGAATTACCACCATGTGGTTGTTTGCCTCTAACAACCAGTCAGGTTACAGGAAATGTGGTCACAATCTCTCCTCGCTGAGTTTACACTCATAAAATGTCCCTCGCCATTTTATCCCCTAAGACGAGTCTATAACATGTCTTATAAAGTAACAGTTAGCTGGTTCATCCTTGAGTGAGTTCAGTTGAATATTTGAGCCAAATCTGAAGAAGTGTTGCTGCGATGATGTGTTCATGAACGGACCAGTGGAAAAAAGCCGTGTCTATCTCAGGCGAAGGAGAGTAAATAAACCTGAACTTCAGAATCAACAAGAACACAAGAACCATCTTTCTTCTTTCTTTCCTAAGGATTTTTGACAAGTGTCCGTAGAAGCAGAAGATTTATAAATGATCCTGATCAATAGTTTTCTAGGCACTAGTCAGTATCAAAACAAAAATATCACAGTGAACTATACTGTACCATGAGGATATTTATTAATTGTTCTGAAATAGTACTATTAGAGGTGAAACACAGTAAAACTACTTCACATTTACCAAACTTGACAAACTCTGCAACAGTATTTTTCCACAAAACTATAAAATAGGAGCAGGATAGTTGTTAAACTTTTATGACAGTTGTGAAACATAGGGAGAGAAACCACAGGTGTGTTCTGTGCAGATGTTTTTAACCGGATGGAAAAACACCTTGATGGAATCTGTTTAGTGATTGGTCAGTTGATCTGAAGAGCGCTGGTGGAGCTGTAGGGACTTACTGTAAAATGTGTAATGTAAGGCAAACTGTGTGGACAAAGTACACAGAGTCATGAATGAATAATGAGAAATCCTTTGTTTAACCAGGTCAAAGGGTTTTTCTTTACGCTCTCTTGTTTCTCACTTCGTGCTCCAGCAGCATCTTGGCTCATTCTGGACAATACCCAGGTAAAGACTTGTCCAGCTGCACATGCAGTTATCACAATTAGTCCTCTATTTAATCAGTGTGAGTTTGGAAAAGACATCTGATCTGTTGTATCATCCTCAAACTGAAACTAAAGTTTTAATTTAGGCACTGACAGATGTTAGCTAGCACAGCAGTCAACAGACATCCATGTGGTTTCTTTTGTTGCTTATTCATACACATTTGACAGTTCAGTCATAAGTAGGGATGTCACGATTACTTGTTTTCACAATTAATCGTGGTATTAAACGCCACAATTAATCGCAAAGATTATTAAATACCGTCACTCTCCAAAAAAGATTATGTCGGAACCATATTGGCAGATATGCGCCAAAGTAAAGGTGAATGCACAGATACTGGTCCATTTATCTAACGTAACACTGAATTGGTAGGAATTTCAATGTAAGCTTGTCATTTGTAATTTAAAACAATTATTAAAATAAACGTAAACATTTGATGACAATTAATGACGTTAATATATCAAACACTTAATAACTGGTCCTTTATTAATAGATACTTACAATATTTTGTGTAAATAATTAGTAACGTAATTATATTTTGACTATATTTGATTTTACACATTCAAATGTTGTGAAATTTATTGATGCATAATAATTGTGATAATCCTAATACCGTGATAATTTCTCTGGCAATAACCGTACCAAGAAAATCTATAATATGTGACATCCCATGAGTAGTTTCTGTCTTTTCTAAATCATGCTGGAGTGAATGAGCGTGTGCCATTTGTCGAAAATGTAATTTTTTACCCTCATCTCTCTTGCTTGAATTGAGGGAGAGGGGCCAGGACATGATTGAGGAGGAGAGGAAGAGCGAGTGAGAGAAGTGATGAGCCACATCAGCTGAATGGAAAGCCCCTGTGGAGCCTGGTTCACTGTCTGCGTCTGCTCTGCTCATGAGGCTCCAGCAGACCGGCGGTCCATTTTGGGATAAACACGATACAGCTCCTAATGAAGCCCAGAGCTCTGTCCTGTGTTTACTGTGTCCTCTGGAAATGATGGTAGTCACGGTAATGACAGCAATAGAACTTGTTCTTTGTGTCGCTGTACATAATAAAACCAGTGTTTATCTCTACTAGCCACACAGGACAAGAAAAAACTCCTTAAGGGTTCAGAGTGGCCTCGAAATCATTGTCTTCCACTGCTCTTCATATTTAACTAAACTCCACTGTCCATATATAAAAACACTCAAACCCTGAGACGTTGAAAGATGGTGATAGGGCTCACTTGGTAGAGCAGGCACACCATAAACGGAGGCTATCGTCCTCACTGCAGCAGCTCGGGGTTTGAATCCACCCTGCAGCCCTTTGCTGCGTGTCATCCCCACTCTCTCCCCCTCTTTCCTGTCTCTCCCCAGCTGTCTTACCAGAAAAAAAGCCCCCAAAAATACATGAAAAAAAAAAGGATGGTGATAAGAAGTTTGCTTGTGCTCATGTATTCTTATGTTTACACTTCCTGGCCGCTGTCAGAGAACCAGATACTGTGTGCTGCCGACTCACACAGAAACATTTAACTCACCTTGATGGTAAAGCTGAGAATCTCAATGCCCATCCTGCCCACATCAGGAGCTGCTACCTCCCTGACCAATTTAGCAAACTGGTCCCTGTCCTGATAGATCTGCTCCACAGTCAGGGTACCTGCAAAAGAGTACTGAGTCTTTATTTTTATTCTTGGGTGTATGTGAAAATAGAGTAAGAGATTTTTCTCCAGGGTTGTGTGTGAGTGATCCTTTTTATTAAGTGGCACAAATGTCAAAGAATAATGAGGTTTTCTTGTTAAACCAATGTAGAGCTAAGAGGATTAGTTCACCCCCCCCCCCAAACAAGAGCAGCTATATTAAAAATGTATGAATTGTTGAAGTTATTTTTAAAGTTTCAAGTCTCTTTGGCTTTAGAACTGCTGGTCAGGCAAAGAAGACCTGTGAAGATGGCACCTGGGACTCAGCCAAAAATCATGCAAGTAAATGATTTACACTGGCATGCCAGAAAACAAATGATATGTCCTAAATTGAACAAACACAAAGTTAAAATGAATGTCTGTACCTAGAATGGAGCGCAGATGTCCCTCCAGAGTCTGCAGAACCACGGCTTTGATTTCAATCACTGATTTACCCAGAAACTGCTCACAAGCAACTGCCAGCAAGTCGTGCTCTGTCATGACTTTAATCTGAAGAAGACGACAGTGATGGAGTGATCACACACAAGCCTCTCCACAACAACACCCAGGATATTGGATGTAGACAGTGCTACAGTCTATAGACAACATTGTACATTGTACATCTCTTTGCAAATTAAAAAAGGATTGACTGACGCAGTGAAGACATTGGATTGTGGTCTTACCTGAGCCACGCCTGTGACAGTGATGGCGACCCCCTCTGCTGTCTCTACATCCTCACATCGGGGCTGCAGAGTCATGATCTCCAATGTTATCCTACAGCAAGGAGCAAAAGCATGTTCATTATTTGTCTCAATGGCTTTGACGCAATTTTCACCATTCTCTCAACTCGTGGTTCTCAGATGCATTTCTCTTAACACTAGATCAGAACAGAATATAGAGACTCCTGCACACTGTAATACTTGCACAGAAAAAATGTGGCAATGTTTCGGTGCTGTGACCTTCAGGTAAAACCTTTTTACACTTTTACCGATCTACAGTACCTGTCCCTCTCCTACGCACCTGTCCATCAAATTGATATGCAAAGTATTTTATATTTTTTTCATAACACTAGATCACGTCTAAAACTATCAAAAGCTTGTTGACATGTATCAAAAACCTGTAAAGTCAGTCAATGACTTCACCATTGTGTGTGTGTGACTGGATTGGGATTTTCATAGAGTTCATAAAGTTTGAAGTGATTTGATTGAAAACACTGATGCAGGACAGTGTCACACAGGCTGAGAGGTCTGTCATCATTTGTGGCCGAGGTACAAGCTATTTTCATGAGTTGTCAGAATCAGATGAGAAATGCACCAACACAATGAGAGAATATCTTTTGTGTGGACGTGATGGAAGTCTACACAAATACTATGAGAGATGCAAACGTGCAAGGAGCAAGGATGAACTGATCTCAGAGCTGTATATCAAGAGTTGTGTGAATGTCTCTGATGTGTGAACTGCTTCAAAAGGACTGAGCAAAACTGTGATGTGCCACAAAGAGATGAATATAAAACAATTAGAAATTGACTAACTGTCAAATAAAATCTGTGTAGATTTAACACTGTACTGTTGGAGCACTAAAGAATCGGATATTTGCACCTCCTCCAGTATCAGAAAATTTCACCTTATTGATCCATTATCGCGTCTCAGCCCTTAATTATGGTAAACTCAAACTGAATTAACCCATGTTTTTTAAACAGACCAACTTACAAAAAACATAACACATGACCTGTCCTCTACATATGTTACTTGGCAAATATTTTTCAGCATAGTAATTTCAGACAGTTAGTTATGTTTGTGTCATAAAATATATTTATTTTTTCTCATCAAATAATTATTTAACAACTGAATTGGTTAATTTTCTTTAAAATGAAGGAAATAGAGAACAATTCTGATTTATTTCAATTGTTAGCAACTGATTTGACATGATTTATGAGGTGAATGCGTTATTAACAAGCTTCTGAAGATATTGTAATGGCCAATATTGCTAATAACTCAATCACATGCCTGTTTAAACACTAGACAATTCAGACACTGAAAAAGGAGTTACTGTAAGTGTTTGAGATGCTTTTTAACCGCCCACTGCTGTGTTTGGCTAACCTGCAACATGGAATAATCCAATTGCCTTAACTCTGCATCGTAGAGGAGTGTGTTTATGTAGAATTTACAACAAAGATAAATTATGTCATGGAATATTTCACAATCTCAGCTGTAAAACGGGGCAGGGCCGATGACCGGCACTGTGGAATATAAAAGTGCTTCATTGCCTGGTAGCTAACAAGACATGAACAATATTGTTTTTCCCACGGCACATTATGGAGGGTGACTCTGACACAGTTCTGCTGAACAGCCAAGAAAAGTGGGAATATGTAAAAACACCTTTGAAGTGAACCTGTTTAAAACCATGAGAATTTCTTTCAAATGAGTGTTTTTGACAGCTTAATCCACTTGTGTGTACTTTTTGTCACAAGGGCTCTGTCAATGAGTTAGGAAAAGAATAAATAGATAAAACTGCTTGTACTATGCTGTCACCTTTGGGTGTCTGAGAGAAGCCACCAAGCCCAGGACCAGCCTCCCACCACGTAGGTCTTATCACTGGAGCCAAAACAACCACCTGAGGGAAGGAGAACACTTCAATTAAGACAAATCTTTGTGTTCATCTGTCATCATCATTTTCACTAATACTGAAACATAGACCTCATATATCCATCTGCATTCACGAGTTACTTTACAGATTGGGATTTTACAAAACTACTATCATCTTAGAAATTACAACACATTGTTAACAGGTTCTTTAACACGGTTATTTTTACAAGCTTTTAGTGCTTAGTTTCTTGCTGCAGATAATGTGTTCTGTGAACAGTTTCACTAAAGGCTAAACAGGCTCATAGCCTGCTCAGCTGGTCTGACCAGGTTAAGGCTGAGATAAACATAAAAAAGTGTGACTCACTGATGATAAGTGTTAATGATGAGTGTTAATCTATGTGTGAAAGTTGTACTGTGCTGTTTTTTTTTAGATGAAATGTCAAGAGTGTGATCTGCTGCAACTCAATTTCCCTACGGGGACAAATAAAAACTACTACTACTACTACTACTACTACTACTACGAAAAAGAGATTTCGACATTAGACTTTCTGATGGTTTCATTCAAACAAACCTTTCTGAGGTTGATAGGGGTCAAATTATCCAGTATTTCACAAATCAAAGCAAAAACATTTGGTCCAAAACAGCCAACAATTTGGGGCTAGGACTTTTTTTTTTCCTTTGATTTAATTTATTTTGTTTTGATCCTTTAATTGCATATTCTGACAATGGATGTACATTTTTACACCAGGAAGAAATTAAGTATTTAGAACTGATACAGTGGGGAAAATAAGTTTTTGAACCCTTGCTGATTTTTGCCCTTATTTCACTTGATCAAATGTAATAACCTTTACATGATGATATTATTGTTGATATTCTGTCTTTCTCTGTTAAATACACTTACCCTAAAAACCATAGACCGATCACTTCCTTGTGGGGGAACAACAAACTTACAAAATCAGCAGGGGATCAAATATATTTTCCCCACTGTATGTAACTTAGATACTTTATAATCGCTTCCTCCACCACTTTAGTTTAGAGAGGTGAGGGGTGGGCGGGTGCTCAGCCCACCCCCTCCAGCAGTAACATCATGTGGGCCCCAGTGAACCACAAACACCGGAGCTTAAACTGTAAACACATGCGTTTCGTGGTTTTAACTACGGTTTGTGATAAAACATTAGCCACTGGTGTTCATTCATGAGCAGCAGAGCTTTGCCGTTATTTTTCTGATAATAAACCAACGCCTGTCGGTCACATGACCTAACGGGGCTGACGGTGTTAACGTTAGCTGAGCTCAGCTACAGTAAACCGTGATGAACGTCGATCATTCAGGATTTGGCGTCTGAATTTCACACCGAGGCCAGTCGACTCGTCTGTCGCTTTAGCTGACAACAGAAGGTGGCTTTACTTATAGACAGTTAACGATGTTAGTTAGCTGCTTAACTTAGCCCCGGCGGACACCTGCTAACCGTTAGCTCTCATAAACGTTACAACGGCGAGACGCGGAGCACCTACCGGAGACCACCAGAGCCTCGTTTGGACCCACAGTCAGACAGTTCCCCATGCCGAGTGGACAGAGCAACGGGAAGAAAGAAAGAAATAACGAGATAAACCCTGCGGACAGCCCGTGCCTTCGCTGAACTGGTGGAGCAGGTGTAGCCGATGTTTATGAGTCTGTGTTGCTGGAGCGTAACAACCGCAGCAGCGACAGCGGCGTCGCCCCGCCTAGCTACGCCGCGCTGACGTCACGCGTAAACACTGGGGACTGCCCGCTACAAAAGGTTTGATCTGGATCCAAATGATACAGATTCTGAATTATTTTGTATTGCCATTCAGGATCATGTTGTTTTTTTTTACCCAAGTTATTCAAAGCAAAATTGGATTGATCAATCTGATCCAGATAGAATTTTTTTTTTTTTTTTTTTACCAAATCCAGATAACGAGTGACACTGCATAACACTGAAGGCTACAATGTAGGTAGGTAGGTAGGTAGGTAGGCAAACAGCAGCATGTGGTCACTCTGCTGTTTTTTGTTTCTACAGTGTCGTTTTTTGTTTCTTCAGTGTCTTTCAAACAGCCAAACCTTATCCGGCCCACAAATAATAAATAAAAAAGCAAATACTGTATAGGCTTACATAAATAATATTTTACCATGTGTTTCAAATCCAAACTTCAAATTTCATTTAAATGTATAGTGGAGTTCTTCATTTGTGGAATGATCAAAAGTGTAATTTACTCTATCACAATGGCACGGTAAAACACATTTTCTTTATAACTAGCGAAAAAACAGAAATTTCTTAAATAGCTACAATTGTTTTTTGGACACATTGCACTCAAGCTGTTTTTGAATCCACTGATGAACTGTGTGACTGATGTATGAATGTCAGGACAAAAAACAAGCCATGAGATAAGGACCTCTCTGTAGACCTCAGAGATTAAACGTCCATGAGCACAGTGGCCTCAGTAATTGTGAGTCTTCCTGCCAGAGTTTGTGTCTTCAGATGTACATTTTCCATGGCCAAGTGCGTTCAACAGCTCTTCAGGTTCCTCAGGTACAACAGGATATTTTGTTTTGACCACAGAGGGGCAGCAAAGTCAGTAGTGTATAGACGTTCTCCTTACCCATGAGGACTGTCCTGATAGAACATTATAACAGTGACATAACAATGGCAGTATCCTTTGAAGGATGAGACATGTGACACTGTTTTTTATTGTGTTTGTGCTTTTATTTCCCTTCCTTTCTTTTACATATTGTGAATTTATTCATGTATGATATTGTTTACAAGAAAACTCAATAAATATAATAAATGTTTTTAAGAATAATACTGTATATATACAACATATTGACAGGTTGTTGTGCTGTTGCTCACATTTTAGTGCTGTGTCCAACACCGACAACGTCGTCATAAACCTCTTCCAGCCTCTGTGATGGCCCTAACGCCCTCGTCTTCTCCCTCCTCTCATCTCCCTCCCTGTCATCTCCCCTCCCTCCATCCCAGTGCTGCTCCTCTTCATCATCCTCTTCCTCCTCAGAAGTGATCCTCACAGCCACTTCCTGCCTGGTGATGTCATCATCGTGTTCGTCATCGTTGTTTGCAGAGGAAGGGGAGGTGGTGGGGTCAGCGGGCTGAGCTGGTGTCGGCACAGCGTTGAAGGTGATGAAACCGATGAGGATGACCACCAGTGAGACCAGGTAGAGCACCGAGAACTGAGGCAGAGCAGGCAATTAATGAACATGATGTTGGCGACAGAAGTTGAGCCACAGATAAACTGTAAAAAATCACTGTCAGTCATCAGAGAAATAAATCACAAATAACATTTTTTTCATGTGATGGTGCAAGATTGGAGGACAGTTGCCTTTCATACTGTCACACATTGCTGTCAAGCTGTCATACACACTACATAGTTTACATAAACAGCTGTCCAACACTACCCCATGCGTTTTCATACTTTAATCTGCAGATGAAGTGGGGACATAAAAATAGCATCAAATGAAAAGTAAATTTATTTAAAATGGCTGGTCCAGTGAGCAGTTTGTTAGGGAAACAGAAGGAAAGCCACTGCGTGACTGACTTTCAACCTCTAAGTCATTTTATAAACTTATAGGACACAGGTTTTTAGACTGTAAATCTGTTGGTTATACGTAAAAGCATGTGACACTGAGGTTACACTTTAACCCTTATTATATTATTCATTAACACTGCTGTGCCACTGTGACATTCAGCTGGTCACTGTGTGGGAGGAAGTACTAGTGTGTGCACCCTGGAGAAAGAACCTGAACTTGAGACATTGTCGGTAAAGGATCATCACATCACAGCAAGAAGGTTCTGGGTTTGATCCCCAGATCACACACACACAATAGGCCTACATGATAATAGTAGCGTGTGTGGGTGTGTGCTTACACTGTACTGGAAGAGGAAGAGCCCACAGAAGAGACTGAAGAGGTCAGCAGTGAGCAGGGAGAGGTTGACGGAGGTGGCGCTGCTCAGCTTCATCACTATCGGCATACAGCTGTACAGAGTGTACATACACAAAGCAAAGGTAGCGAACAGGAGGCCTGAGAAGAGAAACGACACCCTATTATTTTATACCAATAGTTCAAACATCACACAGTACAATGTATCTTTGCATCTACGTCTGTCATCTCCAGCAAGAAATATTCACTGTAAGTTATTCTTCAGAGGCAGTGGCCATGTCCTCTGTGCTCATTAGGCCTGTTCCCTACATGTTCTCGATTCGATGTTTTGAAACAGATGCATTGTGGTTTAAGAGTAATTAGCTGAAGTAGAGGAGCTTATTTGTTTGGTGGCAACAACCTCATCAATCAGATGAAAGCTTAGTGTTTTTGAACTGATACTGATTAATTTATACTTTACTTTATACTTTCTTTATAGTGTATGAATATGACTTATTTATTTTGGTCTTGTGACAATGAGGGGGAAAATTTCATCCGTGGTGTCCAGCAGATATTGGTGAAGACTAGTCATCAGTTATCTGTTGCCCCTTCATGTTCAACATTTTTTTTGTGTTGAGGGAAACTGATTATCAGATTTTTCAGTTTATTAAGGAGAGAAGCTGAGACCACAAAAAGACTCTCATCATGCACAACTCAATATGTATCTGTGCAACAAAGTTTGTTGTGATGTATTTTGTCAGTGAGAATGATTCTGTGTAACATGAGTACTGACCAATTTGCCAGCTCCACTGAATGTGAGCAATTTCATTATGCTCCAGGATCACCCTGTATGATGAAGAGCAAAAAACAAAACACCAGAGTAACCATCATGTTGAATGCATCCTAAAACACACACACACACACACACACACACACACACACACACACACACACACACACACACACACACACACACACACACACACACACACACACACACACACACACACACACACACACACACACACACACACACACACACACACACATACTTACATCTGAACGGTGCTGATGATTGTGCCAAACAGGCCGATCATACCCAGGAACTCCACCCTGCTCAGGTTCTTCACTGTGTACTCCTGACACACATTAGTCACACCGTACAGCGTCGCACTGAGCAGGACCAAGGCATCACCCAACAAGATGTTAGAGGCTGAGCAGAGGAGAGAAATATCATCACTGTGCTCAAATTTTATCTGAATGACACAGACTGGCCTGATTGTGGAACAATTAGCTTTACATTCGTAATAACTAATATTTCGATTGTTTAGGCTACTACTGAAGAGACAGAGAAACTGATTTCCCTCTGACCCTCCCTCTACTTATTATCAAACTAATATTTTGGACTGAAGTCAAAGGTGTAATGCTGTGAAACTTGATTTAAAAAAAAAAACAGATACATTTAGCCCATTCACCCTTTAAGTCTGTGAGCAGGGGAAAAACTGAAATTTTACTTCAATCTTTCACCTTTTACTGTAATGTGTGATTCATACAGGCCTGGATCACATTGCCATAACAGATTATAGCTTGGGACATCAGTGAGTTAACGCATCAAATAAGTTCTTACTGGAGCCCTGGTCCCGTCCAGCCAGCAGGTCAGCCCCCACCATGGCCCCCACCCCGAGGAGACAGATGCAGACTGCTATATAGTGTACTGGCCTGTATCGTGTCTTCAAAAACCACCAGGACAGGAGCATTAGGACTGGGACCACGAAGCAGTCCAGCAGCTAAGGACAGGAATACAACCAGAGACATGTTAGACTAAAGACAATCATCAACAAATATAAAACCAAACGGACCTAAAGCTGCATTTGGTCAAAATCTGTTGACAACAAACTGAACATGAGTGAGAAAACAAATAGCAATCTCAGTATAATATTTTTCACAAGTAGAATTAAATTCAAGATTTAAAATAATTCAAGGTCACAGAAGATAGAGATACCAGCTGTATAAAGAGTTACAAAATATTGTCAGAATATCTCCAGAGCAGAATTGTATCAATTTCAATATGAGGCAAAGACAAGGTTAAAGAATAACTCCAGCATGTTTTTTAAGCCAGATCATATTTTGTAAATGTTTGACAGGGACAGAAATCCTCAGTCAGTCGACAGCGCCTGAGGCCTCGAAACAGTTAATATCAAATGGGGTAGTAGGTTCAGAGAGACAGACATTTCTGTCACAGCACTCAGCTCAAAGTCACAAGACCTCATTGACAAAAAACAGAGTTGCTGGTCAACACGGCCTCAACCAATCATCAGTGAGATTATGTCAGCTAAGTGTCAGTTTGAGTACAGAAGAGCCATAAACCACAAACACAGCCCAAACCCACCTGTACACTGGTCAGGGTGGTGTACTGGTATGCTTTAACCACAGCGTAGTTGGCCTCCACGTCCACCAGCCCCAGCAGAAGGTACTTCCACCATCGGCCCTTCAGAATCTGTAAAATATTGCCATCCCCTTCATTTTAAAGGGGAACACCCCTGAAATTCAGTATGGACATTAGTTTGTTTCACTACCAAGCCTGAAGGCAGCTTGATACTGTACTGCTCAATTTTTGCTCATTCATCTTGGTACAGTTACTGATTCCAGTTTATACACCATGGTTTATCATTTGAATTATACAATACCACAGAAGCATTTAATCATACTACAGTAATTTAACAATTAACAATTGTCCCAACACTGTGTTTCAGGTTTCATCACACCCTGAGTGTCGGAGGTATACTGTACCTGTTCTGCAGATCAGCATGGTGGTGTAAGTGACACAGAGCAGTGTGTAGTTCAAGAAGCTCTGCAGCATCGGTGTGTTCACATGGAAGCTGGTGGCCAGGTACTGGGAGGCGATGGCTGTCCCACAGATGAGCGCAGCCAGACCCTGACCCATGGCCAACGTCTTGGCCAGCTGCCTGAGAGAGAAGAGGGGATAATCCAAAAAGACCGGGCATGTTTGATTTTTAACATCATTGAAGTATTCCTGAAGAGAAGATTTTGGAGGTTTAACATTTTGAAAAATGTACTTTTTTTTTGCTTAAAGGGGCACATGTATTGATACCGGTCTCATGTCTGTGCAGTAAATACAAGAGACTACAGTCCTCGCTGCAGTCGGCCCCGGTTCGAATCCTGAATATGGTGGCCCTTTGCTGCAAGTCATTCCCTCTCTCTCTCTGCCTCCCAATTTCCTGTCTCTCTCAACTATCCTATCAATTAAAGGCTAAAAGCCAAAAAACAACAACAACTTGTAGGTATTATAAAACTAAATATACTTAAAGCATTCAATATCTACTCATTATCAGAAACTCTCGGAGGTACAGATGGACACAGTTAGTGGTTCCCAGTGCATGTGGCCCTCCAAAGAGACACAAGATAAATCTGTGGGGGCTCTGATAACAGGGTCAAAAAAAGAATCAAATTTCTAATAATGGACTTTGTAGTGGGTTATTTCCATTTTTTCCAAAATAAAATATTGTATTATTTAGCATTTCTGGGTCTCAAATATTAAATCTATATTAAATCTGTATGGAAGTGTAGGGGATTTTCTTTAGGTGAACTTAAAACAGAACAAGGAGCCTCAACAAGACACTGTCAGTGACCATGAGCCAAAAAGGTTGAAAACTACTGTTTTGATCTTTAAACACTGGTTTGAACAGTTAAAACATTTAATGCTGGAAGTAACTTCTAATGTGTAAGATCAGTTGAATCTGTCTCAACTCTGTCATGCCAGTTTTCTATCACAACCAACCTGAAGGAAATACTGTCAGTATGAGTGCATCTTAGTTCAAAGAGCTTTTCAAATCAGTGATATTAGTAACATGTTATCACCACTTTCGGATCAGGCAGCATTTATAAAAAAAAAAAAAAAGGTGTAATCATTGGCTTTATTCACAGATGAAAAAATGAACAGTGCTTTATATATCACTAACAAACCATTAATAAGAACACGTTTTGGGTTGGGTTGTTGAAAATCCTCCTCTGGCATGAGTTGGCACTTAAAAACATCAAAGAGATCTCACTGAGCTATCAAGTCTGCAGTTAATCATGTTAGTGAAACCATCAGCAAAATCCTACTATAAATGTTGATATTGTCTCCAATAATGAATAAATTCTGTCATGCAAAATTACCAATTCAGTGTGGTCTTATGTCCTGGCTGCAGCACTTATCCAAAGGACAAGTGGCCAAACAGTCCATTAGACAACTCACTGATGAATTTGAGAGTTCATTTGGAAGACATAGCACTGTGCTGAAGGAGGATTTTTCACAACATGGCAACCAAAACGTTTTTTTCCTTAAGAATGGCTTGTAAATATAAAGTATTTGTAAAAGCTTTCTTAAGCAGTAGCATAGCAGTTAACTACAGATTATGATTACAATTAGCGCCTTTAGTATCAGTATCAGTACTGCCGACTGTGCCAAGACCTCGGCTCCTCTCGTCACCTCTGTCCACTCACCAGGTGAAAACTTCCTTGGGGTTACATTTCCAGATCCTCGCCATGAGTCCAGGACTCTGGGTCTCATCGTGTGTGTCTGTGGATGTGTCCTCGCACTGTTTAGTATCCATGTCCCCACACCAGTGATGGAGGAATCCTCTCTGAGCTGCGACTGTCACCAGGTTTTTAACTACTTGACCCTCAGGGTGCTACAGCTGAATGATTAACTGACTCAAGGGGCAAAGATTCCTCTGTCACTATCTCTCTATCTCTTCCCCTCTATCTCTTTGTTCCCTGTGTGTGTGTGTATGTGCATATTGTGATGAAACCATGGTTGAAAGCAGCTACCTGTATACTTCAAGATAAAACTTGATGATGAAAGATGAAAGATTAAAGAAGTCGTCAGTCTGCTTCCTTTTGTTTTCATTGTCCTGTTAATGAAATAACAACTCATGTTGGAAGGAAAGTGCTTCATCATTTCTTTAATGTAAATGCAATTGTGGAAACAAATAAATGCATCAAATCAAAACCTGGGCTTGTTTTCAGGCACTGGAACTTTACTTTTATAGCTACTTAAACTGAAGTAAGATATTCTTCTAGTTTACTCTTGTTGTTTGTTTCTCCTATTCCATTAATCATATATTTTGCAATAAACACATATATACGTATATGTGAGAGAATTAAGCAAACAATGTGAAAAGATTATAGTGCGATTATCTGTCTGCTCAAACTGTCAGTTGAAAATGTTATTATTTGCTGCAGGTTTTATTTAAATTCCATACATGATTTGAATCTAATTCTTCCTCTTCTTTTAAAAGTATTTTTATTGTCTATGATTTTTGCATTTCTATGTCTCGGTAAAGCACTTTGAATTGCCGGGTGTATGAATTGTTTTATACAGTCTATGATTGTGCCATACCAATACATTTTCCTTGCCGTGTCTTGCCTAGCTGTAATGACACAATATGGCCACTAGGGGTTAGTGTTTCCATGTTGATATTTTTTTCTTATAAAGATCTTTTTTATGTCTTCTACAGTGAGGATTTGTGTGCATTAGCTGTAATTATTATGGTATGGTATGTTATGTTGTGGTATGTTATTGTTTTCTTGTTTTTTTTAAGTTTGGATGGTTTGCGTGAAGAAAACATATCTTGGGCAAACTAAAGTCTTACTAATTTCTGATTTATTTATTTTTTAATTAGCCTAATTGTCTGAATGAGAAAATGATCAGATAATCGGGATTTCCATGAAATTAACTGTAGGTCTTCGTTTACACCCCATTCTCCTCCTTTACATTAATGCATGTAACTTTGTAGCCCTGTATAACAGTGAAAGCGTCATTTCTCTTCAAACGATGCAGTTTCATTTTACATTTGAGTATATTTTCCCGTTTGTCCTCACGTACTTTTAGTTGCGTTCATCGATGCGGGACTTTTCTTTGTCAGAGTAGTAGGAGTTACAGTGTGCTGTTACCACTTCTGCTCTAATTTCAGTGCAGGTTGTTATGACCTCATCCTGAACCAGCTGTAGTACCTGTCTCGCGAGATTCCGCGAGGTGATAAGTTGAAGAAACATGGCGACGTCTAATTTGTTAAAGGTAAGAAGCACTTGAATATTTCGTATTTCTCAAATGTATGTGCAGATTTAAACTGTTCGCTTTCACATATTTCCACCGTACGTGAGTGTATATGTATATATTCGTTGCCGTGACTCACAGCTACATGTTCTGGTAGTGTAAATATATAAAATAAACGCAGCAATAGGTGCGTCTGAAGTCACAGTTGTCACCGCTGTCGTTGTTGAACTCCGGTGTCCGTTCCCCCACCGGTTTATCCCCGGTCCTGACCACAGCCGGCCCCCAAACCTCAAACTCGCCCTCTCCCCTCTTAACCCGGACCCAACAACCACAGTCGTAGCCACGGACCGGCACCTCGGCCACTGACACCCAGAGCCGAACCAGCACCGTGTCCAGCGGCTTAAACCCACACCAGAGACCCGGTTTCAGGGGAGACCCGACCCCGACGCTGGACATCCTTCCTCTGGTCAGCAGACCGGCGAACAAAGAGCCCCCTTCATTTGGCTTACTGCTGCAAACTAGCTAACCTGTGCTCAACGTGATGCACACCCCGCCTGCGTGTATGCGTGTGTGTGTGTGTGTGTGTGTGTGCACCAGGCCCAGAGAAGCTCCACTTCACGGGGTCATGAGTTCATCGGACAGGTAGCTGCACAGGTGAGAGGAGAGTGGCTTCACCAGCCGCCCGCCCCCTCCTCACAGACCGGTACCTCACTTAGCATCGGCTAAAGTCAGGGCTAATAACCAGGGCTATAGCAAAAATGTAGTTTGTATTAACACACGGTGGTCTTAAATGCCCAGTTACAAGCGTGCATTGTGTTGTTCCTGTGAACTAAATAGGTGCTAAACTGCACACAACAGCATCACAAGTGCAACTACTGCAGCACTGAGACTAGTGCTCATTTACACGGGATGTGAAGGGACCTTTTCCCTTTGATTGATTCTACTGACACTACTGTCAAGTCAATACAAGCCTTCATTTTTTGCAGATGGATCTGACTGCTCCTTTTACATATTAGACTATTTGCTGGTCGAGGTGAGGCCAGGCATCATAGAGACACAGGAAACAGGGCCTGACAACAACCAGGAACCAGAAGTAGCTGTTGTTTTACTTTTTTTAAATGCTCAGTACATTAACAGGCCACAGGTTCTCCTCAGTTGCACTAAGTCACTTGCTTGGACCATTATTGTCTAAATTTATACAATCAAATGCCAAGCATGGCTGGATTTATTAATTAAATGTGAATTAATTAAGTGAAATCCCTGCTTTTCTATGATTATTAACTGGATATATCCTGTTGTCTGGTGATTGCACAAGTAATTTGATCTCCAAGAGATTGGGTCATCATCCCATAGAGAAGTGTTATATGTATGAAATATGCATGGACTTGCTTTGATGAAGCATTGACATAGTTTGATATGTTACATATGTGAGGTCAGTGGGAAGTACTATCTAAGTAAAGTGGCCAGTTTCAAAATCGAACTACCCATTTAACCCCAGCCTTTGGTCAACCTCCATTCGTCCCTCTTGTTGCTGTTTTTAATCCCTCCTTCTCTTCCTTTCTATCCACCAATGTCATGTCTCGTCCAGAACAAGGGGTCCCTGCAGTTTGAGGACAAGTGGGATTTGATGAGACCCATCGTTCTCAAATTGCTCAGACAGGAGGCCGTCACCAAGCAACAGTGGTTCGACTTGTTCTCGTAAGATCTGCTCTCTGTCCCTTCTCTGCTTTATTCCAGACAGTCGTCTAAAGCTGGATCAGCACAGCCACTGCTGCTGCAGCCCTGAGAGCAGAGCAGTCCACACACAGATCACATCAATAGATGGGTTTAGTTTTCATAGACATGTGTTGTACTTTACTTTATCCCTACGTGTGTTTGTAGTTAAGCCTGTAGTAGGATGGAATATGTCTCTTTTCTTGTAGTTGCTTTAAACTTCAGCAGATGTTTTAAAGTTGATATAGATACAATCATTTTCATCCATGCAGTGATGTGTTTCTCTATGAAATAGGAAGATGTGGTGCAACTTAACATCTTGAAGCAAAATGACATACTGTAATACAGTGTTGGTGTTTACTGCTTTATTTTTAACCCAAAATTGCACTGGGTGCTTTTACTGAGGTCTGAAGAGGATTATTATAATCTGCAAGTTGTCCAAATTGTTTCTTTAAAAATATTTCATTTTTTGTTCTACTGAAGCTTCCCAAAGAATACAGAGGCTGCCATGTGTTGTAGAGATTGTAAAGGCCATATCAGCCTTCGAGGTGTTTGATACTGGGTGGCATAAATCAAACTGACCTGACTTATCTGAGCCCTTCAATAACAAAGGGGATTAGTAAAATGGTCAAGGAGAAGAAGTCTGATTATGGTCTTGAGAAAGAGGAAGTGGGTTTAGGAACGGGAACATAGAGCGCTTCATTACAACACATCACTTTCTTCAGCTCTACAAAGACCAGGCGAAGGGAGATACTTCTGCAGTTATACAAAACACTATGTGAGGATTGGAAACATGCAGCACAGTGTATTTAGCGGAGAAGTTATGGCAGTTGTGTGTCAGTTGTGTATGGCCTGCAGTTTCTGGCAGGCAGCATTTAGCTTTGTTGGTGTGTTACTCTATAAACTAAGTTACACAAGGGAACAGCTCGATCTGTTTACATCCGTTTACAAGGATTTTGCAGTATTTTCTAAGTGACCATGATGTTGGGTTGAAACTAAACCTTGTCCTGAGACTGGTGCTGCTTCTACCTCCTTTGATTCTTCATGAGGATGTGACGTCAACTTTTGAAACTATTTTTAAACCTCCAGAGACTTTACCTGAATTAAGTTTTGTTACTCAGAAAGTTCAGAGAAAGTGATGAGATGTATTTGTTGCTTGGCAACATAAGCCTATAGGCAACTATAATAGGAAGTACCAGGCTCTTCCAAACATTGTTGTCACTGCAGCAGATTGCATGGATGACTTCACTATCACCTCACTCAAAGTCACACATACTGTAAATGTTAACAAACATGAGACCCGTTGTTTTAGACTCATTAACATTAATGATGAACTTGAAAAACCAATTATTTCTCCCTGCCAGAGATGTCCACGCTGTGTGTCTATGGGATGATAAAGGACCAGCCAAGATCCACCAGGCCCTCAAAGAGGACATCCTAGACTTCATCAAACAAGCACAGGCTGTAAGTTGTCTGTTTTTTTGTGTGTTTGTTTATATAATCAGTAAACCCATGTTAAACCCCTTTACATTAAAATAATGGCAGTGTCATGTTGGTCTCATGTCTGTATAAGCAGCCTGGTCACTGGTCATAAAAATTACAATATTTTTGAAGTTGAATTTTATGAAGTTGCTGAGCATCTTGAACTAATATTGTGTATCAAAGATGGTGAATTGACTTAACAACTGTGAACCACACCGTACTTCCACATGGCTTGAATAATTGTTTTGTCCCTATTTTGAGTTTTGGTGGAGACATCAGAGCTGACTGTTTTAATGGTCATCACATGTATTACACTTTACAAAGCTCAGAATTTGTTCTCAGAACGTCTGTGGTCAAACTGACTGCTCTGCTTCATTGTGTAGATCCTGTAGAAAGTGATAGATGTGTCAGACAATTGCTGCATGGATCAAAGGATTATGAGTTTGCCAAAGTCGACCTTTGTCACTCCTAACTTTTACTTGCATCTGTTGCCATGACAGCGCGTGCTGAGCCACCAGGATGACACCGCACTGCTAAAAGCTTACATTGTGGAGTGGAGGAAGTTCTTCACCCAGTGCGACATCCTGCCCAAACCCTTCTGCCAGTTGGAAATCACACTGATGGGCAAACAGGGCAGCAACAAGAAAACAAACGTGGAGGACAGCATCGTACGCAAGGTGAGAGGGCAAAACCCACCCAACTTTGTGGCCACAGGAATTCAGTGTAAAAGCTGAGCAACAACAAGCGCACAGAATAAAAGCAGGAAGAATGAGGTGATGAGATGACAGGAGAGGAAGCAGCAGGGTGCAGAAGTGGCAGGAAAAGGTAGAACTTCAGTGTGGACAGCAATAACAGTTCGCTTAACAGTTAAGAGAAGCAGGAGGGGAATAGATTAATTAAAACAACAGCAAAAAAATCATGTATGAATGACCTGAAATCATAATCCCCTAGAGTACATCAAGACAGGAGAGGAGACAAAGGAGAGCAGTTGTAAAAGAAACAAAGAGGTCGTGAGAAGTGGCTGACACGGAGGAAAACGTATGTCTAAATGTAAAGTAGGATGCAGTGAGCAACTATGGGCCAGTAAACTTAGAAATCCTCCAGTAAGACAAGAGCTGAAAGTATGAATCATGTGATATTTCATCCTTGAGATGAAGGTGTCAGGTAAAGTGCTGTGGAGGAGGAAGTTGTGGGTGGAGAATGATTCAGCAGACAGACCAGAGAAGTTTCAGTAAAAGCACCTCATGAATAAAATGAACTCGACTATTCTTGGATGCAGGAAATGGACTTAGGATGTAACATTTATTGTGCACTTGATCCACATTTACTACTCCCCCCCCCGCCTTATTTCTCCAGCTGATGCTGGACACATGGAACGAGTCAATCTTTTCCAACATTAAGAGTCGCCTGCAGGACAGCGCCATGAAGCTGGTCCATGCTGAGAGGCTGGGGGAGGCCTTCGACTCCCAGCTGGTTATAGGGGTCCGAGAGTCATATGGTGAGATGGACAGAAACACACATGTGGCAGGGCACAGAAACACAGATGGTATGGATAGAAACAGAAATAGAAGTGATTTGTATGTGATAAACCCTTACTTCTACCGTTTTCTAGTGTAAACATAAGGCATGGGATGTAAGGAGAAGAGACATTCATCTGAATAAACTAATTTTTAAAAGAAAGCATTCACTGATGGCCACTCTTAAACCCACTCTCTGTTCTTGTCTCACACCAGTGAACCTGTGTTCAAACCCAGAGGACAAGCTGCAGATCTACAGGGACAACTTTGAGAAAGCCTACCTGGACTCCACAGAGAGGTTTTACAGAACACAGGCACCGTCCTACCTGCAACAGAATGGCGTCCAGAACTACATGAAATATGTACGCCACAATAATGTTGACTGTTAGCAGTAGATGTGTTGATATGAGGGATTTCCCACTTTTAGATGTAGAAATGAAAGTCACTAACAAACGCTGGGGGATGTGGGGAGGCGTGCTGTTTAAAGTGTACACAAATTCATTCAACCCACAAACTGGCCTCCCTTAATAATCCAGCACTTTGATGTCTTCTTGAGTTATTTTTAGATCTGTTATAGTTTCAAATATTTGTCCTCACCTTTTCCATTGCACTATTTTTCTGATAATATTTTTCTAAAATATTACAAACTGCAAATATCACCCTGTTTGAAGCTAAACCTTTTGGACAGAAATGCCCACAGTTGTCACCTTGACTGTGTTTGTGTGACAGAGTTTTAATTATGGGTTTATTTATTGTTTGAAGAGCCTTGGTTTCTTGTATCTGTGTTTTGTGTTAATGTGTGTTTCCCTGCAGGCAGACACAAAGCTGAGAGAAGAGGAGAAGAGAGCACTTAGATATCTAGAGACACGACGTGAATGTAACTCTGTTCAAGCAGTAAGTGTCACTGACAGGATCTCAAATATTGATATGAGCTGTTTTTCTGGTTCTCTGATGGCCCCTGGATTAACTTGCATTTACGCTGTCTGTCACATTATATTCAGGTGTAGAACAGCATTATACAGACTTGTATTTTATAAATCAGTAGCAGGAACTTGTCTGTGTGCTTTGGCAAACAAACTGTGCAATGAAGACATGGTTTCTAACATGTCATACGTCATATATGTTTTTATTCATCCAGTTATTTATGGGGTTTTAAAATCCACATGGACGTCATGTTGTCAAATCTGAATACTAATGAAGAAAGACTGATCTCTGAATATCAGATATGAATCGGTGTCCCCATTTATTCAGAAATTCTTCCTTTTAGGTAATTTCTTTCACTTAGTTCAAGCAGCAACAAACATACCCTGAAAAAATATCATGACCCTGGAGGAGTCTCTTTACGTTAATGTGATGCCTGTCTGTGTATTTCATCATTGCTATAACAGTGAGTCTTTGTTGTGTGTGTGCGTGCGTGTGTCCTCACAGCTTATGGAATGTTGTGTGAACGCTCTGGTGACGTCGTTCAAAGACACCATCTTGGCTGAATGTCCAGGGATGATCAAACGCAACGAGACAGACCGTGAGTAACGCTGCACTGATGTCACATGGCTTTTTTTTCTTTAGTGCTGCGCAATAAGTAAAGTGAGCCTGGTTTGTTTTGGAGGACACAAACTGTACTATCTGTAATTTATTGCTATTATTGTTATTATTTATGATCAGTAGTAGTTTCTGATCTATATATTGCCAATAGGTATTTGTACCTTTATGAACAAATTGTCATGGACTTTCTATGGAAGTTGGCAGAAACTCAGTTGGAGACGTTTTATAAACGTGAATGTGTGTTGGATTTAAACATAATGGGGTGATGTGTATTTGTGTGATGAAGGAGGATGTAGCCAATGTGATCAACACCCTATATTAAGCCCATTCTTTACATCAGACAAAGTGGCTCAAATGATGATAAGGTCAAAATACTCACTTGCCTAATAATTGAGCACACACACAGTGTATATGAAAGTGCCTGAAGTTCTGAACTGAGCCAATCTGCTTCCTGTCCTCTGTGTAACACTGACTGTCTTCTCCACGGAGCAGGTCTGCACCTCATGTTTTCACTCATGGACAAAGTTCCCAATGGGATTGAGCCGATGTTGAAAGACCTGGAGGATCATATCATCAGTGCTGGACTAGCAGACATGGTGGCTGCTGCCGAGACTATCACTGCTGTATGTGCACAAACACACACTAACCACACACACGGTGCACATCTCCTCAGTCTCATGTTCAGTTTTTACACATGGTCTTGATTAAACCTTGACTTTTACTTTAATTTATTCAGTCAAGTTTATCTGACTTTTGGATTGAGCACTTTTTCCTCTTTTCTTTAGATGAAAATGTCAAAACAGATGATGCCTACATAATTATGTATAGTCAGATGTTTTTGTTTTTGTGTGTTTGTTTGTTTATCCAGGACTCTGAGAAGTACGTGGAGCAGTTGTTGACTTTGTTTAACCGCTTCAGTAAGCTGGTGAAGGAGGCCTTCCAGGATGACCCTCGCTTCCTCACTGCAAGAGATAAGGTGTGTGACCTCCAAAGCGTCACACAATTCAGAAACATGACCAGGAGAATCACTCCTAGAAGATATGATAATCAACCAAGTGTAATATTTTGTATCTCCTGTATGCTCAAGGGATTTGAGTTCATTCCAGCTTTGAATTCTTGTGTTTCTTTAGTGCATTCACAAAGGACTAAGTCTGTAGCACAGGCCACAGCACAGCTCCACTTTGCATTTAGACGTGTGGAGACAAAGCAGCACTGGTATCCCTCTAGGGGGACGCCTGCACACTCCTCTGTTATGACAATGGTGGTTATCATTTTAATGTGCTGTTTGTTTCCAGGCTTACAAAGCTGTTGTCAATGATGCCACAATCTTCAAACTGGAGCTGCCTTTAAAACAGAAAGGGTGAGTTTCATCCTGCGACCAGGGCCCACTTGTTCCAAAGTAATCTGATCCGGTTTCGGATTATGGATTGGCTCAAATCTTGAAAATGTGTTGTTCAAAACTAAAAACAGATTCTGGAAGTGGATTAGATCACGTTATTCAAACTTGGTTTTAATCTGGATCAAACTCTCAGTTTATGTTGTTCAAAACCTTTTGGTAGGATCGGGATAACTTTGATCCAAGGGTGGATTTCAGGAACAAAATGTAATTTAAATTAAATTGAAACTGGTCAAATAAACAACATTTATAATGTAGTATATACACATTTAAATAAAATGAAAGTTGAAGTTTGAATTTGAAATTTGAGGTCTGAATTTGAAGCACATGGAAAAATATTATCAATCAATCAATTTGTTTATTTTGGGCATGTCAATTTAAATCATCATCATCACACTTCATCTTAGTTCAAATAATACAATACACATGGCCGAAAGGGAAAGCGGGAGAAGCAAAAGCTTATCTAGTCCCGCCCCCATTACCCATAGAATAAAAATCTTTATCATAATCTTTTCTTTTCTTTTGCTTTTTTACATTTTGACATAACATTCTTTTACTTATGACATTTTGACATAACGTGTTACAGCAGTAGGTAGTATACAGAGCTGAAGTTTAGCTCTAGACAGTACATACAGATTACGTGTGTGTCTGCACATGTGTCCATATTAGTCCGTCATGAGTGAACAACAGTCTCATCTTGTAGCCTGGCATGTCACAAAGTCACAAAATGGTCCAATCGACAGAGAGCAAAAGTCCAGTGTACTTATTATTTGTTGGGATGGTGTGAGAGCCTTTTTATGCCATTTTTCTTTTATTCATCCATCTCCTCTGCAGCCTTCGCCGCACTTAACTTCGCCATATCCTCCCGATATTCATAATCTATTTGAGTAATGTAATGTATAGTTGCTTTTTTATTTATTGTTTTGTGGGCCAGATAAGGTCTGGCTGTTTAAAAGACATGGAAGAAACAAAAAACAGCACAGAAAGCAATACATACACTCTATTTTCAAATAAATACACTTTGAGTGAACAACTGGGATAAAAGTAAAATGGATTACGTGATCCTGAAAGGCAAAATAAGGCATGATGAAAGGCATAATCCAGATCATTTTGATCCAGATTAATCATCTTGAACAACTGGGCCCTGGTGTTGTTGTCCAGAATCAAGATGCAATATTGTGTTTTCTGTTTAATTGAAGCTAGTTGTTATGTTATGGTCTTCATGTAAATGTGTGTGTCTCCACATTCATCCAGTGTGGGTATGAAGACTCAGCCGGAGTCCAAATGTCCAGAGCTGCTGGCAAACTACTGTGATATGCTGCTGAGGAAAACTCCTCTCAGCAAGAAACTCACCTCAGAGGAGATTGAGCTCAAACTCAAAGAAGTGGTGAGTCTCTGCTCTGTTAGCTGGGCTTTTCCTAAACGGGGCTCATCATTATTATTCACACCTTCCCTTATCACTCTGTTCTCACGCTGATCTCTACCTCTACCTACAGCTCTTGGTGCTTAAGTATGTCCAGAATAAAGACGTGTTCATGCGATACCACAAAGCTCACCTGACCCGCCGCCTGATTCTGGACATTTCAGCAGACAGCGAGATTGAAGAGAACATGGTGGAGTGGCTGAGAGTGAGTTACACTGCTTTTGAATTCTTCTCAAGAGCTGGCCTGAGCATCTATGGCACAAATACTACACTACAGTACTACTACACCCAATACCAGCACCAGCATCATACTTTCCCATTACAATACGTACCAACAGGCAATAAAAGTACAGAATAAATCAGATAAAATACTCAGAGCTGCTCAGCGTCGTAGGAAGAACTTTGACTGAATCTAACACGGTCTAATCTTGTTTCTCGACTGACCTGGTTCATGTCATTTACACTAATGAAAGACCAAAAACATGTTCATGTTTTTTTTAGCTTGCTCAACAGTTTCTGGAAATGTGACGTTATTTTTGTCAGTAAGTCAACTTTGTGAATGGTGCTTCTCCTCAATAAAATGTGTAACAACAAAATATAGACATACTGTATATTTACTGCTACTTGGTCAAAGGAAAGGATTTAAATATCACAGGGAGGAAAGGTCAAAGGAATAGTCCCAGGACAGAGCAGGTTGCACATTGTGGTTAGTGCAAACTGGCACAGCTCCAACTCATCATAGAGATAAACCAAGCCCTTTACTGTGCTGTGCCGGCATCATCAAACAAGCAATTTTATTATTTCAATCAGAATATAAATAAACTTGGCAGATGCTGTGGTATTTGACACTTTAATGTTGCATGATGTAGAAATGTTCAGTAATCAACTGTAGGTGAAAGAAAAATGTTTGAGCAATGTTTGACAAGAACACTGTGAATTATTGTCTTGCTTTTATGTCCCCTGTGTGTGTGTGTGTGTGTGTGTGTGTGTGTGTGTGTTCCTGTTTGTGTTCTTGCATGCACGTGTGTGTGTAGGAAGTAGGAATGCCCGCCGATTATGTGAACAAGCTGGCCAGGATGTTTCAGGACATCAAGGTGTCAGAAGACCTCAATCAGGTCTTCAAAGAGATGCACAAACACAACAAACTGGCACTCCCAGGTACCCCCCCCCCCCCCCACACACACACACACACACACACACACACACACACACACACACACACACACACACACACACACACACACACAGACAGACAGAGCAGTGTAAAACACTTTGACACTGGAGTTTCAAACAAATGTACATTAAAGGGAATGCCAAAGAAGCAAAACTGCTTGTGGTAGGGGACCCAAACAAAAGGGAGCACGCCCTATGTCCCAGTGGGTTAACTTTAAGTTTTGCGTTGTAACTCGCTGCCACTAGTTTGAAAGTGTGTGTGTTTGATTGTCTGGATGGAAGAATATATTTTTAAGCTGTACTCTCTCTCTCCTCTTGTGTCCTGCAGCGGACAGCGTGAACATTAAGATCCTGAACGCAGGAGCTTGGTCACGAAGCAGTGAGAAGGTGTTTGTCTCGCTGCCCACAGAGCTGGAGGACCTGATCCCTGAGGTGGAAGACTTTTACAAGAGGAATCACAGTGGTCGCAAACTCCACTGGCATCACCTCATGTCTAACGGCATTGTGAGTAGACATTGCAGGCTTCCTGCTGCCTGAGGGACCAACAGTCCGAATCTCACAGAGTTAGAATATACTTTTTTAAACCTCTGGAAAATGTAATTTGGTTTTGGAAATGACTAAGATGAAAATTACTTTTGCTCCTGGTTGTAGAGTCTTTAAACCTCCTCATATTAAAGCAGAAGCATAGACTGTAAAAAGAATGGAAGTAGCACCCGTGACGTCACCCATTGGTTTGGGGGGGGTCTGTTTTGTGCCGCTACTACGGGGGTTTGAACTGCACCATGTTGGATTTGACTTGCCATATTTGGAGCGGTGCGGCCGTTGGCCGGCCGAGAGCCCGCCCACTGGCCTCAAAGCAGCGGTCTCCTGTCACTCAACGTTCCCGCGCCCTAATTGGCCAGAACTTTAACCTAATAACAGTAAAACGGTAGAGTTCACTCCCCTCAGAGTGTGTGCGGGGGTAGAAACTATCGGTTGAGACCAAAAAAAATAAAATGTACCAGGCTGTAAATATGTTTTTTTAAGCTGTAAAGTCGGCTATTTTAACATAGGGCTCAATTGGAGTTGCTCCCTTCTGGTACCAGCCCCTAGAGGAAGCCGGGGGGATTGCAGTTTTTTGAACGCGGAAGTGAGCTTCACTTCTCAGACCGACAACTGCCCCCTTGAGCAGAAGTAAGCAATCCGGTCGTTTTGGCTAACTTCTTGTCAGCCGATGGGAGTTAGCAGCCCCCGCCCTCGTCATGGATCTATTGGTCCTCGTCCCTACGTCACCACATTCACGCGCATCCCTTGGCTGCACACACAGCCCTTCATGCCGTTCTCTCTCCTCATTGGATAAAGCTTGTAGGATACAAGGAAAGTTTTCTCCTCGGCTTACAGCAGGGCAGAGTGACTGACAGACCCGTGTTTCAGACCAAACACTCTATGTAAGTGATTGCCGTCGGAAGATATAACTATTTAAGACTTATATTAACACAAATATTCCGCTTACTTCTGCTTTAATCCTCACTTACTTTCAACCCACTTTTCTTCACCCCTCTATTTTTCCTGCATCTGTTAAATAAGTTGTTTAGTTCAATGATGCTTTGGAGGGTGCAGCCTGTGACCTGCAGCTCACAGTGGCTGTTTTTGCAGGTTTCATTCATCCCTTACAAAAATGTTAAATATGATGTGTTGACAAAAATCGCAGACTGTTAGTCATGCTCTGTAGACGCCATGACAAATGCATCATATCTGACTAAATCCATTTTACCCATCTGCACGGCAGCATGGCAGTTAAACCATATCATGTACATCACAAGGGTGGGCCCGCATGCACAAGATAAACCAGAACGCAGACCACCTCCTCGTTCATGAAGCTGTTCAACCATCAAAAGGCTGTTCTGCTGGAGCACACTGACAGTATTATAGAAAAACTGAACTTGATGAAATAATGAAAGAGAGTGAGGAGTGGGCAGTAGTTTTAGTTACAGCTTTGAGTATTTTCTCTTATTAATTCTCCTCGGCATTTTTCAGGCTACTAAACCAAACTGACAGAGTGACACTGAATGGACACTTCTCACCTCCCGTGCTGTCTCCTCTGTTTGTCCTCCCTTCTGTTCAGATCACCTTTAAGAACGAGGTGGGTCAGTACGACCTGGAGGTGACGACCTTCCAGCTTGCAGTGTTGTTTGCCTGGAACCAGAGACCCAGAGAGAGAATCAGCTTTGAGAACCTCAAACTGGCCACAGAGCTGCCTGACGCAGAGCTACGCCGAACACTCTGGGTGAGACCGCAGGAAAAACTTTCCAAGCTTTACTATCCACCAGTTACATTACACACAAAGTACACAGGAGTACAACATTTACTAAGATTAACTACACTCTTTAAATGTCTTGATTGACATTTCTAATGGGGACTAATATCTGATCATTTAATCAGAAAAGGTTTGTGCAGGTAAAGAACACAGGCAGACTTTAGGATCGAAGCCTCTTCTCATCTACAAAAACAACTCCTGGAGTGTGAGACCATTATTATTAACAGTAATACAACTGGGTAGGACAGTCCTATGCACACAGATAATCAGAATATGATCAACTGGGACCATTGTAACAACTGTACACGGGATTGTGAGCGTCTGTTCTGTCTGTTTTGTTGCAGTCTCTGGTTGCTTTCCCCAAACTAAAGAGACAGGTGTTGTCTTACGACCCTCCAGTCAACTCACCCAAAGACTTCACAGACAGCACACTCTTCTACGTCAACCAGGAGTTCTCCCTCATGTATGTAGTGGTCTTTCTACAAATAAGAGTAATATGATGTCATTTTTGGACTACATAGTGAATAATTTTTTTTTTCTGTGTGTATGAAAAATGCTGTCATTATTTATTAAACCCACCAATATGCATTGTGAATGCACCTCACTTGAAATGACTGTTAAACCTAAGAGTTGGGATCTCTTTGCGTCTTTCATTTTCTCAGCAAAAACTCCAAAGTGCAGAAGCGGGGAAAGATCAATCTGATTGGTCGTCTGCAGCTGACCACTGAGCGAATGAGAGAGGAGGAGAATGAAGGAATCGTTCAGCTCAGGATACTCAGAACTCAGGTATGAAAAACAAAACAAATAGGATTTGATCTGGATGTTGACTGATGGAAATTTAAGGGAGAACCTGTTGCTCATGTATCAAGTAAAATGTTGCTTTTTATATTTAATTGAATTATTATTAATATTATTTTAGCCCCTCATCACACTATTTTTCTGTCACTGAAAGTTGTATCTTCGCTGCTGAAGTTAAAGGTTGTGGATTTGGGATTAGAACAAGCACATAAACACTAAAGACAGACCAAGAGGCTCGGAGAGTTACTCAAGTTGACGCAGGGACAGATTCATAAGTAGAAAGAACTTGAGACGGGTGAGACAGGAGGTGAGAGTATGAGTACAGTACACAGAAGCAAGGCTGATAGATTATATAGTAAGGTCTCATCATTCATGGTCAAAAACGTCTCGAGTGAGATCCATCTCAGCAATAGCGGGCAACTCCCTGAGCCACTGTAAACTGAAACCAGCTGCCAGATAATGATGATTTTCTGGGGCTCATCAGACCCTTCATCATTTCTTCTTTTGTAGCATCTCTTAACTTAAGCCCTGTTTGATATTCTTGAAGGCCGGTAGAGCTGTTAAATGTGTAACATTTGCTCATTTCTTCCCGCTCAGGAGGCCATCATCCAAATCATGAAGATGAGGAAGAGGATCAGCAACGCCCAGCTGCAGACGGAGCTGGTGGAGATCCTGAAGAACATGTTTCTGCCACAGAAGAAGATGATTAAGGAGCAGATCGAGTGGCTCATCGAGCACAAGTACATAAAGAGAGAAGAGGCAGACATCAACACCTTCATCTACATGGCCTAAACAGCCACTGAGGGTGTGCTTTCTTGCTCTTGTTTTTTACTCCTGGCCTGCGACCAGCGCTTTGAAAACCTGCGAGAGGAGAGGGGCGAGGATGTGTATGAGGAAAAGGAGGAGGTGATGATGAGTAGGGAGTGCGTTGAAGGACGAGGAATAGCCTTCTCAACAGAAGTGTGGATATTTCTTTTTGTTTGTGAGGTGCCAGTGTGTTATCGGAGTGTCATTTCAAGACGTAGCATTGAGTCACCGGGCTGTCTATGTCTCTGCCGCCCTCTAGTGTGAGATCAGAGGAGAGGGACAACAATGTGCAGCGTCTGCCGGCAGCTCAGAGGAAAAACTAGTCAGATAATGAAATGAAATACTTCCTGCCTTACTTTCATCAGCAACAGACTGCAGAATAGGAGGAGCAGTGAGGAGGGGAGGGAGGACAGATGTAACAAGCTGATATCAATCCTTTGCTTTCACTTGATGTCGCAGACGTCACCATTTTGCATCCCTCCTATTCTACCAAGTCTTACTTTTTAACAGGGAATGCAAAAAGCTGCGCGTGAAAGCTGCCATTGAGGAGGAGCGGACTTGGATGGAGAGACTAGTTCAAACTACCAAGGAGTATTTTGCCAAATTGTGTGTGTGTGTGTGCGTGTGTGTGTGTCTCTGTGTGTCTGTCTGTGTGTGTGTTTGGGGTTTGGGTGCATGGTGTGAATCTGGTCTTATACATGTGTGTGTGTGTATGTGTGTGTGCGCACTTTGAACAGCATGCTGCTCTATGATATTTTTGTTCAGTGGAGGGTCTGGCACACTTTGTCTGAAAATCCTGGGAATTTAAGACCAGCTGCCATTGAAATCCAGATGTTGACTTTTCACTTTACCCCCTTATGTTTCAGGTGAAATCTGTCAGCAGATACACGAGTACATGTCTGTGTAGGATAATTATCATACAGCAAACTATTTATTGAAGTGCTGGAAAATAGAAACACACAAACGCCCTTCATCACTGAATTATTATTATTATTATTTTTCTTTACCTCATTAGTCCACTTTCTTTGCACTGTAGAGGGAACCTCAGTAGAGTGAGCTCCTGGTTTCTGGGTCTTTTTTCCCCCAAAGCAGAGCCGAGTGTGAGCTGCTGCAGTGTTCATACTGTATCATGATTTGTGTTTGTTGCTCTATCTTATTCATTCTGTCCAAACCCACAGCTTCAACACGTTGAAGCAAAGCAGCCATCTGATGGAGGATGTTTGGTCACATGGTTTTGTTACTGATGATCATGTTTTGGTGGAAATGCGAGTTCCCTATAATGCTATAAATTCAGTGTAAACTATGATCTAGATTTCCCACTAATTCTTTCGCGGAGGCTTAAATAATCTCACAGTCTGTACTCTGAAGGATCAGTTCGTGGTCCTACTCATAGCTAAGGTGTTTTTCTGATTCCGCTCCTATGAAGGATATGACGGGTCAGAAAATCAACTAATAACGTCCACAGAACCACAGCTCAGCCGAAACCGACTGATGCCTCAGATTCTGAGTCGGTTAATGTTTCTTAAGCTCAGACTGCAACTTTGTGTTTGCTGGCACTGTGATGAGGGTAGTAATTGATTGGTATGGGTTTTTGTAGCAGAGCCTTGAACTAATCACAGATGTCTCGGTGTCAATTGCATATGACTGCAGCTTCTGAACAGTGTCTCCATGACGTAGTGTGGTTTGTCCACCACAGAGCATGTTGATTTTTCAACTGTAAACTGTCCACTTCAGTACATATCTTAAATCTGGTACATATGAACATATCTACAAGCTATTTAAGAGGGGAAAAAAAGTTTATCAGAAAGTTGGACAGACGAGTATGGATTACTGAAACGGTATCACATCAACATTGCTCTATTTTATTCCAGAATGAAGCTGATATTTAACAAATGAGTTCCTCACATCGTGGAAAACATGGTCATGTGACGAATCATCTTCTTGATAGTTTGTCACAGGTTGAACAAAGTGATATCCTTTAGTAGTATTATATTTTTTTAAGATTAGATGAGCCTGAGAGTGGGCTTTGTTCATGGGCACTGACCCTCAGTCCACAGATAAACTTCCAGTGTTCAAATAAATAGATTTTTTTTTTCACATGGTGTTTGTGTGTGACCTCTAAGAACTGAATTGTTCTTGAAAACATATCTGACAGTGTTAATGCAAATAACCGTCACACCGAACTAAGCCTAGCGCCGGTTTTCTCTCTCTGTTGCTACAGTATGTTGTCACGACACGTCGCTGCATTTTAAAGCTGCTTAGACCTTTCGATATAGTTCAGGTTTTACAGAATAATTCCCACAGCGACTCCAGGACTCGTTCCACACTGACACTGATCAGGTCAACTGCAGAAGCTTTAGTTAGAAAGAAAAAAAAAGCTGCTGCTGAGTGAAAACAACACTATTAGTTACACTGAGGTCACAGAGAGCTCTCCTTGAAGAGGGCATATGAACGAGCCTGCACCCAGAAATCATGACTCTGTCCCCCTCAGTCCTGAGCGCCCTGCT
Organism: Trachurus trachurus; assembly: GCF_905171665.1. Taxonomy (NCBI): domain Eukaryota; kingdom Metazoa; phylum Chordata; class Actinopteri; order Carangiformes; family Carangidae; genus Trachurus; species Trachurus trachurus. The sequence continues at coordinate 22,790,401 of NC_139892.1, read as the reverse complement.
GCAGATGAACTTTGTGTTAAGTGAGTGTTGCTCTGCTCCAATTTTGGATTTCCCGTTAAAGTGAAAAATCAAATCCCGAGAGCAGCAAGGAGGAAGAATAGACAACAGTGAATGTGTGGGGTTGAATTTTTTTATATTTATTCTATATTTATGAAGAATGTTAACCTCTTTGTCAGTTTAAATGTTTGTTTGTTTTTTGAAAGATGTTTTCTTTGTGTATGTTCACTGCACTGACACAGAACTGACTCACTGTAAACCTGTGTCAGCTTTACTTCAATCACAGAAAAGAAACTTTAGCCAAATCTCATTCACCTTTCACTTTAATGATTCAATTCATACTTGCCGTTTGTCAACATGTTGAAATAGCTTTTCACCGTCTGTGACTACAAGACCAGGGTGCTGACAATGATCTAATATAATAATCAGATTAACATTTTACATAACTGCAAAAAAAAAGAGAGAGAGTGAGACCGTTGTATTATTTTCAGCTCTTCTTTGAATGCAATGAGCCTGTTGTACCTGGGACAAAACAAACTGCCTTGTTAATCACATTATGCAGTTTAATTCTCTATGCACAGACCTGGCTCAGTTGGTATTTTTTAGCTGTTTTCCCTATTTCTTTTTTTAAAGCTCGACAACACTGGCTGACGGTGACACGAATCCCCCAATCTAAACGAAATCACTCTGAATGTCAGTATTTTACTTTCATCATTCTTCAGTTATGTGATCAGCAGCTTGTTTAACAGCACAGTGAGCACCACTCATTAAGTTTTTTGCCAACCAATTAAAGCAAATGCTAAACCTAATTTGCATTTACAATCTACTGTCTCGTTCATGTGTGTTTATTTTAGCCAGTGACCTGTGACAGAACGTGTTTCTGTTTGTCTCATCTATAAAAGAGTGTGGAGTCAAACAGTTGCACAGGGAGTAAAACCCGAGAGTCACCACTTAGAGGCCACCTATCTTGATTTGTATTTCTACATCCTTACATCCATGCAGAAGCTTTCTGGGAAAAAGAGTGACAAGACCTTGCAAGCTTAGGATAACAAGGACTACAATGGAAGAAATAAAATAACAAAAACATTTTGAGGTGAATTTTCCCTCTCCTGTCTTTCTTTTTTTACTGCTCTTCGGTACTGTGGCTTGGTGCAGATGTCATTATCAGATGCTTCGAGGTTTATTTTGAATGCTGTAATAACAGATGAGCTCAGTGACGGCAAGCTCTAACAATGACAGAAACGTGTCGTGTGTGTGAAATGATATTCAGTATTTATTACAAGCACTGCGTCATGCATCACCCCATGGGAAGTTGTGAACAACCTCTGGATAAGAAATTCTGCTTTGTAAATCTGTAGGATTAATCAGTAGTTGAAGGAGGAAAAAGTATAAAAGTCAAAAGTGAATTTACACAAAGACATCCAGGATTTGAAGCACAAAACACGAACGTTTGTGTGTCTGTCAGGCTGCTCTGAGTGTGTACTCAGATGTTCAGAAAAAACACTTATTTTAGCTTCACTGAGCCGGTACTGTAGTCTTTAGTCAGGTTGTAAAACTTCTCATGCAAGGGTTTTCACAGATTCACACAGAGTGAAGGTTATTTCTAAATATCATCTCACAACCTCTGACACTTAGTCAGCTTCTCTTTAGCCCATATTTCCCATTTACAACGGATTTGTATCAGATCTGTTTAATGTCATTTGCCCTCAAGAACTTTAAACTTTTCCATTTTAACAAGAGACCTGCACTTATCCAGTCCAATTAAATCTGTCACAACAGCCCTGACTCAACATTTGTTTTTGTTTTTTAAATTTTGTTGGAAATTTTTTAATTGGATAACATATTGATAACCGAGGTTTTAGTAAAAAAACAAACAAAAAAACTTGTATTGTGCTGGGCAGCAATTCAATTTGCAAAACACCAAATTTTATATTTTTTCATCCTCCCTACTTGCAGTCCAGTATAACTTCATCACTATAACCTCAGTGTTAAAAAAATATATCATACAACATCCAGGTATTAATTAGTGAATGTTTCAGTTTTGTATAGTCCTGTCATGATATTGAATAATGCTGTTGTCTACAGCTTCAGAGACTTTTGTGCAACAGCACAAACAAACTTCTGTGTCTTATGAAACACAATTTAAACCCATAACAAACAGAAACCAATATATTTTGTGTTTTCAGCATACAAAGGTGTCACTTCCCTCCATGGTAACCTTTTTAAAATAAAGACAATGGTCTTATTTTACCATCCTTTGTATTAGACATTCAGCATTTTAAACTATGTTAAACAATAGTTGAATGTGCTATTCTTAGTCCAATCAATAATCGGTATAGCTGGTGAAGCTTGTTTTCATAACACTTTCCAGTCATTTGATCCTTAATGGTCAGAGATGTCTGGTATAACTTCTTCAGTTGAGGTTAAAGGAGGTGGGAGAAGACTGTGGAGTCGGCATGTTTACTTTGGTTTTGTGAAATCCTGAACTCACCCATCAGCTCAGACAACAAGGAGAAGGGATGGGGTGGGGGTGATGTCACACCTGAAGCCCTGTGATAAAACTTGAGCTAAACACAATCAGTCACAGCCTAAACCAGCTGAATGTTTGCCACTACATCAAGTAAAGACATCAAACGTTGTGTTGTTGGGGCAGGGAGGAAAGAGTTGTTCAACCACTTTTGTGTGCTATATTGTTTTGCTTGTTTCAATTTTTTTTTAAGTTGAATAATTTATTTCCTGGCAAAATAAAATCAACTGTAAAGACATTTCCTTTCGTTCCTTCATTTCAACAATTGTCACTGAAAGCAAAAACAAGCAAGATGTTATTCATAGAAGGCTGATATAAGTCAAATTTCGGTGGGAAGGACAACAATATGATATATATAAGCATTTACATAAAAATAGGTTATATTAAACAAAATCACTTTCGGATTATGTTTAGGTGCAATGGTAAGGGAAGATCATGCCACATGAATTCAGCATGAACACAATGAAAGTTTCAGCCTCAGAAACTACAGTGGTTGTAACATTACCTGTCCTGGGCTGTGACATACAAGAATTCTGGTGGGTTTGAGACCCAGTGAATATATAATTGTCCATTTAAACATTAAGTTATCAGTTTATTAGGCACACCAAGCTAAGACTGATGTTGGTAAAAAAAAAAAAATTGTCTCCTATCATCATGTAAAACCATACGGGGTCCTTTAAAAAATGAGAAAGAAAGAAAGTAGTTCATCACCTTTATTGCTCCAGAGGGGGGGCGGGGTGTTATAATTAGTCGTTTTTCTTCCTAAATTTACTGCAGCCTCAATGAAGCAATATATTCGTCATTTATACAAAATAAAAATAAACATTTTCTCTTAACCCGTCATCGTAAAATCCAGTGCGGGCAAACGTTTCCCCTCAGTGTGGGACCGTCTGTGACGCATCACACCCCTATAAAGTTAATGGTTCCGCCCATTCCCCCGGAAACACCGGCGACTACAGAAACCACGGTGCCAGAAGCAGGTGGAGCTAATTTATCAGACGCAGAGTTGGAAAAACTGAAAATAAAGTAAGTGTTTAGAAGGTTTAATGTGACCTTATTTTGTCGTTAATCGAAAAACAAAGAGTCAAAATGTTATACTGCGTGTGGCCTGTGTTCATGAAGATGCAGTGAGCGTGTTGACAGATTAGCTAACGCTAGCTGTGTAGCTGTGACACCCGCCGAGCCAACAAACAAAAGGAGTCCCCGCAGCCCGGACCACTGTCAAACTATCAGTCCGTCTGTTATCCACGTCCAACTTTCTCCGGTAATTTATCGGCCAGCAGTTAACGTACGGGATCTAATCGCTGTTTGTAACACCAGTCGTCCGAGCCTCGTTAGCCATGTTCAGTTAGCATAAGCGGCTCGGTGTCTGGTCATCCTGTTTACCGCTTATTCAATGGATGGTTTTATTATTGTTATCAGTAACGTTAGACGTAGCACTGTTGTTAGTATTTGACTGTTAAAGGCAGTCTCTAAATTTGACGATTGTTTTCTCAATTGTCTTAATCTTTTTGTGTTTAAAGCAGCAGGGTCATTTTGTAAGACATTTACAATTTGCGTTTCCCTTACTTGCAAAGTGTCCTGATGCAGATAACCTGTTTACGGAAGACGCGATAAATAGCCTACCATCTTGTCCTAAACGGTGCCAGGTGTAAATCGGCGCATGATTAAAATACCCAGCGTGTACACATTATGTATAATGCCCCATTTCAGAATAACATTAATTATTTTAATGTCCTTGGATTACAATTAAGCAATATTGTGTTCAACACTGCACTGTTACAGCTGGTAACAGTTGAGCTCACAGGTTCCTTTAGAAACTGCAGCGTAGTGTTTGAATACTTTAGTATTTCACTGTCCATCAGTGGCTATTTGGGTTTGTTGTCCTCTGCCACGTTCAAATAAGAAATACTGCTTTACATAGAGGCTGTGGCCCAGGGGCCCATTCAGTAATCCGTCCATTCACACATTCATTTATGAGTCCAGCTGAACTGACCACAGGCTGCGTTTAAGTCACACCAGTTTTTGTTTTTTGTTTGTTAAAAAAAAAGAAATGCAGTTCAGCATATTTCTTTCAGAGTTACTCAGGCGATTAACATGCTGACATTTAGGCAGATGTGAGTCATGCCATCCAGCTGTTGCCACCCTTTCTCTTATAAAGAACTTGCCTCTTGCAACATGATGACTCTCACTTGTTATGAACTGTAAATTGGAAACCTTTAATATATACATGTCATATTTTAATAAAACCTTTACTCATAGTGTGTTTTGAACATTTTACTATAAGTAGCGACACATGCAGCAACATACAGTTTTAAGGCACCTGTCCAGATTCAGATCCACCTCAAGTTAAAGGGTGTGTGCACTTTTGGCAACTGTATATCCCAGTGCACAAAGCCGGGTTTATAAGGACACATCGACCAACAGCAGTGGTTGACCTCTGCCATTTAGTTTTCATGAAAATTGGTGGCAGGCAGACTTTCTGTGCTGCTGCAGAGATTGCACCGCTCTTCTAACAACATCATTTATTCTGATGGACTTTTCCTACTAAATAATTTCAGTGTTTGAGCCAATTTACACTTTTTAGTTTTGCTATTTGCTCAGTCACTTGCATGTCTAAATGTCCAGCTTTTGTGTTTTCAGATTGCAGTTTTCTTATGCTTATGCTTGATATTTTGAGTATGGTAGTAAGGATATCTTGCATGTGCTGATTATGTGTTTTCCTTATAGAGGCAACCTTTGCCACCTGGCAATCAGAAACACTGGACAAGCTTGTGAGTAGTGAACAGTGATAACTTTGGTTGAATTGAAATGTTAAGCCACTGTACTACAAAGTGATGTGCAGTTACGATTTTTACCTGACTGTTGGGTTTCTTTTATTCCAGGATCGGTTAGATTTGAATGGACGAGGCAGCCAGAGGCACACAGGTACTGTATGACCTCACCTGCATCCTGCACCTCTCATCCTTATGCAGATGTCACATTTTTGGTTAATGAATGTGTCATCTTTCCTACCTTCTAATAACATGTGACATTTGTTTTTCTTATCTTTTGCTACATGTAGTCCAGCTAGTGAGGCCCGTTAAAGGTTCAGTGATGCCTGTGAAGAAGAAGAGAAAGCTCCCTGATGCAGATGATCATGGGCACAAGTGTAAAATTACAAGGTAAACAGACACACACATCCAATTTACATTTTAACTTATGCCACCATAGTCGTCAATCTGCACTGCAAGAAATCTCCTCCTCATCATTGATCATCAAACCATCAAACTGTGTGTGTGTGGGTGGTTCAGTTTTGGTCCTGCTTTTGCTTCTGGAGCCCTTTGCTCTGACCTGTAATAAGAAGCTAGTTAGAGCTTGAGGCGCTCTGCTGGCGAGGACAGTCATTGGTTGAACCTGCAGTAGGCTGAAAAAGGACTGGCAGGGTTGGCTTTCACCTGGCAGTGGGCGCACTGATCCCCCTCACCTTCTCATTTTCCGCGTGTGTTGCAAGGAAGAATGTGGTCCAGTCTCAGTCCACAGCAGGAGAGAAGTGTCTAAGTGTCAGTATAGTCAGTACTTCAACTACAAGTATGTAGACGGTGTGAAAGTGGGTGTAGACTTTTCATTTTTAATTCAAGGGGTTTTACAACGGCTCAGAAAGTGTCTGTACATGTAGCATCACATGTTTGTTGTTGTTGCCAGCACTGCAGGTTGGGAACAGTGGCTAATTAAACCCGTTTGCACCAGTTCACTTTGAAAGAGCATCTGCCAGGTTTTTGTTGGAAGTTAATTAAAATCATACAATTTGATGAGTTGAACTCAGCTTCAACTTGTATTTGTTGTTTGTATACTTGTTTTTTTAACTGTAAATCATCGGATCAATCTGAGGTTGCAATCATAGATCAATAAACTTGTGTCTGATCTGTTTCATTTCTATCTTCATCTTATTTGTGGCCATCAAGTCACAGCTGGATACATATATTTCAACATTTAACCCTAACAAACAGCAGATTTAATGAACGTTACAGAAATGTAAAGCTGAATATCGTGATCTAGTAGACGAAACTGAATAAAATGTAATAGTTTGAACTAATTGATTATTTTCTCCATCTCAGACTCTTTCACTGCTGCTGCTATTTTAATGATAAATGTGCTTCAATGTCGCACATGAATCACTCATTTAAAATGGTGGCTTTGCTGTTTATTTACTCGTTGCCATGGTGAATTGTTGAATATCCACTCATAATGGCTTTTTATATTCCTATGGTCTGAGTGAACATACTCGGGGTTGACTGAACTGACTGAGATCAGCTGTTCTGGAAATGAAAACTCAACTTGAGCCGAGTTGGTTTTAAAACTGAGCCCTTTGTTGCAGTTTCACTCGACCTCAGATCCGTGGTGCGAAGCTCATCAGCTCTGAGAAAGCGTTCTCCAATAAGAAGTGCCTGGCCTGGTTCCTGGAGTATGCCGGCCCCGACAAGGTGGTCGGTCCAGAGGCCATGGAAAAGTTCTGCGAAGACATTGGTGTGGAACCAGAGAATGTGAGTTCCTGGCTGTGGCCCATGCTTATCCGGCATCTAACACTCATCAGTGCTGCTCTTAGTGGTCTTCAGTGTTGGTTAACGCTCTGATTTCTCAGTTTGAGGTTATGAAGGATGCTCCTCTTAAAGAGGGGAGACATTGTTGTTGTAGACGGCAGCAGTTTGGAGATATTAGGCTAATAACTTGTCTACTAATTGGCACCTATTTACCAACCCTAAAACATACGGTACACACTAACACTGGCAGATTAAAGATTGAAATAGTTATTTTTTAATACAAGTTAGTTTTCAGCTGCATGAAATCCCATTAGGCATTTTACACAGATCAGATATATGTATGTCTGTTGCCATTTTACCCTTGTTTGCTTGTTTTTTGCCAGCTCCCCTTCAAGTTTCACTGCTTGGGAATATGTTTACAGCCTCAGGAAAGCAGACAGTTCACAGTGTGAAGACAGAGGGAATGAAGACCCTGTGCATATGTACCGATGTGGATTTAAATGACAGCTAGAATGAAAGTTTGTCTCTTTCTTGCAGATTATCATGTTAGTTTTAGCCTGGCACCTAGAGGCAGTAAATATGGGGTTCTTCACGAAAGAGGAGTGGCTCAAGGGAATGACATTATTACAGTAAGAAACCTTTTATTGTAACTATCTCTTCTCTAAATGGAGGTTAAATATAAGACTTTGTTTTGTCCTTGTCTCCCACATTTATTTTATATCCTATCAAAATAAGCTTCACATGATGTTCAGTATGATCATCTATGATTAACATACACGCTCACATACATGTACTTTTATCTTTGGCGGACTAACCTTTACTATCACAACCAGAACCTCTGACCTTGCCCTGAGCCTGAGTCTTCTGCTCTCTGAATGCCTAAATGTCTTGACTCCCTAAGTGCAAAACTCACACAGGTCATCCCAGACGAATGTACACACACTCACACACTGATGCAATCTTACCTCACTGGATTTAGTTGTCAGTAGACTTGTAAAAAAAAAATCTAGTGAATGGTGTGCATGTGTCATACATATGGTCCTTCACCTACTTGCAGGTGTGACTGCACGGAAAGGTTACAGGGCAAACTGGATTACCTTCGCAGTGAGCTCAACGACTCTGCAGCCTTCAAAAACATCTACAGATACGCCTTTGACTTCGCCAGGGTGAGTTTGCTTTCTTCATTTTAGTTTGTGTTTAAAAGTACACCAAACACCACATGAAGATGTTGTCTTTGCTGACCTCTAGCGGTTAAACCATTCACCTGGCTGTTGTGAGTACAGGTGTATCCCAGGACAGCATGACATCATTTTTGGGTGTGTTTCCAGGAACAACAAGGCAAACGACTGATGACAAGCTACTAACTGTCATAGAGAATAATCAGGGAGGACAGTGAAACACTTGAATTGCCTGGTGGCAAGTCGAAGCACATTCCTGGTCAGCTGCTCAGTAAACACAGCTCTTCTACTGTTTACCACAAGGAAACCAAAGATAGAATGAGAAGTAATGTCCCTGATCATTTCAGAGTCTTCTGCAGTGTTTCCACCTCCGACTGTCGACCGGTTAGCAGTCTTCCTTCACTGGTCTCTGAATCGTCACCCCCCAAAAAATAAAATAAAATAATAATCATATTGAATATCAATCTAGAGCTCTGGAAACGTTTCCACCAGCAGGAGTCATTCACAGGACCCAAAAAGACTGAAATTCACCATTTCTGTCACCTCAACCTGCTGTCTTTGTCCCCGTTTTGTCATCAGGATAAGGACCAGAGAAGTTTGGACATGGACACAGCTAAATCCATGCTGGCCTTACTGCTGGGCAGAACATGGCCTCTCTTCCCAGTCTTTAACCAGTTCCTGGAGGTAACTTGAAGCTCTCGTTTTTTGGGGGGATGGGCTGAAGAACAGTAATTTCTCTCGCCCCTCTCTGTTATTTCTTCACTGCCACTCTGTTTTTCTTCTCTCTCCCACAGCAGTCCAAGTACAAGGGGATGAATAAGGACCAGTGGTATAACGTTCTGGAGTTCAGCAGGACCATCAACACAGACCTCAGTAACTACGATGAAGATGGAGCCTGTGAGTGGATTTTCCAGCCATCCCACAGTAAAGCTTTAGTCACAGCTCAGTATCAGTGAAAGGAGTTCCTGGAAAACGAGTGATGCTTCAAGCTTAGCGACTATGGCCCAATTCCAATCTGACACCTTAGCGGCACGTTCACGGGAAGTTCATAGCATTGTGAAGTCAAATATATGAGATGCTGTCAGAACGCGAGTGTAAAAAAAAAAAAAAAGGAAGGAAAACAGTAAACAAACGTAGACAGAGCTCCCATGTATCTTTATTGTTAATGGACGAAGCATAGAAAAAAAAGACGTTTACTGTCAGTATTATGTTGCTCGTCACAACTGTGTGTAGTTTGTGATTATTGATGATTTGATCAGATCTGATCCAAGAACAGTTGTTTTTTTAAGTATATTTTTTGGCTTTTTTTGCCTTTATTTGATAGCACAGTGAGATAGACAGGAAAGGGGGAGGCAGAGAGAGGTGGAATGACATGCAGGAAAGGTCTGCCCGACGCGGAATTCGAACCGGGGACGCCTGCGTTGAGGACTGTAGCCTCTACATGGGACGGCCGCTTTAACCACTGCGCCACGCACCGCCCCCCGAGAACAGTTGTTTTGAGTCTGTCCCTCACACACCTTGTGCGCGTTGAAAGTAAACGGTAAATTATCCGTCCCAGACCGGACCGAGTCAACAACGTTTTGATCCTCACAGCCTCTCACACTCAGGCCCTGAACCCTCACTGACTTAACTGACATCAACATAAATAACTAAAAAACAAAACCAAAGTTGAACTGTTTTATTAACATTTGTACCTTTTTGTTTTGATTGAAGTTTGTCTGTGTTTCACTGACTTTTCTCCTTGTTTTGTCTGCAGGGCCAGTGCTGCTAGATGAGTTTGTGGAATGGCGGAAGACATGGTCAGCGTCATAGCAGACAACGTTGCAACACCAAAAAGGAGGAGGGAGAGAAAGCAAACAAAACAAAAAACACAAATACACGAGGAATCTCCTTATTGTTTAAGAAAAAGGAAAAACACACACATTTATGGACTACAGAATCATCCCTGTGGACTCTGGGTACACTCACATCCCATCAGAGGTTGTCTCTGTGTCAGCCAACTGTTGTCAAGAGGCCTTTCTCTCACCGAGTAGTTTTTTTTTATAGTGTTATTTTGAGAAAAGAAACGTGGGGGAAAGTTCCTAAAATAAGAAAACAAAAAGAGAATAATGAGTTGTGGAATTTATGTTTTCTTGATAATTATTTTTTTTTCCCATGTTGTGTCTCGTTTATAGATGTTTTGACAGTAATAAAAAGGAAATGGAAGTGTGACAAGCTTCGTCATTGGTACAATCTGTGGACAGCTAGAGGTGACATCCCCCCTACAGTTGTATCGCATAAAGGCTCTGATGTTACCTGTGTGCACCTGTCTCATAGTGAACTGCCCTCTTGAGATGACCGTAGGATGTTGTGTAAGATGGTGTAAGTGACATTGTATAGGTTGTTTCCTTTGGTTGGTGAGCTTCATACCTCTGATCACTGACGGACTGCAAATCCTGTATGTTGTCACCGGAGTTAACTGGTTATTGGTTCTCTGGCTGTCGGTGTGAACTCAAATGGTGATGTCCTGTAGCGGGGAAGCTGGTATAGCCAAAGGTAAAACATGTATTACTGCTCATCTCATCGCTTTTCTGGCCCAGACTGAAATAACCACGTTGTGCTCCTCATTAGGGATTTATTACATCTCACTATAAATGAAGGAGGTGATACATTTGCCAGAACATGTGTTTCAAACTGGAAGTTCAGCTTTCTTGTTAGTCCTCCTCCTCCCTGAGCCTTTAACTCCTTCAACTCAATGTGGATTGTGTTGAAGCAGGTTTAACCCGCTCTTTACCCATGGGGCAACAAGAAGGTCCAACTGTTGGAGCCAGTTTGACCCACCACTAGGTGGCTGAGGGGCACTAGCGTTTATGAAAGATTGTTTTAATCGGGGAACTGATTCACTCTGTTGTTTGAGGTGGGGTGGAGCCAATCCAATACATATCCCAGATGGCATAAGGTGGAGGTGGGGAACCCTGTGGACAGGTTGCTGGTCTTTCACATACATTCACACCTACAAGCACTTCAGAGTCACCAGTTAACCTTGTGTGTGTGTCTTTGGACTGTAGGAGGAAGCTGATGAAACCCCACACATACACAGGGAGAACATGCAAACTCCACGCACTGAACCACACCCACACCACCTGTATCAAAGCATTAGAACCATCTGCTATTACTACAGCACCCAACACAGGATAAAATGTAAGTGAATTCCTTCCAGGTCTCATTTAACATGTAGACTTCCTTTATTTCGAGGTTTACATTTATATCATTGTATTTCCTACATTCCTTGCCTAAGCACAGGCATAACCCAGTTCTGTGAAACAGCTGTTCTTTGCCAAATGCTATAAAGATGTTGAAGAATAAAAATAATCTTCAAGTTTCTGGTCCTCCCTGAGAGCACCGACCTCCACCTGTGGAGAGAAACTCCTCCTTTGCTATAAATATGTTGTTTCTTCACTTGAGGCAGTTAGCCTAATGTTGTCTCCTGCTGGGAATGTTTATAATGTCAGCCTCCCAAACCAATTCCAATACCCATGCAATGTTATCTAGACAATTAGCTAACACTAATAGATGCTCCAAAGCACTGTTATGCAGACTGGAACAACATGAAAGACCTGGTAATTTATCTTTCTGTATTCATAACAGCCTCAGGTTTCTGGTTGTGTCTTTATTTCTCAGTATCCCAGCCTCCATGTGCTACAGAGACTGTTTGGAAACATGGACAACGTGTTTACTTGCCTTAGTATCCTGGTTTCTGTCAGAGAGCTCCAAAGGCCTGTGCTACATAGAAAGATTTGATGTTATCCTACCACAGTGGTTCACTTTTTCACTGGGGTAAATCACCATGGTGAAAGGTAAACACTGGATCAGATCAAAACTACTGACCAATCAGATCCCTGAGAAAAAGAGCCTTCTTGAGTCTTCATTCCTATGGGAGACTAACAGGAATAAAATAGTGAGTGGAACATTTACATAAATCATTTGAATTGTTTAGCTGCTCCAGACTTTGCATGTGACAACTCTGTTTTAAAACAGACCTACACAGAGAGTTGATCACACTGTGTTAACTATTATAGCTTCATTTCAACTGAACAAAGATTCTTCTTTAGGATCATGATGACAGTGATGAAGCTTATCGTCATCAGAATAACACAAGGAGACTCTGTGACCTAACTGGGTAGGCCTATAATAAAAACTAAACCTCTGAATGACTTTGTTTAGAACAACACTTTTCAATATCATAAATTGTGAAATTTTAAACATTTCAGTTAGACTGATTCATCAGAGTCAGGCATGAACTACTCTGCTCTGACAGAAACAGTCTGACATTACCTTGGACATTTTTTTATTTGCATGTTCATAACACTTTGTTCATGATGATACAACAACAAAAAACTTCTTAGTCTGACCTCATATTGAGAAACCATTTCATGTCATCTTCATCTCACATTGTCATATCACTTTAGGACGTGTTTCCTATATCATATCAAGAGCTTTATTTGGTTCTCAGTTTTCTGAGCCAGCTGATAACCAGCGTCAAATTGCAGGTTAAATTTAGTTAACCCAGATCAGTTATCCTGGGTATGGTCACTCTGCTTTGTATGACAGACCTTTGACAAAGTTGTCCAGGTGCTGTGGCAAACTCACAGTCCACATGTCAGTCTTGATATAGTAGGCCTAACCATAAATTGTTGTGAACATGAAATGTCCTGAATAGCAGAGTTAACCTGAAAGTGTTCCCTCCCTTGAATAGTCATAAAAATAGCTTTTGTTACTCTAATTTATAGCTCTTTTTTTATTTTTATTTTATTTTATTTTTTATTTCACTGCTGTTTTATGTTGAATTAAAATGTCTGATGTTCATCTTCTCTGTTAGGCTACTATTTGGTGTTGTTTTGCTTTTGTTTTGTTTTGTTTTTTGCACTTTTATATTTAATTTTCACCCGTATTATTATAATTATCAGTGTTTCCCCCAGAAAATGTGTTAGTTAAGGTGGTGTCTGTCCTGTTGGCGCAGGGGGGGGGGGGTTGTGCGCGAGCGGATCGATCGATCGTCCGGGGGGGGGGGGGGGGGGGGGATTCGGCGCGCCGTATTAAGTTTCGTCCCGCGCGCTGCTGTTACGCGCGCTTCTCTGTGGTGTGTATGTGTGTGAGAAGATGCGGATATGAATGAAGGCGCTCGTCCGACGGGGGGGGGGTCGCGGCGGCGGGGAATATCGCTACATTTTTATTTTTTTAAGACGTTAGTTTAGGCGGCAGCTCTTTGTTGTTAAGGCGGCCGCCTTAACAGGAAAGCGCTGCGGGAAACCCTGATTATCCTGCTGCAGTTGCTCGATTGAATGAGAAACAGCCTCAGCGCGCCAATTCTCGTTTGTCCGTGTCGCACTTGAAGGCATCACATAATCTGGTGGAGCCGTGAGATGAGTGAGGAGGGCGGTTTGAATCCGGGAGCCAGAGCTCCTCCTGTCTCTGTGCTTTTCTTTTACTGAGTGTCGTGAAAACAAGGGACCTGACCGAGAAGCTCCGGACATCATCGAGCTGACAGCGCAGGGAGAGGAGAGGAGAGCACCGGGGAGAGCACCGAAGTCCTCCCGGAGAAGAGAGAGCCGCTGGTGAACTAAACCCATCAGGTAACGTTTAAGTTGAATTAAAACAGCTTCATGTAAATGTAAAACTGAGGAAGTCCCACTGGGGAGTTATTTAAGAGCTTCTCAGTGAAGTTGAACAGAGTAGTATTAGATAAAACCACCGTAATGACCAATTTAATCCACAATGAACAATGTGCATTTTTTAAAGTTTGTCGGTGGTGGCGAGAGGCAAGTGTCGATATTGATCTGGATTGAATAGTGTTGTGATACAGGACATCACTGAGCAGCGTCGACTTGAGACAAGATGGAAAATAAAGTCTTTATCTTCCAAGCCAGACCCCACATTCAGACCTTTACAGTCAATGATACAGACACACGTCCTGTCGCAGCCTTCAAAATAAAATACGAATAATACCACAAGTGAGGGGAAGGGCAATGCAGCTTTAAAAATCAGTCAATCAAATCAAATCAAAACAAAATACTATGATATAAAGTAGAAACATGTTTTTATACAATGATCAATTAATTCCATAATTCAATAATTCATTTGATATCACTATTTTCCACAATTGTATTTTGCAACAAGTGACTATGCCTCCTCCACTTGAGACAAGTAGGTAAGGCATCTGACCAATGGCTTACATCCTATTAACTAAACCTTAATTGTGACAGCTCAACATTTAAATTTATGATCATTTAATTTTGTACATTGTCATTTTTCAAAGGTTCTTTTTTGGCAGGCATTTCCTACTTTTATTTTGAAGGAATGTCTTCATATTTCCGGTGTACATTTTTGGCTTACTCTGGGCGACTTAACACAAATAAAAACACTACAAAACGTGCCATAAAGTTCACTTTGCTAAAAAGAGAATACTAGACTGTCTGTCAAAGCCGCATCGTTGTGCACTATGTTTAATCTACGACGTCATTAAAACGTCAACATGTGACTTTTCAACATCTGCACAGCCTAGGGCCATTTGTGTTTTGTCTCACATCTGTTGTAGCCTAGTGTGCCCACATGAAACCACACCCATGTTTGGCTGGTATTCATCTGATCTTACTTGCGCCATAGTCAAATCTCTGTGGCTGCAGATAATGTGGCCTGTAGACTTTTAGCTGTAATCCATCTGTCTGAAACACAGGATGTTATATTCCCAAATGAAATGAATGAAAAGTGAGAGTGTGTATCTCATACCTTTCAAGACTGAGCATATTCAGAAGCTATCACACAGCCAGGATCAGAAGTAAATGTGTTAAAGCTGCTGACAGCAGACTGTTGTGAACAGGTGACTTCAGTATAACTGCCTGTTCCTCAACAGCTGCCAACACGGTTTTCCCTCCCTGATTGAGCATTATGCTGCTTTTCTTTTCACGCCTGATTTTAAACGGAACATTTTTGGGGTTTGGATTGTTTGGATTTTAGTACATTATCAAGAGATTTGTGTAACTATAGCAGGCACGGTTTCTGACATTTGATAGATAAAATGTAGTTAAAAGATAATGACGTTACTGCCCTGTTGTGTATTTGGTGTTGATAATTGGATAGGAGCCTTTATCAGCTGATAGATCAGGGTGATGGTGAAATGTAGTTGACATGGGAGGTAATTAAGAAGTCACATTGTTTTTTAGTTTACTTTCACAACCTCTAATTATAATAATAACATTTCTGTAAGTTGTGCTTTTTGGGGGGACATCACAACAAAGCACAATTAGCCTACATTTTCTGTTTCTGATGCAGGCTGTATGCCTTTACCTGTGGATTGAAGCTTTGATACAACCCTAACCCTTAGAGTTGGTCAGCATATCAATAACAAATCTTTTAAGCTCTAAAATATTGACATGGGCTTGAAAAATCTATAATGTCCAGGGTTTGTGTTGCTATCCAAAGCTGAACTTCCACTAACACTAATGTGAAGTAGGGGTCTGTCTGTGACTAATTTTGCTGAAAAATGCTTTTTGATTTTGAGTAGTTTTCTATCCAATGAATAACTGATGAACTCAAGTATCATTTGACCAGTAAATGATTAAATCGATAGATGAGTCAGTTGACAGCTTTGTAATCTAGAGAAATGCTCTGGTGCCAGGCAGCTCCTCTCTTTGGACAATGGGTCTTGACCAAGGATTCAAAGATCTTTGAATGTTCCACCTATAGTTTACCAACACAAAGGTGATGTATTATTCATGCTGCTTGTTTTATTCACCAGTCTAAAATACAAAACATTCAGTCTACAGTGAGTTATGACAAAGAAGAGCAGCACATCATCACATTTGAAAACATTTAGTGGGTAAATAGTCTGAATTTTTGCATGATGACCGAAGCAATAGTTAACTTAATACAATTTACCTTCTGTTGACCTACTAATGATTGGGGTTGCAAAACTAATTATATTCTACTTAACATTCATGTTTTTGTTGATATGATGCAGTTAGTTTTAATAACCCACAATTTCCAGCTAATTCCCATAAAGTCCTATTAATTCCCATACATTCCCATAATTCCCAAGGAAAGTTTCATATTTGGAATATTTAAAAAAAAATCCCCCAGTTTAACGTCCCATGGAAAGTTCCTGGAATAGGCTATTACAGGAAATTTTCCTTCCCTTTGCAACTCCCTACTAATGATCAGTCAACTAATCCCTGCAGTTCAAGATGAAATAAAATCACAATAATCTTGATCGCCCTGCTCTGCAAAGTGAAAACGACTTGGTGTTTGTAGCAGGGAGATAAAGTCATGCTCCATCATCCTCTGTGAAACACAAACCAATGTTTGTGAACAGAACAATAGCAGAGTGAGAACAGGAAATGGATGAATGGATTTCACTTTCAATATGCAGTAAAATGTCAGCACGTCATCTTTATTATTAGTTCAAAGAAGAAACCATCTGCCTGAGCGGAGAGTCTACACGCGATGAATGTATTTGTTAGTGTGATAATCGCTGAGGTGACTGTAAACTGGTTCAGGTAAACACTTTAGCCAAAGTAGGCTACACAGAAAAACACAACCCCCCTCTCCCGTCTGAGGATGAGTCATTTCCCAGTCATGCTGGGTCAGAAGAAGTCAGTTTAGTTTCTTTTAGTGTGCTTGTTCCTCTCAGAGGCCACATATTGTACTTAAGAAATATGCAGCTTTACTTTGTGGTCAGTGCTTCACGTGTCTCTGGACACATGACTCAAAAAATATATCAGAGGTGGTTTTCTAATGCTTACCACCCTCTTCACTGGATGCTCTTTTCTTTGGTTACAAAACCCACAGGGCTTTTTTATTTTTATTTTTTTAAAGAATCTTCTCTACACAGGATGTGAGACCATATTTACGCTAAGTGGTCTTGTTGTGAAGCATAGGTTGTGAAGTCTATGGATGGATTATTAATGATCAGGCTTTGTCTGTGGAAAGACTAGGCTAGTTGTTTTGTTCTTCCTCTTTTGGTAATTTTATTGTTGTTGAGTTGGTGAGACGGTTGACAGGGGTCAACACTACCTTAAATGGGGTCTTTTGTGTAAGGAGTTACACCTTTAATTAAATTTATTTTCTGTAACCAACCAAACCTTCCAACAAAACTCACTGGAAACTTGGTGGTCTAAGTTGGGTTTTCCTATATATTATTTTAGTTTCCTCTTACAGTTACAGGCCTGAGTCTTTTTTCACATATCTGGTTGACATGGGACAGTAGTTTTGTTTTGGATGTTTGTCATCTTGAATCTTATAGGCATCAATATCTTGATCAGTTTAGGTCTGCTACTTTACATTTGTTTGCTTAACGGATCTCTAATCTGAAGTTTTCTGAAGAGATCTTCTTTTCATATGTATTTGAAGGGTGTTTCAAAGTTTCCATAACACAGTGCTTAATAATACGAAAAACCAATGCCAGTGCATTAACCAAAACAAACATGTGCAGCCTAAACAAATGTTCAACAGGCAAAACAGGCAAACTACACATTAAGGCTCCCACACTCTGGAAACCATTGTCATGTAGTGCAGTTACAGTTACCAGCTGTACTTTTCCAATGTTTTCAGCATCTCAAAGGAAAATCTGTTCTCATGCCAGTGAATGGAAGTATTTACTCAGACAGACCATTGAGCAGATCTGCTGAGGAAAACAAAACAAGTCTTTCTGTTGTCAGTCTTCTAGTTGGTCCCTGTTAGAGAAGCACACATTTTCTTTTATCTGCTCTGTTCAGCGTCCTCTCTGTGTGTTGGGCCTTTAAGTGACACTGATATGATTATAGACTGGCTTGATGAGTCCCATTAAAAGTATCCATGGAAACCGAACCAGCATCCTGACAATAGTGTAAGACTGAAGAGATGTCTACAACAAGGATGATACAAATAAAAATAACTGAATAAACCATACCGGTAACAACAACAACATGATGTTGTTGGTATCACTTTCAGAGAGATAAAAACCTTGACAGCCAATCAAAATACAGTGAGCAAATACCTTTACACCCATGTTTATGAGATGAAATGTGATATCTAAAACGTATTCTAATCACACAGGAGGTGCCTCCCTCTCTAATTGTGACTACCAGGATTATATGGACAGTATAGCACAGGTGTGTCATAACAAGATAATGATTATGGGCTGGTCACCATAAAATACCACTGTAAAAAATGTGCACACAGTGACATATGTGTTATGTTGGATGTTGACCTGTTGAGCTGTTGCCAGTTAAATGAATGTACAGCAATGGGGCTGTAAATGGGGCACAAACACATGAATAGTAACATGTGTGGTCTGTGCATGTGAGGCCAGTTGGATCCATCCATGCATTGGCTATATGGCTACTTTTTTTTTTTTTTTTTTTTTTACAGTGGTCTGTTATTGTGGTCAGCCCACGGCATGATACTGTGTGTAATCAGCATCTTGATATGACACACCTGTGCTGTCCTGTCTTTAACTGTGAAGTGACCGTGGAGAGAAACAGGAGGGTTAGGTAGAGAGAGTGGTCAGATTTGAAGCCATGGCTGGAGAGGACTCTTCCAGGTGAGCCACCAAGACGCCCTGTTGGTGAACATTACGTGAAAATGTTTTTTTTAATATTATCTGAACTCATAGCATGTCACATCAGAAAATGAAATGATTAACTACTGTACGAACTGTAACTAAATTGAAAGTGTGTTTGCGCCACATGGGAGGTGGAGTTGGTTATTGTCAGCGTTGTATCTTTACTTCGTGGCCACTTACAAAATGGAAGAGAAATAAAGAGGGACATGTGTTTGCTGTGCTTTTGGCTAATTTTAGTCCTTAACAGGCCTCATACAACCACACCACACCCACACACACTGACACACACAGAGACGTGCAGCTTCCTCTTTTTGTTAATTGTCTCACTACATTTGATATTTGAGACCTAGAGGCTACTAGGAGTTTGGTGCTTAGTGCTGCTGCACTCACACAAGATGGACAAACACACACACAAACTTCGCCATCAGCCATGTGACAGGAGGACAAACAGAAACTCGGACAGTCGTGTTTGACTATGGATCATCAGCAAAGCAAACACATGATGGAAGTTGCATTCCTCTCTTTCTGTATGGGTGCGTGTTTGTGTATGTTTTGGGAGTGTTGAAAAGTGTTAAGAGTTTCTAAAAGGGAAGGATATCCTTGTTACTAATCCTTATCTGCAGCCAAGTCTGCTCCAAAGCTATGTCTACAAACTTATTCTCCAGAATAACAAACAGTGTTTTAATCTCTGAGTTTCCTCTCTGCCTTGGCTACAGTGCAGTGCGTGTGACTCAGTGTGACTCAGTGTCAGGAGAGCAGCAGCCTTTGATTTTCCTCCAATCCGCTGATATACAGTTTAAGAAACATAGTTTGGTCATAACTAGGACCGGGACTTTAACGCATTAATTACGATTAATTAACTACACAGAAATTAACGCGTTAAAAAAATTAACGCATTTTAATCGCACTTATTAAATTATTTTTTTTTTTCTCACGTGTGTCTACGTGCGGTGCGCCCGCACGCGAGAGAGGCGGCAGTTTGAGAGGCTGACTGGCAGAGATGAGAGCTGGTGAAACGCTAGCATGGTTATTTAAAACACCATCTCTGATCTCTGCCTGCACATAGATACACAGACATGGGCGCACGCTAAATGCGCTATATCGTGCTAATTGCTCAGCTGCAGCGCTATATCTATGACCTGTCACTGTCACAGGTGCATCTCATCTCATTATGACAGGACTTCACCCTCAGAGCTGTCTGTCTTCAGACTGTCCTGACCTGTCCCTGAACATCACACAGGGACAACATGGAGCTGTGTGATTGGTTACTGAGTTTTATTAATGTTTACATCAGGCTGAGTTCAACAAATCAGTTTATGCTACTGTGATTTAAGTAGCCTAGTTAAATACTACAGTAATCATCATAGTGTATTGGAAGGAAAGACCATTCAATCTGTATGTATCAAATATCGATTAATGAATTAATCGATAATTTGCATCCCTAGTCTGTTGGTCTTGGTTAAGTACCACCTTGAATGCTTAAGCTTATGTATTAAGTCATTCAATGGTATACTAAAATCCATGTTGAAAAAAAATGCTTCTCACTGTTCTCAGGCCAAATATTTATATGTGATTAAAATGCGATTAATTGCGATTAATTAATTACAAAGCCTCTGATTAATTCGATTAATTTTTTTAATCGAGTCCCAGCCCTAGTCATAACATAAGTGTATCTTATTCAGGGCTCCTGGCCAACCCACTCCAGACTGTGGAGCAGCATGCAGAGAACAGACAGGATATGTCTGTAATGACACAACTTCTTCAAATTTAACGCAGACAATCATTTGGACTTGATTGAACTGACTCGATTTAGCGGGTCAAAGTTCAAGTTCAGTGACCTCACAAAACAACTCAAACTCTTCAAGGGAATCCCTTCATATGTGGCACAAACATCCAATAAGAGTCATGAATGAACAAAGTAGGTGTTGGTGATATAGGTCAATATCAGTCTGACCTCACAAACACTTCTCACAGAAATTGTGACTAGATTTCACACAAATGGTTCATATTGTGTATGACTTTGGATAAATCGAAATCTGAAACTAGTCTGAGTGATGGAGGCAGACAACTGTGAGATGGTGATTCAAGTTACTCTTCTTAACCTTGTCACTGATCTTTGTGCCATATTATCTGTAGTCCTTCCTCCGATTTCATTTATTCTGCACAGCACTTTGGGGTTGTGTTGTTTTATCCATAACTGTAACTAACAACTAAATGCATAACTCCAACATAACTCCATATTCCATAACTAAATGCACTCTCAGTTGTTAACACTTATTAACATACTTGTGTGTTGTCTCCTAAAAAAAGCAAGATCATGTGTTTTTTGAAGCAAAGTGACGGTGTTGCAGTGGAGTGTGACGTGTGATGCTTCATGAAAAGCTCTACAGTGTGTCTCTGTGTGTTTTAGGAGGATGGTGGCTCCATACGAAGGCCAGTCTTTCTCTGCACTGAGGAGGCAGTGCCAACAGAATGGAGTTCTGTTTGAAGACCCTCTGTTTCCCACCACTGACCAGTCTTTGTTCTACCAGAGCAACCGCATCGGCCGGGTCACCTGGAAAAGGCCTAAGGTGAGAACAAAGAAAAAAGAAGCAGGACATGTCTTTGTTACAGCTAGTGAATGTAAAGAAATGTCAGCACTGTACCTGATAACCTGCAGGCTAAGCCAACGCTTTAAGCCACTGAGGAGTCTTGACAGGAAACCTATTTGACATGCTTAGTTTGCCCGATGCCAGGTGCCAGATGAATGAAAGGCCACTTCGATTCTTGTTACGATGCACAAAATTAATTAATTTTACATTCACACTTTCAAAATCAAATATCTTCTCACACACACATCAGCACGGTGCATGGTAGCCTACTGCATGGCAGTCAAAAACTGTTTCACCTTGTGGTTTGAAACACCTGTCTTTACACTGCAGGCCTTGATGCCCAATTCCGATTTGTTGCCTATATCCGATTTTTTTGACTGTCTATTTACATGAGAAGATTTGATTCTGATTTACATCAGAAGTGACCCATATCTGATAATCTGCATTTACACCTGCTGTGCCTGCATGAAACAACCCGCTGGAAATAAACTAGTGATTTCAGGAGATTGTCACGTAATAATATAATAATATTTTTAAACAAAGGTGAGTCTGGTGTTCAGAGTTTATATACAACACGTCACTTAAAGTGAACGTTACAAAATAACGTAGTGGCTGCGTGGAGCGGAGCTGCTGTGAGATGAGCAGCTGACAGTGACGGTGACAGTTGTGCCACCGATCGATCCTCCGTCGCTCACGTCGTGAGGATGGGACAGCCTCACACATTTGTATACAATGTTTGTTTTTCCTCTCTTGATTTCTTATCGGCTCGGTTCAGTTTTTGCCGGAAGGAAAACGTGAAATCTGTTGTTTATCTCGCGCGCTCTCTTTTTTCACACTCCCTCGTTTGCCCTCGTATCGATCCGCATAGAAATGAATGTTACTGTAGGCGATATGAAAACAATAACTAGTGAGGGGGAAAAAAACAGACGCGCGGACACCACAAAAATTAAACACTGTATAACGCCTGTGACGGTGATTACAGCTGACCACAGCTGACCACAGCTGACCGGTAGTCCAGGTCAGCCCACGTGTCAATCACGGGCTACAGAGGTTCAGCGAGACGCGTGAGCACGTGAATTTATATTATCATTGATGATGTATGACACGCATTGCCAGGAGAGATCCGATCTGTCTGTTTAGACTACAGACGCATTGGCAGATATCCGATTTGTATCTGATTTATTTCCACATATAACGGGGCCTGAATCTGATCTGACAATATCTGATTCAATGTGCATTTGTCCCGTTTACACGTTCATGTTACAGATCCGATCTGAGCCACGAGAGGAAAAAAATCGGAATTGGGCCACTTGAACCGTGCAGTGTAAAGACAGGCTAAATAGGTTATGCTGTCAATCACTTTGTGATCCAATCAACATTAATTTCCTCATAATCTGCTTTTACACACCGGCCTCTAATTGTCATGGCCGGCAGACATGACAATTCAATACAAACAACAACAATAAGAGCAAGATATTAACATATAAAAATGCAGATTTAGTTTGTTTGTTTGTTTGTTTATTAGATCCCCATTAGCTGCTGTACAAGACAGCAGCTATTCTTCCTGGGGTCCTGGGGTGACCCAGCTTATACTGCTTACATCTTATACAGGAACATTCACCAACTGCTGGGACACAGTGGGTGAAACCATATATTACCCACACTCAGGAGGAAATATTGGATTACCAATGCCAATGCAGCTGTGAGGGAGGCATTCAAATCCTTTCTCTCTGACTTCTCTTATGGCCTGTTTGCGATGAATGTGTGGAACTGCTTGTCTTCATTATTAATGTATTTCAAAACTGATGTACTGTCTGTCCAAAACATAGACTCGCCCAAATGGATCTGAAGCTCTGCTTTTATTATAGCATCCACTCTGGCAGCTAGGACGCAAGCAGTCAGTTCCAATTGTGGAATAGTTTCTTTCAGAGGTGTGACTCTAGCTTTACCCAAAAGTAAGGTAACAACATCATCTCTTGATTTCTTCAGTCTGATGTAGCTTACAGTCCCATAGCCATATTTGCTGGCATCTGCAAAGTGATGCAGTTGGCTGCATGGGGTTACCAAAGTTTTTCTTTCGCTCAGCCTTGAATGATGACGGTAGCTTGACCTCCTGTAGCCACACTTCCCATTGATGTAAGATGGGAATTAGACAAACAACAGGAATCATGTTCAGCAAAGTATGAGCACTGTCACGCCAATTAGGCAAGAGATTAGTCCTTAAACAGTCGCTCACATTCACACAGAGACACACACACAGCTGCACCACCGATCAGCTGATGGTTCGTGAGGCCATAGAGACATGAAACAGTAGGTGGGAGAAGGGGCTGCTAGTGGAGACAGAGCAGATTGTTCATTTAAAGACAGGAGTGGAGGGAATAGGCAGAGGAATTTGTGGAATTTACTCCACTGAATTGACACTCACACAACCAGAAATCTTGTTTTATCTTTATCTGCATGTGTGTGTGTGTGTGTGTGTGTGTGTAATGTATGTTGTGTTTGTTCTCAGAACAAGTATTTGAGCAAATATCTGGAGGACAGATCTACACCTCGAGGTCTCTCCCTCATAGTTTCTGAGGAAATTTAATGAATAATAATAATAACACCCAAGGCACTTTACAATAACAATAATAGAAAATATTTGTGTTTGAATCAGGGCTGCAGCAAACGTGTGACTGAAAATTATTATAGCCCAGAGCATACCTGGAGAGTTTTCTGGTCTCATTTTTGTTTTTGTTTTTTTTCAAGAATTTGTAAACTAAAATTATTTATTGTAGGGGAGTTACTTCAAATGTAGCTGTGCAAGTTTTTTTTCGTCCTTAATCCCAGACTATTATTCCAGTTGGATTATTGAGGAACTGGCCCAACAAAACTATCACAGCCTATTTCTGTCTGGAAATGTATGTCATGAATCATTTTAAGCTGTTGTCACATGCAGAACTCCAACAAATGACATCGGTCTAGAATAACCCTTGAATTTGTTTGATAACATGCATCCTGCAGTCAGTGAAAATCAGCTTTCATTTGTTGGTTTGTCCTGTTGCTTCATTGAAAACGTTGATGTGCTTTCCAAAGCAATCCTAGACCAAAAACTGCAGTGAGACAGAAAAGATGACAGACTGATCGCAAAACAAAGCCTTGATGTTTTTATTAGTTAGATTTGAATTCAAGGTGATTTTAGTTCCTCAATTTGAAGTTCAACATCAGCCTGTAAAAAAAGCACTCAGCTGAAGTCTGAACTCTGTGTGTAGGCCTACAGTCTACTTCTCTCGTCAATGATTCATGATCTGAGCAGTTAAATAATTAAACAGGAAACTAAAACATTCTAATCGATCAATATTATTGATTTGTCCAGGGAGTGGTGTGAGAGAGGAAATATCAGTGTGACAACACCGTGTGTGTGGGTGTGTTTAAAAATCTGACCTTTTACCTGTCACTGATAGATGACAAAGAAGGAGGATTTTAGTGAACCCTCAGTGTGACTTCGGGGACAGATGCTATAGACCCTTTCAGAGAGTATAAACAAAGACAGGTGTGGCTCATTAGAAAACCCTTGCTACACTAAATGGAATGGAGCCTTAATTAGTATCCTTGGTAACACCTGTATTTGTTTATACTCTCTGAAAGGGTCTATAATGTTCAGAGTTCACCGATGTGTTGTAAGTGTATTTATGCTCTGGCAGTAATTAAGGCTGGTGTGAGTTGATGAGCATTCAGGACGAATGTCACAGAAAGATAAGGACACGACAGGGGAAGTGGTTGATGTGACAGCCTGCAGTTATTGTATTTACACGTAGACAATGGTGGACTCAATCAACAACAGTTAATATTCAAGTCAGGAGGTAGAGAGAGATAATAACAGGAATAATATGTTCAATGATTATGACATGACTTATTCATTATAAACATAACCCAGATATATGAAGAGGATGAAGGAGGACAGTCACCAGGCTATAGACCTGACCTGGTGGTTGAACAGACGAGGATATTTATGGTGCTGTATGTGGGTGTGTACTGTACATTATACTTAGAATCATGGCTTTTAATTTAAAGACTGGACACCCAGCGAGGAACCTTTGAGATCCGCTTCGGTTTCTTGTCATGTGACTTTACTAAATGAAAAGGAAGGAGCTCATACTCTGTTACTCGTACTGTGTAACTACAAAGTCTGGAAGCAGGGAAACACCCGGCCATGTCCAAAACTGTACATTATATTTTGTACTTTTTATGTGTTTCAAAGCAGATATGCCTTGTGAATAAGTAAGCTTTATGTAAGCCATCTATACGTCTGTCTTGTATGTAGTTAAGTAAAGGACATAGATCTGACTGGGGGTGTGTGGTTTATCACAGCCCTCTCATTTGGCCTCCATCCTGTCTCTGTGGTTGGCTTTGCTTTAATCTGAGGGCGTTTCTACTCCTGTTTACCTTATGATGGTTGACTGAGTACCCAGGCTACACCCTGCTCCACATTCATCCACACCTGGAACACATTCTTCTACTGTCAGTCCACACACAACAGCAGTAGAAAAACAGTAGAGAAGGACTAAAATAGTGGACTGTGTTATAGAACTGTCACTGAGCTGGTGGACCTAGTTTCTGTCTCTGAAAGAGAAGTTCTCCGTAGAAGCTCAATATATATTGTGAACTAAGTAATTAATGACTCATTCTTTATTTTCACTGACTCTATGATCTTACTGGCCTGAACAGGTTTTTTTTTTTTTTTTTTTTATATTCTTAGTAAAATCATTCAGTGGATGCCGATTGTCACAGCCGGACTGGCTACTAGGCATATGCTGTGAGTTTGCTCAGGATGTCATTAGTCCACCATATCTTTACATAGAAAATCATTTTATGCTGTATTATAGTATAAAGATTCTCACTCTGTTGACTTTGTGTATTAATGATTGTGGTGGCAAACATTAGTTCTCTTGGTTCAATGAAGAATTAAAAAGAAAAGCTTAACACGTCGGCTGTCTTTCTTGAGTTAAAAACATTCATGAATGGAGTCACACTCGTACAACTGAACAGCACACGGTCAGTGGGTGAGTGAACTGAAGATGTTCACAGGCTCACTATCTTTATAGTTCCCAAACATATACCAATAGACAAAATATGGCACCTCCGGTGGTTCTGCCTCGCCTCACCGCCAGGACACAACAATCCCTTGTAAATTTCCACAGGACACTCTATCGTGGGAGCCTCTCTGGCTCCTAACCTTTAACCTTTCCTGAGTGAAACTCTCTGCTGTCTGTCTTCAAAGGGATTAACTAAGTACCACATATCACAATCATGATTATACAACACTTGTAAAACATAATATGGGTTAACATCAAAATGTTTAATTACATGATTAACACTGATTGTGATCATCTTTATCCCTCCAGGAGTTGAGCAGCGACCCTCATCTGTTTGTGGATGGCATCAGTGCCCACGACCTGCACCAAGGCCAGCTGGGAAACTGCTGGTTTGTAGCAGCCTGCTCCAGCCTGGCCTCCAGAGAGGCTCTATGGCAGAAGGTGAGACAAATGCAAAGAGACCATCCCCAGTTTTTTTTGTAGTTACAGCTGTGCAGTTGTTATGTCGGTTTTACCAAAGCAAACACTCTTTTTCCTGAGGAAGGCAAAACACATGTTTGGCAAAACACTTAGACGATTAGACGACTCTTTTAGTCATTACTGTCAGCACTGTGATATTATGTCTGTGTGTAAACAGACAACATTATTACACCTTTATCCAAGTTTCATCCAGTGACACATTCACAGATAGATGGCAGCAAGACACCATACGTGTGTGTGTGTGTGTGTGTGTGTGTGTGTGTGTGTGTGTGTGTGTGTGTGTGTGTGTGTGTGTGTGTGTGTGTGTGTGTGTGTGTGTGTGTGTGTGTGTGTGTGTACACAAAATGACAGGTGCGTCCATGAAGCTTATCCATCCATCCATTCTTACATCCATCCACCCACTCTCTATACCATGTAGGCTCATGGGGGGTCTGGAGCCAATCCCAGCTGACATAGTGTGAGGGTGGGGTACAGCCTGGACAGGTCACCAGTCAATCACACGGCCGACACATCAGGACAAACAACACACACAAATCCACACCTACTGGCAATTTAGAGTCGCCAATCCATCTACAGTGCATGTTTTTGGACTGTGGGAGGAAGCTGGAGAACCTGGAGGGAACCCACAGTCACAGAAAGAACATGTAAACCATGCCGCCCTTCTCTGAGATGATCTGGGTTTTATGGTAAATGGTCTTGTATTTATATAGCGCTTTTCCATCTCAACGATACCCAAAGCGCTTTACAGTACATCACATTCACCCATTCACACACACATTCACACACTGATGGCGGAAGCTACCATGCAAGGCGCGAACCACATCCTGACAACATACTACATACAATATGAGTGAGAAGGTGTAGTCTTAAAGCAAAAGGACAACACCAAGATTTTTTTATCCAAGGTGTAATGGCAGGCAGGTTGCCATTTTGAAGACGTTCTTACTAATCTGTTCAAAAGCCATGTTCAGACCTATCATTGCTTAATATCTGCACCTGAGGCAGATGTTAACTTTAAGGTCAGAATCTACAGGTGGTTCAGGACCGAACCTGACCACCTTTCGGACCCTGAGGCCCTGCAGCCACTTAAATGCACTTATTATAAACATGTGTCACAATGTGTTACCAGAGTTTCATCAATGTGTGTGTTTGTGTGTATGTGCGGTGTATTGTGAATTGTGTGTGTCCTCGTTTTTTTCCACTGTTGGTTACCTCAGTCCTCCTGTCTGGTCTCAGAGCTCCTCTGCAGCGCTCACTTTTCCATCAGCTGGAGGGAAATTAAAGTCTGTTTTAGTGGGACTGCCTCAGTGGAGCAGCCCGTTGTCTTGACACCCGTCAATGGTGCAAAGACAAACACTGTTCCTAAAACGCTTGTTAGGCCTCTGGTGGGTTGAAGGCAAACTACACAGTCAGCCTGATAAAGATTACAACAACATTTTGTTGTTCCAAGGTGAAGAGAACTGGTAGTAACGTTGTTATTAGACTAAAAGCGTTAAATCACAATGGCATGTGTGTGAATAGCATGTTGAAAATGCTTTTAAAGACAATGAAATGAGATGTCACAATTTATAGTACAGACTTCTTACAGGATGTATTAACACTGCACTGTAGTACAGTACTGTATATGGTGCTATCTGTGAGACAATATGTGGTCACACTGGTGTCTGTGACTGTTTATCTGTAGATCCACTGTTGCTAACACCATAACTTGAGAACAATACATAGTGCAAACTCCACACTTCCTCCACAGGTGCCCCACTCGGATATGAGTGGGGCTTACTGCACACATTTGCATATTAATGAGAAAACACTGATTTATTGGATATTTTTCTAACTCTTTAGCGCTAACATAACACATTCAAATTACTATATAGCACATTCAGACAAACATGTTGGATGAAAAAACTGATTATTGATTGCTGAGCTGGTTTGATTTTTAGAGGAAACAAGCT
Source organism: Trachurus trachurus (assembly GCF_905171665.1). Taxonomy (NCBI): domain Eukaryota; kingdom Metazoa; phylum Chordata; class Actinopteri; order Carangiformes; family Carangidae; genus Trachurus; species Trachurus trachurus. The sequence goes on along the minus strand of NC_139892.1, from coordinate 22,761,505 downwards.
TTTCTATGTAACACAATAACTCAAGAACACCACATGATGGCAGAGAGAAACACTGCACTGATAGCATGTAGTGTTTGTTCTTTTGTCATGGAGCTCATGGCAAGACAGAAGGCAGACTGCCCAAATAACCAAAAAGGAAAACAAAATGTTAACTACAGCTCCAAAACAACACCACAGACTGTGCTCGTGCTGGTCCATTATCCCTCACCGTCTGTCATCTTCTCTGTTTCTGTCCCCTCCCTCCTCCCTCTCTGTCCAATAACGCCAATAACAGTCAGCACCAATGAGAGCACACAAAAAGCTTTCAGTCAATATTTAATAGATGTCACTCCATTGATCAGTTTTGTGTCAGGCCGACAGTCATGCAATGTGAATATTTGATATTCACTGCCAGTTGTTTTGCATCCAGCTGTCACTTCATGTCTGTGAGCAGTAAAAGAATTCAGAAACAAAAAAGCAACAACAGCAAAGACTCGAAACAAATCAGTCATTACATATATGATCACAGTGATCAGCTGAACAGTAAAGGCAGGTTTTATTTACAAGAGGAATCCTCTAACTCTTAGTTTGTGTGTGATAAGTTTAATGTTCAAACATAGATCATTTCATTATAAAAAATTGAAAACCTCAGGTGATTATGAATTGTTAATTATAAATTAATATTGTGAATAGACATTTTTTGAATGCTCACACTTTTGCATGATTTGGACTCTTTTTTATTTTGATGATTCATGTTGATGATACATTGATCTTTTAAGTAGCACCAGGGAAATTTCAAGAGAATTAGTTCCATATTCAGTTTAAATAAAGTACCTTCATACTTGTGTTACCTTTTGTTAAAGCAGAAGTAAGCAATCCGGTCATTTTTTCACTTTTTGTCAGCCGATGGAGTTAGCAGCCCCCGCCCTCGTCATGGATCTATTGGTCCTCGTCCCTACGTCACCACATTCACGCGCATCCCTTGGCTGCACACACAGCCCTTCATGCCGTTCTCTCTCCTCATTGGATAAAGCTTGTAGGATACAAGGAAGTATACAAGACGTTTTCTCCTCGGTTTACAGCAGAGCAGAGTGACTGACAGACCCGTGTTTCGGACCAAACACTCTATGTAAGTGATTGCCGTCGGAAGATATAACTATTTAAGACTTATATTAACACAAACATTCCGCTTACTTCTGCTTTAAGGTTTTTTGCTTTTTACTAAATATGTATGCTTTATTTAGTGAAAAATACTTTATTTACTTTCCCTAAAACTTGCTTGTGATTAATGCCTATAAAATTTTGATTTGGCTTTTGACATTAAAACGTTATTTGTGCTAAAATGCGTTTTCCTAACTGTAGATAACTCAAAGGTGAGAAGGAATGAGTTTTGAGATTCGGGCGGGAGAATATTTATGCTGAGGTTTTGAGGTATTGGTTACTGAGGGCTTGAAAAGGAGATACGGGGTCTTTCTGCTCTAGTGCAATGTTTTAAAGGTCAAAGGCTACACAATATATTGTAATGCTTTTCCAATAATCTAGCAGGTATGCACTGGCAAAAGGTGAACAGTCATTTCTCAGGTGTGAACTCCACTGAGCAGCTGAGATTTGCGGCCTCTGCCCCCTCCCTGAAAGCAAACAGGAAGTACATGACCTTCCTGACCTTGGCCAGCTCAGCGATCCTTTCACCGAACTCTTGCATGTCTGCCTCCAGACATTTGAGCGGCAAATCGTCTGGGTCGTTGGCGTTGCGCCAAAATGTTCCAATTGGTTCCAGTAGCTGACGGGTCATCAGGTGGGTGAGATCAGGGGTCCAGTGCTGAGAAATACCAGTGATGGTGACCCGACCGTGGCCAGAGAGGGAGAAGTACCATTGGGAGAAGTTCAGTTCCTGGGTGTTGAAGTCTAGCCGGTACACGGCCTCATGGGGAAGAAGCAGACGTTCACCGTCCTGGCGCTTTTGGCCCGTCCGCTGCAAAGACGACACTCGCATACGCATCATCTGCAGTGGATATAAAGGAACAAAGGAGACAGCACTGTGGATGAAAGGCTTGGAGGAGGAGTTAAACCCTGTTACATGTTGAGATGTTGTCTGAGATGATGGTTGAGAGAGAAACATGAGGCATGGTCCCTCATCTCACTGTGAGCGAAGTTCACCAGTTCACCAGTCAACCAGTCGACCAGTCAACCAGTTCACCAGTCAACCAGTTCACCAGTCAACCAGTTCACCAGTTCACCAGTCAACCAGTTCACCAGTCAACAAGTCAACCAGTCGACCAGTTCACCAGTCAACCAGTCGACCAGTCAACCAGTTCACCAGTCAACCAGTTCACCAGTTCACCAGTCGACCAGTTCACCAGTCAACCAGTCAACCAGTCAACCAGTTCACCAGTTCACCAGTTCACCAGTCAACCAGTTCACCAGTCAACCAGTTCACCAGTTCACCAGTCAACCAGTTCACCAGTCAACCAGTTCACCAGTTCACCAGTCAACCAGTTCACCAGTCAACTAGTCGACCAGTCAACCAGTTCACCAGTCAACCAGTTCACCAGTCAACCAGTTCACCAGTCGACCAGTCAACCAGTTCATCAGTCAACCAGTTCACCAGTCGACCAGTCAACCAGTCAACCAGTTCACCAGTCAACCAGTTCACCAGTCAACTAGTCGACCAGTCAACCAGTTCACCAGTCAACCAGTTCACCAGTCAACCAGTTCACCAGTCAACCAGTTCACCAGTTCCCCAGTCAACCAGTCATCTGAACTGAACAACCAGACGGGACATTTTTCTCAGTCTTCTGACACGACCATACAGTCTATGGACACGACCCATAGGAGTTTCTCCTGAATAGCAGCTACCAGACTTTGGTTGTCATGGTTACTCTATTATTGGGCTGTGCTAAGAGCGACCTAGAGTGACATGCGTACCTACATTGCCATGGTTACCATTATAACAGTCATGACTCTGCTTGGTTTAGAATGAAATAGTGCACTTTGACAAGATCAGACGTTCTTTGCTGCGTATTGTCGATCCATTGATCTACCACGACCTCCTCCTCAAGTGGACTTTGTCTCTCTCTACAAGGTCACAGCACTTTCCCTTTGCTCCTGTAGCCTACTATTTCCTACAAAGCTGCATGACATGAAGTTTGTGTAAAGAAGAAAGGCTTGCAGGGCTGAGGAGTATGTACGAGCTGATGACACGTCTCTGCACAGGTATACCTGTACATTAATCACACACACCCATCGCATCAACCTGCCATGTCTCAAACTGATATTGTGCTGTCTGACATGTATTGATATTTTATCAGTCATCTTACTCTCAGTCAACTCACACCATTGTCGTTGCCTAATCCGGAACCGAAAGATGCATGGGTGTTAATTTATCTTAGATTAGATTAGATTAGATAGATTAGATATGACATTCTTATACCAGGTTACTCCAAAAGCAAATGTGCAAAGGAAAATAAAATACAAAGAAGAAATCAGGCCTAAATTGCATCCATTCATTTAAGTTTTGAATCAAGAACTGATCTGATCTTGTTACTTTTGTATATTTCTAACCCTGTATTAGTGTGACGTAATTAGCATTGTTTAATGGCACCATCCTTTATCAATAAATAACAACAAAAATTGTAAGAATAATAACACCTCATTCCCCAATTTGTCAAAACACAAGTTCAATTCTTGAAAATTAAACCCTTGTATACTGTCTGCGTATCCTTTCCACTAGTTGGACTCAAGAGATTCAAGAGATAGAGCTTGAGTTTTAAGCACTTTTGTGTTCTTTTAAACCTGTTGCAAGATGATTGTATCACTAATCTACATGTTGGTGATTAATACACTTTTGAGTCACTGCTTTCACTGATCAATTTTTCAGTTGTTATTGTAGCTCCAAATCTCCCTTCTCTGTGCTTCAGTAGTGAAAATTTACAATTGATGACAGTCACAAAAGCCCTGGAGCTGTTGACCTAGACAGTGACCGGTCTCATCATGCTGAGTGCCAGTCAGTGTTACATCTCTTCTGATCTGATGAACAGACCCACTGATCATTAGACTGTAGACATTCAAAACGCCAGGAACATGTTAAGAAGATGATTTTGTCCATGTAACCATAGTTCAAGTATATAAGTAATTCCTGAAGGCAGCTGATTATATACAACAAAAAACGTGAACTTTGAAATGTTTGACACTGCTAAAAATTGAAATAGACTTGGTGTATATAGAGGATTGTACAAGTATGACTTTTAAATATTTCTGTGTAACATTTCATTAGCTGTCAACACTGCACTGTTGACATTTTTACTGATGTGCACAAACCAATTAGATTTATGACTTATGCATCCAGTTACATTTTCTCTGGAATCAAAAATTGCACCCACACATATCATGATAACAGACAACACTGTTCGTGTTATGTTGGAAGTTGTCAAAGTGAGAGTCTCACCTCTGTCAATGCAGTGTCTTCTTTGAATGGCAGCACCATGGTGTTGGAGGGAGCTGTGGCCTTCTCCATGTCTGACATCAAGGTTTTAATCCTGGGTTAAAAAACGAGCAGGGCTTGCCTGACTGATGGGTGCTGTGATGGATAGAGAGCTCTGGTAGACTGTCTGATTCCAACCTCTCTCTCCCGCTTCCTATCTCTGTTTCTCTTTTCCAATAGGCTTATATGCCTTCTCTGTCTCTGCCTTCCCTCCCCTTTTCAACTATTTCCATCACAGTGTAGCAGTGTCTCTTTTGCCTACAGGGTAGTTGGGTTAGGACACATTGATTGGCATGCCACACAGAGTTGGAGAGGGGAGGGGTGAGCATTGGGAAATAGATCAATGTGAAAACAGTCTCAGTTAGAATAATTCGTCTTTTGGCAGATTCAGCCCTGCTAAGCTTGTATCAGTCCTTTAAAACCTGAGACATGACATGTCTTAACCACACATAGCACATACTGAGATTTACATGATTTCTCTCGGTGTTTATAATATGCAGTTGATATAAATGTTTGCAGTCTCACTGTGGATCATGAACATTACTGAAACCACCAACACTGAATAATAATCTGTAGGAATCTTAGGGAAAGCTTTGCAATGTTTGAATATCAAATAAAACCACTTTTTAACCACTTTTTTAAAGGATGTTAAGCAGGTGGGTGATGTGTGAGGGTGCTAAGCAACAGATGGCCATGATGACGTACAAGAGGGAACTCTGGGAGTTTCCTGTGGGCTTCTGGGATGTTGGCTGGTCTTGGCTCAATGGATCAGTTATTTATTTATATCATTCACTTCAGTGAGGCTTGTCGTTGCGTGTGTGTGTATGTCAGTACTAATGTGTTGTCACTGGGGATCTTGTGGCAGGATATGGGTAGATGTCACTCCCTTGTTAAAAACTTACTGAATCCTCAGTTGCTTGTGTTAATTATAGATACTGAAGGTTAATTAAGGGGGAAACCTGATGTTTTTCAACTCTTCAGGAAGCAACACATGTGTGTACACATACACATACATATTTACTTTTTGTGTGACTCCCATCTGTTTTTGTATGTTAATTGAATATTATTTAAAATTAAATTTGGTTACTTGTAAAAATGTGACAATGGGCTTGAAATTGGATTAAAAGGGGGTGGAGACACATGGAGGCTACACATGTATAACAGTTAACAGTCATTATACAAATATCAGACCTGAGCTTTGATGAGATGATGACCACACACTCATGGTCTTTCTGTTTTCCCAGGTGATTCCTGACTGGAAGGACCAGGAGTGGGACAAAGAAAAACCTGAGTCGTACGCTGGGATCTTTCACTTCCGGTTCTGGCGGTTTGGTGAGTGGGTGGACGTGGTGATCGATGACCGGCTGCCCACCGTTAACGGAGAGCTGGTATACTGCCACTCCAATGACAGCAATGAGTTCTGGAGCGCCCTGGTGGAGAAGGCCTATGCCAAGTAAGCACTTAGTTTGTGCGTGTGTGTGTGTGTGTGTGTGTGTGTGTGTGTGTGTGTGTGTGTGTGTGTGTGTGTGTGTGTGTGTCTTGTTGACCTTGTTGTGTAATTTGCCCAAACCATTTGACTACCAGAGTGGAAATAAACCCTTAGCCTTATTTAAGGAAAGCAAGCAAGGCATTACACATGCCTGTTAATTTACTCCTCTTGTTATCAGTTCAGTGTTGGTTTAGAAATATGGCAGTATGATTTCATGGAGAAGTATTGCTAATGTCACAGTTGCTATTTAAAGCTGCTCTAATAAATATTCTTAAGTCAAGACTAGATCAAACTGGGAAAAAAAGGGCAGATCTCCAGGTAGTTGAAGTGTCCTTCAGCTTAATGTAGCCTATTGTTTGGTGTTTTTGATTCATTGTTCTACTCTGATCTGGGCTGTTTCTGGCCTCAGGTAGCCAAGTTCACATTAGTGCCCCATGTTTAGGCTTGATATTATTTTAAGTGGAACAAGAGAAATCACATTATTAAAAAAAAACTCAGTTTTTCATATTTAATTTCATCTGTGTTGATGTATATTTTCAATTATATAAATTGAGTAAACATTATGTTGAGTCATTAGTGACATCTGAGACAAATGCATTAGGTTTGAATAACACAACATATCTGTACAAGTGTATGTAAACATTGATGGCCTGTGTGTGTTTTGTAGAATGTCTGGATGCTATGAGGCGCTGGACGGGGGCAACACTGCCGACGCTCTGGTGGATTTCACTGGGGGCGTGTCAGAGCCAATGGACTTGATGGAGAACGGTATCAAAGAAGACGAAGAGAAACGCAGCGAGCTGTTTGAGAGAGTCCTCAAGGTCCACAACAGAGGAGGCCTCATCAGCTGCTCCATCCGGGTGAGGAGGGGCTAACACCAAACCACACACCTGCCGAATGAGTAAGTTAATTCATTTAGAAACAACTGAATCCACCGACTGAACCAAGCCACTGTGTCACTCCAGGCAACCAGTGCTGCAGACATGGAGGCCAGGCTGGACTGTGGCCTCGTGAAGGGTCACGCCTACGCTGTGACAGATGTCCGCAGGGTGAGACTGGGTCACGGCCTGCTGGCCTATTTCAGGTCAGACAAACTCACCATGATCCGCATGAGAAACCCCTGGGGACAGAGAGAGTGGAACGGGCCCTGGAGCGACAGGTGAGGAAGAGGAGGAGGAGGAGGAGGAGGAGGAGGAGGAGGAGGAGGAGGAGGAGGAGGAGGAGGAGGAGGAGGAGGAGGAGGAGGAGGAGGAGGAGGGGAAAGACTATTAACTGTGACGGTGCAGAAATCTGGTTTAACTGTGGTGAAGTCACAGGTAATGGTGGAAGAAGTCGTTAGACCTTCTGTTGAAGTAAAAGTACTGGCACAACATTATGAAAATGTATTTATTTATTGCAAGTTATTATGTTCAGAGCTGGTTTTTATGTCTGAGACGATGTTGGGATTTCATGCCAGCAACAGTCGAGACCATCCGTCTGTCCCACTCACATCAACACAACATTTCTGAGGGAACTGGTTCATGGTTAAACTAACAAAAATTTGATAATCAGAGGTCATTGTTACCTTTCTGGCCATAACTCACCAATTCATTCACTAATTATGATTGAAAAGACTTAAAATACTTTTTATGTAATCCATCCAAAGCTTCACTATGTACAATTTGAGTTGGGACAGACGTTGATCTTAAGTGCAGCCTGGCTGTTTGACAGAGACAGACAACATTGAGTCAGTTGTGACATTTGTAGTTCGAAAATATTGGACTGCAAAAGTGTAAAAAGCACACAGAAACAGTACGTTTAATGTCATTTTCCTAATGTTAACCCATGTTTATTTTTTTAAATATATGTTTATTGCTTTTCAAAATGGAAGAGGAACACAGGACAAACAGATAAAATAAAGAAAAAAGACCCTCACCCCCACACCAAAACTAACAAATAAAACATGAACAGGATCAGCTCATCGTGTAAGGAAATAATAAAGGCCACAGTCATGACAATATACTAAGCATACATATTTAAAGAAAACTATACAAAGTGAAAAGTAAAATGAGAAGTACACACAGCAAGGTGTTTCACAGTGATTGACACATTAGTCCTTTCCTTGAAACAATTGCAGTACAGGGTCCCACATCTTTTTAAACATGTCTTCCCTGTCTTCATTATAAAGTCTCAGTCTCTCCAGGTGAAGCATATTTCTCTTAACCACAGATCGTATGTGGGTGCAATGTCCGCCCTCCATGCCCGGAGGATTAGGACATTACATAGACTCTATTATTCTAAAATTTAGTACATTCTTTTTGATTATGCAGTAAAATGTACTGGAAAATTATGCTTGCTTCCCTATCTGGCTTATGGGAAACGTTGGGAGCCTGATCCACTTGTAGCCATTCTCGGGGCAACTACTACCCCTTTGTCTTCTGCCAATAAATATATGAAAAAGGCTATCCTATTTGGAATTGCGAAGAAGTTAAGGCAATGCCTGACATTCACAGAACAGTCATGTATACTTTTCAGACATTCATCCCATAATTAATTTTCCAATTCTACATTCAGCTCATTTTTCCATGCCTGCCTAATATTTGCTTTGTTCAATTCTTTTTTACTAAATTGTTTTTATTCATTTGTAAAAATCACTAGCTTCACTGATGACTAACAGCGCAGGTGACATGTGTCTGGCTGTTTGCAGCTCTGAGGAGTGGCAGAAGGTCAGCAAGAGTGAGAGGGAGAACATCGGCGTCACGGTGCAGGATGACGGAGAGTTCTGGTGAGTTTCAGAGCAATGCTGCTCTCTGCTGGCAGATACCAGGTACTTGCATGTGACAATTTGTGACTTACAGAAAAAGTTCTCCTCAATGGAAAAACAGCAACAAACTCAATGCTGTAATCTGACCATTAATTCAAAAACAGTTTCCTGTCAATCAACCTCCTAAGACAGGATGTTTTCAGACAAAAAGAAAGTCCAGAATGCTCAGAAGGTTCATCTAATCGTGTGAGGAAGGTGCTCGTTTGGACAGGATGTTTTCAGTTTATACAGATATTTTATGTATTATTTTGTTACGATGACAATATTTTTCACCAAAAATTCAATACAGTTGTTCTCCATGATTCGCAGGAAAATAAATGTATATTTATTGATTTTGAGCTCAGATGATGAAGTTATGGATCAAGTCACAAATATAAACAGCTGCTCTGTTGTTTCCACATTTACTTTTATCTGCTGAGTTGAAATTGGCATTATCTTTCCTTTAGTAAAGAAGGATCCAGTGAGTTATTTATTCCTGTTTTGTTTTTCCTTATTCTCTGTCTTGTCAAACATCATCGTGATCTCACAACAAAATATTTCTACTCATCTGTTCCTCTTTCTCTCCCTTTCTGCAGGATGACGTTTGATGATTTTATTGCGAACTACACAGACCTCATCCTCTGTCGTCTCATCAACACATCCTACCTGAGTTTCCATAAGACCTGGGAGGAAGCTGTAATGCGAGGCTCCTGGCGTCGCCACGACGATCCACTCCTCAACCGAGCCGGGGGCTGTACCAACAACAAGGACTCCTTCCTCCAGAACCCGCAGGTATTTTTCACTCTTAATTTCCTGATTTTCTCTGGTGTAAAACATTGCACCCAGAAGTCATGGGCTCTAACGACATATAAATATTTCTTCTCTCTGTGGCGTAGTACGTGTTTGATGTGAAGAAGCCGGAAGACGAGATCCTGATCTGTCTGCAGCAGAGAGACCGCAGAGCAAACCTGAGAGAGGGGCGAGGAGAAAACCTGGCCATTGGCTTCGACATCCACAGAGTCAGCTGAGTGTGTGTGTGTCTGTGTGTGTGTGTGTCTGTGTGTCTGTGTGTATGACAGGTGTGCTTGGCTGTGATTGTGTACAACAGTGTGAGCAGTCTTATGAACACAGAGTCAAAAAGCTGCTGTGTCTCTGTGTACAGGTGGAGTTGAACAGGACATACCGAATGCATGCCACCCAGCAGAAGGTTGGTGGAAGCACCTACATCAACTCGAGGTCCGTGTTCCTCCGCATTGAGCTGACTGAGGGCCGGTATGTCATCATACCCACGACCTTTGACCCCGGCCTGGAAGGAGACTTTCTGCTCCGCATCTTCTCTGATGTGTCGTCAGACTGCAAGTAAGGATATGTTGTGTTTCCCCCATGAACTGTAAAAAATATGGACGTAGCATCCGTGACGTCACCCATTGGTTTTGGGGAGTCGTTTTTGTGACTCAAATATGGCGGCCTGAACAGCGCCATGTTGGATTTACTGGCCGAGAACCCGCCCACTGGCCTCGAAGCAGCTGTCCACGGACCGCTCCGGACCTGTCACTCAACGTTTCCGCGCCCTAATTGGCGAGAATTTTAACCTAATAATAGTAAAACGGTAGAGTTAAAAAAAAATTCACCCCCCTCAGAGTTGAGACCAAAAAACGTGCTGACACCAGGCTTTGATCATGTTTATTGAGGATGTAAAATCTGCGATTTTAACATGGGGGTCTATGGAGAATGCTGCTTTCTGACACCAGCCCCCAGTGGCAGCCGAGGGGATTGCAGGTTTTTGAACGCGGAAGTGAGCTTCACTTCTCAGACCGACAACTGCCCCCTTGGTTTCCCCCTGTCAAAATGACACCAACCAAGTTGTGATCTCTCAGTAATTGACTTACAGAGTGCAGTAAAAAGAAAATACCATAATTTAGATCAACTCAGTATTTTGTTTGACAGCACCGGAGGCCTGTACTGTGAAGCAAATTCAGCTTACACAGGATAAGTTTTCATTATCAAGCTTCACTAATCCGATCATTGGCTGTCCTGATAACGTGTGCTATGTAGCTGGTAATGAACTAGTCCTGGCTCACCTGTCTGGCTACCAGAGTGTTCATGTGAAAGAGGTGGAGCAATTACCAATAGTGTTGTGTCGTTCGCGAGTGATTCGTTCGAAGGAACGAATTATTTAAGTGAACGTACTGAGTAGAATCACTTCCTGACCTGATTCGTTCATTTCTCAGTTCAGTAGTTGAGCTCAGCAGCGAGCGTGCAGGCCGACAGTGGAACTGCTGTGTGGTCTGTGAATCACTGAATGACCTGTGAATCTGGTGGCGGAGACTCTCAATTGCGAGGGAACGGTGCATGTTCAGTGATGCGTTCACTGACAGTCGGGGCTGAGGGCTCCAGTTCACTCTCTGTGCGCATCGTTCACTGACAGTCGGTGAACGAATTTTTTGAACGACTCATTTTAAGGAACTGATTCTAGTGATTCAGTACAGTCAAAAGAACTGTCGATCCCATCACTAATTACCAAACAGAACCATGAATAAAGTTCTTGATACGATATGGAAAGAAACACTGATATCTGTGGATAATCCTGTTACAGCTATGTCTAAATTCAACAAGGTGAAATGTGCACAAACTAGAACAGAAAAGACTAGAAATAATTTCCACTGAAAAAAGGCTGCAGATATACTATAACAAGAACCTCTGAAGCAGCAAGGTTTTTCCACTTGGCGCTGGAGGCAACAGAAAGTCAACATAGACATAAGCTAAAGCCGTGAGCATGAACACAAGACCAAACACAAGACTCACTTCACGTGACTCCCTCTGTCCATCCTGCAGGGAGCTGACGGTGCACCAGCCTCCAGAGACCTGCTGGTCTGGCCTGTGTGGTTATCCCTCCATGGTCACTCAGGTCCACATACTGAGGGCTGATGGACTCGCAGGACAAGACTCTGATGGAGGTAGGTTTGACCTTTTTCTTCTTCTGAGAGAAAGATACTTTACTGGATATTTGCTTAATACCTTCATCATCTTCCTCCACAACCTTTATTTTTTGGGGGATATATTTTTGGTAGATGAAGGTGACTGGTGTTTTTAAAAAATACCTGTAACTTTAGTCAACAGTTGATCAGTAGCCTTATGTAGTAGCCTATATGTAACACACACCACTGTGCCTGATGTAACCATTACTGAAGCTAACCAGTGTGGATATGATTTGATTAAGTTGTAAAGACACAGATAATATAAACTAAATTAATCTGAATTGATTACCATAAACTGAGCAATGTGTGTGTGTGTGTGTGTGTGTGTGTGTGTGTGTGTGTCTCCAGTATCAGATCCCTACGTGATCATTCGCTGTGAAGGAGATAAAGTTCGCTCTCCAGTCCATAAAAACACACGCAGCCCCGTCTTCGACACCAAGGGACTCTTCTACAGGAAGAAATCCAAAAAGCCAATCACCATTGAGGTTTGTGTGTGTGTGTGTGGGCCTGTGTGTGTGTGTGTGGGCCTGTCAGGCTGTCAGGCCGACACAGAGTGGCATTAGTCAGTGAACTCCTCTCTTACCGTGTCTCACAGATCTACAACCATAACGTGTTGATGGATGCCTTCATGGGTCAGGTGACGTTGCCAGCTGAGCAAGGTGAATTCCAGCAAACCCTTCACCTGAGGGACAAGGGCGATCGCCGTGACAACGACCTCCCTGGTACCCTCACTGTCACTGTAGTGAGCAGCACTATGCTCACCAACATCTGAGACCGGCTACCAAAGCGTCCAGTCAGGACGGGGTTCAGCCGACCCAAAGTTTACTAAACCACCAGTTTACCACAGTGTCTTTGTCTGTGACGTTGAATATTGAGTCGAATGGGGGGTTTACTTTTCACTCAAGTACCTTCACAGAAAAGTGCACGTGCAGCAGGAGGTCGGCCGGAGAGCATCACAAGTTGAATGGCAAACAACTAACCTAATGCTTTACTACAGCTTCGTGCTCATTACATTTACAGCTCCTGTATTGTGTATCTAAATATCCAGAAAACATTACATTTTTAATGATTGTTAGCCACTTTATGAATATTGTTTACAGATTATCTATTCTTCCCAATGGACCACATGTTAGGTCTTTCAGCAGCTACTTGTGGAAATCTCATTCTTCTGTTTAAAAATGTCTTACTCTATTTGATCTTATTTTTTCTTTTGCCCTTTTTTTTTTTAGCTTATTTAAACCTGTGTGCCTTTTATATTGTCTTTTCTATCTTTTCTCAGTGCTTTTTATGTAGAAACAACCTGTGTAGATAAACTGTCCTTGCCAAGTAGTATAACATCATCTTTACACACAGCAAGCTATTGGCAGAAGTCTTCCATTGTGGCATTAGCTGCATTTAATATACGCAGTTGGTGGTTTATTAGGTACACCTTACCAAACCTAACACATTATGTTTAGTTTGTGTAGAGACTGTTTTGGGGAGGTGGTAATTTTGGAGGCTGCAGTCTATGGTGTTGTTGAACTGCATGTGCAGAGAGAAGAGTTCTGTAATTTGGACAGCCTCGGTGATATAAATGCAGTGGAAAAAACAATAGAAACACCTGTAATTAACCACTGTTTACTGAGATTTGGAAAGTCACCAGAGCATGTCCAGACATCAACCCAGAGTCTGAGGAGAGCAGAAAAAGGCAGAAATGTTGGGCTGATTCTGATACAAACAGTTAAGGGTAGTAACAGGGTTCAAATCAGACTTCATCCTTGCAAAGTACATGTACACATCTGCACCGCTGTATGTACATCTGCTCATTTGGTAAGCATTATGGTCAGCACTGTTTTCCCTTCTAGTTTTTATGTCAGGCTGGGCAAACATTGTCCTGTTCTTCAACTGGGTCTCTTTGCGTCAGGATTGATTTCCATTTTCTGAAAAAAAGAAAACCCTGTAAAGGTGTAAAAAATATTTGACTTTTTATTTGCAAAGGTAAATATGTTTTAATATCCTGCCCCTCTTAGTCATGGTTTCTATTTGATTTTAGGACAAACTTCTCCAGTGCCATGTTGCTGGTGTTACATGAAATATTAGATTTTTTTTTTTACTTGTGTTTGATCATCAATTAATGAATTCTAATGAAAGCTGAAGTGCCAAAATTGTCACTAAATAGTCGTAAGTCATATTGTTCCTACTGTTTGCATTGTCCACAATTAAGTTGGTAACACAAGTATTACATTTTATGTGGTATTAAAAAGGTCTGAGTCCTATAGAAACTCTGTAGAAATAAAATGAAATGCAACCCTCTCTATTTCAGGTGTGTTGTCCCTTTGTCTGACCAGATTTCTTTGACTTAAATATTAGGGTTTTTAAATGTGACTTTCTGTAAGACCTTTGTGATTCTTTTTTTTTTTCATCAGTGGTGTTGGACTGGCTGTTAACTTGATGTATTGATATCCCATATTTGTTCTTCTCCTATCACAGTCTGAGTTTGGTTCCTGATGAGCTCTTTCAGTAAACTTGTTGCAGTCAGGAGTTCACTCTTCTTTGGCCTGAAATGATAAGTGACCTGTAAACTGAGTCTGACTTTACTCAGGCAGTCTAATGGCTGTCTTTTTTTACATGGTAATAGGATGAAAATATTATATAAATCTTGTACATACCGTATGGGTCTGTGTATAACAAAGAAACCCCGTTGCCCATGACACACATTTTATTCCCATAGGTTTCAAAAAATTAATTATTAGGTGCTGCTGTGGTGTGGGATCCACCCATCCATCCAACCTATACTGTGCACATTTTTGGACTGTGGGAGGAAGCTGAAGAACCTGGAGAAAACCCACACAGACATGGGGAGAACCACCACATCACAAAAATAAACACTGCAAGCCAGTGTTTAGTCTTTCTCCCTTTCCTCTTCTCTCTCTCCCTGTCACTCTCTGCCAATGTGTCCTAATTGATCAATATTTATAAATAAAAAAAAACAACAACATTCAGAAGCCATCCCCTTTTATCTGCCGGTAGCTTCTTTTAGAATTATACTTTTTGGATTTTTTAAAAGGGTTTTTTCACAAAAACTAGTTTTTTTTTTCTCTTTTTTTTTAAAGTTTAAATTACAACTTTCGCTACAGGAGCTCTCGTTTTTCCAGCTAGTGAAGTCATTTGATAATTTGATTCGATAAAACTTGAACTGTTGTTTGGTACCATACAGTTTCTTGTAAACCACTGTGTTTATAATAAAGGTTATTTAAAAAAAAAAGAAGCTGTTACCTTATTACGAAGCGACCGCATGCGCAGGCGCCGCAGTGACGCCATTTTGGGTCTGAGGCTGCTGCGGTTGGCTGTTAGCTGTAGCTGATAGCTGTCGAAACGCGTCCTTATTTAGTTCGTGGTTGTTTTTCTCGCTTCGGTAGTAAAGTTGAGTAAACGGAGAATCGCATCCGTGTTCAGGTCTCAACCTCAATCCGTCTTCGTCTGAGAAATGGACGGAGAAGAGGACGACTTCATGTCCGGGAGCCGCTCCGGTAAACAACGTCCTCCTGCTTTGTTTCCTATTTTAAACAACAAACCCACGTTAACTAACGGTGACTGTTAACTCACCAACAGAGAGGCCTAGGTTAAGTTTAACTTGATAAAAACGAGTAACAGAAGGTATTTATTTAATTATTCCCCTAACTACACGGTGGTCTGTGATCAGCTCATGGCAACCAGGAAACGTTTCGTTTTAGCTTGATGAACAACATCACATCGTCAGCCACCGTCGTACGTACTTACCTTTAAAGTCTTAGATAAACGACGATGTTTTGTATTTCATAATTGATCTGACGCCTCTTATCAGTCAGCATCGCGCTGAACTCACGGCTTCAGTGTTGATTAGGCTACATACAGTTATTGACATCAAGAAGAGGCGATTTTGTGATATTATTGGACATTATGGTAGTGAAACTGAAAGATATCTGTTGTGGTTAACAGACTGTAGAAGATCCTAAGATGTTGCTGGTTTTGAGGCACAAGTGCTTCCTGCCTTTGTATGGTGCCCTGACATTTTAACATGTTTTTATTTATTTGAAAGTAACGTATACTTCAAAAATGAGTCTTATATGTAATGGTGACAATATGATGTGACGCTGATGTTGAAAGTTGTAGATGTGTACCAAGAAAAAAGGGCTTGATGCAGAAATTTTTCTTAATTATTTTTGTCAGAATGTGTAATATATTGTATTTGGTAATTTACCAGGGAACCTTTAAATGTGTGTTTTGTGCATGGACCTGCAGACTGTAGAGGATCCTGAAATCTTTCTGTTTTAATGTGTGACCATGAAAGTGAATCTAAGCCAGTTACACTGTTGTAGGACCGAGCCAGGTTCAGGTCTGTGTGTGTATGGTCCTCTGTGGCCTTCTGCAGAAATGTTAAGGTACTGATGGGATGTTTTGGTTCTGATCTGTTGTGTGCTCTGTAGATGACGGCGGTGGCACTCCGGTCCAGGACGAACACCACGGGTCGGATGGTGAGGACATGAAGAGCGACAGACATCAATCTGAGGTCAGACTGAGGCCTCGATGTTTCATGTCAGATTAATTATAATTTGTTTGTAAATGGCCCAAATAGTGTGGAAGTGAAAGTATTTTCCCATCAAATTCAAATCCATAAACTGAATCACCCTCTTGTACGTCAATCAGAAATATTAGTATTAGGCAGAAAACGTGGTTGCGCCTGCCTCTGTGAAGCTGCTGAGATCCTACACAACAGCAGCACAGATACTGACCCTGCAGCTCTCTGACACTTGACTGTCTTTTGCTTCTTTGATTGGATTGATGTGGAAACGCAGACCCATTTTGTACACAAATCAAATCGGGGGTTTGAAATATGGGTACACAACTTCCCACTGAACAGACCAGATTTATAAAAGACAAACATGTTGTGTTCATTGTGTCGACTGGCGCAGAAACTCTAATCCATGCATACAACAAACATGGTGAAGAAGATCTGAAGCTAGATTTAATTATTACATTTTCACTGGTTTAATTTCACCTGAATAAAATGAAAAAAATTTACGTTTCCACAATATGATCACCATTCAGATCAGCTGGGTTACAGTGTGGTTGTTTTTGTCATAAAAGATCTGAGCCATTTACGTCTGTGTTCATCATTGCTTTTTTAACTATGAGTTCATCTCCACATTCTGGAAACCGTCGGAGCTCAGTCAGGAGGATGGCGCCGCATGATTTGATTTTCATCTCAACCACATTAGCTGATGAAACAATCACTTGCACAGTTTCGTAAGTGCAGCCGCTGTCGTTTCCGTCACACTCACCCACCGCTGTTTGTCTCAACAGGACGAGGGCAGCAATGACGGGGATGCTCCTCGCGCCATGGAGACCGGCGGGGCTGCCAGTGGCTCCGACAACGAGGGCGGCCAAGGAGCCAACAGCGACTCCGAGGGTGAGGCCCCCAGGCGCGGCCATGACGGGGACAAGAGCGACTCGGACGCGGAGGCTCCTCGTCCCGCCGACAGTGACGACGACTCTCCGGTCAAGCGCAGGATGAGCGGATCGGACGGTGAGGAGGAGTCGCCGGTCAAACACGGAGCCTCAGATCACGAGGAGGAGGGGTCGTCCCCTGTGAGACGCAGGAGGGGCAGCAGCTCCGACGTGGAGGAGGGGGAGGACCGGCACAAAGCAGCTGCAGACAGCGACTCGGAGAACGAGGGCAACAAACCTGTGGCGTCCAACAGGTCAAACGCCGACAGTGACTCTGACACAGAGACACCTGCCAGACGGAAGGCAGCACAGATAGACTCGGACGAGGAGGAGGAGGAGGGGGGGAAGCAGCAGCAGCAGCAGCAGGAGGAGGATGAGGGGGAGGGCAGAGGAGGAAAGAAGTGGAAGGCTGTGATGCAGTCCGACAGCGAAGAGGAGGTGGACGGAGGAAGGAGAAAAGCTGCTGCAGGAAGTGATGGAGAACAACAGGACGAGGAGAGGGAGCAGAGAGACAGCGGCGATGATGAGAAGCCAGGTACTGACCTCACCAGAACTTTCTTCTCAACAAAAATGACGTAGTTTGATTGCGTATGCTCAGTGTATTTAGTGTATTCAGAGGTGGAACAGAGGAGAACATAAAGGTAATGACATTGGCTTTTAAACACACAGTCTGTAGGCTTCTCTCAGTCGAAGCAATTACAAAAGACTGTGTTTAGTGTTGTTGTGAAATAGTGAGGGTTCATGGGAGTTGTTGTCCTCACTGCTGTTACTAGCATGGTGTGGAGTCCTGCAGCGTCTGCTGGTCAGCAGGTTTCTACCAGCAGCTGAATTTGTTTCACTGTAAAAGTCAGAGATTCACTTACATGTAGAACATCAAGTCAGGTCATCATAAATTCTAATTGTTTTTAGTCGGTTTGATATGTAATCGTTACAGATTATAACTTTCAGATTCACCAGTCTATCTGTTTGTGTTTAACAATGGTCACAAATATTCCCTTGAAGCATCTTCAGCTTCTCAGTATTAAAGCTCTGACCTCGCACTGGAGTCTTAGATCCTAGCGGTTCCACAAGGGTCTTGATTTTAAGAGAACTATAAGAGCAGTGACTTGTGGCTGAGAAAGCATATTGAAATATTCCTTCAGCACTTTGTTAATTTGTGTGTGTGTGTGTGTGTGTGTGTTACTTTGCAGTGAAGCGGAAGAAGGCCATCCTCTCAGACAGTGAGGATGAGGATGAGGAGAAGGAGGATAAACCAGGTAGGTGCTGTTGGCTTTTACCTTAGACTTCTACAATCTCTCTCCTCTGAATGCATGGTTCAACATCTGTGCCGCTGCAGTAAACAGCTGTGGTGACATCAGTAACGGTGGTGTGGGACTCACAGAGCAGCAGCTGTGACTCATGGATGAGTTTAACTGTAAAACCCTCAGGGAGGCTGAGGCGCCCATGCTGGAGCCCAGACTCCCATGGGAGCCCTCCACTGAGAGCCTAGTAAAGATAAACAGAGTATAAAACCAGTGGTGGGTGTGGTGTGAGGACAGGTGAAGGTTGGTGCAAGATGTACTGTTGACTCAACAATGTTTTCTCATTAGGAAGAAATAGGAAATGGGGAAAAAAGAAACAAAAGAAAGTGTGGAGCACTGGAGCAGACAGAGTGGGAGACTTTTATCTGTCTTCACATGTTAAACTCTCTTTCCAACAGTTCCCACTAATCTGTGTTATCACACAGTGACGTCCAGTTTCTAATTAAATGTTATTGTGCATCTGTGTTAAAGAGATGAACAGAATAAATTGGCCCATTGCCACAATCCCTTTAGTTTTAGGAGTAGGTTTGTTGATGTTGGTGCAAGCTATTTTTAGAACGGCAGAGCCGCAAGCTGCTCAGAGCTACGCTACAGAGGCTAATGGGATTTCTTGGTTTCCCTCATCAAACTCATGAAATACACAATCCACCAACTCTAAAACACCCTCGTGGACAAGTTGTGACCTGCACATTCACCACGCTATGAAATTATAACGGAACGTTACGAGACGGCTATAAATCTAGATTGACACCCACTGACTGAATGACTGATGTTTCAACTAGTGGTCAGCACAGTGCTGCTTCTAATAAAGAGAGCTGTTTCCAATAAAAGTCTGTCAGGCTCTGGGTTTGGGTGTTCTGCAGTAAATTGTAGATCCAGATGGAGGCCGTGAGTTGTGTGACGGAAAAACAGAAAGACAGTCCCTGCTGGCTCTCCTGGTGGAAAACTGACATTTGGTCTTAGTTTTTACAAATCTCTTCCTCTCTAACTCAGAAACAGGAATATGGTCCATCTCTTCTAACTTTCTCTCTGTGATGATTTTACAGTAATAGGCACAATCAGTGAAATCAAAGCTCAACTCTTTTCACCTCATTTTGATCTTTCTCGTGTTATTGAACTGCTAGTTTACAGACCTGACAATATAATACAATCTTATGTTTTTATCAGGTTTATAATGTACAGTTTTTGCCACTGTTATAAGTGTAAAATCACTGACATGTTCTCGCATTGAGGTTGTAGTGATGATCTTGTACCTGACTACATTACGAGAGGAGATTCTATTTTGACCCCCCGCACCCCGTTTATACATCTTTCCTAGAGCCTAAGCGGAAGCAGGAAGTAACAGTGACATGGGTCCTTAACTCGGAAAAAGTCTCCATGTAAGTGAACGGGAGTCAAAGTTTTATTTCGTGATCTGATTAAATTGTGCCATGAGAAGAAAATATGACCTCTACCTGTTTAAAACATCACGTTTCATGCGGAGAAATCAGCAGTTTGTTGTAAAACTATTAAAAACTAATAAAATTCTGAAGAATCCGTAACCAGAAAGACTACAGGTCGTGTAGGTGACGTCACACACCAAATGCCGCCCTTTCCCGTGTCAGTTGGTGACGTATTTTTTTATGGGACACCAGATCTGTAGTCCGTAGAGTGTCCTCACACAAAATACATCCATTCGTTTTACGATAAACTGCTGATTTCTTGGCATGAAACGTGATGTTTAAAACAGGTAGAGGTCATATTTTTTCTCATGACACAATTCAATCGGATCATGAAATAAAACTTTGACTCCCGTTCACTTACATGGAGACCTTTTCCGAGTTAAAGCAGAAGTAAGCGATCCGGTCGTTTTGGCTAACTTCCTGTCAGCGGATGGAGTTAGCAGTCCCCGCCCTCGTCCCTACGTCACCACATTCACGCGCATCCCTTGGCTGCACACACAGAGAGGACTGCCCCTTTATGTCGTTCTCTCTCCTCATTGGATAAAGGTTGTAGGATACAAGAAAAGTTTTCTCCTCGGCTTACAGCAGAGCAGAGTGACTGACAGACCCGTGTTTCAGACCAAACACTCTATATAAGTGATTGCTGTCGAAAGATACAACTATTTAAGACTTATATTAAAGGGATAGTTCAACATTTTGGCAAATTGGCCTATTGCCATAATCGCTATAGTCATAGCAGTAGGTTCGTTACCTTTAATTGTCGGTGTAAGCTATTCTTAGAACGGAGGAGCGGAGCAGAAGGCTGCTCAGGGCTACGCTATGGAGGCTAAGGGAATTTCTTGGTTTCCCTCATCAAACTCATCAAATACACAACCCAACAACTCCAAAATGCTGTCGTGGACAAGTTGTGAGCTGCACAATCACCACGCTATGAGATAATAATGGAATGTTACGAGACGGAGCTGTTTTAGAGGTAAATTCATGCAAAACCGCTGATGCGCGTTGCGTTCAGGGACAGTTTTTCAGCAAGCAGTCTCTGTATTTACCCTGTATTTACCTCGAAAACGGCTCCGTTTCGTAACGTTCCATTATTATCTCATAGCGTGGTGGTTGTGCAGGTCACAACTTGTCCACAAAAGCGTTTTGGAGTTTTGGGATTTTGTATTTGATGAGTTTGATGAGGGAAACCAAGAAATCCCATTAGCCTCCGTAGCGTAGCTCTGAGCAGCCAGACGCTCCGCTCCTCCGTTCTAAAAATAGCTTGCACCGACAAATAAAGGTAACGAACCTACTGCTATGACTATAGCGATTATGGCGATGGGCCATTTTGCCAAAATGTTGAACTATCCCTTTAACACAAACATTCCGCTTACTTCTGCTTTAAGGACCCATGGCGCCGCTACTTCCTGCTTCCGCTTCGGCACTCAATTGTCAATAAGAAGTGAGCATTATGAGCAGAGGGGGGATGTCATGTTATGGCAGATCTCTCAGATTAGATGGTAGTAGACAATGCTGGTTTAATATAATAAAGTGTATCATAAGATACAAAAATCTGGAGCATATAAAAGACTCTGATATCAGCTCTATGCACATGTCAGGCTCACGTGTTTCTCCTTGTGGTCCCTGTGTCAGCAGCGAAGAGGAGTCGGGCGGTGTCGGACGATGAGAACTCAGACAGCGACGAGGCCTCAGGCGGTCCTGATAAGAGTATGGCAGCCAAACTGAGAGAGCTGGGCTCGGACAGCGGGAGTGACGACGAGGCATCGAAGGCCGAGGCGGGGAAGAAGGATGAGAAGGCGCTGTTCGGCAGCGACAGCGACTCTGGAGAAGACGAGGAGGAGTGAGTACTGGACACCAGTACACACACACAACACAGAACTCTTCCTCGAAATCAATGGGATGTTTTCATAGTTCCTGTTGCTCGTTTCTCTCGCGAGATCTGGCAACACTGCATCTGAATGTTAAATATGAAAACTGCCTGTCATTTCAGCCTGAAACCACACGTGGGCGTTTGTGGGGGAAAGTGTTTATTAATCAGCACACATAGTGAAGTGACTGTTGCTGTAACAAACTCTCAACCACCAAGTCCAAATGGAGAGCTGCTGGTGCGACCTTTGACCCCTCTGTTTGTTGCAGGAAAATGATCGCAGACATCTTTGGAGAGTCTGGGGACGAGGAAGGGGAGGAGTTCACGGTGAGTGCACAATGTTGTCTGTGACGCCTTCAGTGTACTTCTCTCATGCCAATGGGTGCTCTCATGCTAATGGTGTTTTTACATTCTGATGATTTCAGTGGGATTCAGGTGCTTTACATCTGGAAAAAGAGAATATATGATGAATAGCCTCAGAGACTGTTGCTTATACATCTAACTATATATAAATAATTCATGGTTGCAACATATAAAACACCATATTCATAATGGTAGACCTCACTGATTTAAAAAAAAAAAAAAAAAAACACAAGGAAGCTCAAGAGATGTGTCAAACAGCCTGGTTAACTATCCTGATCAATTTCTGGATATGAAATTAATTGATGGAAATGCATTTTATTTTGTATACTAGATCTTTAATGGGCTTCTGTTTCCTGCTGCAGGGTTTCAACCAGGAGGACCTGGATGCGGACAAGAAAGAGGCAGGCGGGAAGCAGCAGCAGCAGCAGGAGGACTCCGACTCTGATGAGGGAGTTGACCGCAGCGGACATGAGTAAGAAACACCAGTTTAACTGTAATATATTACATTTATATTATGTTACGTTACTTTTTATCAGCAGTGACTAATACTGTACCACACTAAAAAGGTACAATCCAACATGTTATACTCTTAGATTATGACCTTGTTATTTTTGATATAGCAATATGTAAGTGTTGAACCTGAACTATAAACATACATTTTGTATTGCTTAAATTGTATAAATTGATCCCATTCAGGTAGTCAGAAGTAACTTGTGATTTCAGCTGTCAGACAAATGTAATGGATGAGTACACAATAGTATACTTTTGAAAGATTCAAGCAAAGTGAAAGTACCTCAAAATAATACTTAAGTTCTTGAGTAAATGTTATGGTATAGTATTATTTACTTCCTGCCCCTGGCTGACACCTGCATAGAAATAATGACAGTCGTTCAAAATAACAACCAAACAGTTTTAGTTCGAATCAGTTCAGCTCTCACACACTGATGGAGCTGTGTTAACTGGCTGCAGATACAGAGTCATTACCATGTCAGGCCACAAACAGCACAGTACAATTTTTTTTTTTTTTAGTTTATCTAAAAGTCGTAATTGCAGAACAAATTGTGATCTGTGTGTGTGTGTGTGTGTGTGTGTGTAGCACCAGCTTCATGTCGGACTTCGACGTCATGCTTGCAAAGAGGAAAGCTATGAACAGCAGGAAGAGAAGACACCGAGATGGAGGGACGTTCATCAGCGACGCCGATGATGTTGTCAGCGCCATGATCATGAAGATGACCGAGGCTGCAGAGGTCTGCTCGTCAAAATCAAACCTTCAGCCGTGGTGTTGTTGTTTTTCTCAGCACTTGACTGACGGTGTTGTTTCAACAGGAGGATCGAACTCTGAACAGTCAGAAGAAACCAGCACTGAAGAAACTCACTCTACTGCCACAGGTCGTGATGCACCTGAAGAAGTAAGAACTCACTACATTTACTACCTCACCTCTTCACACCTCCATCACTCAGGTCTTTAACTTCCCCTGGAGCTCTACTTTATGGTGCCTTTGTGGCGTTTGTCCCTCAGACAGGACTTGAAGGATACGTTTATTGACAGCGGAGTGATGTCCGCCATTAAAGA
The DNA here is from genome assembly GCF_905171665.1 of Trachurus trachurus. Taxonomy (NCBI): domain Eukaryota; kingdom Metazoa; phylum Chordata; class Actinopteri; order Carangiformes; family Carangidae; genus Trachurus; species Trachurus trachurus. The sequence goes on along the minus strand of NC_139892.1, from coordinate 22,737,785 downwards.
GTGGATCAGTCCTCTTCCAGATAAATCACTGCCTGCTCTCAGGATCAGAGAGGAGCTGCTCAGGATCCTTCATGAGGTGAGTACAGGTGGTCACGGCAGGTGGACTGTTGGTTTTGTAGTGTTTTGACTGTGTGTCTCCTGCAGCTGCCCAGTGTGAGTCAGGAGACTCTGAAGCACAGTGGGATCGGCCGATCCGTCATGTTCCTGTACAAACATCCCAAAGAGTCTCGATCCAACAAAGACCTCGCTCTCAAACTCATCAGTAAGGACCTCTCGCCTCACCACACTTAGTGCTGCGTGTTGGCAACTGCAGCAGCAGGGCTAGCCATATAATCTGCATCTCTTTCTCACTCTCTGTGTGTGTCTCTCTCTTTCTCTATCCGTCTGTCTTGCTCTCTTTTGCCATCTCTCACACAAACACAACACATGTGCAACATTTTCCTCTTGGAATTTGATCCAAAGTCACCAAAATATTTGATGATTCTCCTGAAACAATCAGAACCAGTTTTGCACATGTGACTCCATGGTCTCAGTTTGTGTGAGGTAGCACATTCTCTGGTGACACTGAAGTCGTGGGTTTGAAACTCCACATGTCCTAGGTCTTGCTTCGGCAAAAATTAAATTGCAATTCAGACACTTGGTATTTAAATGTGTGTGAGCTTGTGAATCACATCAAAGAGAGCTTGAACTGTGACCTGCACTGAGCTCAGACTGACCAGTGGATGTGTGCTGTGTCTAGATGAGTGGTCGCGGCCAATCTTTGGCTTGACGTCAAACTACAAGGGAATGACGAGAGAGGAGCGGCAGCAGAGAGACCTGGACCAGCAGATGCCTCAGAGACGACGACTGAGGTACTGAGCTCCACACCATTACACAGCACTCATCATCATCACACTGTATTGACAGACTATATATGAAGGGACGAACGGAGACCAAACACATTCACTGAGGGGAAGTGTTCAATGTCACGTGAATGACCCTGAGTATGTTCCCGGAAATATTCTTTTATTCTTTATTGTGCCACAAATGTGAATGCAACATTACACATTAGTTGTTATATAAACATTTTGACACAAACTTTCTTTCCTCACTCCAACACAGAGCAGTTATTACTTATCACAATCTCCACACCATATTTACATACATAACTACACCTCCTCGCACACACACATTTAAATCTGTACACATGGAAATGTTAATGGCTGGATCCTGCAGGTTGTGATGCTGGCACACTGACAAACCTCCAAACCCTCTGTGCTGATGCCAGCCTCTGTGGTCGCTCCCTTCTGAGCACAATATAATGCAGGTTTATGATGTGTCATAAGTATGAAAACCACCCACATGTTGTCTTAGTCTGCGTGGACGTGACAGTGATTCTTGCTCAGGTCTCGGTGGGTTTCAGGTCACATCTCCCAGCTCCTCTAGTTGTTTTCATCCTACATGACCCGTCTCTCCTTCTTTTTAATGTCTCATGTTCTTTTCATTCTCTGCTCTCCTCATCGTCATTTTGTGCTCGTCCTCTTCAGCCTCTCCTGTCCTGTCCTGTCTTTTTTTTTTTTTTTGGTTCTTTACTCAGTTTTCCTCTTTTACTCCTCTTCATCCTTCCATATCACCCCAACCCCCCACTTCCGCCTCCCCCAGTCAGCCTCAGAAGGTGGAGAGGGCGGAGGAACCTGATGTCTTCTCTCCACCAATCAGGTTCAGTCATACAATTGCATGGTTTCACTGCAAAGCCTCTAGGCTGAGATTTTGCCAGGAATTCAAAGTGTGAATCCAAACACAGAGAGGGACTGAACTTCCTTACACAGCCGTGTAAGGGACCAAGTTGATGACAAACGTTTTTTTTTTTACACATCATAGCAGGGCTGTCTGAGCATTGTCCCAGCATTGGTACACATAAAGAGCTACCAGTTTACTGTGTGAGTGACACTGTACACACCATGTAGCAGCTTATTCCTGTGCCATACGAATGTTCAGGCATCAGGAACTAAAATTGGACTCTGGTAGAAACTCAGGTAAGGTTCCCAAGATGGCTCGAGGGCCACAGGTCACAGATTGTAGCACTGACCCGTCGACTAACTGCTGTGAGGTGGACAACTCTAACAATAGCATGGAGACTCTGCTGGTGGTGCTGCTCAGCAGGACGTTCATCCTGCATGTCGGCAGACTGGACGTCCTGCTGTGCTAAAACATTCAGGTGTGTAATCTGCCTGTTTGCCACCCTGGTCAGTCATTTCCTGCTCATTCACTGTGATATAAACCCACTGTCTCTCTCTCTCTCTCTCTCTCTCTCCCTCTCTCTCTCTTTCACCTCCCCTCCTTAGTTCAGGGGGTCAGACGCCTCGCAGAGACCTGGAGAAGCAGCTGACTGGAGAGGAAAAGTAAGTGTCAGAGTTACACAACCTGGTTGTTTGAATTAACATTAATTGGTCATTAATTAGTCATTTAAAATGGTCTAAGTGTATTATCTAGGGAATTGACAACTAGGAGTTGGATCCAAACCAAAGCCCAGATGTCATAGAAAAAAACGCAGAAGACATGTTGACTCTGCTACTGGTGTTGCAAATGCTCTAAGAGATACACAAGTACATTGTTCATCATGGCAATAATTATGATACATATTATTAATGAAAAGTTATGGACGTGTGGATCTTCTGTCTGGATTCTGCCTAAAGAGACAGATGTGGTGCTGTCAGAGCTGCTGATTCTTAAAATAATGGCAATATGATCATGCTTATATAAATTGAGGCTGCAGATGAAAATATGAACTTTAACAATAAAGATAAGACAAACACTTAACTCCGCTGTTACTGGGTCCTTCTCCCTGCAGAGCTCTGAGACCCGGTGATCCCGGGTTCTGTGCCAGGGCCCGAGTCCCGATGCCCTCCAACAAAGACTACGTTGTACGACCCAAGTGGAATGTAGAGATGGAGTCCAGCAGAGTGAGTACATGGAGGGAGGGTTGTCGAGTTGACTCAGTTTTCATGTTCAAGAGTCTGAAGGGGAAGCCCACCAGGTGCTCAGTCACCTGTAGAAGGTGACAGTCATTAAAAAATAAGATTAAAAAATCATCAGAGTGTAAGGGACGTCAACATCATCAGAGAATACCTGACAATAGTACACGATTGTCAAGTAAAATGTTATGTAATGTTTTTCAGAGCTCTTATGTTTGTTTATGCAGGCATGTCATAACAAATACACTGTCAAAGTATAACTAGTATGACTTTTTAGTAAATTATGGTTGACAGTTGTAGCATAAAAAACAATTTTATTACTAGAATAATTTACATAACATTGGTTGTCACACATCACATTTTAACCACATTGAGTTCTGAGTTTTTATGATGACGATGAAGCAGCTGGGAGTGGTTTTAGGCTGAAAACACAGTAAACTGGGTAAAAATTAGGGGTGTCACGATTCTCCAAATCCTCGATTCGATTTGATTTTCGATTTTTTTTTTCTTTTTCTTACAGCACAGAGGCCTATGCCATTTTCAGACTAGTCTAGTCTACGATCATTGGTTTTATTCACCAATTTCCATAATGTATCACATTAGGCACTATGGTCACATTTAAATAATTTAGTTACAATATAAAGGTAACAATTTTACCAAGAATGCCCCCAAAAATCATGATCCAGGGGCCAAAATTGCCCCCAAGGTTTTGAAACAAATATATTTATATCTGTACATTATCATCATTTTATTTTCATTAATTTACCGTTGCGTCAACTCCTGATGTCGACTTAATGTACTGTAATGTAAACGAGATTGCGCTGATACGGAGAGTCATGTGACAGACAGAGGACCTGATCAGACTGGCGGTGGCCCACAGTCAATCAGTCCCGGATCCTCCACCGTCACCAGATCCTCCGAAAGCCCCCGCAAATAATACATGGACAAAAAGTCGTCGATCCTCTCTTTGACTTCGATGCTCGAGACCATGACGTAATTTCGATCGATTTCGATAAAAAATCGAAATCATGACACCCCTAGTAAAAATGGTAAGAATGGTCTTGATGATCAGTTACTTTCTGTCGGTGGAGGTTTGTGTTCAGGAGCTTAGCTGTGATTGGTCCTCTGTAGAGCGGCTATAAGAAAGGCCTCAGCCTGCTGGAGAAGCACAAGCGGCGCTTTGCTGAGGAGAGGAAAATGGGTCGCCCACAGGGAGCTGTCAAGATCAGCATAGAGGGAAACAGAATGCCCCTGTAGTTCCTGCAGCTGGCCTGTGGGGGGCAGTAAGTCCTTCTGCATGGTGTGCAGTGATGGTGCAGCTGTGTGTGGTGTTTCCCTTGAAAAAAGTTTCCAGATAAAAGTCAGAGTGGTGCATCTGACTGTGGGGGAAGCAGCCGTTTTAGCCAGTAACATGACTCACCTGTGATCACACGGCACGGTGTGGAGTCATGAACCTGTGATGAGTCTGATGGAGACCCCTTGTTCATGTTATGAAGCAGGACACGTTACACGTTTTACCTATAATTCTGAGTGTCCAGGTGACGAGAGGTTTCCCTGAGCCATCAGCCTGGTTTGTTTTGGAATGATCAATCATCTAACAGCTCAACTGACACGGCCGTTGAAAGGGATGATGCTAGAGCTGAAGATCAATCAATCATTTCTGTGGAAAAAGTGCATTGGAAGGTTTCAGCTTCTCCAGTATGAGGAAATGTTGCTTTTTCTTTCTTTCTTCTTTTAACAGTTCTTGAACTGTTAAAGAAAACACATTTTAAAAAGCCGTTCATGTTTGAGAGGATGAAACCAAAACTTTTAACAAAAACAGACAAATTTGAGCAGCAGACCTGCAATAATCACTCAATCCATTGTGTAATGAATTTATCATGTGATCACAGTTCCATGTTTTTATACCTGGCCTTTTTGTTGTTGTTTGAAGTTCTGTGATTTTATTTGACATTTTAAGGTTTAATTGAGTTTATATATTTTGGGAAACCAGAATATTTTCCAGTGATGATTGATCATGTAACAGAGAGATGACAGGAAGCTCGGAGGCTTCGTTGAGGATGCAACTCCCACTGCATGTCTCTGGAGAAGTAACATGGGCTTAAGAGTGATGAAACACTGGGTAGAAAGTACACTGCTTTTCATCACTGCTTCCAAATTTTAAAAGATGTCATGTGTCAAATTCAATAGAATGTCTAAAGCAGAGATGCATAAAGAAATTATACTCTAATCAATGTGTTTCTAATTTATTGTTTCTGTGTCTGTTTCTTCCCTCAGGGTCCAGTCAAGAAAGGAATGTCCCGCGTTGATAAACAGATGCGTAGATTTGCTGACATCCGCCGCCTGACGAAGACGGGTCACGCTGTTAAAATCAGTGTTGAAGGCAACCGGATGCCACTCTGATTTTAACCTCCATAGGATTTATTCACTTTTTTCTTTTTTAATGTTTTGTTCCTGAACAACCCCCCCTCCCCCCTCCTCAGGTCCAGCTCTGGCTTACTAAGAGCCGAGGTCAAAGTGTGAACATCTACAGAGACACACACCTGTGCCTGGCCAAAACACATTAACATGATCAAGAATCATCCTTGGACTAAAGTTGGCAGTCAGCTTTGGTCATTGTATCTCCAAACATTAGTTACATTAGCTTTAACTCAAAACTAACTGTATCCATGGTGCTGGCATTTCTGCTTTACCTAAAAGTCACAAATCAGGAATAAACTAACATTGATCTCCATCATATTAGCTAATGTTAGCTGTCAGCTAGATTAGTTATCCCAAACTTTGCAAAATCTATAACATTAGCTTATGTTATCACTTAGCTTTGTTAGCAATATCTCGGAGCTATCCAGGTCTTGCAGAACAAGCCGGATCCATAACATAAACTTGTGTTGGCAATCAACTACCTCTACATTTGCTCCAAAACCAACTGAATCCTCCATGTCAATGAATGTTAGCACAATGCTAGTTTTACCCCAAGCCAGCTAATTAGCCTTTGTGCTATAGTCAAGTCAATAATATGAAATAATGCCAGAAGTGAGGGCATGCAAGCTAACCTGCTAACTGGTTATAAAGTGTTGATAATTAACTAATGAACACTATGGTGGCTTTCCCAATAAGCTAGTTAAGTTAGCCAATGTTCAGCTCTATCACAGAAATGACTGGTTTAGCAGTGCGTTAGCTTTACCTTCTAGCCAACTAGGTTAACTACAGTTACATTAGTTAGCTTGGTTAGTGTATTGGAGTGAAAACTAATGTAACTAATATTCATAATTTCTGCTTATTGTTCAGTTAAATGATCTTTATATGTTTATCAAGGTCTGGAACATTAGTTCAAATAAGCAGGTGGCTAAATTTTCTGCAAACCATTACACATTACACACTCATCTTAATTTCTGACCATTGATTCCTTGAAATATTTTTCAGCTGAAGACAAAGATCTGCTCACCCACTTAGACATTTCTAAGAATTTGTCTCGATACAAAACGATTTAATCATGTTTATGTGCTTTGGTCATATTGAATATCAAAATTGAATTACAATTCTCACTTTATTGGCAGTTTTCTCTTTTTGTTTTAAGAAAATAAAACTGTAAAAACCAAACTCTGAATATTAAGACTGCAGCTAATTTATATAGCCAATGTAAGGTTTTCTCGCAGCTGTTGTTTTCCATGAAGATCAAAAGCGGTCTCTGAGTACACAGGACTCAATGTTATTCACAACCAGACAACATGACTTCAGTAGTGCCACCAATATGCAGGTAAAGGTAAGATTAACCAGCCAACACCAGTAACGGTGAAAATGAAAAGAACAATGACAGATAGAAGGAGGTAATACTAAACATCAGGTTGCCCTGTGATGGTCCTGGTAGTTTGAGATGAATGAAATTCCCAGGTTCATTCTGATACTGGATATAAGAACAAAATTCCCCCATAACCCTCTTTGACTCTGAATGTGAAGGTGTTTGTATTTTGCTAACAGGCCGGCCAGAACTACCCCTCAGTCTGTTTTGTGCCCTCTCTGCTCCTGTTGCTCCTGTACAGGTGTAATCTCTCTAGGACTGTGTTCACACAGGTCACACTGTTGCTGTTTGATTTGGATCAGTCTCTACATTAAACAGACACCAGGACTTTGTAGTGAAAATGTGAGATCTGATTCATCCGAGTCAGTTTTACTGACTGTGTGAATCAGCCCATCTGTCTGCACTGTTCTGGATCAGATAATAGTTTTCGTATTAAAGACTCGACACAAACTTACCTCTGCTCTCTGAACTCTTTTGTTCTGTTGAAGTTCAGTGGAAATAAAAATCTACTTTTCCATTGATCTTCTCTAAACTACAATCTTTGCTGTCAGGGTGCAAATTATGGGCACTAATGATTTAGAGCTGCACCAATAGTGATTTACATGATCAATTCATGTTTGTATCTAGAAAATGTCATTAAGATTGTGTTTCTCTAAAAAATGGCAACAAATTACCATTAGTTTCCTCGAAACAAAGGTGATATCTTACATTTTTTCACCCCACGCCCCCAGATATTTAGTTTACTGTCACATGAGACAAAGAAAAGCTGCATTTTATTGTACCTGACACCTGTCAACTCTCCAGAAAAGTGGCAGTTTAGTCATCTGTTCCTGGCTGCTATGTATAATGATGTATGGATGTACCATCACTGGATCGTTGTGAAACAGAGGGAAACTTAAAACAAAAAGATTCTGATGGATTCAGTTCTGCAGCTACTATACCAGCGTCATGGTTCTGTGACGACACTGATTTGTGAACACATCATACACAAGATGGCCTGAGTTTGACTGGTAGGAAAATCTGAGCCCTTCAATTTCTTTGATTTAGTTTATAGAGTATCAAGAGTGACTGAAATTATTCTTACCTATAGGGAACACAAACATTCTTTATCTCAAAAACCTTAGAAAGATCGATTTTGTAATTGATGCTGTATATTTTAAATGTCCAGTATTAATTGAGACTAGTTGAAGCAAGGTCTTTACCCTCCAATGTGTCACTATGTCAATTCATGTCAATTTTTTAAATATGCAGTAATGGACAGATGAATGCTGCGTTTTCTTGACAGAGTTCTTTGTGTCAAAGTAAAGACATTTGCCAACGCCTGACCCTAAGAACAGAACAGTCTCAGCACAGTGATCATTTACTCTTTTTATTATGCACATTCAAACATTACGCAGTAAGAAGCATTTAAACAGTCGGTGCACAGGACTGAACATCAACAGGAACAAAGGATCAACAGGAAACCTTTTCCACTGCACCAGTGTGTCGCAGCCAACACTCACACACACCACCAGCCTGTAAATCTTCTACATGCTTCAGGTCCCAGTGATGTGCTGATGCAGCACTCGTAAGAACCTGAACCTGCTGCTTCTCATGCTGCTGACAGGAAGCTGTTATTCACGCGAAAACAACGCAAGCAGGTGTCTGCTGGTTTTAAAAGAATATTATGTTTTTCTATTCTCTTTTTAAGCCCTTATAAGATAAAAAAGAAACACTTTTTACAGAGGAAACATATTCTGTTATGGATCTTTTGAACTCTTCATGTTGAGACTTTTTGAGGCTGTTTTTAAGACTTGAAGCCTGAGCTAATGTAAATGCAAACAACACAAGTTGTTTTTGTAAATACTGCTGAAGGGTTCAGAACAGAGCCGGAGTCATGATCTGTAAATCTTTGATTAGCATTAACACTGGAAAAAGGGGAACGGCTAGCCCCAACAAAAAAAACACACCTGTCAACACCTAAAAATCACAGATTATAATATGTAGTGTTTTTGGTTAATCAGCACAAAGAGAAAAGTAAGAATCATAATATGAGGTTCTTTGAGGAGTTGCATGTTGGCATTACTGTGGAACAGCAACAGTGAGGTTGCCAGGTTTGGTCTCGTGCTCATACTGAGGCCGACACCTCTGATCACCGACCGTGTGGCCTGATAAACAGTCTGAATGATAACTACAGGGATTATTCATCCTGCCAGTGTAGAAGTCAGTGATCACAGGGGCTGCAGAAATTAATCTCAGCAGTGAGCATTCGTCACACTGATCAATGAAAATACATTGATTTGATTTGTTGAATTGTTATTTGACTCCGGCTGCTTAGATGTAAATTGATCTAATCTGCTTTGTGTTTCTGCTAAACTTGTGCTCTGAAGGAAGTGGTGGTCTAAGAAAATAAGAAATATTTTTAAGCCTCTGAAACAGAAAGATGTCTTGCTCTTGGCACAGTGAAATATTAGGTTTTTGGTCAAACATCTTAAGACGTTTTTTAGGAGCACAGCTCTGAACCCTGAACCATGTCCCAACTCCTGCTCTGGGCTTCACATAGACATGAGAATAATTTGATCAATTAGGAGAAAAAAAAGAAGAAGAATAAAGCTCGGGAGAGTGTAATACTGTGTTACTGCCTTTCTTTCCCCACTGGTTTAAATCTTACCTCTCCCAGAAGGAAAGTAAAGCTGCAGTTCCTATAATGACCAGTAGATAATGCTCAAAGAAAACTCACTACACTTATTAACATAATGGAAATGATGGATAAAAAAATAGGTGTCCAATTATAACAGCCTCTTTACAGAGGTTTCACATTGGCCTGATGATCAAACAGCTGTGTGGTCGGCTGGAGTCTGGTGCAGTGGAAACGTCTCTGTGTCGTCCTGCTGTGAACAGACCTGCTGCACTCGAGAAATACAACTACAGACAAACTCAAGTCAAGTTTTGTCACATGTTTCAGCTTTGAGCGTAGAGGTGGCAGACCTCTGGTCAGAGTTACAAGGGGGAGGGGAAGAGGGTGATGATGCATTCAGGTGACACCCTACAAAAACTGCAAGAAGGTTTTAATCGGCGGTTCAGTTGTGAAAGTCAGCTGTCAAATAATACCTCTGGTCATTGGCTGAGAAACTCTGTTATATTTGCTAAAACAGAAACTCTGCTCCACATCTGAGATTTAGTTTTTAGTCAAAATGAAATATAAAAATGTTTTCGGATTTATAAAACTTGTGCTGCCACATTACAGTTTGAATTCACCAAAATTCAGACATAAACGTGTTTTTCAAACACAGCAATAAAATATATTCAATGAGTCAGTTCTTATGCATCTTTTTTTGTTTATCTGAATTTAAAAAAAAAAATGTTTTAGTGCAGAAGTTTTTCCATCAGACATTTGAGTTAGGTCATTTGCTGAGAACAGATGCCATTCAGTGTCTGCTTTCTCAGATGCCTCTGTGTAGCAAACATTAGGATGTCACGTTAAGCTCAGTGTAGGATTGTATAAAACTAAATGAGGCTTTTGAATGTGTTTTTTATTTTAATGTTGCTCATTAAGGGAGCAAAAAAAAAAAAGGGCTCGCGCACATCCAGAAGTGCAGCCAGGTGCTGAGTCCAGGGAGACGAATATCAAAACCAAAAAAGGACTCGCAACACTGTAGGAGCTCCCAAATAAGGTTTATTAGAGGACTATAAAAAAAAGTCCTCTAATAAACCTTTGTATATTTGGGAGCTCCTACAGTGTTGCGAGTCCTTTTTTGTTTTTGTTTTTGTTTTTAATGTTGCTCATTAAGACATAATCATTGATCAAACCATGTGGATCAATCAGATAAAACAGTAGAGTTTTGTTTTGTTTTTTCTTTGGTCCTGACTTGTCTGCACTGGTGATGAATCTACCGAACAGTACCTGAATGCACCATCACTAAACATTCATCACTGTGCCGGGGTGGGGGGACGGGACTGGGGGGTGGTTGGTGTCCAAGTGAAAGGGAAGGTGGTGGAGCATTGACTGTGATCGGTGGGCGTGTCTCAGCAGGTGACTGGCAGTTGGTGATTGGCTGTTTCATGCATCAGTGGTGAGTCCTCTGCAGAGAGAGGGAGGAGCCAACACGTAATTCATGAAACTCATCAGTATTTTGTGAATGAGAGAACAGTGACTGTACCTGTCCACAGGGTGTGCTGTAGAGAGGGGCGGGATATCAGGGGGAGGGGGTGTGGCCTATCCTCTGCTGTTTGGAAGGCGACTCATGCCAATCCTGTCAATTGGAGGAGAATTGACTCGTCGTCGTGGCAACTCCACTGCTTTGCTGTGAACAGGGATGGAATGGAAGACACTGTTGGAAACAACAGCACACACTCATACACAAAACATTATTATTATTATCATAATCTCAATCTGTATTTCAGAGATGAAAACCTGGTTTTATTTTATGTTTTAAGCAACATTTGATCAATACTGTTTGAAATCCTTACTTCACAAATTCACATTTAACAAAGTGCAGCCTTCACAAATAGGTGGTGAACACTGACATTAGAACAATACAGCCATTCACTTCAGTCAGAGACGTTTGCTACAGTGTGTCTTATGTTTAGTTCTTCTTCATCCTCCTCATCTATCTTACACTGCACCATCTCCATTATAGTGGGCAACCAGAGCAGCTCAGTAGCCTCAGACTCAGAAGGCTGAAGTGGAAGAAGTCAGTCAGTCAGTCAGTCAGTCAGAAACTCATTTGTGCTGAGTCATCCTCTATTGAGTCTTCCGATAACTACCTGGCAGGACCACAGATGTATCTCAGGTGTTTCACACTTGTCCAACTGTACCTCTGCTTGTTTGTTGCCTGTTTGGTTTCCATGGAGCTGATTGACAGGCGGTCCAGAGGTGCGTTGTTGCCAGGGAAACTCCTCTTCTTCTTTGGCTCCATGACGTCATTCTCCATTCTCACCAGGTCATCCAGTCGGAGCAGCTTTGCTGTAAGCTCCTCCGGCTTCACCCCTGCAGCACGGGACCGAAGACCCACCACAGGTCTTAACACGGGTCGATCTACATACTGGAACACAAGGACAGGACAGGATACGTCTATGTACTAAAGGTAACACACATTGGGATCAGGCTATGAGCTGAAATCACAGAAAGCTGGGATAAGTCTTGTAACTAAATTCAAAAATGTCACAACACGGCCAATGAGTTTGTAGACAAAGGGTTTCCCCTGGTAAGTTAATGCCAGAATGGGCTGGATGTATTGCCTTCTTGTACATTTTAGACCTGATTTAAGATTATTTATTATAACTTTTATGACTTTATGTGGATCACAATTGGCATTTTTATTTATTCATTTATTTGTTGTGTGTAGGGGGCATTTCATGTCTCTGCTCCAGGAGAATCAAAGCTGTCTCTGACTGTACGGAAGGCAATGGTAATTAATTTAGTTTGGAGCTGGGGGATGGATGGAGAGGAGGTTTTTACGATTACATCCAGAATCATCAATTATGAACCTTAACTGGCTCATTTTCTTCTTGTGAACTTGCACAACACTGTATTTACACGTAGTTGTCAACAGCTGACTTCACAGTGATATCATGGCTGATGTGAAATCCAGCTGTTGTTTTCTATAAGGGAGTCTCCGTATAGAAAACACTGACCTCAGCAGAGGAAAGCCACCCTGCTCTGTTCACTGTTTTCCTACGTCAGGGCTCCATGTTGTGGATCAGCTCTTACATCACGACCCTGACAGCGAGCAGTTTCTCACTTCCTGTCCGCCTGCTGCCTCTGATGAGTCAGACGATCGGGTTTCATCCAGACTAAACAGCGACCACCTTGAGGTTTGTGTCCTGCGGCCGCTCGCACCTCAGGGCTTTGTTCGCTCTGATGTTACATCACCTGATATCGGCACAGGGGCCCTCGGAGGGAGGGGCTGTTTGATTTGGCCCTCGGGGTGATTTGATAGGACACAATCTGATCTGCCGCCTCACCGTCTGATCCTGACTCTGATCTCAATCTGACCACTCTACCAGGGATTTTACTGCATCAGAACCAGACTACAGGCCTCACCAGAGACTGGTCTCAGTTTAATACTGTATATACTGTATGTGTGACCCACAAAGGAGACCTCGTAAATGTAGCTGACAAGTTCTTCTACTCACAAATCTATTTCAACTCAAAGAAATACTCCAGCTTCAATGGAATTAATTTATAAATGTATTGTACGTACTGTATAGTTTCCACTTTAATTACAGAACATTTAACTCTGAAATGTTGCATTTGTGTACAGACTGCCCTACACAGAGTGACTCTATATACATTTTGTTCCTTTGTTTTAGATTCTGCTTCTACTATTTGATTTATTTTTCTGTGTCCAGGCCGTGTAAGGAAAGGACTTACATTAAAACTACATGCTGATAGACTGTTTTACTGATAAATACATTGAATTGTATACTTCAGACTAAGGTTATGAGTTTCGTCCAGCACCTATATTAAACCTTTTGTAGGACATCAGCTAGTAGTTGATGAACTGTCTATTTCATGGAGTGTATTTTTACTCATCTCTTGAGTGTTAAGTTTTCCAGCAAATTTTTCTGTTGAACAAGTCAATAACAGTTGATGTCTAACTGCAAAAGCCAATGTTACTGATTTAATGTAAACCACTGGGTTTTATATCCAGCTCAGTTCTGTGATCCAAACTTCAATCAACATTAAAAACACTTCTGTGGTGTGTGTTTGTGTGTCTGACCTGAGGTTGATGTTGGACTCTGAAGCCCTCGACACTGCAGTGCAGCAGAGTGATGGAGAGCAGGCAGGAGATCGGCAAAGAGAACTGCATCTGAAACAACAAGATCAACATGAATGCATCACTGATGATGGTGATGATCAAACTGACCACAGTGCAGTGTCTGCAGCAGCTGCAGAGGTGAGTTTATGGTCTGACACTGATGAATTACTTCAACATAAGATGTGATTAATGAGTCAGATCAGCACATCTCTGTCACACATACAATTAATCACCAAGAGTACATCAGAGGCAGTTTATGGTTCAGGAACTTGTCCAAGGACATTTTGAAATGTGGACCAAAGGAGTTGGGTCTGATTAGAGAAGCTGTCGTATCATTAATGTCGTAACTGATGATGTTTAATTAACATCGTCAGTCGTAAAACATGCTCTTAACAGTGGCATGTCGCTCCTCTATTAATTTTATAACGATACAAAATTCATGTGTAATTCTTGTGATGTTTGCAGATACACTTCTGTTTGGAGTCCAGGATGTCTGACTCTCTCAGCTGCACATGAACACAGCAGCAGCTTCATAACAGAGGTCAGAGGTCACAGACACACACAGACAGACAGACTGTATCTGGTGTTGTGTTGTCAGATGTGACAAAATGTTTTTCTGAGGATGTAAAGTTCACATCAAACAGGTGCTGTGTATGTTTGTGCATATCATTCAGATGTTCATCAAAAGTACTTTTAGAAAAACTTTTGTTACTCTTTATACTGGTTATTATTGTTATAAGTTATCCAGGACCACAAGACATCATCCAGGATGTGTACAACGAAAATGTGAAATGCTTAGACCGTGGAATCGGTTGGTCGTTTTAGAAATTCCAGAGGAGAGCAGAATATGTGAAATGTGTGAGTTAGATGAAGTAGAGAGTGAGTCTCATTTCCTTGTATATTCTACAAAGTATGATGATTTGAGAGAAGTATTATTTCATGGAATCTGTGGACAAAACCCTGAAATAGTTTGGTTCTCTGATGAGCAGAAGCTGGAGTGGTTGTTTAAAGCCTGGAAAAGAAGACAGGGAAATTAGTTTAATTAATTTCTGATGATTTCCTCGTATTGTTGATGTATTGTTTTCCTTTTCTTTTTTTTTGGATACTGGTTTTGAACCCCTGTTTGTTTTCTTATTTCTTTGATGTGTTGATGATGTGCTCTGGTTCCGGCGTGTTTTCTTGGTGTCTTAAGCCCATGCGGGCTGGGCATACAGAAGTATACATGACACAATAATAAAAGTAATTCATTCATTCATTCATTCATTCATTCATTCATTCATTCATTCATTCATTCATTCATTCATTCATTCATATCACTTGTCACAACAGACACAGAAAACCTGCTGAGAATCAGTGTGGAGTCTGGAATCAGGGACAGGTGTCGACCAAACCAAGTTTTCTCATCTCCCACTCTCCCACTCACCCACACCCACCCACACACACACAGACACACAGCATGACAGTTTTAGCTCAGCTGACGTCTGAAGTGTATTGTCCAGCAACATCGGCTAATTTTAGCATTTTCCATCCCTGCAAATAAATGCCTTTTGACCGTCACATGCACGTTTGCACGTCACGTGCACGCCCCTGCATTCCCCGCTGATACACACACACAGACACACACACATAGCCTACACACCCACTGAAATGCACATTATTCCCCCAAACAGATGACACAGCAACGCACTTACCTTCAACATCACACACATGCTGGATGATGTCTTGTGGTCACGGACATATACAATCATTTGCAACCATTTTCACACACACACTTTTCTGCCATTCACAGCACTGCTGACGCAGCACTCATTTATGCACATGACAGGACCCACACACACATTGCAAATTCTTCCATTCACAAAAATACTCTGTTTCCTCCCTGCAGCCCAGCAGCAGACTGACCATCATTGATTAGATCCATCAGGAGACACCTGAACACGTCACACTCAACTCCTGTAGCATTTTAATTTTAATTTAGAGATTGTTTGGAGATTGTCCTTCCAAAAGGAAATGTAATTGAAAAGGGAATCAAACTTTCAATACACTTATTCAAGAATTTAATCTAAAGTCTAACAGAATGTCTTTAATGTGTATGTACCACAATATAAGATGAAGACAAAATATGGCACGCCAATATCAGATTTAAACAATATGTCAACTGCAAAATCATGCAAAACAATACAAAGCCGGGCTGTGCAAACATAAAAATAAATAATATGGGTCCAAAACAACAATTTACCCCAATTCCCCAAAACACCAGCAGCCACATAATTAACTTACAGTTATTATTGGTTTTCTTGACAGCAAATTCACAGCAAAACAAAACACACAGGAGACCAACAGCTGCAGTGACATCATCATCAAATAAAAGGTTCATTAATAAAAACTCATTTAGATACCAACGGTCAGCTGCAAAGAGTCGAATTCTGCACTGGAGCACACACCTGCAGGTGTGTGAACCTGCACACCTGCACACCCACCCACCTCCACCACACACACACACACACACACACACACACACACACACACACACACACACACACACACACACACACACACACACACACACACACACACACACACACACACACACACACACACACACACACACAAACAGAGTAACATGCATGTACGTATCAGTGCCTGTACCTTCAGTGTGGAGTGGAGTCTCTGTGAGGAGGAGTGTGTGTGTGTGTGTCCTGCTGTGTCGTCTCTTCTCTCTGTTTCTGTGTCATGTTGTGGCTTCACATCAGGTTTTATAGCTGCTGCCCGGGAATCTAGTGTCCAATCAGCAACCTCCGCTCCTGTGACATCACTTCCTGTGCTTCTTTTCCACTGTGTGTGTGTGTCTGACATTTCAACATCAGGTCCATTACCTGCTAATGAAAGCTCCTGGGAGCAATCACACCTCCCAACCACCTCTCACCTCCTTTCCTCCTGCAGCTCACTCTTTAAAAATAAACACGTTCATATCTGTTGTCTTGCTCTCAGAGTCAGGACTGGCAAACTGTCTCGCTGCATCTGCTGCTCCCTAAATGCAGAGCACTGGGAGCACTGGGGACAGAAGAGACAGCGGATGAGACGGACTCAGCTGTGTCAATGTCAGTCAAACTCCCCATAACAACTTCATCTAAACATGACAACAAAAGTTCACAAGGAGTGTTCACCTCGGCCTGACCTCCATCATGTCTCGATCACAACTATGTCTGACTAAGTTTCTGTAGATCTGAGTGTCAGAGATTCACTGTCCTTCTGAGAAGAAGATCAGGGAAGAGTGGGAGAGCAAATATTTTCGTAATAGTGAAGAACTTGTTTTTTTTCTTTAGTTAGATTTAGTTAGTTAGTTGCTTTGATTGTTGCTCAAGTTCATCTTCTACATGACGTCAGTAACAACACTGGCACCATGAGGAATCAAATCAAGGACGCACGTGGTTCAATCTTACTGAAAAAAACGTAAATATGAAGTAAATATAACTAGTAGTAATTTTGTGTTTACATCCATATGTTGTATTTACCTAAAATGTATCTGTGTTTACTTATGGAGTAACTTAAACTTAAAACTCAAAAATTGCATCTAAATATTGATGAACATGTGATTTACTGTAAGCTGATGCATCATCTTCAGACTGAAACTAACCTAAAGCTCCTCTCTGGTGTTTTGACTAAGTGATGCTTCATTGACAAGTTCCCCTGCACAATACACTCACCATCACTGATCAGTCACTAATATTAATGTACCAAGTGTGTGGAGCAAAAGATGCAGTGCTGGCTGATGTGCTAAATTATGTAAACAATGATGTTTTATGTGGAAGGAAATGTCTTCATTATATTCATTATATATCATAGTATTTATTTCATTCATTACATTACTGTATTTCATTTGGCAGATGGTTTTGCCCAACGTGATTTATGATAAGTGCTTCCACACCACCCAGGACCAAGAGCTTCACATCATAAAACAGGGTGTGTTTCCCTTTTAAAGAAATGACTAAAAACATGTTCTCTTCAAAATTCATCACATTTATTTGTGAAATAACGGATTGTTTGAAACAGTGGAGACAAAAAAGCTGGAAATTCAGAGTCTCCAGCATTAAGGGAGACCATGGGTCACACTCAATGTCGTACGCTGACTCAGCAGTATCAGTGACAGTAAGGTAAGCCAACCCTTCATCTATTGTAACTTTAGCTTTGTCAACGATACATGACTCACGACAACTGTAAACTTTCTTTGTACCGATGAGAAAGTTCTACAAGAAAAGTCGTGTGGTTTGTATTGCTGTTGCCACGGGTGACAGGGTCCTCTTCCATGGTGGGCTTCCCTCTGGGGCCGGACGACCTCTGCACTCTCCCTCCATTTAGTCAGGACGGAGGATTGGATCATTGAGAAAACACACCTGGGTTAATAATAGTAATGACACTGCAGCTAACAGGCTAATAATGACGGAAACCCCCGCACCCTTTAATTAGTGACAACCTGTGATGTCATGTTACCCCACAGTCAACCAACTCCTCACCTCACCTCATCCCTGCTGCCATGGGAGCAGAACATACAGGCTTAAATAAATTTAGGCAGATAGATTTGTTAGATGCATCAGGGTGTTTGCATGGACTAAACAAGATTAAAGAGACGAGTAAACACACACACAGGACACGACAGCCTTTACAGCACACACACACACACACACACACACACACACACACACACACACACACACACACACACACACACACACACACACACACACACACACACACACACACACACACACACGGACATGCTGGAAAATGTGAGTATTGAGAAGGATAATTGTGTCTCTCCAGAACAATGGATGCGCAGTAGCTGTGTTCAGACTGCATAATGCATTATTAATATAGTTATATGTGTTATAATTGTCTTATAAACGTGTATAACTATAATTATAAACACTCATTAATTATCATAAGGCTTTATAACAATAAGCATAAGACATCATAGAGCATTTTGTAATGGCTTATAAGGTCTTAGTATAATAATAGAGTTATAATGCTCTATAATGTGTTGTGCTTATTGTTATAAAGTCTTATGTGATTTATGAGTGTTTATAATGATAGTTATACACGTTTATAAGCCAATTATAACACATTTTAACTATATTTATAATGCATTATAAATGTGGGCATTGTCAACGAGTTACTAACAATTATAACGTATTATAATACCTGACCTTATAAGTCAAGATAAAATGCTTTATAGTGTGTTATGATTATTGTTATAAAGCATTATGATCATTTATAAATGTTTATATATAACTATAATTATACAGTGTTATACAGTGTTATAACTGTAATGTTTGCTCCTCAGGTCAGAGAGGAGCAAACATTACAATGTGTGCCGCTCATTGGACCCTTTGGTGTCGATTTTTGAAACCAGTTTTACAGCCGGTAAAGAAAAATCATCAGCCTAGACATGCTAAATGCATCCTGTTCAGACACACTGTCTTCCATTACTATTATTAAATTTAAGTTGATCCTAAGGCCACAGCCTGGACCAGGACCAGTACGTAAGTTCAGTGTCCTGTTGTAAGACCATCGTGTTCCTTCAGCAGAGTCATCTGAACAGTGTCGACTCTGTTACTCCAGTGATGTGTCTCTGTGTTTTTACTTTTACTTTGACTGGAGGTGAATCAGCAGAGGTCAAACTGTAAAGTTTAAAATCACATGACCTGCTCTTAAGGTGAGGAACAAATATAGAGCCACAGGTGAGTCATGAATCTGGCTCCCAGTTTTTAGCCCGCATCCTCTGTAATGTCACTGTGGCAACAGCGACAACACAATCACCAATAGCAACAGCCATTAGGACATGTGGCGCCAACTTGGCTGACAAAATGCTGTGGCAAACCATCATCATGCCCTGAATACAGTGTCCTGTACAGCCACTCCTGGAGTTGGAGACTCTTCATCTCTGTCTGGAGAAGCTGCTTACACCTGTTCACCAGGATTTGAGGACCCCTATGGTTTTTCACATGTGAGGGAGTATAACAATGGCAAAGCACACTCCCATAATTAAAAACGTAGTTAAATCTGTCTTTACTGCCGCTCCCAAAATAAAAGATAGAGAATAGTAAAAAGTACTTTTCCTGTGTTTCCTGTAGGACTGGGCCTGGTCCTACAGCCCCTCTCCCGTCAGCCTGCTGTCATGCTGACTCTGCACTAACAATGTAAAGCTCCAGCTTTTGATTCTCAGAGATCAGGTGACTGAGATCTTATGATTGAAGCTTCTCTTGGCCAAATCAAGCCTGTAGGATTCCCCTGGATATTCCCCGTCGTCCTCCGCCTCTCACCTCCAGCTCTCCCCGACCTCACTGTTTTCACTCTGAAAGCTGAGATTTAACCGTGTCACTCTTTTCCCATTAAGCTGGCCTACTCTCCCTGCTTTTCCTGGCCCAGCCTGCCCACCAGAAGCCGCCTTCATCAGCTCTTGTTGACTGAACAATTCAATTTTCAAAAACATTGTTTTCCTATATTCCATGTTGTAAACTGTTTTCTTATTTGTACACAACATCTACTGCACGTTGCTTACCCTGAGATTTCTCACATTTTTTCCCTGTTAAGGTTTTTTTGGGGGAGTTTTCCTCAGTCGATGTGAGCGTCTAAGGGCAGAAGATGTTGTTACGATGCCATGTAAAGCCCTTTGAGACAAACTGTTTGTAAAAAAAAAAGGGCTATACAAATGAACTTGCCCTGCCTTAACAAGAATATCAACTGTTAGAAAACCTACACCTTAGTGCTTCTGTGTCCATTCAAACATCAGGACTCTGAGACCTTTCTTCAACAAACCAGTTACTACACTCTTAGGCTCCAGCAGCTGTATTTCCAATGTCAGCTCCCAGGAGGAACACAGTACTCTGTGTTTTCACTGTGTTTCCATGATGGAAAAAAAAGAAAAAAAGAAAGAAGCGATATGTTTCTGTAATTGCGGATAACACATTGTGTAAATGATGAGCCCTGTAGATGGAAGACAACATTAAACACACACACATGGTTCAAGATCAGCATATACATGTATCTCCAGGTGGCCTGTTGACCACTTGCTGTCCACTTATGTCCCTTCATGTTGCCTGTTGCCGGAACTTTCTACCATCCATCATTCAAAGCACTCAATCTTATCCGTTCAATTGAAATCCTGCTTCTGGCAGGAAACCACAACACTGATACATGATCAAAGAGGACATTATGTCATTGACAGCCAGGCGACCATTAAAACAGCGTAACCATGATAAGGATCACGTATTTCTTTGGTTTGAGAATTTACTATTTGGAACAATGCAACAACACAACTCAACAACAAACTTACAGTATAACAACTGAACATTTAAACCAAAAAGTTCAACAAAAAAAAAAAAAGAAGAAGAAGAAAAAAAATCACATAACACAAAGGTTGCTCGGCTCTGTGATGCAACAGTTAGGCCTGTGGTGGGCAAGGCTGATGACATTAGAGGAAATTTTCCTCAGACCATTTTCAGAACGGCCTTTGCATTCAGCAATGGCCATGAAGGACCACAGTAGACTATTTCAGAGGCCCCTGAAGTGGAACACTGCTGGAGACTTAAATACACATCCGAGGAAGCTTAGGTTAAGCTCAGGCCGCCAAGCACAAGAGAGGGAAAACAAGACTAATACCCCTTTTCCACTGAAATGAGCAGGTTTTTAAATCTGGTAAAACAAATCTCATCCCCAGGTTGTTGCTCCTGAGAGAGTGGTGAAGCCATTGTGTCAGACACTTTAATCTGTGATTGTGTGTTTAAAAAACACATTTTGAAGCTGCACAAAGCCGGTACCTGGACAGGTGACAGGGCTGTCTGTCTGTGCTCTAAGGCCTTACAACAGGAAAAGGGGTAAAAATTCAGGTAATGTGACCTGATGGGTGTGAATGATGATTAGACCATTTTCTCATTGCCAGCAAAAACCAACAGATCTTAGCAGTTGTTGCCAGTGGAAAAGGGCCTAAAGGAACTAAACATGTAAATGTCCGTCCTGCCAGAGCAATTATTACACAGCAGAATCTGAATTATGAGCCATTCACAGTAACCACAAATTCAATTCAACAATTCATTCATGTTCAAAATCAATTTAATTGGAAAAGGCTCAAAACCAAGTGAGAAATGTGTGAAACTCACACACTGCACATGGGACGTGGGGTGAGCTTTCTGGAGCAGACTCACACAGCTCTGCTGCTTGATGGATGACAGAGTCATGAGACAAGGTCTAAAGTTTGATTTCTGTTCTAGCTGAGGAGCACCAAAGTGCATTTTAGCATGACACTGGACCCCTGCCCTGTTCGACTCCCTCAACATGCTCACAGCAACAGGATGTGATGTGGTTCACAGATGATGCCTCTGTAGACTGGAGCTACACTTTTCTGTGTGATAATGAAAACTGCAGGGCGCTGGACAGGCTGACGGTGGAGGACAAATCTATTTAACACATACAGCCGGTGGGATTATGGAGAGGGGGTGGGGTGGGGTGGGGTGTGGGAAACTGGGATTCCCAGTTTCCAGACTCTCTAACCTGCTCGAGCTCCCTCACACTCACATATAAATGGTTGAGTCATGACTTCCTGGTTTTGACCGGGAGTCGACTCCACTCATCAACGTGAGCTCAACCTGTGAAATCCATCAGCTGCTGCCGGAAACTCTCCACTGACACCAACACCGGAGAAACTGAGGGATAATTATGGCTCATGCAGCAACACTTGGGTCCACAACTACGTTATAATATCTGTGACGTGTGATTAGACGAGGCCAGGCTGGAAACAAACTAACAGGTCATCCAAATGAAAGGGATAGGATCTCTTCACACGGTTGTGTGGATGTTTGGGCTTATCTATCTATCTATCTATCTATCTATCTATCTATCTATCTATCTATCTATCTATCTATCTATCTATCTATCTATCTATCTATCTATCTATCTATCTATCTATCTATCTATCTATCTATCTATCTATCTACAGTATCTATCTATCTATCTATCTATCTATCTATCTATCTATCTATCTATCTATCTATCTATCTATCTATCTATCTATCTATCTATCTATCTATCTATCTATCTATCTATCTATCTATCTATCTATCTATCTATCTATCTATCTATCTATCTATCTATCTATGCAGAGATACATACTGCCCACCAGTTTATGCAGAATGCCTACTTACCTACCTGCCCGCCTGCTGGTCCATCCATCCATCTGTCCGTCTGTCTGTCCTTCCATCTGTCTATCGATCTGTCTGTCCATCCATCCTCTCATCCTTCTTACAGTAATGGTATCTTCCTAATGACCTTACTCATGACCGTTCTTCTAGAACCACTCTCGGGCCAAACTACACTTACGGCTTTTATTTGTAACATTTGTTCTGTCACATTGTGTCTGTAATGACCGCCACAGTCTCTCCATTAGGAGACTTTTACCAGGATTTATTGATGTTGCAGTGTGTGACACTGCCTGGTTGATGGCAGGGTATTGCACTTCTTCAGCATTTGGATGTTGCCTAAAATTAAGAGAATGATGCTGCTGTCTTGTACGGACATTTTTATCATTTAAGGGAAATTATGCAGCTGCTAATGTGTGGACTTTTGGATGTGGTCCAGATGGAGCAGAAGACAGAGGACACAGGGCTGTTGTTTCTGCTGTACCAGCTGCTTCACATCACACACATTATCCTCATTTTCCACCCAATTAACCTGTGTGTGTGTGTGTGTGTGTGTGTGTGTGTGTGTGTGTGTGTGTGTGTGTGTGTGTGTGTGTGTGTGTGTGTGTGTGTGTGTGTGTGTGTGTGTGTGTGTGTGTGTGTGTTCAGTAGCCATGTCAATGATCCATGTGATTGACTCATTACTGATTAAACACATAAAAGGACACAGGGAGCCAATCAGCACAAAAAACACACCTCTCCTTTGCTTTCCCAGCATCACCTGGGTGTGGCTGAGCTGCAGTAGGAACTTGGTGACAAAACATTTCTGCTGTTGTTTGGTCTCCTCTCCTCTGCTCGTCCAATTAAACTGTTTGGGGAAATGAGCCAGGGTCACAGATGTTCACTGATGAACAAACCTGACAGAAATTTGAATGACACAATGACATATTTTACAGTAAATAAAAAGAAACCACTTTCTTTCCCTCCCACTGCTGTGGTTCCAGCTGACGCCACAGTGTGGCAGTAGAGTAAAGGAGAAGAGGAATCTTCACTCTGGACAGAGAGCAGTTTTTCACATTTTTCTATCAAAACCGACCTTACTCTGTTTCATTTATATGTTATTAATATATTATTATTATTATTATTATTATTATTATTATTATTATTATTATTATTATTATTATTATTATTATTATTATTATTATTATTATTATTATTATTATTATTTATTTATTTTTAATAACTTTCATTTATCAATTGTCAGACATAAAATGCATAGGTACATACAAATAGTATTATTATTATTATTTTTTTTTACATTCAAGAACATAAATGAACAATCCCCCCACCCAGCCACCCCACCCCATCCACCCTGGTAATTTTAAAGGTTAAGTATGTCATATTTAGATGGGGTGAGCCACACACTCTCTTATTAATATATAATTAATATATAATTAGTAATTCCTTCAATCAACAAAATATGGTCCTGACAGCCCTCTGTTAAACCATTAACATTTCTTCACTCCTTAAGTTGCATTTCAAAATCCAACCAAACCACTTCTAGCCTTTCACTGTTTTGTCTCAGGACAGGAGGCCCTTGAACTTACTTAAAAACATTTAAAACTTCTTGGAGAAATTAAAACTTGTTTTTAAAAAAACATGGAAATGCCTTGTAGAACTGACCTAACCCCCTTTGGGACACCCAGATGCTCCTCAGGAAACCTCAAGAACTGCAGGCATTTCTGTTATTTTCCCTTTCAGTCCTTTCCTCCCATTTTTTTAATCTAAGGACTGCATATTTTAATGTTTGGAAGACACAAATGAATGTCTTTATTAACTGACATCATATTGGATTCTGGTTTTCATCAGTATAGTGTTTTGCTGTTGACTCTGATTTGGAAGAAAACAAGTGTGAAGTGTGGCTTTGGAAACCTTGAAACTGTCTCCCAGAGGTCTTCAAAGGGACACGCTGACTGACAGCAGTTACACTGTCTAATAAATCTCTTAGTGGCATTTAACCTTTCTATTCTACTAAACACTGCTGCGGCATTAATCTGTTTGATCAGATGACATTTTAAATTCGGTTATCTCACTGATAATCTGACTATAGTGTCTGTCCCTCAAAGAAACACCACTTGAAGTACTTGTATCTGTCTAATAATCTGACACTGACATGCAGTCATTGTCATGCAGTATCTGTTTACCTGTCAGTCTGACAGGTTAAAAGGGTAGAAGCTGTTAAGGTAGTCCATGTAAAAAGCACATATAATCAGAGTGTCAGCGAGCGGTTGGTGGCTCCTGGCAAAAGATGAAAGTGTAACACAAGGTGATGGCTGACGGTAAGAGTTTGATGGACAGGCCAAGTCCCGGCGCCCGTAAGCGGTAAACCATGTTAACATAAAACTGAAAACCAACAGCACGCCAACAGCACTTTGATGATGCTGATGCCAGGCCGACACAGGCCCACCCTGCTGGGATTAGAAGGAGGACACTGCTGCAAACATGTAGACAATGAATAGATGAGTATAGCCAACGTGAACCATTAGAGGAGCCTCTGCCTGCTCCATGCGCAGGTACAGAAATGAAACAGTAGTTTTGTGTTTTCACCCTTTAATTACAACACACTTATTTCATACTCATACTGATTGCTTTCCAATCACCCTTCTGTCTTTTTATTTGGTTTCTATGAAAGTCATCTTGCTGAAATGTGTGGTCCACTCAGACCATTTGATGATAAATTAATGCTAATTGTAAACTGTTTGGCGCAAGTGAGGTACATTTTGACGCCAATATAGAGCTAATTATTCAATGGTAATTAATTTAATGTTAATGGTCCTCTGTGTGTGTGTGTGATTGATGCCAGTTGCCCCCTCTGACAGTCACACAGTGGCAGTGTCACTCTGATTGGTGAATTTCACTGAGCATGCTTACTGGGGACGCCTGCTGCTCCATCACTACGGGGACAACACACACTGCAACCGAACATGAACACAGACACAGACACAGACACAGATACAGATACAGACAGACACACGTATGATATTAATGTGTTTAATTGGCTTTAAGTTGTCGTGGAACATACTGGATCAGCGAGAGCTATTCAACCACCAGTGACTCCAGCTCTGCAGTTTTACTGTAATAAAAACATGGGTAAACATCTGCTGTGGTGTTACAGTCCTTTCTTTCTTCTTTACATCAAGACAAACAATGTTCCTCTCAGAAATCTCTCTCAGACATCCGGGATGGTTTCAAAATAAAAGCTTCAGTGACGTTTTCAAGTGGTCAGTGGGAAATCTGACAGTTATCCATTATGTAATCAAATGCCACACAGAGGGTCACCACAACACAACAAGTAAATTATATGTAGTAGTAAATGTCTGTTCTGATTGGAGTGCTCCACAGTTATCACTCTAATGCTGTTACAGTCAGTGAAGCTCCACAAGTAGCTCATCCCATCCCTAGTTCTTGACATCCGCAATATCCACATATCAGTCAGGAGAAAATCATAACAGGTACAATAGAAATATAAATTACATATATGAACAGAGGGAGTAGACTTCTCATGGAAAGATCTCCAAATAGTTGAGAACTTCACCTGTAGTCAGGACTCTGGTGGTGCTGGAGAAGATTGGACGTCAACAGGCTCAGAATCGTCAAGTCATCCTTTATTGACATGGGATGTTCCCAACCCACAATTAAGATCTGAACAAGGACGTTAACTTTCTTTAAATCTCTGCTTAAAATCCAGTTCTTTGTTTTAGCCTTTGGTAATGTTTGACACATTTTTCCTTTCTTTTCTTTTTTAATTTTTTTAATAATGTTTTATCCTTTATCATTGCTGTTATTGTTATTTCATATACTTCTCCTTATCACTTATTGTCAGATGTTTTGCATAATGATGATTTTTTGCATACAATTGATTCTTGAAGTTGTTTTTTAATTTTTTTTTGTTCTACACTTTTTAGTTCTCTCAGGTACTTTAGACTTTTTTTCTGGATTTTCATTATTTCTGATTAGTATTTAACTACAGTATAGTATAGTATAGTATAGTATAGTATAGTATAGTAATCAACTACATAAATAAAGTTATTATCATTATCATCACAATTACAAACACTGGTCAAGAAGTCTTACTGAAAACCTCAGTCACACTCACATGTAGACAGGTGATGTAAGTTTTAAACTTTCAGGATTTACAGTAGCTACATGTGATCCAGGTACACACACAAACACCTGCAGTTCAACATAACCAGTTGCCTCCCACAGGCTTTAAAATCACAGATCACTCATTTAAAGGAAGGTTGTGTGTATTTTTCCCTGAGGGCCACATTCACGATTATTGTGCAATCCTTCAATAGTTTAGCTTTTACTACAACTACTACCGTTACCAGGGTGACCAGCATTGTTGGCTCTGTGGTTGCCCCTTCAGGCTTGGCTGCTGTTCAGACACTCGGCGTAGCTCTCCAGGACCCCCACCTCACCCCACCCCTCACACCATCCTCCCCTCTATAGTATTTGGGTTAGAGACACAACAACCACCAACAGTTCTTCTCTCAGCCTTTTCTGCTCTATTTTGGTGCCTTTGTGGCAGCGGCTGCATTGGTCTTTCAGGGGACTGTGTGTGCGTTTGTGTGTGTAAATGAGGTGTCTGGAACATTGAGAGCTGCTGTCACCCTCACAGAGTACTGAGTTTGTCCTCATGACATGACATCAGAGATAAGAGGCCTCACGCTCTGAGTCTTCTCCTTGATTCATATGATACAAATACAAATATATAGGAATAGGAATAGGAATAGGAATAGGAATACAAACACAAATGCAAATTGCTTTATTAATTGATTGGGAAATTCATGTCCACTGTGATTATGGATCAGATACTTAAATCACCAAGAGAAGAGCAGATCTCCCCTGCACTGGTCTTTCCTCACTGGTTACCAGTAATAATAACAGTGATAGTTGTATTTATAGAGCACTTTTCAAGTAAAAGCACAAAGTGCTTTCCTAAAATAAAAAGACTCAATCACACAATGAAAAACATTATCAAACAGAACACAAAGTGCATAAGGAACCAGAACATCCTTGCATACACCAACATATGTATGTGTTACCCTCAAATGAAAGAAGCAGCTTTGTTAGTTGTTTGAAAATGCCATTCTATAAAAGTAAGTTTTATGAGGCAACTTAAAAACCATGTCGGCCCACCTGATGCTCAGAGGGCAGCTGTTCAGAGCCGAGGAACCAGGATTGCAAAGGCTGGATCACCTTTTGCTTTTAACCTGGGCTCTGGAACAGCGAGAAGGCCCTGACCTGCAGACCTGAGGGGCCTGTTCAGATGGAA
Source organism: Trachurus trachurus (assembly GCF_905171665.1). NCBI lineage: Eukaryota > Metazoa > Chordata > Actinopteri > Carangiformes > Carangidae > Trachurus > Trachurus trachurus. Next base: position 22,709,781 of record NC_139892.1, on the reverse strand, counting down.
AGATGAGAGGAGCTCTGTTATGTATCCTGGTGCCAAGGTATTTAGAGGCTTAATTCAAAAGGGGATGGGAAGCCATTGCATTGAAGCCAAGACTGGTGTGATGTGGGCTGACCATTTAGTTTGGTTTAAAAGTCTAGCTACTGAGTTTGAGGTACTTTGGAGCTGTCCAATAGCTCAATTGTTCAGATAAATCAGGCATTGCAAAGATGGAGGAGGAGAGGCTGTATCTGTTTTAAGATATGCGCCGGTCCAAATATGAGAAGTTCTGTGTTATCAGGGTTGAATTTTAAGAAATTTTGGGATATCCAATTTTTAATGTGGGTAGCTGTGTAGAGGGTTAGGTAGGTTATTAAACTGGTGTCCGATCATTCCACTAGCACAGGTAAAATCATCATCTGAAACAAAAATAACTTTCTGTTTGCTAGGTAGGACCAAAACCAGTACAGAACTGAGTTTTTAACCTTTTCTTTGTTTGACTTTGATTTTATGCTAAATTAATTATATGTTGATAAATAAATGTTATAATATAACATTTTCTAGTAAACCGTATGTGAAATTATCTAAAAGTTCACTGGAACTGAATTTGTTGTTTCCCCAGAGGATTCACTCCTTGTGACCTCCTGACCTTTTGTCTCTTTACATTCTCAGCTCCACTGATGGGGAAACTCAGCTTGTTCATACTGTGGCTGTAATGACTGCAGCCTCTACGGGACACTGGTGGGAGTTTTTTTTAAAAGGACTAAAACAATCACCTGTGTGCGCTCACATGTATTTTGGCTGTTTTGGGGACATTAACTGCTGTGTTAAATCGAGCCGTCTTAGCACAGAACTCTAATATGGAAGTAATGAAAAGTTGTGTGGTCAGATTTGAGATTTAGAGGCGTTAGTTTGCTGGATTCCTGTTGGGATTAAACCAGATTAGTTTGTGGAGTGGAGGGAACCTGCGGTGGGAACAACAACACACCTGCAGACCACGACTTCAACCTGCTGCTGTTTGACTGAAATATTAAAATGTCCTGATTGCACTTGTTTCTCAGTCATGACCTCACTTTCACACAAGTCACAAATGCAATATCAGAGTTTGTTTCTTTTTTTATACATTTAAAGATAATGGCTGGGAAAGAAAAGTTTGCACAGTGATTGATTGAGGTTCTGACTTTGACATTACTGTTACATTATTCACTGCACTTCAATGTGTATTTTTGCAACTGCGGGCAATTTTAAGTCCCAGCAGTGAAAATTTGTATTTATTTTAAAAAACAATACTTGATTACACATCCTGACATAAAAGAAGTACTTAGAAATATCTTGATAATATTAAATAAAAACACAATACCAATAACATTAATGACACATGTTATGCAATGTAACACTGCTTTTTTCAGACAGACAGACAGACAGCGGCAAAAGTACTCAAAACTTCCAGGACACACACACACACACACACACACACACACACACACACACACACACACACACACACACACACACACACACACACACACACACACACACACACACACACTATAAGAGGAAATATCAAATCTCTTCCTCTTTAGACCCCAATGCTTTGTCCAAACACACACACACACACAAACATTTACAACGCTTCAATGAAGACACACGTACAACCCCCCTCCCGGCACACACACACACACACACACACACACACACACACACACACACACACACACACACACACACACACACACACACACACACACACATACCTCTCCTGACTGTGATGTGACCCCACAGACAGCCAATGAAAGCTGTGCTAGCCGCTGATGTCACCAGGTGAGTGTCGGTGTATTGTTCAGACAGCAGAGGGAGGCATGCTGCCCGGCGACACCTGACGCCTCTCTACTGTTAGAGAAGTTAGTAACGTGTTATTAGCTGTCACTCATCCAGAATATAATCTCATTACCTCATTGGCAGCAGGTTCATGTGTTGCCAAGTCTAGTTAACCATAGGCATACTGTTACAGCAGAAATTAAGGTGAAACGGTCACACCATCACTGATAAATGCAATGCTCCTACAAATAGTGACAATAAAAAAGAACTAGATTTCCTGAAGAAAATGCATGTGGATGCTGAAAGCTGAACGCCATTGCTGAAGCAATGCTGAATTAGCTTAAAAAACTGCTGAATCGATATTGAAAAGCACTGGCGTAGCCACGGGTGTGCCAGGGTGTGCCAGTGCCACCCACAGAGGAAGCTGGCACACCCAAAAAATTTGATGCATTTTTTGTTTTTGTTATAGTCTATAGCTACTAACATGTTATCGATCAGTAAATACATTTGTAAAAATTGCCGTCAGGTGATGCGTTGCGGAGAAACTGGACTAATGGAATAATTAACGAGTTCAAGGCCAGGCCACGCCGTCTTGCCCTTTAAATTGAGAGCTGCGCAGTGCGCACAGGTAAGCAGCGATATCGTTGTCCTCTTCTGCTTTGCGATATAAAACCATCAGGCTGTTACATAATCATATGTGATGAATGATAAGCCCAGTAGTTGTGTTCAGATGGTTAAATAGCTTTGTTGATCATGCGATCAAAGTCATTTAAGCGCCGTTACGCACGCCGCACCTCTCTCGTCCAGTGCGCTCCTCTCCTCCCTCTCCATGTACCTGGCTGCTCAGCTCTGGGACCTGGGCTGAGAGACGTCACCGCTGCCTTCACTCCGTCCGTGATCCATCTGGTCAGCGCGTTTAGATCCGAGTGTGGCCTGTCCCACCTGAGCTCTGTGCCATAGCGCGCAGCTCCAGCTCAATGAATGACAGCAGGTCTCCCAGTTACCTGCTTAGCTGCTGCTCAACACTGACCAGAGCAGCTCTCCCTCGTTTGCTGAGGTTTTATTACAAACTAAAATCTTCTTTTGTTCTTTGCCGTATAGGCCTATATCTCCCCATCTTCTCTTCACTTCATCTCTTCTCTTCTTGTTTTACCAACCACATTTTAACTTTCTCATAGCTAATCTCCCACGTTTCTTATGCTGCAGGCAGCTCCACAATATGTTTATTTGTCCCTCTCTCTATTAATGCGTCGGATCAAATTTTTATTCTGCGTTTGTATCCATCCAGCTCTGTCCACACTCTCCATGGTGGAAACGATTACGCGCAAAACCCTCATTTAAATACTGCGGTTTGCACGTGTTGTCATTTAGTGTGTTACTCTTAGTAGATCACCTATTGTGTGTGCGCTAACCAGACACGCAAAAGTGTGTTTTTTTATGACTTTGTTATTGATTTATTTGAGCACGTCATATATGTTTAGATCTGTTGTACTGTTGACTATAAGAGCAGTTACTAAGCAGTTTTTTTAACTCAGCGTTGCATATAGATTAGAAGATAAGTATGATCATACAGGCTTGCCATGATGCCACTGTTACATTATGTGCAGTCTGTGTCTGATGCTTGTTAAAGGCCTATGGCTTGTTGAGAGCGAATAACACATGGTTTGTTATTACTGATGAGAACGCACACAACATATAATGTTGGAATTCTTTTGAATATTTATGGAGGTGTAACGCTCAGTTTGGTGAAAATAAATTTGGCACACCCAGTCTTTGCAGGTGCACACCCAATGTCTTTTTTCTGGCTACGCTACTGTTGAAAAGGCTGACGTTATAGCTGAAATGTATAACTTGTAAGTTGAGAGGTGAAGGGCTAAAAGCAGCAAAAATGTTAAAAAGGTAGAAGAAAATGTTGAAAACCCTGCATGTTTAACTGTAACAGTGGAAGAGTTTGAATGGTTGAACTCAGCTGCAAAACACTGGAACCTGATCATACAGAAAATTGATGAGCCCTTTCAAACTAGCTGAATTAGGTGAGATTAAAAATTTGACCTTGTAAGAAGGAGGTTGATTTTGTCTAAAAAATAGCAGGAAATTAGGCTTGAATTGTTGAAGATTAGTATGAAGAAAGTGAAAAGTTGAATTTAGTAAATATATTTAAAACTGACATATTAAAAACATTGTTAAACCAATACTAATAAAGATGAAGCAATATCTTAAAGCAGATATCAGCTTCACGGCCGTTTCGGCTAATGCTGCGTTCAAGGCAGGCTTTTGAAACCGTAAGTTACAGCTTCAAGTCACAACTACGACTTGGTAGCGTTCCAGGTAACCCGTAGCTCGTGTTTTTACCATCCTGTTGTCTGTGAAAGTTCCCTATAACGGCCACTCGTAACTTCCGACCCGTGAACTCGTACCAGATCGAACTGGTATGACTTCACAGGAAGGAAAAACACAAAGTACGAGTTTCTTTGAACGCACCATGAGTTAGCAGCCCCCGCCCTTGTCAGGCATCAATTGGTCCTCGTGCTACGTCACCACATTCACGCGCATCCCTTGGCTGCACACACAGCCCTTCATGCCGTTCTCTCTCCTCATTGGATAACACTTGTATCCCACAAGGAAAATTTTCTCCTCGGGTTACAGCAGAGCAGAGTGACGGAGAGACTCGTGTTTAGGCTGAAATACTTCATGTAAGTGATTGCTGACGGAAAATAGGACTATTTAGGACTTATATTAACAAAAACATTCCACTGATATCTGCTTTAAGATTAAAAATAGAACATTTTTAGTAGGAGACTGAAAGACATGAAATGGTGAAAATATACGTGCATTTTTTAAGATAAGTGTAAAAAATATGTTAAAGGTCTAAAAGAAGTAGAAATGTTAAAAAGGTAGAAGAAGATTTTGAAAATCAGAAAACAGTTGAAGAGTTGAGGTCAGCTGCAAAAAGTACTGGAACCTGACAGTAAAGAAAACTGATGAACCATTAGCTGAAGCAAATGCTGAGAATAGAAAACACAAAATGTTTGAGAAATGGGCTGAATTGTTGTGTCTTCCTTTTTGCAGTTTCTCATTGTGAAATGTAAGGGTTGAAGAGGTGGAAAAGCCAAAAGTCAGGACATGAAGAAGCTCCAAATCCTGAAATCTCCAGTAGGAGAATAACTGAACCGTATGTAATAGAAATAATGTTGGAGATGTTTAAAACTGATGGCAAAAGTCAGAAGATCACCAAAGTCAACAGGCTTCATCTTTCTGGGAAGATCGTTGGATGAGTAGGGGAGACTGGGGTAAATTGAGCATAGGGGCAAGTTGAGCCACCCCTTGTTGCTAGGAAACTCAACTTACCCTGCTCCTATGCTCAACTTACCCCATACAAGGGGGAAATTTTGTGCCACGACACCACTTTTTTTGAACACGCTATCATTTCAAAACAGCTCTGTTTACACTTATTCTGTTTGTTTGAATGGACACACAACATCCTGAATATGCAGATATATTAGTTGGCAACAAAACTATAATTGTCTACATGTAGTGATCCTTTATATGAAAAGGGGCTCATCTTACCCCACTCTCCCCTATGTAGGCAGACAGGAACAGCTAGTTAGACTTTTATTGATGTTGTTGGCCTGTGATCAAACATCATATACAGACCTGTCACATTAACCCCAGGAAGACTGATGAAATATGAGAGCATAATTTCATGTGTTCTGTTAGCAGCAGCTGGTTCGTCCCTCCAGTCTGTGAGCAGCACCCTGGGCGAGCGAGGTTAGAGGCCTGGAGGTGTTTCTCTCTCTCCCAGGGCTTTAATTGGCCCTGAGCTCTCAGCAGGTCGTCATTGTGGATGTAAAAGAAGCTTAGCAGCACGAGGCCAACGTCCAGCCACACACACACGCACGCACACACACACCGAGTTTAATTGTTATAGTGCTTTTGCGTGTGTGTTAGGAGGGTATTACATGTCATGTGTGCCAATGTTTGTGTTTTGAGGGGAGTAGTTAATGCGTGTGTGTGTGCGTGTGTGTTGGTGTGTGTGTGTGTGTGTGTGTGCATCTTTGCAGTTTATGGGCACATGAGATTAACAGATGATATGTGGGAACTTTCAAGTATGTTTGTTGTGTGCATGGTCTCTATGGTAGTTCATTCAAACTGTGTTGCAGATGATACGTTTGTTGTACTTAAGCTACTGAAGTAGGGTTAGGGTTTGTCAGGTCCAGAAATGTTCAAAAAAAATATGTTCAAAAAGTTTACTGCTATCTGTCAAACTGAGTTAGTGCAGAACAGAGAGAGCCGTCAAGATGTTCAGGTTTTCATTCATGCACATCCTGGTATCTCTGATAATCCTTTCCACCAATATTAGCTGATAGAAGCAGCCGTGTAGACTCTCATCCCCGGGTCAGTATGAGATGCTTCGTTTTCAAGGCTGTGACCCATGTGTGGATGTGGATTGAGCCATGTTCCAGTAGGTCTTGTTAGTGGGTCTTGGCGGCTTTCTGACCAGTGGAAAATTGGCTCTAGAGAGATTTCTGTTGAGATCACTGGTAAAGACAAAGTTCCTGTGTATTTACTGTTTAAATCAACCAGAATTTCACCATGGATGACAACGTTTCTCTATATAGCTACGTTTCCCACATCAAAATTATTCTGATGTAATTTCATACATGTTTTGAATTATTGTCCATGTATCATCTGCGGGACTATTTCGGATAATTAATATACCTGCAGACACTAACTCCACAGTCTCTCCAGTGTCGGGGAAATATTTGTATTTGAGTAGAACTGAAAACCACAAGCAGAGCACACACACAGAAACCCACTGTGCCATTGGACATGAATGACTGATATTCTGTTTCTTGTGTTTGACATGTTACTTTTGTTAAAAACAGCTGTTTGTTTGTCACAAAAGAAGCAAAGGGGGCAAAAGACTTATTTTCCTTCAGAGGCCAATGACGAGTTAAAGCTAATGATTTATTGTTCCCCTTCAGTTCAGTTTATTTTAGACTACATGGTTTTACCCTCCAGGTTGTGGCACTGGAGGTGGTTTCAGGTCACTGAGTGAGGATCTGTGGTTGTTATGGTCACTACAATGTGGTTTAAAGTTATCTAATGGAGGTGCAGGTGTGGTGGTGGTAAATGGTTGTGGTTATTGGATGTAAAGGGTTTTCTGGTGCCTGTTAGATCAGTGAATGTGTTTGACTGCAGCGACTGCTTGTTTTAAGAGCAGAGAGATCGAGTTTAGATGAAGTGTGTGTATAGTGGGAGTGGTTGTCAGTGTGTCAGCGATGTGTATTTGTGTGTGTGTGCGCGTGCATGTGTGTATGTGGATGTCCAGTAGAGAGCAGGCTGCTGGCAGTGAGGCAGCCGCCGCTGTTGTCCAACAAATCCTGTCGTCCATCCCCCTGTTATTAGGATCCCAGCAGGGTGGAGGAGTCAAAGGGGGGGGCGGCGGGGTTTTACATCTGTCCCACTGAACCTGAGTTAGACCACCAGGTAGCCCACCTGTAGCCCCATACTGCCCCACTGAGGGGTAATTAGCTGCTAACTGCTGCCAGGACTGGAGGCTGTTTGTTTAAGTGTCTGTCACCATAACCCTGATACGGCTGTGAGCTCCACAGGTACACACGTGTGTCACTGCAGGTCTCACAAAATTATATATTATGTATGTATAAATATCGTATGTGTGTATGTGTGTGTGTGTGTGTGTTATCAAATTCAGTGCCTGGCTCAAGAGCACCTCAGCAGAGCCCCATTAGACTATGAAACCAGGTGGCTGCAGAACTTGAGGCTGCATAGGGTCAGTAATCCTCTGACCTGCTGCCTCCTGGTTGGGTTTGGTTAACTATGGCAGCCTGGAGGCTTGGTTTAATTGGCAAAAGTCATCCTGAGCTAGTAGCTACAAATGAGAGCTCAGCAGGTCACCAGGAGACATCAAAGGGGAGCTGAGAGGACGAGCTGCTGAGAGACAAACCCACATACACCCCCTGTTTGCTAAACACACGCACACACACTTGAGTCATAAGGTAATTATTTATTTTTCTGCCTTGTTAATATTTGTCTAAATACTGTATATCCTCATTAACAGTTATTAATTTTGATGCTGGTTTACTTTGTTCTGGTTTCGGTTTTGACCCAGAGACTTTGGTAAACACACCAAAACCATCAGAACCTGGTAATATTTTGTCCTGGACGACAAAGGCTTTGAGTATTTTCTGGATGGTTCCACATCATTAGTCTCCACAACACATTAGCCATGTAGGCAAGGGGATTTGAACCAGCAGCCTCCCATTCACTGGGCCTCCCCTGCAGACTCTACATATGACTGTGGCTGTGTTCATTCTGCTGCTATTTGATGTGCAGCAGGCCTGCTGGCGGAGGTGATTAACCCCCCTCCACGAGCACTTAACCGGCCACAAAAGCTAATGGGAAAAGTTAAATTTAATGGTCGGCCAGTTTCCCTGTGGTGGAGGAGGCAAACAGATTTCTGCCTCAGCTGGAGGTGGAGAAACGTCTGCTGCGAGCTGGACGTCGGGACACACTGCTCGTTAGACTGAGCCTCAGCCATGGACATACAAGAGTCTGTCAAGGCAGCACCATAACTGACCTTTGACCTCTGGTCAGAGTCTGGTTTGTGATCCTATAATTATTATGTTGCCCACAGCCGAATCAAGCCTCCTGAAGAATTGAATTGTGTTTATATTCACCTCTGATTGTACATGCTGTTACAGTAATACCTCAACTCTGACTCTTAAATTATTTTTATGTACTTTATTGTTTCTATGCATGAATGCAGCTCTGTCTCAGTTTAGGCCCCTGTTGGCTGGCAACCTTGACAGCATGTAACATTTAACAACAACTTGAGGTTTTAAGCCCTTGGTTTTATCAGGAGGCAGGGTTAGCAGTGGGTGTATGGAACTTGGTTCAAGCCCTGTCATGAACCTATATGAAATAAATATAGATTATGGATGCTTTTAGCAGTTGTACTTTTAGCTGATACAATCACTTACACTTAACGTGTAATACTCAGACTCTCCGTCAGTGTTGTTTTCTCACAATACTTTCATGTCTGGCGTGCAATGAGTTAGTGGTGGGAACAGCAGTTATTTTGAGAGTAGTGAATCACTAAAATCAGTTTGTTCAAAAGATTTGTTCAAAAAATGCATTCACCAAATTGTTCAGTGGTTGATGGGAGTCTGACTCCCAGCCAATCACGATTCAGTTTCTGACTCACATTCACTGTGTAGTACTATGTTCACTGAATGTACTGGTACGTTTATGGGCACAGATGTTTGCAACAACAAAATGACACGTTTGCGAACGGCACAACACTACTTTCAGTACTACATTCAGTAGGCTAAACGACATGTCCACAAACATATATCGTGTCATAAAGCGAACATATCATTGTGTCGCTTGTACGTACCACACAGTGAACACGAGCCCTCAGCTCTGAATGGCACGTTCACTGAATGTAGCTACTACACAGACGTTTGCAAACGACACAGCTTCAACTTCAACTTTTATTCATTTTGTCCCCCGGGGCCCGGGGGGCAATTTGTTCTGCAGTAGGCAAGCAAGGGACATGGGGATAACACAACCCCTGAAAGAGACACAGACACGACTTGTCTTGCTGCCGGTCGCTGCACGAGCATGCGCCCCCAGCAGCATGTTCACAAACAACACTACTTTGAGTGGTATGTTTAGTGGACGTGAGCCCTCAGCCCCGAGTGACAGTACATTCAGTGAATGCATCACTGAACATGTACCGTTCCCTTGCAATGAGAGTCCCCACCACCAGATTTGTGAGTGATTCAGTGGTTCACGGACCACGGCAGTCGGCCTTCATGCTTGCCGCTGAGCTCAACTGAACTGAGAAAAGAACGAATCAGGTCAGGAAGAAATTCAATTCAGTTCGTTCACTCAAACAATTCACTCCTATGAACGCAATGTTCGGGAATGACACAACACTACAATGAATCAGTCAGGAGTCAGGACAGTTTATACATCGAAGGATCCACCAGGTTGTGGCCCAGTGAAATATGGAGAATCTGAAATTCGATTAAGTTGTTTTTCACATACAGCCTCTGAAACATATTCTTTTTATTCTCTGTTGATCTGTTTTAATGTAAAGCACCTTGGATCTGTGTGTGGAATGACTTGTTCTCCTCTCCTCTCTTAATGCGTCACCTTGTTGGTATGTCAGTTTGTGAATTAGATCCTAATTGTTGCTGCAGTTTAACTGACCTGCTGTCAGATTATAGGTTAACTCAGTGGAGGAGGATCAGGTGTGTGTGTGTGTGTGTGTGTGTGTGTGTGTGTGTGTGTGTGTGTGTGTGTTTGAAAGAGAGAGTGTGTGTACAAAGCAGTATAGTATCAACTCACACATTGAGTTTCACTGCCCCTCAGCTTAACCGGCTTTATTATAACCATTTTGACACACCGCTCCCCACCCTACCCCCAGCTCTCCTCAGGTAAATCTCAGTGAAACCTGTCTGAACTGTAGAAAAATAAATCCTGTAAATGTGAGTAATGTGTGGTAAAAACAACAGTTCAGGGGACTTGAAGCATTATCGTATTAGCCTACTCCGTCTGTGCTCCTGTCCCTCTGTGCTTAGCAAGTTGAAATGCTTTAGGTAGACTTTTAATTAGACTGTGTCAAGAATAGACATTGTTGGAAAGTTTCTTACTTTAACCTGTAAACTGTACAGTTTAAATTTGACTAACTAAGCTCGCCTGTCATTTCATTAGCAATATGAAATGTCATGTATGACCTGATGTTAGCTGTAACACTGGTGCTCCATCATGAGCCCTGAGAAAATGAGCGATTATATTGTAGAAATTTGTTTTGACATAAATATAGAGTCTTAGAGTTCTTTGTTTGCACTAATATGGACATTAGAAAGAGCAAACATATGCTGTTGCATACAAAAATGCAACATGTAATATAGAATCACAACATTTTGTAGCCTATGAAAAATCATAATAAAAATATTTTACGAAATATGTACATAGAAAAGACAGGCAGAGAACTTCAATCAAAACCAACACAACAGTCTTCCTGCAGCTTCTCTGTCCGCACACCTGACGGACTGAGGCAGAGGAAACAAAGCTCAGCGGCTCCGACCGGCTGCTGATTGGACAGCTCTCTCTCTCTCTCTCTCTCTCTCTCTCTCTCTCTCTCTCTCTCTCTCTCTCTCACACACACACACACACACACACACACACACACACACACACACACACACACACACACACACACACACACACACACACACACACACACACACACACCTGTCTGTCTGGGTGTCAAAAAGCTGCAGTTGAAGCTGCTGGAGGTTTTTCTCCGTGTCAGTCCGCGGTGAGTCTCACACCGGATTCCTCCTTACTGAGTCAGGATATTTCGTCTGCTGTCATTATTCCACTAATCTTGGTTCATTAACATTTTTAAAAGAGGTAAAACGTTTTTTTTGTGTGTGTGTTTTTTTTAGTCCTCTTTGCTGTCGCTCACTTGGAGAGTCTGCCGCGCGCTCTGACGCGCAACACGTGCAGTCTGAGGAGGAAGATCTCACGAAAATCTCATTCTCAGTGAGTTCACGTGAGTTCACGTCTGAATTTGAACATGTCTTATTAGAAATGGTGATTAAGTAATAACAAATGAAGTGAATGAAGCTCCTTAGCTGTCCTTCACAGCAGCTATTATGTGACTGTGCTATTGACTGCAGTCAGTGTGCAAGAAAGCTGTTATTTCCATTTAATTTGATAATCATGTTTATTCAAACATTTTCTCAATTCCCTTTTGTTTATTATTTTAATGTTTTTTGATTTAAAGATATAATTTGAAAATACCCATTATTATATTTGAGTGACTGTAAGTCACTCAAATATGACTTTGTGTGGGTCTGGGCTTGTTCAGACTTCTTAGTCCGTGTGAATTAAATTGTATTAACATTTTAGAAACTGTTTTGTATAATCTCTGTGTTTATGAGGAAAATTAAAGAAATTATATTTCTAGTCTGGTGTGAACTTGACCTGTCTGCACAGAGCTCTGACCTCAGGCTGTAACACAAGCTGGGATTCAGACACTGATGCTCCAGTGTATCTGAACGGGAGCAGGTTCAGCATCTGGCACATCTACAGGGAATGTTTAGATGTCCACATAGTTTTCATCATATTGTGTTATGTATGTATGTGTTGATTTGTCGATTGCAAACTTGAAAGTTGGACAGAGAGAAGAGTTTTTTTTGTCTGGATCTTAAAATGTGAGTGAAGTGTTGATCATCACCATATCAACACACAGTCAGCTGGCACTGCCGAGCATGGATGCGCGCACGCACACACACACACACCCTCCCTTTCCTTCATTCACACACAAACTCTCTGTCTCCCTGTAGGGAATCCCTCTCCTCCTCCTCCTCTTCCTCCTCCTCCTCCTCCTCTTCATCATCATCATCATCATCACCACCTCAGGCTCCAGGATTTTGCCCTTGGCCCTGACACTGTTGACGTTTCCATGGAAACACTGGCCTCTATTTGGGCCCATGATCCCAGTGACCCCTGTGACCTCAGGGACCTCGGAGAGAAGCGGCACGAGCTGTCGAGTGTGTGGGGTGAGTCCAACTCCTTTAATCTTCAGCAAAACTAACTGAGCCAGAATGTTAAAAGTAAAAGTGTCCTCCGTTTTACAGAGTTTGAAACAACATGTATCCACAGTATCAAAGCTAAATGTTCTCATTGTGCAGAATGATGTTCTGTTCTTATGTTATCACATAATCATTATTAGAGCTAATTAGCCAAGAGTTAATTCAGCTACTGAATATAATATTATCCAGTAATTGATGGTAGCGTTTTTGTTAGTAAAGTCTATGTTGTATGCACATTGAGTAAATTAATTAAATTCAGTAAAATGTGGCATAAAATGCAAGTAGCCCAGAAGCACAGTTGTACTACAGTAAATGTACTTGGTTGCTTTCCACCATTGAATGTAAGATAATATTTAATCATCTAGAGCTACACTTGTAAGTACAATTGCACACTGGTGCCACCAGTAGGGAGCATCACACTGTAGCGAAACAAGCTTTATGGAAGTTGAATGGGGAGCAAAAGGGAGAGGGATGTCATTCTGTTTCGCTTCTTTCTGAGAAATACTGATTTATTTCATCCACATAGAAACAGACTGCATGTAGATAGCAACTTACTATCCAAAGAGAAATGACATTACCTGGCCTCCAACATTGCTGAAAACATTAACAAAGAATGAATTCAGAGCTTGTCATGAACAGGGGGAAGAGAGGGGGTCAAGTGAAACCACTGACACAACCTACATTTGAACACAGCAACAGTTTGTATTATGTTATCAGAGGGTGTTTACAGCAGACCCACAACAGCTGACACTGGACTCAAACCAGTTGATACTGGACTGAAACCAGTTGGACTTAATAACAATGTAACATTAATAGATAATAGAAGACCTCTACAGTTTTATTCCAGTGGTCTTATATTATGTAAATCATTTAGAGGCTGTCAGAACATAGTGCAGCTGCCTGTGTCTTGGCTGACAGAGCTTTACTCTTTATTAAAAACATATTATATCTATACCTCTGTGTAAATGCCACGTTCAGCAGAGTGGGACTCTTCCTGCCTGCAGCTCGTTCATCACACTGGAGAGCGTCTTGCCTCTCTTTGAACTCTGGGTGCCCGAGTGCTGCGGCAGGTTCCACATGAGAGATCTGTCTCTGCTCTCTCTGCTGCGACTGAAACGTTTGGACAAGTTTATATGGAGATTCATTTTTAACATTTTCTCCTGACTCAGAGGATTCAATTCATTAACTTGTCTCGAAAGTTAATTGAGTAACTGTAACTGAGTTTGAGTTCTGCAGTTCTCCTGATGGCCCATGTGCTGCTGGTGCCTGTTAGTGTGTTGACCACCTTTAAACAAATCAAGAACAACACGTTCACGGTCACAGCTGCTGATTTCCAGTGGAGACCAATCAAATAGATTTACTCCAGTGCAGTATTTAAAGTTTGAGGTACAGAAGTCCAGAGTGGGGAAGACAGGCAGCTGACCTTGGGGGGAGGGTCTTGTTGATGACTGGTGGATTCTTAAAGATCATGGAGGGTGGAGAGGAGCAGTCAGGCTGGTGGAGTCTGTAGAAAAGAGACTGAGGAGGCAACTAAAGGTCAGGGGGGCAGAACGTTTTGGATCTGGAGCAGAAAAGAAACGGGATAAACCAAGTCAAAGAGTGAACTGAACGTGACAGCACTCTGGCAATAGACAGTGACACTTATGTACTTTTAACTAAGTGCATGTAAACTGTGGTGTCATCTGATGATCTGACAAGAACTTCCACCTGTCAGCACCACCCAACTCAAAGCCCTTTCATGGTAACAGCCAAAGATGACATGGTGAGCGACAGAGGCTGATTAATTTGGGATATTTGAAGCTACCAATACTATTGTTTTAAACTTGACAATATATATTAATACATGGTTAATATCCTACTTAAACACAACATTAAAGACGGCAGTGAATTTGCACTCAACCTGCAAGATGTCAGTGTCTCATTAGGCTTCTTTTGCACAGATAACTGTGTTACCACTGTAGACAGAGATTGTATTTTAAAAGTAACATTGGTCTTTCTCTTTGTTTCTCAGAGTCTGAGTATGTCTTTAGCAACTCTCCTCCTGCCGCCCCGATGTGGACACAGCAGCTCTCCCCCCACCTCCAGAGAAACAAACAGGTACTAACATCTGCACAATATTTCAGTCTTAATGGAGTCAAGTTTGTCTTTTATTGTTTTACTGCAACATTCACTAAGCACAGTGAGAACAGATGTAATTTTCTTTTTTTGCACTGTAGCCTATAGTTTCTGAAAGAACAGTTTTAATATAAAATCCAGTATTTCTTTCATCATACTTAAAAAACTGAAATATGAGCATTTATGTCACATGCATCTGTGCACAACAGAGCTCAAGTTTGTGGAGTCTTGCTGTGTTTGACTGATGTTGTGAACGTGTCTCCAGCTTCAGGACACTCTGCTGCAGAGAGAGGAGGAGCTGGCCCGGCTGCAGGAGGAGAACAACAAGCTCAGAGAGTTCCTCAGCTCCTCATTCGTGAGGACCCTTGAGGAAAAGGCCAAAGTCAGTTCATTATCCCAACCTGTAACTGTTCTCACCCTCACTGCTTCCTAAACACCAAGATCTTTCACTCGGGTCATCACTCTGATGACCTTGGTTATTTTTCAACCTGTAACAATTAAATAATCATTTTCACAAGTCGGTCAGTGCCAGGCAGGAAACTGAACATCACTGTTGTTTTGTTTCATGTTTTGTTTTATTGTTTGCACTAACAGACATACAATTGGTACAAGTACAAGATCAGTAAAAGACAAAAAATGTGCAGGAAAGATCATAAATAAGCGACCTCCCCTTTTAAACCTAACTTTTCTTAAGACTTTACTGTTAAATCAGTGAAATGTCCAATTCAGGGCGGCTTTCCATAGAGTTTCAAATTATTGAAAATATTTGAAAAATGAGCATTGCACTTGTAAAATATTACACTTAAAATATATAATAATTGAAAATCGGTAGAGGCGGTGGTTGGTGCACCGGGATGTAGCTCTGGAGAATCTGTGGAAACACAGAGAGAGTGCGAGAGGAGAGGAGAGGAGAGGAGAGGAGAGGAGAGGAGAGGAGAGGAGAGGAGAGGAGAGGAGAGGAGAGGAGAGGAGGATTGGATTTAGACACCTCCTTTTTAGAAACCTCCTTTTATTGAAATAATCTCCATTAGCCTTGGTCATTTTACTAATTAAGGTTTATTGGATCAGCTCTCAGTTTAGGTTGAATCAGTTAGAGAAGCAGGAGGAGCACCAGAACAGAAGCTGAGTGATGAGCTGCTAGAGACAACGTCAGCAAAAATAAGTGTTTTAACTACTATAACAATACCCACAGAAAATATATATTGGTTAAACTCTTCACTTTATTTTTCTGTTCCCTGTGTAGTTTGGGAACCATTGAACTACGGTATTAATATACATGAATGCACTTAAAGTGCACACTGTATTACTCCACAGATCAGCTGTTTAAATCAGACAGAGCTCACCCTAGGTACACGTAGTGGAGTTGCTTTTAAAGTGATTCAAACATCTTTGCTGACCCTGTGCACATCAGCTCTTCACTAAGACTTTTCTCCTCCTGCTCCTGTAAACTTAGAGCTAGTCTGTCTACTGTAGGTAACACACTAAAAAAACACATAAGTACCTGACATCATATAACCCAATTTAACACTTAAAGAAACAAACCACATCCTGTGCAGTAATTCCCAGATCTGGAATGAACTTATAATGAAAATATAAAACCATCAAAGTATGAAGGTGACCTCACCCTGTTCCTGCCCTCTTCCATAGAAATTAACTGCTGATGGGAGGAGGAAGCTGAAGAGAAACCTGATGGATGTCAATGAAAGATCTTTCCCGAACTGTGGTCATCAGCCTGTCAGCAAGAGAGTCTGCAGGAACCTAACTCCTGAGTTCTCCTCCGAGTCCTCTGACACATCTGTATCCTCAGAACAAAACCTGGATCTCTGGGTTCTGCGAACGCTGGGGCTGAAGGACCGAGACACCATTGATACGTCCAACGACTCTTTGTCTTCCCCTGGATACAGCCTCAGAGGTTTAGTCTATGACACAGCAGTCACCTCTGTCTCTTCCTCTGGATACACTCTGAACTCTCTCAGCCCTTCAGTTTCCACCTCCCCGCCCTCATCTGCTCACAGCTACTGCCAAAGCTCCACATGCCAACCCGAGTACAGGTACAGTGCTGACAAATGCCAAGAAGCAAACGGTGGAGGTCCTGCTGAATCAGCTCAGAACTGCATTGCCTCTCCGAGTCCACGCCCTGACTTCACTGCCACTGTCCTCAATGGACATTATGAAGCTCCTGAAGCTGTGATCAGGAGAAACAACACCCTGCCCTTCACCCAGCCACCAGACACGACAGAGATCTGCTCCATCGCTGCCTCCAGTGAGGTACAGACATCATCACAGGAACACCCTGTGTACTGGTCTCCACTGACAGACAGCCAGACACCATCACAGGACACAGTTCAGTTCAGCTCACCAGGAGGAATCCATTTCTCTCCCATGTTGTCTTCGACTCCAGTCTCAAACCCACGCTGGACTCCTGTCGGAGGCTGCAGCCCATCGAGCCTGTCGGCGGGATCTCAGACTCCTGTCACGCCTCACAGCCGGACAGATTTGGCATTCAGCATGTCTCTCAACATGACCAGCAGCGTCAAGACCCACAGCTTCCCCCAGGGACAAGCCTTCACCAGGAAGGACACAGAGGGAAGGTGGAACTTCACCTGGGTGCCCAGACAAGGACCATAGGGAACGTCTCCCTTCAACGAGACATTGGTTCTCTCCCGTAGATGCCTGAACAAGTACCTGTGTTGGGCCCTGGGTCTTTGATTGTACAGGACAATATGAGCAGCAAATCAAAGGCCCTCAAAAGGCCACACTTTGGGCCAATACAAACTGCTACTACTCCCTGAAACCTGCCACCTTTGATTTGAGAAGGGAAATCCCTTTCCTCAATGACTTTTGTTTGTTTGTTGAAGCATTATGATTGTGCCATGAATAAGGATCTCAAACCTGTGTTGCCTTTTGTTCAATATCACAGACTAGGAAGTGTTTAGAGAGTTATAGAACCAGTGGAACCAGAGAATGACCAGCTTGTTTTTTATGGTCAAACTGTGGGCATTACAGGAGAGTTTACACTTCAGGTAGGTAGCTAATTAGACGTAGGTATGTAGCTTATCAGGGCCAAGTTATAATAAGTGTAACACAAAAAATTAACAGGACTGGCCACAATGTTGATGTGTGAAACTGCCAACTGATGACAAAACATCTGCACTGACTTGTTAGAATAAAGGAAGATGGGACTAGTGTTGCCTTAAAGTAAATTAAAGCAAAAACAGGTGTTACATGTTAAAACTGCCTCTGTTTCGAGGGTTGATGATATCCAGCTTGGATTTGATGTGAGCTAGAAGGTGTCACTGCCATTAACAAACTATTAACTGATACAAATTAGTGCAAGCTGGTTTTTAAAACAACTATCCAACTAACATTATGACTAAAGCTTTTGTACACAGAAAAAACAATCTGTTTAAGACTACATGCCTCATCACAGGTGTCTGCTCTGTGATTTTTATTTGTGCCAGACATGAATGACACATAAACAGCCAACTGACTAATCCCATGTGAATGTATCATCTGTTGGAACACCATTTTACATATGATAAATTAACTTACTGCCACATTTCCATGGTCTCAGTCCTGTGAGAACCTTGTTTGAAACGTCGTGACACATTTTTGATGTATTTGTGATATATGCTTTGAGACGTTCACTCAGTTTTTAAATGGATTATTGAGATAATTTTCTGAATCCACACAGAAACACCAACATTTACGTTTTGACAGGATAGTGACGGTATAATGTGTATGTGTATCACATGTTTCACATATTGTATCGGGATTTTCATGCAAAGAAATTAACAGTGAATGAACAACATAAAATGTCTCATTCCCCTTTAAAAAAAAAAAAAAACTTATGCTTTTGTGATTGACTTATAGATACCAAAAAACACACATGCCTGAATGAAGATACATGATGATAAATTATTATGTTTGAACATGTGTGAACACAATGTGCACAATCATGCATACAGTAGGACTATATGAAATGTTTTCATGTGATGTCACATCTTACATGCGAAATATCAGATATGTGCATAGATGGATTTTTCTACACGTTATTCAGTATACATATACAGTACATATACATATATATATATTCATATTCATATTCATATTCATATTTCTATTTCTAAGTAATGTTGTCTGGGTTTTTATAAATTGACACCAAACTTGATCAGAGATGAACTTGACACAGACTTGTGGTGTCACCATACTGTCAAATGATCTGAATCTGGTGCAAACCTCTGCTGCCATTAACATTAGCAAATATTTACTATACACTGACAGTCTAGCAGCTAATTGTATCAGAATTGTAACAGAATTAACTGCGACAGAAAAAACTAATTGATATGCCTGTGTTGTCTCTCTTTTACAACCTGCTCTTGGTGAAGCCTCGCAGCTACAAACCCAAGTAAAAAACAACCTTAATTACCTATTCATTAATCTGTCAGATATTTGTGTCAGTGAGGAACATCAGTAGAGCTTCAGTGCAGCGACCTCTGGGTTGTAAAAGCGACATTAACATCAACATGATGTTTGCTTGTCTTGTACCACTCACATCTTGCAGGTCTGAGGTCAGCTGAATGACAGTCATACAGAAACCAGGGCTCACATTCAATTACTTAGGGTTTGTTAGGTTGAGTCAATAGTGACCTTTAGTTTGTCTCGTTTCATTCCTCAGGTTAACTTTGACTCAACAACACAACACAAACTTAATGTGTGTTTTTAAGCTCTAAATATCACCATAAACCACGGCACAACAGTACGTTTTCAACATCTTTAGTCCAAAATTGACAAACTATGAATTTCTGCAAAACAGGACAACAATCATTTCTCATTTTCACATAAGAAAACACAAAGTTACAAAGACATTTTGCCAACATCCCATGTTCTTATACGTTTCCCTGTTCCATTCATCATAAGTGATAAAATTAATAAATTGTACCTACCCTGACTCAAGGTACGTTCTCAATTATTTGTGTTATAAACAAAACTCAATAACATTGAATGAATATAAACAAAACTCAATAACATTGAATGATTATAATACTCTAGCTTTATAGTAAAAGTACAACTTTAATATTATTTTAAAAAAGGATCCATATTTAGTGTTACATTGTGACAAAAGTGAAGAAGTGAAATTTTAACCGTGTCCCCAGGATTTGGATCAGCTGCAACATCTCAGTTATTCCATTAAAATAAATATTGTGAATGATAGATCACCAATCAGTAATATAAGGTTTGGTTGTTCGAGTCCAAACAGTCACAATCAGTAGCTAAGAGAAATGAAAAAAGTGTTTCAACTGTCCCCTGTCTCTTTGGTTTCTGTTCAAATCCTTTTCCTTTGAACGTATCTGGTGTCCTCCAGGAAACTTGGTATGTTTCTTCTCAGGTGTCAGATTCAAGTGTGCGTGGACCAAGACTTGTTAAAGTTTCCTATCTTCTGTCTCACAGCCCGCCTCAGACTTTAGCTCAGTTACCAGTTAAACCAGTCTGACCATCCTCCAGCTCCCTCTCCCCTCAGGAACAAAGGGAGTCTGACGGCTCCCTGGAGACACACCCCCACCTTCCCCTCCACCCTGATACGCCCTACACAGGTAATGATCGAGGGGTTTCCATCCCCTGGGAGTCCAAACACAGGGTCTCCTGAGAGCGAGCTAGGGTTGAGGCAAAGTTGGGAGTGAGCTGTGTCCGTGGCGGGTCGAGTGAGTGGTCTATCTCTAATGACAAGGTAAGACAGGCTGCAGATGTCCGACAGATTGGAGGCTCTTTGAAGGCAGTGAGGCCTCGGAGTCTGTAAGGAATGTGAAAGGAGGGCCGTTCCAGATCACAGGCTCTGTTGTTGTTGGTGGGCTGAGTGTCGGCCAGGGAAAGGGGTCATTAAAGAGGCCGGGCGGCTGAAATTCAATCCACCCCGTCTTATCGGGGAACGGCCTCACCTCCACGTTCTCGCAGAACCCGACAGCTTGGCTCACCTCAAATCATACAAACTAATGAGTCAGGAGTCGTCTCTCTCCCACAGTCTTAACTTGTTTCAGCTTTAATGCCACAGTTTCCTGAAAAAACAGGGCCTTGGTCACCGCTGTTACCACCATCAGTGCTGATCTCACAACATCTACCTGCCTTAAACATCTGATGTATCATATAAGGGAGAACTATGTTATAATTTATGGGGTGACTTCATGATTAATAGACTTTGTACTAAGATGGACGTCACCCGCAGGCCTCTCATGAGTGGTTTTGAAGATCAGAGTGAGTTGCTGTGACGTCGACATCGGTGGCACTGACCGGGCTTGAGTGCTGCGCTGTTTGTTTTATTGTGTCTAGTGCTCCGTGTACCTCAGTTTTTAGTGTTACAGACTACCTACTCGGGAGTCATGGAAAGTCAGCGTACCTGCTGGAACAGACGTGGGACACAACACACCTCTTGTAAATGACCTTTAATATGAGCATAGTATTTCTATAAATGTGTTCTTATGTTTATTCATTAACATTCTTTAAAGCCAGGCTTTTATTTTTTATATATTAAGCAGACGGATATTTAGTGCTTTTATTTTGAAAGCGTCTCGCCGAGACCTCGTACACATCCGGTGCTTCGGAGTTTACCGGCAGAAGGAAAAGTCTGTCTGCAAGGCTAAAAGAGTGTCTTCAATGCTAAAAGCAAGCAAAGTGTGTCTAACCCACATGAAACGCCCTAGCACCTGGCTAATAAGGGGCACAAGGTTTGTTTTGTTACCATTTCATGCTATATTTATGTCCGGCTCGAGTTTGGTTGCCGTGGATATTTTCATGCATAAAACGTATTGTGGTTAGCGGTAGCTACTATTAGCATCGGCGAGCTGCCGTGTCGGTCTGTATTGAAGTGAGATGAAGCTATAAGCTAACTCGTAGGTTGTTTTGGTAATGCAACAGGACGTATTTTGTCTGTTTTATATAAGGTCTGCTAAGGTTAAAAACTGTTTATTGGGTTAAAAACGAACGGTTAAAAATGCTAATTTCATGTCAAATATTGTTTTATATTGCACTCTATGTGAGGTTGTCTTTCAGTTAAGGTGTGAATTTTCCCTCATGACTGTAACATCAATCGTAGCAGTTAAAACATATATTTAAATTCATGGAGTAAAACCTGTGAGTCTACAATAAGTTTATTAGATAAAAGGTCAACTTACATGATTGTGATAAAGGCAGTTAAAGGTAATTTCAAGTAAGAGTAAAGGTAACTGTATTTTGTTTTCTTCTTTTCATAGCTCTTAAGGTGTGTTTACATTGAATACGGTCCAAGGAATAAACCATTGTGAACCATCAGTTTGAGAGTCCGACCATCATTTAGCCGGGGATGCTACAGTAAGAGCTTCACCTCATCCGTCACATCACGCCGCTGACCAAGGACAACTGTAGAGGGACCTGATGTGATGGTCAAGGATTGTGGTACCTGCTCACAACATGGAAGCATCAGTAAAGACGCCTCCAGACGACAGAGACTCCGAACAGATGAAGGATAAGGATACTGAAGAGGAGGATCTCCGTCGCTCTGGTCGCCTACGGAATCCCACGGAAAAGATGCTTGCATTTCATGAGGAGGAGGCCCACAAAAAGGAGAAAAGGCTGACTCACATTTATGAACAATGGAAGATCCAGGCACGTAAGGCTAGAAAACAGTTAAAGTTAAACATTCCTGAAAGTGACATTGCAACTCTTATAGACACACTAGAAGAAGGAAAAAACTGTGTTATAAACCTGTACATAGACATCAGAGCTCACCTCACTCCATCTAATGAGACAAGACGTCGTATTGATGCCTGTGAGGCAGTTACAAGGGACATTGTTAAAATTGCTCTTGAAAGGATATCAGGCATAGATGAAGAATTTGATAGTGAAGCAGTAAAGCAGCGTCTTCATGAGCTTCTTAACAGAGACTATGCTCACTCCATCTACGGATCCACAGCTTCACCTCCAAGTCAACACTCAAGTAAAGGTTCAAGTCAACACTCTGTTATAGCAGCAAAAAGAGCAGACGCTGCAGCAGAATTAGCAGCAAAGGAAGCAGAGTATGAAGTGTTATTGAAGGAGGAGAAACAAAAAGAAAAGATTCAACTCTTAGAGGAGAAACAAAAAGAAAAGATTCAACTCCTAGAGGGACAACAAAGGAAAGAACTTGAAGCTCAAAAACGTGAGTTGGAAAGATTAAAGGCAGAGAAGGACATTAAAGCTGCACGAGCTAGGTTCACAACTTATGATCAGGAAGTAATGCAGGAAGCAAGTGTTCATTCTGTAGATCAGATGAGAACGAGAGAACATCAGTTTGTGTGTCCTCCTTCAGCTCTCATCCAGCAGCCCACTGATATCACAGTGACAGCATCACCTGCAAGGACAGATGTAAGTTATCTGGCTCAGGCAGTCCAAGATAGCATAGCTCTGAACAGGCTCCCAATGCCAGAACCGTCTGTATTTACTGGTGACCCTATCCAGTTCATTGAGTGGAAGGCTTCCTTCACATCCCTCATAGACAAAAAGAACATTGCTTCAGCTGACAAATTACATTATTTGAAAAAATATGTAGGAGGTCAAGCTCGAAAGACACTTGATGGCATATTTTATAGAAATGATGATGACGCCTACAAAGATGGATGGAACCGTCTCAACCACAGGTATGGTCAGCCGTTTGTTATACAAAAGGCATTCAGGGAAAAACTAACAAACTGGCCAAAGGTCCATCCAAGAGATGCTGAGGGACTTAGAGCATTCGCTGATTTCTTACACTCATGTCTGGAAGCCATGCCTTATGTCAAAGGTCTGGACATTTTGAACGATTGTGAAGAAAACCAGAAATTGGTCCAAAAGCTACCTGATTGGGCAGCATCACAGTGGAACCGCAAGGTCACTCAAGTCATGAGAGTTGACCAGGAGTTTCCCAGCTTCCAGGAGTTTGTCTTCTTCATTGTAACGGAGGCAGAAATTGCATGTAATCCTATTACTTCATTCCACGCTCTCCACTCATCAGAGGCTAACTCATCACGTCATCTGAAAGAAAAGAAATGTAAATCCAGTGTTTATCACACACAGACAGTTACAGAGAATGAAACACAAGGACAGTTAAGAACAGGTTTAAAGCCACCATGTGTGTTTTGTCAAGACAGTAAACATCAACTTCATCGCTGTCCTGAGTTTAAAGGGAAAGCTCTGGAGGAACGACGGAAATATGTGAAAGAAAAGAAGCTTTGCTATGGCTGCTTGAGGACGGGCCATAACGCCAAGGACTGCCGCAATAGACATTCATGCGACAAATGTAAAGCAAGACATCCTACGCTTCTCCATGATGACACCTACACCAAGGCCAAGCCCACGTCGGTCTCAAATCAAGGTAACACAGAGGAAACAGCAACCACATTGGCTCTCAGTGTGGCAACTAAGGAGCCATCTACCAACACTTCAATGATAGTGCCAGTGTGGGTTTCTTCTGTCATCAATCCAGGTACGGAAAGACTTGTTTATGCGCTGCTTGATACCCAAAGCGATACAGTCTTCATTGACCAAGAAGTCAGCAATAGTTTACAGACTGAAACTCATCCTGTAAGACTGAAACTAACAACCATGACAGGAAAGGATGCATTAATGCATAGTCAAAGAGTGTCAGGTTTGAGAGTGAGAGGTTACTGCTCTGCTATCCACATTGATCTCCCCCCTGCTTACACCAAGGACTGTATACCAGTGAATCGAACACACATTCCTACCTGTGACACGGCACGGAACTGGAATCATCTCATCAAAATAGCAGATGAAATCCCACCACAGCTGGAATGTGAAGTCGGTCTGCTGATCGGCTACAATTGCTCAAGGGCACTGGCACCACGGCAGGTAATCCTTGGAGGAGATAGCGAACCATATGCAGTTCAGACGGATTTGGGGTGGAGTATCGTAGGCTGTTCACCTCACCACAACTCACCAAGCATCACCAACATGTGTCACAGAGTTTCAGTCAGAGAGCTTCCTCCAGTGACCCCAGCTGAGGCACTCAGGGTTCTCGAGTCTGACTTTAAAGATGCCAATAAGGACGGAAAGACTGTGTCTCAGGATGACATCCGCTTCCTGGATGTGTTAAAGGAAGGGATCAAGAGGAACATTCATGGACATTACGAGATGCCACTCCCCTTTAAAGAGAGACCCTATCTCCCTGACAACAAACAACTGGCGATGGTACGGCTCAGTCACCTTAAAAGAAAGCTGGCGAAGGATGACAAGTACAAAGAACATTATGTGAAGTTTATGGATGAAATCATCATAAGAGACTTACAGAGGCAAGTGTATCCAGAAGAGTTAAAGTTGCTCAGTAAGGTAACTCAACTTCCCTCTCAGAGTAAACTGTTTCAGATGGATGCTTTTCTTGATCAGGATGGACTCCTCAAGGTGGGAGGAAGACTGACAAATGCATCACTCCCTACCTCACTGAAGCATCCAGTGATCATACCAAAGAGTCATCCCATCACCAAGGCAATAATTGCTCACTGTCACGAGAAAGTCCAACATCAAGGAAAAGGCTTGACTATTAATGAGATCAGATCAAATGGATTCTGGATTCCAGGAATCAACAGAGCTGTGGCAACGCATCTGCATCAATGTGTTACATGTCGAAAACTCAGAAGATTCACAGAGGAGCAGCGAATGGCAGATTTGCCATCTGAGCGTGTGGATCCATCACCACCTTTCACCTATTGTGGAATGGACTGTTTCGGTCCGTTTTTCACCAAACAAGGACGCAAGGTACAAAAGAGATACGGACTGCTTTTCACCTGCCTTTGCTGTCGAGCTATCCACATTGAAATGTTAGACGACATGTCGACAGATGCTTTCATAAATGGACTTCGTTGTTTCATTGCAATAAGAGGAGCAGTACGTGACATAAAATGTGACCAAGGAACGAACTTCGTTGGAGCTAAAAATGAACTGAATGAAGCTCTCAAGCAATTGGGTGCTGATCGTCTGACTACGTTTTTGGCTGAGAAACAGTGTGACTTCAGCATGAACGCTCCGCATGCAAGCCATGCTGGAGGCGTATGGGAGAGACAGATCCGAACGGTGAGGAATGTTCTTCGTTTAACTCTTTCACCCTCATCAGGCAGGCTGGACGATGCCTCTCTACGGACATTCCTTTATGAGGCAGCAGCTATTGTGAACAGTCGTCCACTCACTGTTGACAACTTAAATGATCCAGATAGTCCAGAGCCGCTAACGCCCAATCACCTACTCACCATGAAACCCACTGCAGCCTTACCACCTCCTGGCAGATTCATCAGAGAGGATATGTATGCTCGTAAGAGGTGGCGCCGTGTTCAGTACCTTGCAGAGCAGTTCTGGGGCCGGTGGAGAAGAGAGTATGTGTACAACATCGCCACCAGACAACGCTGGCATACTCCAAGGAGAAACCTCAAAGTCGGTGACATTGTGATGGAAAAGACAGAAGATCAACCTCGCAACGAATGGAAATTGGCTAAAGTTGTAGAGACAGTGACTGATAAAGATGGACTAGTGAGGAGAGTGAAGATTCGTGTTGGAGACCAGAAGATGGGAAAGGAGGGACAGCGTTCTGGCAAGCCATCCATCGTTGAACGTCCAGTGCAGAAGCTGATCCTGCTCCTAGAGACTGTTTAATCACCCCCTTCACTCCACAACCTATCCTTTACAGTATGAAGAGTTTATGGACATTTTTTGACTCAAGCACTAAAGGTTAAAGGTCACATGGTTTAGAAATCATTCATGCTTTACATCTAATAAGGGGATGAAAAACCAGTAATGATTTGGTGGGAGTGTAAATGACCTTTAATATGAGCATAGTATTTCTATAAATGTGTTCTTATGTTTATTCATTAACATTCTTTAAAGCCAGGCTTTTATTTTTTATATATTAAGCAGACGGATATTTAGTGCTTTTATTTTGAAAGCGTCTCGCCGAGACCTCGTACACATCCGGTGCTTCGGAGTTTACCGGCAGAAGGAAAAGTCTGTCTGCAAGGCTAAAAGAGTGTCTTCAATGCTAAAAGCAAGCAAAGTGTGTCTAACCCACATGAAACGCCCTAGCACCTGGCTAATAAGGGGCACAAGGTTTGTTTTGTTACCATTTCATGCTATATTTATGTCCGGCTCGAGTTTGGTTGCCGTGGATATTTTCATGCATAAAACGTATTGTGGTTAGCGGTAGCTACTATTAGCATCGGCGAGCTGCCGTGTCGGTCTGTATTGAAGTGAGATGAAGCTATAAGCTAACTCGTAGGTTGTTTTGGTAATGCAACAGGACGTATTTTGTCTGTTTTATATAAGGTCTGCTAAGGTTAAAAACTGTTTATTGGGTTAAAAACGAACGGTTAAAAATGCTAATTTCATGTCAAATATTGTTTTATATTGCACTCTATGTGAGGTTGTCTTTCAGTTAAGGTGTGAATTTTCCCTCATGACTGTAACATCAATCGTAGCAGTTAAAACATATATTTAAATTCATGGAGTAAAACCTGTGAGTCTACAATAAGTTTATTAGATAAAAGGTCAACTTACATGATTGTGATAAAGGCAGTTAAAGGTAATTTCAAGTAAGAGTAAAGGTAACTGTATTTTGTTTTCTTCTTTTCATAGCTCTTAAGGTGTGTTTACATTGAATACGGTCCAAGGAATAAACCATTGTGAACCATCAGTTTGAGAGTCCGACCATCATTTAGCCGGGGATGCTACACCTCTACTCAGCTAACAAGCTAGCACGCTCGGCTAGATGCCAACCATGCTGAGGGACAGACACTCCTCAGAACTTTGAGTGGACCAATGCCAAACCATGGCGACATTACTGGACAGGTTGACCATATTTCTTATGGTCTGAGAAGTACTTTGTAAGACCTGGCCCACACCAACAGCACACATGAGGAGGAAGCGAGGTTGTGTTTGCCAATGGCTCCATCAAAGAGGCAATCGACCGCCACTGCCCTCCATAAAACTGACCAATGTGAGGTTATTTTGCAACAAGCTGGAGGACCTCTGCACAAACAGATGGCACTGCTATGAGTACAGAGTCTCGTCTGTCATTGTTTTTACTGAGACGTGGAGCCAGGTGAGCTGCTCAGGTAACGGTAGAAACAGTAGTCCCCTGTCCCTCATCAAACTCATCGGGCGCATGACGTCCGTCCGACTACCCATTTCTCCGACCATACATTTCTTTATTTTTGCGTCCATTAGTCCGACCTCCCATTTCTCCAACTTAAGTGGCCCTAACCCTTAACCTTACCCTAAACCTAACCTTAAGAATGGGTAGTCGGAGAAATGAGCCGTCGGACTGATGTATGCTCCCCAAACTCATCAACAAATACACAATCCAACAACTCCAAAACGCTCTTGTGGAGAAGTTGTGACCTGCACATTCACCACGCTATGAAATAATAATGTAACATTTCGAGAGTTGTTTTCGAGGCAATTGCGTAACTGGAACTACATTCCAGGTGTAACACTTGTGAATCGGCACAATGAGGAGAGGGGGTCTGCAGTGTTCACAGCATTTATTTTCTCCAGTCAAACCTGCGGGCGACAATTATGCACAAAATGTCGGCATCCGTCTTTTTGGCTCACGCCCTCAGCCATGGTAAACATTTCTGTGAGTTACACATTTTTCTTTAATACTTTAAAAGAAAATTACAAAAACAAACTATCTGTAAAACGTGAGGTGTGTTGAATGAATGAATAGCGCCATCCTGTGGCAAAACAAAAACACGCAGAATTTACTACGTTTAAAACTTTAGAAAATAAAATAAAACCACAAACCTGCGGGCGACAATTATGCACAAAATGTCGGCATCCGTCTTTTTGGCTCACGCCTAAACATACAGAGGAGCACTCGTTACACATACACACACACACACACACACACACACAGCACAACAGTCTCATGTAGCTTAAAACGAGGCAGCCGAGTGGCGCCGATATTCGTAACAAAATAGTATTTGGAATGCTATCTGAACTTAAAAACTCGTGAAAAACACAGCTAAACATATTTACATCCTTCATGCACACTTTTCCTCACACATTCACTGACTTAAGACCACATTTTCATGGAAAACAAACAAAAATGTCGGCGGGACTTTCCAAACCGAAACTCACCCTCAGCCATGGTAAACATTTCTGTGAGGGGAGGAAGGGAGGGGCTACACAAACCTGGAGGACTACAGGTGCCCAGGAGGGACAAAAAGAAAGCAAAACGTCCTCTTAGAGGCAAAAAGAAAAGAAAACTATTTAAATAAGATAAAATTCACAAACAAAATATAATAAATAATAAAGGTGCATTTCAACTCTGTTACACAGGCACGGCTGCTGAGCGCAGTGATTTCAAAAGCAAGTAGTTCTGAGTAATTGCTTTGTTTGTCGTAATGTTACATGATTATTTTATAGCATGGTGAATGAATTTGCCAAAATTTTGAACTATCCCTTTAACACCAGGTGTTATGAAATGCTTAATTGTAGATATGCTTAAACGTGAAGTGGCTTCTTACATGGACCCCCTACAATTTGCATATAGGCAAGGGCGGCGCCCTGAGGATGCTATTATACGTGTGGCAGGACGAAGGGCCTGGGCAGGGTTTGAACCCTATAGTCTCCCGGGTAAGAGTCATGCACACTGACCATTCGACCAATCTGTGGCCAAGTAGCCAGGTCGCAAGATCAATTAGAGGCATGGTGACAGGACGGCCAACTGTCACAGTTGACTGATCAAATAAGCACCTCGAGGATCCAAGGGCCCATGCAAGTTTTTTATTTGCAGTTTTTAGTTCGGCTTTTAACACACTCCAGCCTCACCTGCTTGTCCAGAAGCTAAATGGGATGTATGAGCCCATGACCCTGTTACTATAGAGCAGGTGGATTCATGTAGATACCACATCAAATTAAAATTGAATGAGCGTATTGAAGTCCTGTGTTCCAAGCTGGCTCAAAGATACATTTTCTCCGTAAACTTAAAGCAGAAGTAAGCGATCCGGTCGTTTTGGCTAATGCTAGGTTCCAGGCAGGCTTTTGAAACCGTAAGTTACAGCTTCAAGTCACAACTTACGACTTTGTAGCGTTCCAGGCAACCCGCAACTCGCGTTTCTCCGACCTGTTGCCTGTGAAAGTGCACTATAAGTGCACTATAACGGCCCCGTGAACTCGCACCAGATCGAACTGGTACGACTTCACAGGTCGGAAAAACACGAATTACGGGTTGCCCTGAACGCACCATAACGTCTTGTCAGCCGATGGAGTTAGCAGCCCCCGCCCTAGTCATGGATCTATTGGTCCTCGTCCCTACGTCACCACATTCAGGCGCATCCCTTGGCTGCACACACAGCCCTTCATGCCGTTCTCTCTCCTCATTGGATAAAACTTGTAGGATACAAGAAAAGTTTTCTCCTCGGCAGAGGAGTGTTTCGGTCCAAACACTCTATGTAAGTGATTGCTGTCGGAAGATATAACTATTTAAGACTTATATTAACACAAAAATATCGCTTACTTCTGCTTTAAAGGCAAATTTCAGTTTTTTCAATAATCTGGACCTCTATTTCTAGCATAAAATACGATAATTTACTCACCCAGATAACTTTGGTGTCATTATGAGTTATTCTGACGAAATTAGATCCAGCCGAGAGCTATATCCGTATGATGCTAGTCTACAGGGCAGCGGAATGCAGCCTCTAAAATGCCTAAATAACACATTATCTGCCATGAAACGCCAGTGCTATATTCCCCTCTGAGTCCAGACTTACCTTTTATCAACATCCGGGGTCTGTAGGTTGACCTACTAACCTCTAATGACTTGTAATGACAAAGTTATCTGGGTGAGTAAATAATCGTATTTATTCCCTGACATCATGCTATAATGCTGTGCATGGCAGTATTATTTGTCATGGCTTGACGGGTTGATACGTCACTGATACTGTTCAGCCAAAGTCACAAAAACTCCTCAGGTACTCTTCAGAGGAGCTGAAGGATAGAAGGTAAGTAGAGGTCAGAGGTCAAGGCTAGCTGAGTTGTGGGTCCAACATGGCTGGTCCTGCAGGGTGGTGAGAGGTGGGAAGAGCCAGCAGCTGTCACTCAGGTGTAGGTGTAACATTAACAACACATTAACACATTAACTCTTAATGAGCTGCCACACCCCCACTATCCCCAACCCTGCCTACATGATGTTACCCCGTCTGCCAGAGCACTAGTGTGTTCTCATATTCAAGCACAGCCATAAAGAACGACACTTATTTCTCATACAAACAGTCAATAAGAGGTTTACTATGATGACAGAGGTGTGTTGGAGATGATTTCTGGATTTATTTGAGCTTTTTCTGTTTGCATGTGCTTTGTTAAACTGCAATGTGTTGAGCTGGGCCACTGAAACTGTGCTCTAGATAACAGTATTTCATTTTAACTGAGCAGGGAAAGAGGCCGTTCTCAACGTGCATACAGCTTTGAGTTTGTGTGTACAGTCTATTGATTAGTGTCTAACAGTAATTAGCTGATTGATGAATGAACAAAAGGGGGCTTTACAGTGCAGCAATGCAGACACAATATGCACATAGACACAGACACACAGACACACACACACACACACACACACACACACACACACACACACACACACACACACACACACACACACACACACACACACACACACACACACACACACACACAGACACACACACACACAGACATGCACAGTAGTTACAGATTGACTGAAAGTCTGCTGTGTTTCACACTAATTGGTTCTGGGTAATATGTCATGTATAAGTGTGAGGATGCTGCTGACCTCTGGATGGACTGATCAGTGAGGGAGAACACCAGCAGCAGAGAGGGGACCAGGGGAGGCATGTTGTTGCAACAAGTTCATGTACATAAAAAGACACACACACAAACACACAGCAAATATAAATTATTCATAAAGATGTAAAGTTAGTTGTAGGCTGTGATTACAGGTGGAATTTGGTGTGCACTCGGTGAGCACAAAGTTGGTGGTCGGTGGATCATCTAAAGAGGAAAACAAACCTGAATCTGGATTATTATGGAGACAGACAGCAAAGGCCCCTTCGGCACCGGTGTTGTTGAAATTTGGCCTAATTATCGTGAATTTGACTGACTGACTGACTGACCATAGTTCCACTAATGGTCAGCTTAGTGCTGACCTGTAGTCTACTGAGCCATTCTGGCTTCCTAGCTGCTCAGGAACTGCAGTGAAGAAGAGGAGAGGAGCACTCCTGAACTTCACCTCTTTTACAGGAAATGATGATCATTATGTGTACAGTATCATTCTGACTACAGGAGACAGAGGCAGAACTAAACAGAAGACACACTGAGCCGATAGAGGGAGAGAGAAGCCATCGGTAACAAGACTTCAAATTAACCATCAAATCTACATATCAAACACAGAGAGTTACTGTAACTTTCTAATGAAAGTCTGTAACATTGTGGAGTTGAACTAAATGAAGACTATTGTGAGTCCCAGACGGAGGCTGTGGGCTGAGGCTCAGGCCTCAGTGGCTAACCTGGTGGAGCACTGACATTTGACATAGTCTATTGCCTAGTTCCAGTCTGACCTTTGCGTTGTGTCTCTCTGTTTCTCACTTTGACTGCAATAAAAGCAAAAGCCCAGAAAGAAATAACCCTTAAAAAAGGCAAATAGTCTGTGTCTCCTAATTTTCTCTGTGAACATTTTACAGTAGTCACTCTCCAAAAATAGAGTATTGCCTCTTGCTCCTCTGAGCTTTCTGAACAAATAGATGTTCAGAAAACTCAGAGGAGCAAGAGGATTGTCTGCATGAAAGGAGAAATGCTGGTGTGTGTGTGTGTGTGTGTGTGTGTGTGTGTGTGTGTGTGTGTGTGTGTGTGTGTGTGTGTGTGTGTGTGTGTGTGTAAATGTGTGTGCGTCTGCACTCAGTTTAATGGTTCATAGTCCTCATGGTATTCTCATTGATGATGAGTAACTATATCAAGGTGCTGCAGTCCCCTGCTCAACAATTAACCCAATGAGTGCTCTCTCTCTCTCTCTCTCTCTCTCTCTCTCTCTCACACACACACACACACACACACACACACACACACACACACACACACACACACACACACACACACACACATGAGGAGGACATGATATGAAACAGGCCAGAAACTGATGTGCTGATGAGACCACTTCTGGATAACTGATAGCACAGTTCAGCACTGACATGTTCGCTATCACAGCTTCGCCATGATGTTAATGTGAAGATCAATATAATGTGACAGTAACAGGAAATACAAAGTGCTTGAATCAGACGAGAGTCTAAAACACAGGAACATGAATCTGAGGAGTGGGAGTGGCGGCTGGTGTTCCAGCAGTGGATCAAATAACGGCGGTCGCGTGTTCTAAGCGTGTGTGGAATGTAAGTCGACCAACAGAGACAACCTTTGGCATTGTGGACACACACACACACACACTTACATGCACAGAGTACCTCTACACTGGCACAATGCCATGGACATATTCAGTTGTGTCCAAACATAAACACCTCACACATAATGTGCTGCTGGCACAGGGCCTGACTCCAGTATGATTTAACTAACAGCTATAATTAATAACCAGTCCAACTAGTCGCCACAGAAAACAGCAGACCAAATTACACACAAGCATCTGAACTGTTAAATCTGATATCGGCTCTGAGATTCCAACAGATCCACGCTGGATCCTGTGTCAGGCCACGCCCCCTTCAGTTAAACATGCAGGATTTGGTTAAGTCTGAGATGCAATTGGGACAAGGCCATTTCAAACCTTAAAAGTCAGTAGGCCTAATAAAATTTTTAAATGGATTGTAAATCTAACAGGGAGCCAACAGACGAGTCATGTGATCACAACAGTTTGTCCCAGTGATAAGACAGACAGCAGCATTTTGTACTACCTGAAGATGAAGGAAGGATAGAGCCTGATGAATATGAATTAAGTTTCCATGTACTTTCCGCAGAAAGTATATGGTAAGTGACTGTGAATTATACTGTGAGACCTGTGAAGTACATGGTAAATGACCAGTAATTATACTGTAAGTCGCGGAAAGTAAGTGAACGGGGGATGCACTCTACCCTCAATGCATTATGAACTCATAGGGAGCAACCTATTCATACTGTGTTTCAGTTAAACTCATTCAAGACTGAATCTTAATAAAATAGAAACCCCACATGTGTGTAGAGTATAAATGGTCAGGTCTGTGGCTGCCACAGAAAACTCCTCTGAACTGAACTTTTAATTGATCATCATATCACTGCAGCGTCTGGTTTCGCAGAGCTACACGTTAGTGTTGAGGTAATGATGGATGGTCCAGAGAGAGGAGAGTGTCTGGCCGAGCTGCATGCTCGCATTAATAAACGCTGAGGAGTCTGTTTTTCTTTAAAAGCCATTTCTACTTTATTAGTCTGAGCACAATAAAGAGCGACAGAGGGGAGCAGGTCAGGGTGACGACCATGTTCTACACCCTGGGGAGCTGATATAAATCATACCACTGTCTCTGTTAATGCAGTCTGATGAGTTTCAGTAACAGATCCAAGAGAAAAAAAATGGATGGAAGTTTTTTTTTGTATGAAACTGAGCAGAAGAGTTCAATCTACACAGACAAGAAGATTCAGTTAAGGCCGGGTGGTGCTGTATTTATTTATTGAACTTTTTTTTTGCTTCTATTAGTCACTTATGAACAAATTTCATTAAGAAATAATTCACAGAGGTTTTAGTCTCACCCTGCTAGAGTTTGTAAAGAATTTGCAAAGCTTACAGGTGACTGTTTGCAGCACTAGTTTCCTTGGAGATCATTTCTCATTATGCTCCTGGTAAAAATCTACAGGAGGAAAAACACTGTAAAGAAAGAAAATACTAATAACTTTTCCATGACATTGATTCAAGTGGTGACAGCATCCTCCATGTTTGACTCTCTGGCTTTCCGTCCACTCCCAGATCATGTCAGTGAAGATGGGTTTTTATTGGACAACACATGTGCAGGCCAGCGGTCACAAAACGTGGAATTTGTTGTGAAAATTTTGCACTGATATCGGCCCAACTCACGTGAGTCTGTTCACTAACTGTATGCTCAACAAGCCACACTTGCTTACTTACTGATTTTTCTTCTGTGCTCTCCATCATCATGGAAAATTAGGTTTCTGCTCCAGATGATTCCTCCAGAATTAAATAAAGGTTAAATGAAATGAACTCTACCATCTTCCCATTGATTCCCCCTCCCCCAATCACACACACACACAGTGAGTAGGAGCAGGAAATGTGAATGGAAATGATGGATGATACTCTGGGCCTTGACTAATTACAGTTTATTTTAACAGCGTAGGTGTTTTTCTGCAAGCCCCCTGTTTTCTTTTCTTTTCTTTTCTTTTATCCCATGGATAATTCATTTCTTTTCCCCCTTTGGCTTTTTAAATTTCATTTGAGACATGATGATGATGATGATGGAGTCTTCATCAGGAGAGTTATTCTGAAGTGTGTCAGTCAGTGAGAGGAGGACTGGATTAGAGTCAGATTGCGGCTCAGCTTCAGGACTGAAACCTGACCCAGCACAGAGGAAGTGGTTTGGTTTCAATGGTTTCTGTTCGAAGGAACTATAACAGGTTCATTCAAGCTTGTGGAGCCTCACATACACTGCACCATCTGACCTGCTGCAAACCTGCAACACCACACCGTCCTGCTGCTGCTGCTGCTCTCTGATTATCATTAGACAAAATGCTTAGTTATCATGGTAATGATTTTCTCTTGTCATAATTACTACAACACTCAATGTTGATGTAGCATTAGAGCTGCACAGATGACCCAAGGGATTTCAGGATGTTCTTATTCACTGTTTGTACCAACATAGCCACAATAAAAACCCAAGGAAGCTGAACTGAATAAAGATATTCAAAATATCATGCAGTGCACATTTCTCACTTCAAACGTTGCCAAACTGTGTGACTGTCTTCAAATATTTCAGTTTCCACTGAGAATAAAGGGAAATGCACCATTTTGAAAGAGGTTGTCACTGCAGGGTGCAGTCTGTCAAATTGGACAGAACCTATTGTGAACATTTCAGTGTTATAAGGCTGTAGACAGATACAGCTACTATAACATGGTTCATGCTTCATCTCTTGGAGTGGGAACTCAAGTCATCCTGATGACCCCCTACAGTCCAGGTGTCCATCAGCTGAACTCCTGACAGTGAAGCTGTGTGAGCTGTGTCTCTGCTCTCAGCCTCTGAGGTCAACCTGTCCGTCAGCTGATTACTGTAATCTCACTCAATGGAACCAAGCAATCGGCTTTAACACAAAGCGGCACTTTTCAGGAAATAGCAGAAGGATTACAGTAAAGAAGAAAAAACACTCAACGCCCCATCAACGCCCATAGAAACAGGTTGTAAATGATTGGAGGGGTCGGCACAGAGAGGTCTACACCTCGGTTTAATAACACAAAAGACTCTCACTGTGAGTTATTTTTAAAGTTCTTGTAGCTGTTGATTTAAATTTCTCTGTCCTTTCAGCCATTGATTCAAGTTTATTTCTATTGAAATAGGGACCTGCTACAGAGACAAATTTACACTATTTACACTGATTCTTCTAAAAAAAACAGCATCCAGTCTGATGTTTTCTTTCTTCTTTTCAGCTAGTTTTTAAGCTGCACTATACTTTCCAAGCACATTTTCATACATAGGCTACTTCCATCCTGATCATCATTTGAGTGTGATTGACCAGGACAATCCAACACAACAGAAGTGTTTCCAGACACGAAAAAGTGATGATCCTGGCTGAGACTTGTTGGTCCAAACCCAATTGCGATGTTTGGAAGGGATGATTACAGCTGGAAGCAGAAGGAAGCAGTAATGCAGCATAATGAATTAATGAATGCCAACAAGAAGGCTCAGTGTTGCACATTAATGAGTTTCTCACTTTCTCTCTGATCCTTTCACAGCAAATCCAGCTGAGCCCCACTCCCTTCAGTAATGATAGAAGTGCTGTAAATGTGCTGTTCATCTTTTTCTCCACAACAATAAAAGAGACTGATGGTCAGCGGACCAGGGGTAACTGATTACCCTGACCCGATCTAGGTAATGTGGAGACTGATGCTGAAGATAAACACCGAGATTGATCATGTGTTTATCTTTAAACAAATCAATAAATATTATTTATTACCACCACAGCCTGCAGCTGTTACCTTCAGACTGGGTTGACACAGTTTTAGTGATGAACCTGCAGAGAGTCATCAGCTGAGTCTGCAGCTCCACCCGACCATGCAGAGCTTCTGTCCTCCACCTGCTGAGCAGCTCACAGCGGACAGACTCAGTTTGAGCAGTGAAGCTCAAAAAAAGTGAAGTGAGTTGGTGGAGACTAAACACAAAGTTTAAAGAGAGGGAACATTATTGAACCTTATCCCCACACAAAACATGTTTTGTCACCTCAGACATTATGAAAAATTCTCTCAGGCCGTCCTAAGGTAAAGGTACTTTATTTGTCACATACAGCTAGTACAGTGAAATTCTTTCTCTGCATTTAAGCCATCCCCGAGGAGCAGTGGGCGAGATCTTCTTCTCCTGTGCGGTGAATATGTCCTTATCTGCTCTGCTCAGAGAGCTGTAACATCAGTTTTCCTCTCTGTGGGAGCACTTGGATTGTTTGGCTGAGTGAATGATGAGACAATTAAGTAGCATTTACATTAACTTGCTGGCAGCAAACCCAGTTTCCAGCCTCTCAACAGTTTTCTGTTGCTCCTCTGAGCTTGTCTTAGCATTTTCTACTGACTTACCTGTGAAGTATACCCATAAGGCCCCTCTGTCTTACAGGAGGGAGCTGGGCTGGCGACATATAAGTGAAGACGCAGAGCCAGCTCAAGCAGTGAATTTGAAGGAAACTCAACAACAACATCCTCCAGACTCTAAGCTCAGACAAACACCGTTGAGATCCAAGAAAGACTCACTCAGATTGATGAACTGATGAATCCTGTACATTTAAACAGTTTATTGTGCAGTAAAACTCAAGACTGTTATGTATTTTATATTTTTACTGAGCAAATATGTAACGGAGGTCCGCAGATATAGCCACAGTCATGAGGTACCAGTGAGGAGAAGTGACGATGTGTACCTACTGAAGTTGAACTCACGCACCCATAAAAGACGTGCTAACCCACTTACCAAGTGGCCATTGGCCTCTTGGCGAAACGGTTTGCATCGTCGCCTGCGGTGTAGGAAACCTGGGTTTGAAACTCGTTCAGGGCAGGTCACAGAACAACATCGGTCACATATATAAACACCTGATATATATTTTTGTTTTAACTATTTTTATTCCTGTAAATATTATTATTTCACTGCACATTTTTTCAGGTTATTTCATGAACATTGTCCTTGTTCAGGGATTAAAATCAAATTTCACTTGTGTGAAATCCAAGTTTCAGTAAATTACAGAAAATAAAGTTAAGTGTTCTTTGTCCTTATCTTAACCAAACATTAAAATGTGACGCACACACACACACACACACACACACACACACACACACACACACACACACACACACACACACACACACACACACACACACACACACACACACACACACACACACACACACGGGTTCAGTGGTGAACAGTGACACCTGCTGATGCACTTGTTGTCACCTATCACCAGACAGACCTCTAACAGGAAGTGTCACTTTTGAGAGTTTCAAAATAAAGCAATAAAAACACACACACACACACACACACACACACACACACACACACACACACACACACACACACACACACACACACACACACACACACACACACACACACACACACACACACACACACACACACACACACATTTTCTTTCCAGTTTGAAGCTTAAACATGAACACAACCTCAGCCACACAAGATGAAGTATGAACTGATAGAGCATCAGTGAACAGGTCTTACTGCAGACTGTGACTGTCACTTAGTGCTCTGCTGGAACTGAGCTTCACTTTGATAGACAGCAGTTTCATCCTGACAAACACGAAATGTATAAAAAAATAACTACAGTCAGTCCACAGGGAACTACCTGACTTCACTTTGTCATTTCCTACACTTCCCAGAATCCCTTCAATCCCAAACAGCACTTTGAGTAGGCTACAACACAATGTGAGACCATTGTGAGATGAGGGATGTAAGAAGGCTGATGAGGATAAAACTGACCTTTAGATACAAATCTTTATTCATTAAAAATACATTTAAAAAAAAAATATTTTTGAAAATTTTGAAGCGTAAAATGAATGGAGTGTGTATCAGCTTTTTGTTTGTGTCGTGAAATGCTTTCACATTCATCCTCAGTGTTTTTAGAAAGGCCATCTTTCACCTGCACTTTCACCACTGAATCGTGATGAGCAGATCAGTGACAGATGTCCGAGTATCTGACTGGACGTGGTAGATTTTTTATTCCTCAGTGGCAGGTGGCACTGGACACGTTGCCATGTAACATTTTTGCAACCTGAAAGCGATATTGTGTCAGGTTTCTTTCTTTCTGTGTTTTGACAGAGGTCCAGGCCCAGCAGTGTATTGTCATGTAGTAACTCATTAAAGTCCCTGGAAAGTGAAATTGGAGTTTTGTTTCAAAATATATTAAAAGTGTTCGAAATTTATTGATAAAAACATGCAAAAAGACTCATTTCTGTACAGTGCTTAATTTTAGGGTTTCACAGTTTCACTCTGCTTCAGTGGTCTTTGTTTTTAAGGGCAGGCTTACAGAGGGGGACGCCGTGACGCACCGTTCCTAGGCTACTTTCATAACTCCTCCCATGTGCACAGTAATATTATAAATACTTCAAGAATGCCAACAAGCGTCTGCTGCCACTACCCCTGGAGCTACCAGCGCCGCCGGAGCTACCAGTCCACTAGCTTGGTCTCTGTCTTAATAAAATGTAATGCAGACTTATCAGGTCATTGTAAAACATTTATTTATTAGTTGATGTAAATGTGGTGTTATTTGAACATAGTCTATACAGATCCCAGAGGCAGCGCTGCGCTTATGTGAAACATGAAGCTCCACTTTTAATTCAAACAAACTAATGAGACTGCTATAGTAGGACCAGCCGGCGCCCGGTGGCAAAACTCTAAAAGCCAAAACAGCCACAGTCCAGGTGAACCTCTGCAGCGTCCGTCCCACAGCTGACCGACACAGCAACGGCTACACAGGCAACAAAACTGAGCTCTCCATTCCGACACACCTCCACTTCGACACCCCGCTGTTCCGGTTTGAGCTCACAGGGCGCGAGGCTGCAGCCGCCGCTCGTGCTGACAGCTGACTGAGGGAGATGCTTTGGTTGGGCTTAGGCAATGAAGAAATGAGTTGGTTACGTTTAGTAAAAAGACCAGGTAGAACATTATATGTCATTAATATGAAGTATTTGCTTGTTTTGCAGTTAATTATGCACATGATCCGTTTCGACCCCAAAAAGGAAAAAAGGATCAATGCGCACTGCGCACTGGGGGTTTCGCCTTTTCGGAATAGCGGGGTCTTTAGAAAAAAATAGAAAACCCCGCTATTACGATGAATGGGAGTCTATTGTCGGAAAGGCGGGGCTTCGGAAAGGCCGGGTGTAGGCCGGCTGGTAGGTCATTTGATTTACAGTTGAAACTTGACGAAGCTCAGCAAGTGGGCGGGGCTTCTGTGCCTGCAGCAGAAATCCAGAGCTGCGAGAACTGCCTCATTTAGTCATGATTTTATAACCTAATTTCACCTACTAAACGAATTTTTCTAGCATCCAAAATTGGCAGGATGGTTAATAGGACATATGTCTGGGATGTGATTAACTCAGAAAACGAATCCAGTGTCACTTTTCAGGGACTTTAAAGTCAGGTGACCTACTGTGAGCCCTGTAAAACACAAGAGCATCGTTCATTATTAGAAGTATAAGCTGCACAGACTGATCTGAGAACAGTTTATTAAATCATCTGATCTACCTTCCACGTGATGCCCAGTTAGTCCAGAAGAAGTCTGTTGGCAACCATGAGGACAAAGAGGATGATCATTTAGTGAACAGTGAAGAGAATGTTAATGAAGATCTTTTGGTTTAATATCTTCAGTTTAGTCTCTAAAATACTTAGTTGGAGCCTAAACCACCCATCATTATTTTGGGAATATCAGACGATATTACTGTAAAAGGTAACTACCAACAATGTTTCCTCTGCTATAGTCTCATCATCGCAAAGAAGCTACTTCTCATGCATTGGAAAAAGAAAGAAGCACCAACCACAAAGATGTGGCTTAATGATCTTACTAACACTCTCCACTTAGAGAGAATAAAATATACTCTTATGGATAAACTCCCACACTTTGAAAAAAATTGGTCACCTCTCATTCACTATCTCACACCTGGTAGTGGAAATTACTGTAATGTTTCCCCCTTACTATATTATAAAATAGTATACAGAAGGGTAAGGCTGGGTAGGGTGGGAGGGAGGGATCTATTTAGGTTTTGGTTTTGTTCTGTACTCTGTATACATGTTTATCTGTTCTTCATTTCAACACATTTCTATATACATTACTCTTGGATGTGTATGATGTAGCCTAGATAATGTAACAATGTTACAATGTGCTCTAATAAAAATATTTGAAAGATGAAGCCTTGGATAGGTTTCACTTTTATGTTTTATTTCAGTCAACTTTGGTGTCATTTTTAAACAGAGGCTTCAGACAAAGGTATCATTTAAGCCTCAACCTGTCATACATGCAACCTCTTCACGTCACCCACTTCCTCCACTTCCTCTTCTTGTCAGTCCACTGGTTTGTTGTCTCTGCCAAATGAGAAATTAAGGAAGAAAGGAAGGAAGGAATTTGAAAGAAAAAATAATAGATCATACAATTTCATTTTACTTTTTGGTTTAGAATTCAACTAAATTAGGTGAATTGTCTTTTTTTAAGTTTAAGTA
Source organism: Trachurus trachurus (assembly GCF_905171665.1). NCBI lineage: Eukaryota > Metazoa > Chordata > Actinopteri > Carangiformes > Carangidae > Trachurus > Trachurus trachurus. The sequence continues at coordinate 22,668,323 of NC_139892.1, read as the reverse complement.
ACAGAAGAAGACAACAAACCATTGTGATTCACTGTGATTCATCCAATAACAGATTTACATCTTTTTCCATTTTAATAAGTCAAATGTGTCACCGACTTCGTGGTTGATACCCACACTACTTTTGCAGAAATGTTAGTGAATGTGACTGTGGCAGAAACAGAGCAGATGATAAACACACCAAATTGTCTCATACACCACACTTCCAGCTTCAAAAGTCAGATATAAAACAAGTTCATTTTATATGTCATGAATTTACATATTTTCCAGGGCACCGATTGTTAATGTGTTAGTGTTACAGACAAAAAGTATATAAAAAGTTTTATAATGTTCATTTAGCATTTGACCGACTGTAGGCTCTTTGTTTTGTTGTTCCTGTCCCTGCTGCCCTGAGCTCTGCGTTTCTGTGTGGGGACTAACAAAGTCCCCAACATTAACACTGAACATATTAAACAGTCACATCCAGTCCAGAGGAACTGACTGAACCCATTGTGACATTCCTCCTCCTTTGAGGATGAATCCTGAAGGTTTTGGTTGGGCCTTTCCTCAACACAGCATCAGCTTCATTTACAGTTTGTATAAAAGTCTGGAATCAGATGCTACTGCTCGTGTTTTCCACCATTATCCTCTGCGCAGGTTGGGAGGTCGGAGTCAGGGCCTGGGTCTGAAGCTGGGACAGATATAGGGATGTGGCTAGGAGTTGATTGTGTGCCATGAGTGGTGTCTGGAACTGGTGTGTGATCTGTTTCTGGAACAGGGTCCGAACGAATCTCAGTCCTCTCATGTGTCAGCTGCTGCATCTCCGTCTCCACTGGCTGCTCCACCACTCTGTCTTCCACCTGGCCAACAAACACAGCACACGCTGAGAAGTTGCTGCTGTGCTGTAGCCCCTCCTCCCTGCGGATACCCCCCCTTTTCACCCTGCCCTTCCCTCTAAGTGGGGCCTGTCTGTCTCTGTGGCTATGATTGGCTGAAGCCCGTCGGTTTCTGTGGGTCTGATTATTTTTGTCCCACTGGTTCTGGTTCTGTTGAACTCTCTGCTGTGCCAGAGCAGCCAGGTCTGAGTGAGAAGACGTGCTATCGATTAACCTCCTGCCCAAAGCCAGAGGCCGGACAGGCAGCGCCAGCCTCAGCCGCAGCCAGAATCGTGAGCGCCGTGGTTCAGATCGACTCCCTCGCCACTTGACCGTGCTGACAGCCGCCAGGTGGATCTGGCCCACCTCCACACAGGGCAGCTTACTGACTGAGTGGTAAGCAACAGCCACAATGGAGGCCTGGTGGCTGTGTTGAAGGTACAGAGCCAGACGACACTCCAGGAGGCTGAAGCTTTTTTCTTTCAGGAAGTCAGGGCTGAGGACAAAAAGGAGGCGGCGGCTCCGCTGCATCGACTGAAGGATGGCCTGTGATAGGTCTGCCAAGGGACAGACAGAAAAAGGAAACAACAACTGATAAAATATCAATGAATACGATATCAGATAATTCATTTCAAATTCTGATGCTTCCAAAAAGCAGGCCATGTTATCCAGACTGAGCTTTAGACTGATTGCCCTGAAACATGGTTCAGAAACTGCAGCTCCTCTTTATATAGTGGCTGTTAACTGTAGCTACATACAATTTGCAAAACCAACAACCAAGTCCTCGACCTTTTCTTTTCTTTTCCTTTTTTATAAACAAAACAAAACAACTTGAAGACTCTCAGAATAAACTCCCTACATGAAACTCAATAATAACTTATAATAACTTAGAAGAGACTACGAACCTAACTTGGGCTATAGCTAAATGAATCGTTAATGAAATGAAAAACAATGAAATGAATGACAATGATGGCATGATATTAGAAAAACTAATTTATTACAAAAAACAACAAAAACTGCTACAACACATTAGAGTGTGACAAAGTGCAGAATGCATTCTCTCATTACAATACTGTTTCTAAGTGTTTAAGATGAATAGCATGTTGCATAGCTTAAAATTCTATATAATATATTATATCATATAATACACAGTTATCTATCATTTATATTTGATTTATGCATTTATTATAATATATTGATAACAGTGAAAGCTGTGCCCCCACCCCTGCACACAAAAAAAAAGAAAAAGAAAAAAGAAATATAAAGAAAAGTAATGTTCAGGCAGGTTTTATATTTCCTGTGACAAAACTTAAATTTGAAAGTCGCAGTGCATGAAATTCTCCTCCGTGGATCTTTGTCTTCCCTATAACAGTATGAAGCTGTTGTGTTTTATTTGACCAAAGTGCTGGAGAAGTCCTCCAAATATAAATATAATCAAATGGCAGCAATATAAATGACAGTAAAATAAACAACATAAATGATCAACACAAATCAACAATAACATTCAAAACAATCACATATCATCACTAAAATAAAAGTAAAATACAAATAAAAGCTATACTAAAAACAAGTTTAAAAACAAGGGGTCTGTCTCAACTTGAGCTGAAAGCCATCGGGAAGAGGTAGGTCTTTAAAACTGATAAAATGATATTGCTGCAGGGTTTGGATTTCCCTTATGTGGAAATTAAATTGAATCCTAAACTGGACAGGGAGCAAGTGTAAAGAGGCCAGTACAGGGGAGAGCCAGTCACAACGTTTCTTTCCTATCAGCAATATGGCTGCTGCATTCTGGACAGGGTTAGGGTTAGATTCAGTGCTGCTGGTCCAGCCCAACAAAAGAGAGTCACAGCAGTCCAATCGACAAGTAATAAAAGCATTAATTTCCCTCTTGAAATCAGATAGAGGCAATTTAAAGGCAGAGTCGAACACGACTCTGAGACTCCTTGCAGCAGGGTGACAGTAGGATGCTAATGTCATAGCCATCTAAAAGGTTAGATTGCCTAAATGAATTAATTTCTGTTTTGGATTTGTTTAGGTTCAGGAAATTTAAAGCCATCCATGTGTGAACGTCATTAAGACTGTTCAGCAGGCCTTGGATGGAGGCAGGTAAGGAGATCATCTGCAAAGCAGTAAAATATTAAATATTTTAGACCCCAAGAAAAGCATATAAGTCGAGAGGAGAATGGGACCGATGATGGAGCCTTGAGGCATCCCACAGTTAAGAGAACATGGCAGTTAAGTCCAAGAGAACCAGAACACCAGAGGTACCAGAATCAACTGTTAAAAATAACTCCTAACGCTCAATTTTACACAATAATTGTGACTTTTAAGGGTAAAAAGATGCAGTCCCTGTAATGACCTCTAGGTGGAGCTTTGGTAGAGGTCTGACTTTATTCAATAGTTACAACCCTCCAAAAGTTCTTTCTGAAGATGCAATAACTACAGTTTTTTTTCTCAAAAGACACAAGAATCTCTACATTTTTCTACTGCATTGAGACATTATATAAAAGGCAACACGTTTTATGTGAACAGGAGTTGTGAGTTTAAGTATTAAACTGCCAATGACTCCAACACTTTGGTTTAGGGTGAAATATCTTGATCACATTTGTAATCCCCTGAGAATAAATTCTTCTGACCTAAGTCATCCGTTGACATTTCCTCTCCTATACAACAGCTACAATGTAATCAAACACCTCTGGTTATCCAAAGGCACAACTTAAAGCTTCTCAGACTGAAACTGCTAACATCCTAATGGTAGGATTTTAGCAATCCTAAAATGCTAAGTCATGATAAAGTAAGAGAGATGCTAAATGTGTGTATTATTGCTACAAGCTCAGCGTATTTCACTTCTTCAAATGTGTCTTGTTGTAAGAGGAAGTATTTGTTTAACTTGATTGATAGTGTCTCGAACTATCAGCTGCTGTATTGGGTTGCTTTGCTTTCCAAGGTAAGCCCAAACTCCAAACATAAAAAAACAAAACAAAACAAAAACATTCAGTGCAAATTTAGCCAGTTCATGCAAACACTGCAGCTAGACTTCTGAAAAACAACACAAAACTCTGACAGTCAAAATAAAATAAAATGTTCAATGAACAGTAGATGATTTATGGGAATGATTCTGCACTTATACTGTAGGTTAGCTGTAGTAGTAGTATTTCTTTATGAGCTCCTAGAGTTGTTGGTCCCTTTGTCACTTGATTGAGTGTTTTCTTACAACTTATTTTGCCTCATCATATTTAGTGGAGAATGTGAATCTGCTGTTGGACGAGATGGTTCTAGAGACATTGACCACTTACACTGTAGGCTACTTTAATAATGATCCATTTCCTCTAGTGCCACCCTCAGACCAAACTTGGGACCTAACCTCATTACCTTCACTATGTGTGAAGCCTATGGAGATGAACTTGTACTTTAGGATGGGAGTAGGCTACTTCAGTCATCAGATTGTTTTAGTTATAGTGAATATCTCAGATAATTCTAGTGATTACCTGACCTTTCTTAGCACCATCATGATTTGACATTTTTGCTTTGCAGGTTGAACTGCAAATGTGATTTTTGCAGAAACATGGAGGATCATTTGGTCAAAAAGTAAACAACCAAATGCCTAAAAATCAAATGACATCCCCATCAGCTTCAACTGTACCAATGTTACCAGTAAGTGAAGTAAATCAGAAACATTAGTAAACTATAGCAGTAGATTACCTTAAACATGATACCTGCTTCACATCAACATGCTGTAATTGCTACTGGGATCATTTTAGCATGCTGAAGCAGGGAAGCTCTCTGTAGATCACTGACACACATCATATCCTTTAAAATATCTGTACACGTCCATTCAGACAGCAAACACGTTGGCCACGTGTAGCTGCTGACCTCCATCATGGCTACGTTACACTGTTGAAGACTTTCTGTGGGTCTTTGACAGTGGTGGTGATGAGTCCTGTCTGGGAGTTTGTGCTGTTCTGACTGTGCAGCCTCATGAGAGCCACCTCCTTACTGTCCACCCCCTCCTCCCTGCTGCCAACCCTCCTCACAGGTAACTCCACCCTCAGCCTCTTCCAGAAGCGGGACGTCAGCTCTTTGGACTTGTCCCCCTGCCACCGGACTAGTGCCAGGGCCACCCGGGCTCTCCGCAGCTCCCTGACCCACACCTGCCTCTGGACCGGCTTGTACTGGACCAGGATCACCCGCAGGTGCCCGTCCAGCGCCATGCCATCGATGCCAGCCTTCAGCTCCAGCAGCGCCTGAGAGCCCTTAGAGGCATAGCCTGGGCTAACGACCACCAGGAGCCGCCGGCTGCGAGCCACAAAACTCAGTGTCTCATCTGTGATGGCTGCAGGGAGAGAGGATGGTTAATGGATGGATGGATGGATGGATGGATGGATGGATGGATGGATGGATGGATGGATGGATGGATGGATGGATGGATGGATGGATGGATGGATGGATGGATGGATGGATGGATGGATGGATGGATGGATGGATGGATGGATGGATGGATGGATGGATGGATGGATGGATGGATGGATGGTCGTCCTGCCTGTCTGTATGTGTCTAGTCTTGGTTGACCTGACCTTCACAGCAGAAGTACTGCTACAAGCTGCTCTTTACTCCATCATGGACTCATTGTCTTACTTATTCACTCCTTCCTCTCCATTAAAGCCCTGTCTTTTACTGCTGCTATACAGGTTTTGACTATTTCAAATAGTTTTGTCAGAAATCTTTTGGGCATATCAACCCAGGCATGTGGTGCAGTACATGTACTGTACGTGTACTGTGTTGTAGCATCAGTGTGTGTGCTGCAGTATCACGATGAATTGTAGTGCCGTAAATGTGTGCACTGCCGTTTCAGTGTGTCTGATGTAGCATGTGTGTGTTGTGCTGTAGTATGTGTGTGTACTCACTCCCTCCTGGCAGACTGTCTCTGTCAAAGATACACACTGAGTATCCAAGCTCATTCTCCAGGACTCTGCGCAGCGTCATCAGAACAAACTGCTCCTCCTCGCTGTTCCTCGCGTACGAGATGTACACGTCGTACTCTTTATCATCTGATCACACACGCACAAACACAGATAATCAACAGAGTGCAACTCTGGAGTTTTATGATTGATATGTAAGTTTCCACATTGTTATCTGCACAGGAAACCAAGTCAGCACCTCAGAGATATGACATCATCAGAAAAAACTGTTTCCATGGGAAAACAACAAATGATTTCATCACAGGGTGTGTTCCCTAATAACGAACCATCAAACTAGCACTGTTTCCTCATAGGCACAAATCCCGCACAAATGATCCCTCTAATCATTTTCTGAATCCTGCATCAGTTTTCATGTCGACTCTTTGCTGCTGCTGCTGCTCGATACAGTTTATGTCTACAAAGATCAACTGGCAGTGAAACCTGATGTGGAGACAGATCTTCACTGAACTTTTTCAGGTTTTCTTCAGGTGACAATGCAGCTGTGAGCAGAGGCTAAGAAACAACTCTCTGTTGATCTCATGGATCCTATATTATACTAAATAATGTTGGATTGTTAAAAAATCATTTTAGTGTACAGCTGATGGACGAGGTCATACAGAACAACCATATTTTTGATGCCACAAGACAAAATATAAACTCCATTCACCTCCTCAAAGTCATCTGGCTTCTCCACTCAGACTAGTTATAGATTACATCCCTATTAAATTGCAATCACTGTGTCTCTTTAATAATAATGGCTCAAAAGTGTTTTGTGACCTTTGAACTTTGACCACCAAAATGTAATCAGCTCATCCTTGAGTTCAAGTGAACATATGTGCTGAATTTGATCTCAGTTCTCAGATGTCAAAGTGTCCTTGAAAGCATCAACATCAGTCAGGGCCTTGCTGGAGCTGCATTGCCTCACAATGTTGTGATACCTTTGGCAAAAGAAATAAATGCGAGTGGTAAAACTTTTACAACCAATTGGTAAATTTTACTGGCATTCAACGGAGGTGATGTTTGATTTTCAGAGTTAAAGGCTTCGCTATAAAACTGTGCAGTGAAAATGGTTCAGCTGGCAGCTCCTCCATCCACAGTGTCTCCAAGTTTGAATACATCTGCCAAAAGGGCTGAAGAACTGGTACAACGTTTAATAATCTAATGCTGTGAATGCAGGCAGGCAGAAACAATCATCACTAAACACCAGACATTTGGTGTCAGGACGTTGAGACTGAAGTGGTGCAGGTGACATGGCAAAAACACCAGGACAGTTTCAGTTCCTCCACAGGATGTCCCTCTCCTGCTTCTTTCTCAATTCAGCAATAAGCTGCTAAATGATTCAGTAAAAACTACACCTGCTGCTTAACCTGACTCTGTCAGCAGCAACAAAATATAAAGTGCAATGAGAGAACATAGGATTCCCATTGTTCCTATTGAAGACCAGGTTTATCACACTCCTAATAAAAAACATAAACATTTTTATCCTTGCAGGTGACACTTGGTGCAGGTGTAGAGGTTGTAGTGTGACCTGCTGCTTACCTGTGTGTCGCTCATCGGTGCCGAACCAGGAGCGATAGAGCAGCAGCAGTTCCAACCAGAAGACGTGATAGACGACGAAGAGAAGCAGCATGAGGACCAGGGTCACGCCGAGACCACACCCCAACTCCACCGACGGCAGCGACACTGATACATTCAGAGACCATGGCAATGATGACAATGATACATGATGATACATATAATTTGTTTTATTGTGAAACGTCAGCAGGAAGTCAAAGCTCAAAGCTTATCTGTGACGACAAACAGGAGGATTTACCAAACTGTCTGAGTATCATGTGGCACTAACAGCAGAGAGGGTGGAGACATATTTATTGACTCCAGCTTCACAAATCAGAGGCTGACGTGTGTGTTTGCTCCTCACCCTCCTCCTCCAGCAGAGCTCTGCGGGTCTCAAAGCCTCGCTCGTTCCTCACCGAGCAGTTATACTCTCTGGTCAGGTCCTCAGACTGGAAGTTCTGGATCACCAGCACACTCTCCTCTGTCCGGTCCCCGAGGTCGTAATTGATGTGGCTGCAAACACACACACACACACACACACACACACACACACACACACACACACACCGCATATCTTTCAAAATAAAACACAGACTGTCGAGTCACTCAGGACCTGCAGGAAGATTTATGCCCAATAAATCCTGTGTGTTTGACCCTACGTGTCGTCAGTGGTGACCTGTGGAGCTCTGGGCTGTGAGTCAACCACATTGCAGGGACTTGACAATCAGAGATTTTACTGGGAGTCAGGTGTGGGGGTTAGGGATTCAGAAACCAGCATATGGTTAACAAGAAGGGCTACTTTATTTATCTGGAGAGAGATTTGCTTTAGGGATGTTGAAATAAAGTTTAGTAACAACATTCACTCAGGTACTATACTTGTATTTGAACTTTTTGGTAATAGTAGTAATAAGTAATAGTAATAGCAATAGTAATTTTACAATAGGGTAAGTATTGTGATATTCTAACTACAGGAAGTACCTTTACTGTGGTACTGTGTGGTGATAAATGCAATTCTTGTCTTTTTCTCCAGCAAAGAGAAAAAGACAAACAGCAGTGAAACACAGGAGGTGACCACCACATCTCAAACTGGAGGTGGATGTTTTCATTCTACCTGTTGCTTATTGTGAAGCGCTGGTTGGGAAATTTATACAGCGGTTTCCCATCAACAGTCCACCACATCTCCCAGGGGGAGTCCAGGTAGGGGAACATGGCTCTGCACACCAGGCGCACATCTGTTTCTGAGGGGGAGAGCAATATACCCAGTTAGACCTGTGCACCATGTCTTCCAGTGTGTCCCATTCAAATGACAGTGAGACACTGTTTCAGGAGATTAAAAAACAAACAAACTAGATGTTTTATGATCAGACCTTCAGCAGGAACGGGTGAGCTTGGAGCTGAGCCACAGACACATGACAGACTAACAATCTGACAACTAGATGTGTTGATAGGAAGAGGAAGAATACAGAATAACAGCACACTGAGGCTTCATGTGTTGTAGTGCATTACAGAAACTGTGATGAAGTTCAGATGTAATGTGGGAGTAACACCAGAGGTCAAAGTTTACCCCACCTGAGCAGGTGCAATTGCTGCAATGTTGTCATGGAGACCCATGGAGAGTACACCAGGACAGATGATATCTTCTTACGGGTACACACAGCAGTCTAACTAGTACTTCATCAGTATTAGATCTTTGTTGTCATGGTTTTTTTTTTCCTACGTGGAGCAGTAGTTTGATGTCTGCACTGTACTGGAAACCCAAATAGTTTTGAATCATCAGATCTGACAGAGCAGATTTAAAAAAAATAAATAAATAAAAATAAAGGGACATGGGAATCTGTAGCTCTGGCTCTGTGGTTAGAGAAGAAGCTGCTGTGTGGTTTCTGTTTCTTCTTTTTTTTTTTTTTTACCGTGAGATGACCTTGTGACATTTTGGTCTTACAGTAAATGGGAAGGGAGCTGCTGTCTCTGATCAAATAATAAACGGTGAAGTGAAGTGAGACAGTGAAGAGCATCTGCACCTGAAGTCCTGTAAACAAGACTGCGTTTCCTTTAAATATTTATCAAGTGAACACACGTTGGTGACTGTAATCCTGCTGCTCACACACTCTTCAGTTTCATCAGCAGTAATATCCACTGCACATGTACATAATGTGTGCTTTAATGGTGTGTGTGTGTGTGTGTGTGTGTGTGTGTGTGTGTGTGTGTGTGTGTCTGTACGGGACTGGTGCGTCCCTACACACCGTTATCAGCTTGTTCTGTTTTATGGGACGAGCTCCTGCAGTCTCCACTAATTCTGTACGGACGATTAACTCTGTGAATGTAGAAGCTGTTGAAGCTGCTCTCAGGAAAAACCAATTTAAAAGAAGTTGTTGGCAGAGCACGCTCTGCCTCTCCATCACTGACACTGCAGCTTTATGTTCTGAGGGTCCTGCTGCAGGTGGAGGAGACGAAGGAAGAAAATATTGACGAACTGTACCTGCTGCAACTGAGAGACGGAGTCACAACAGTCAGTGCTCGACTGATTAGCTAAACTGTCAATCAAAGGAAAATTCAAACACCTTCTGAACTGCTGGAGTTGAATTTATCAAGAAGATCCAGCTGTTTTCCAGCTGTGTGTCTGTGCCATCATCTAAATGCTGGAAAGATCTGCAGCTAAGGACTCATTATCCTCCAGTCACGGCCTGTTGCAGGTTGGCAGGCGGGATGTCGCTTAATGAAAACGAGCCAATCAGAAGCGAGAGGTTTTCTACATGCAGTCACTCGTTCATGTGGAAGCAGAGCTGTGGTTACACTGTGTGGTTCAGGATTATAAATCTGGTGTCAGTGCATCAGCGCCAGGGTAACGACCCTCGCAGTTGAGTTTAGTGTCACATTTCTGCTGAAGCCTCAGAGTTTGTTCATTACTCACAGGTCGGTGCAAACATGACATTATGGAGTAGGGGGCCACAAAACAAACAGGACAGATCAAACAACAACAAAAAAGCTTCCTGTTGCATCCACAGTGTGCCAGTGTATTACAGAGCAAATATCCACACAAGTATTTCAGCTTTAGCTAAACATAGACACTTATGCCTTGCACAAAGAAAAACACTGTACATTCCCAAACGTGTAGCCTACCAGTACCATCCTTTGAGGAATTCCATGTTTAATATCTTTTTATCTTCTTACCTACAGTATTTTCATCATACTTGATATTGTAAATCTAATGCAGCAGCAGCATAACGTGTATTTTACACAGGATGATAGATAACAGTTTGGCTGCACTGAGCTGATTATGTGAAAAGCTCACAAAGCCTCAGTGTTAGATCTTCTGTGCTGCTTTACAGATGCTTGAACAGTGAGAACTGGTCACGGTGCCACTAAGGGCTTCACAAAGACGACTGGACCTGCTTCAGCTTCTTGGAAAGGTTTCACCTCTGACCTGAAAGCCTCAGCAGAGGAGGAGGTGATCTACAACAACACCACCTGTCAGATCAATCCTATCCTATGACACATCCATCCACACCATGACTCAGGTGACACACCAACTCACATGATGCTTGGAAATTTTCAACATGAATTAGGAGGATACAAACTTAAAGCAGAAGTGAGTGGTCCGGTCGTTTTCGATAATGCTGCGTTCCAGGCAGGATTTTGAAATCGTAAATTACAGCTTCAAGTCACAACTTACGACTTTGTAGCGTTTCAGGCAACCCACTCGTGTTTTTCCGACCTGTTTTACCGGTGAAAGTCACTATAACGGCCACTCGTAACTTCCGACCGGTGAACTCGTACCAGATCGAACTGGTACCACTTCACGGTCGGAAAAATACGAGTTTCCTTGAACGCACCATAACAGTCCTCGTCGCTACGTCACCACATTCACGGCGTTCCTTGGCTGCACACACAGCCCTGCATGCCGTTCTCTCTCCTCATTGGATAAAAACTGTAGGATACGATAAATGTTTTCTCTTCGGCTCAGAGCAGAGCAGAGGGACTGAGAGACCCGTGTTTCAGTCCAAACACTCTATGTAAGTGATTGCTGTCGGAAGATATAACTATTTAAGACTTATATTAACACAAATATATCACTCACTTCTGCTTTAAAGCAGAACTATGCAACTTGGCCGGAAATAGCTCACTCCTTCGTTGGTTTCTCTTTTTTTCCCTCTCCGGGGCTCCCCCACAGTTCTGGGAGGCACATGTCACTGTCGTAAAAAAAAACTCGCCGCCCCACCTCCTCCACCCCCTCCCTACACGTGCTTGTGTTTACTGCTGAAGGTAGAGAGCGGTGTTTGCTAAGCACGGAGCTAATGCTAACACGGAGCTAACGCTAACAGGGAGCTAATGCTAACACGGAGCTAACGCTAATACGGCCACACACAGACAAAGACACAAAGACACAGACATACACACACACATGAATAAAGGTTCCAAAACGCGAAGGCGTGTGTGTGTGTCATGATGTATTACATTATCTTATAAAAGATCCATGGTGTGTGTGTGTCTGTTAGCATTAGCTCCGTGTTAGCCACAAGCCGAACTTCATCAGTACAAACATGTTTCCATGGTTTCCTCCGACTTTCCGAACTCAAACCAATCACGATTCATGACATGCATGACGTCATCTGCGTTCTTATCTCGTACTGCCATAAGGCAGTTTCTCGCGATAGTCTATCCATTGATGAGATTTACACCGAGACGGAGGACTGATCTTGCAAGTGCGGTTTTCAGCCAGTGGGGGGGGTGAGCGCATTGGCCTAGACCCCATTCACCTCATAATAGGTCACTCTACCATCACAGTGACTCTGAGCCACAATAATTACAGCCGAAATCCTGCATAGTTCTGCTTTAAGTGTTTGAGGGGCGAAGAACTGTTCTCATGCTGAATCTATTCTTAAAGATCATGTAAAGACAAATAACTTTTGAGTTCTGAGTTTGTCAACACAGAAAAATGGGCCCTAAAACACCATGCCAAATTTGACTGAATAAAAACATTGCAAAATGTATGAAATGAGGTTCTGTATTGGAACTCAGAAACAATGAAATACAGTTTAACCTTTTCATTCCACAATTCAGTAGCACATAGTTCAGTTTCTCAGGAGTATTTCTGTAATATGATGTTTTTGTAAACAAATCTGTGAATTTGCTTTACAGAATATTGAAGTCCAGTTATGTTACAAACCTGACCAATAGAGGGCAGTGACAGCTGCCGCTGTTCACCACAGTTTCAGTGGCAATGATACAGGCTGGTTGCCTCTTGGTTTATGTTTGTTGTTTCAGGTTATTTATAACATGGGTGAGTTTGGCCCCAGACTGAGACATGCTTTTATTCCTCCGCACAGGCAGCAGTCGGAGCAGGAGGCTGTTCTTCTGTCCCATTCTCATAGGCACAATATCTCCCTTGTGGGAACTTCTTCACCTGGACAAACTGATCAGACTTTGGTGGCTAAAGAGCTATAGAGCACTGGTACTCCTCAAAGCCTTATGTGAATGTATATCTCATATTTAGTCAATGTTCAGGAGTATGCGACACATGGAGACTTCTGGGAAGTATTTATTCTAACCAGTACATATTATGTGATGGTCACAACCTGATTTGTCTGAGGACAGAAACACTTGTCTGAGAGGTCATAGCAACAGGGACTGGACAGTAGAATTACGTTACGTTACTGTACATGGATGTGTTGAATCATTCTGTTATCCCTGCAGTATCACTGCACTTGCAGCCGCCTCTGCTATGTACTGTATGACCGCGATTTTCTTTCTGACCACTTCTGATCGATGGCAAATTACCGCAGTGACCGATTCTGCTGTAACACTCTATCACCGTGACAACCGCATCCTTCAACAACAACCCCTGAGTGTCATCTGCACTGATCGATGTGTCTGCAGCCTCATATACATACAGCACAGGAGTCCCCCATGATGCATGACACAGTCAGGTGGGACACAAGTGAGCAGCCAATCAGACATAATCAGTTCATAATGTTGCTGTGGCTGCACAAAAGTGTCACTTCAAAGAGCTCAGACCTGTTAGAAAACCTTCACCAGCGTCATCCCATAACATCTGGAAGTGGTGAAGTAAAGGAACTTAGATATCCTTATCATCCTTATAATACAAGTGCATATTCAAGCTTTCAGTCTTGGTGGATATTTCAAAATCACCACTGGGTGCTCTCTTGGTCTCACGACACATACTTAAACTAAAAGGCTTGTTGGATTTGATTTCCAAGTGTTTCATTGTCTGACAGTTGACGTAGTTGACCTACCCTGTTTGACAGTGAAGACCTGGTGAAGAGTCGGGTAGAGGATGGTGGGCTCTTTGGGCAGCTTGGATGGATCTGACAGAGAACAACACGGCACAGTCATATTCTCCCCAGTACAGTGGTAGCAGCAGTGGTGACGGTGGTGTAGTGAGTGGTAGTGTGGCTGTCTTACTGACTGCAGTGACGTTGATGCTCCTGGTGAAGTTGAGTTTTGTGCCTCTCCTCAGGTAGCTGACTGTACACACATATACACCCTGGTACAGTTCTGTCATGACGTAGAACTGAAGACTGGTTCCTTTCTGCTGCCGGTCTGTGTTCCAGAAAGGGTACTCGTAACACCTCTGAGACACAAGGAGAGGGAGACAAGAGAGACAGGTCAGACGGACAGACAGACAGACAGACAGACAGACAGACAGACAGACAGACAGACAGACAGACAGACAGACAGACAGACAGACAGTTGCAGTACCATGCCGTCTGTTCTCACGTGGTACCAGGTGACACTTGGCTGAGTGTCAGCGTCAGCCATCTTGGTGGCATCTTGTATGTTGGGACATTCCAGGGTCTTCCCCTCCTGCAGCGGGATGATCATATCCCTAGTCACCACGGCAACTGGAGCCTGGCAGCTGGGCTCACGGACCACATCATCAAGTTTCGCCACCTTCAGACGCATGGCGATCTTACTGCAGGACGATTTGTTGCTGTGAGACAGAGAGAGGAGACATTTGAACATAACTGGTTCTCTTTCCTCTTCTGATTTGATGACAATGCTCTCTGGGACTTGTGGTTGACTTAGACCTTTGAGTTTATCTCTGGTGGAGAAAAAAAAAACTGAAGAAAAAAAAAAGTAGGACAATTAAAAACCACAAAACCAGGTCACGTCTTCAGTGAGCGTGAGGCTTGTTTTATGGGACAGACACCTGTCTTTTTGTGTGGGTGTCCTCAATGACAGAGGAACAACGATGTGACAAATGACCACAAAGGAAAGTGAAACTAGATCAGATTGGACAGAAAGCTTTGATCTTCCTCCAGGTCTATGTACCATGATGCTGTAGTTGCGTTAACAGCAAGAGCAGCAGATTAATGAACTCAGATATCTGCTGTGTGTTGCACATCTTCTACCACAGAACGTCAAAGCACACTCTGCTCGAGCAGTAATGCACTTCTTGGCAAAGACTTATCTCCATCTATTACTGATATGCTGCTGATTGGCGCGCATGTGTGCGTGTGTGTGTGAGACTGAGTCGATTACAGGCTTCCAGTCAGTATCTGACTGGTAATGATAACACTTACTCAGGTTTGTCCATACAAACTGTGTGTGTGTGTGTGTGTGTGTGTGTGTGTGTGTGTGTGTGTGTGTGTGTGTGTGTGTGTGTTCAATCCCTCAGCTCACTGGGGTTGAGATGCATAATGCTCAAAATTCAAATTCTAACAAAAAAACATCTTGTAGCTTCTCTACAAGTATTTAGAGTCTAGACGTGTAACTGTGTGGTGTTTTTGAACATTTGATACATTGAACAACAATTAATTTATTAAATAATTGGATGAATAATCAACAAGAAATTATCTTTGTTTTTAACCATACACTGCACAACTGATGCTGAAGATCTTACACAAGCACACACACACCTATGTGTCGGCACTTTGACACACAAACACAACACTCTGTGTCAGCAATTCTCAGCATTTTGATTGGAGGACAATGGGAGCATATTTTTTTCTATGGTGAATCAAGTCCAATCAGAATCCAACATCAGACTAGAACTTATTACCAGACATTAGTGGCCCACCCCCTCGCTCTGCCTCATCCTCTCAGCCCTGTGAACTGCAGACCCCCTCTTAGTAAATGAACTGCTCCTGTGGAGTGTCACATGCAGGTCTGGACCGGGTCCAGCTGACGGGTCAGATCTGAGCCCTGAAGCTCCATTTCTGTTATCCTTAGCTGAGCAGCAGCAGCAGATCTTTAAGATGCTCTCAGAGCCACTTTAGCTGATTAAGAGCCAAAGGATCGAAAATGAGAGAGCAGCAGGTTTTATCTGGAGGATCTGAGGGTTCGACCTCTGAGCCACTGATGTGAGACCAAATGACAACCTTCAACATCAGGATTTTCTTCCTGAAGGCTTGTTTTTCAGATGCTTGAATGTTGCAGTCCTTATCCTCACTTCCTTTGTTCAGACTTTTCTTTTTTTAGCTTTAGCCATCTGATGTGCTTAGAAACACATCACAGACACAGCTGGCTATATCCTGAAACTAAATGTAACCCACACAACGAATAAAACCACTCTAAGAATCTGAGCATTTTATCTAATAGTCTAAAGAAAACGTTTAATTCAGAGCCATTCAGTCTCCTGCTAATCAAATGTTGCTAATTATAGATACCTGTTAATTCAGATGAAGCTTCTGTCAGAAAACAAAGAGCGTGGTGATTTGAGGGAGTGCAGTTTCTCACCGTAGCATACAGATGTACTGTCCAGTGTCCTCGGCCACGGCCGGCTGCAGCCACAGCCTCTCTCTGTCCTTACTGAGACGCGAGCTGCAGGGGAGAGTCATCGTCATTCATTAGAACTGAACAAATGTAAATCAGATACGATTCAATTACAACGACATTAGAACGAACTCTGATGTCCTCAGTGACACTAATCATCCTGCTCCCCTCCAAAACAACATACGTCCTCGCTGGAAGGGAAATCGTTACAGAGCACTTCATCCTTCAGTTACTCTCAAAGTGTCTCATTTAGTCTGAGTGGCATGCACACACGCTCACTGCAAGAGTTCAGACCAAGCATCCAGATGCGTTCATTTACAATACTGGGGCATTTTTACGATGTCACCTCTCACCTGACTGGCTTCACTCAGTTTGTTGAGGAAAAATACAACACTTGAAATGTTTTGTGCAAACATCAACGGGGCTTACACTGCCTGAGCTCTACCACCACTTGACGAATGAGATCATAACCAGGCTTTTCTCCAGCCTTTCTATAAACCATGTGCATTGAGGCAGGCTGCAACCGCCACGGACTCAATGTGCTGCTGTAGACACAGGAAAATGAAAACAGCAACAACTCTGACCTTGACAGAACGGTTGGCTGCACCGCAGACTATATTGATTTCTTGGCTTCTTGATGGTGTGGATGAGCCAGGAGGTTACTTGACAATTAAGTTCTTTTATTTTTCAGTTGCAACTAACATCACCTGTGGATTACCTGACAAGACGACCGCCGAACGTCAGGCTGGGTAACTGTGTCTGAGTGACAGTGATAAGCAGCTCTGGGACTCTACAGGGGACTGTTCTGGTTCTGTTCCTGCAAACTTTAAATACAACTCTTGAGTCTCACCACATCCTCAAATACTGCGATGAAACAGCTACTGTGGTGTGTATCAGGAACAGACAGGAAGAGAAGAATAGGGATCTGACAATGACAATGGTCTTTAGTGAAAGGAGCAACAAGAACTGACTCGTTCTGAATAAATAAAATGATGGAAAGGTAAAACACCTCCATCTCCATCTCCTTGGTGTTGGAGGTGTTTTACCTTTCCATCATTTTATTTATTTATATTTAAATATTGTCAAAAATATTATATTTTTTTCATATACACTTATTAATTCATAGTTTCATTCTCACTCATCACTGCCCTCGTAGACCTGTGATCAAGCTGCTGAAGAGACAAAGCGTTTACCCGTCCTTCATTTTACATGTACAACTCTGGTATAAAAAGAGACAGGGCCCCAAAGCAGTAGGTTGAACTTCTTGCAGCTGCACCTGTACGTGATTGGCTGCTCCAGGTCGTGGCCCTCGGGGAGTCGGTACCAGAAGAGGTTGTGTCCAGCACTCTGGGTGGATGTGTAGTTATAGACCGAGGGATGAGAGAAAAGAGGACAGGAGAGCCAACCAGCCTGCCCCTCTAGGACTGAGACCGCCCCTTCTCTGGACTCCCCCCAGTCATAACACATGGGCTCTGTGAGAGAGACAGAGAGACAGAGAATGAGAAAGAGAGTGTGTGTGTGTCAGGAGTTTGGCAGATTGTCAAAAAAAACAAAAAACAAAAAAAAACATAATAACTGAGGGCAGATGTAAAGCAGACTTCCTGTTTCCTGTGAACAATCACTATGCCACGATAATTGCAAGGTGCACTACAGGTGTAAAAATGAAGGCTTAAAGTGTAAACAGTATGGGCATGATTATACTGTGAGTCCAGGCTCCTGCTCCTGCTCCAATTGTTTTATGTGAGAATAAAACAGAGCTCAGTGGATGTAATCGTTAACTGGCCTCGTTAAACAAATTATGCTGTTAGACTTCCATCTCATTAAAGGAAGAAAGCAGAGACAGAAGCTGTTCCATTAGCACACTGAAACTCATCTGATTTGCTCATCAAACACTTAACTGTTTCTCCTTTTTAATTTCTTAAATGTAGAACAAACTGCAGTACAAAAACAGACACATTGGAAGCAGTGAGACAGATGTGAACAGACCTCCTGTTGAAAATAGTCCAGCACTCAGTGATGTATTTTTGTTGTGATCTGAAAGCTCTGAAACAGAAGCAAATGTCAGATTTAGCATTTCTCATGATGGTGTTTCCTTAAATAATCTGATAAGAAAAAGATCAGACCTCCTATTTTAAACTGTAGTAGTATTAACATCCATCATCACTTTCCATGACAGATGGTGAAGCAGAAAAGCAAAGAGACATACTGACAGATTATGACAGTAATGAATATATTAAAGTTTGTCAGATGTCAGCAACAAGAAACAGCAGGTACAACTCACTATCATCTGCATAACAATGATAGGATTTAATGCAATGTCTCAAAAGATTGACTGTGATATTATATGTGTCTTGATGGTTGTGTGCGACACTGCTGGCTGTAAAACAAATTGCCCCTCGGGGATGATTACGCTTTTCTTGAACTTCCTTGAACCTTGAACTGGTCTCTGGAAACATTTCTAACTGTCCACCATATTAAAAAAGGGAAACTGTACATTTTCACATTACAATCAATCAATCAAAATGAGCTTAGACTGCAATACTGACTAATGATTTCAGCACTGACTTAAGTCCTCAGTCTTCACTCAATCGACCAATCAATCACTCAAATCACAGAGACACTCGTCCAGGTCCTCATTTATAATAGATGAGTTAATTAGATGGGGGATAAAGAGGATGAGTGTTCATTGTGCATCAGAATAGTGATGACTAATGACCTCTTCAGTAACAGTCTCCTCCATTGTTTCAGATGAGATGAGGGAACCTAAAAACCTATCAAAGAACTCAGACAGAATCAAACTCCCAAAAGACCACAAACAAAAAGTGAAAATATTTTAATGAAACTTCAAGAATTATGGCATTATGATCTCCTGAAAACCCTATTGATATATCTTAGCCACCTTCATTGAACACCAGAACCAGAAACCAAAATGATTGAATCTCTTACATACCAAGAACTCAATGAATTATTTACAGTAGCCTAATCCCTGAGACACGGGAGTCTTTCATAACTCAAATAAGAACACTTAAAGCAGAAGTGAGTGATATATTTGTGTTAATATAAGTCTTAAATAGTTATATCTTCCGACAGCAATCACTTACATAGAGTGTTTGGACCGAAACACGGGTCTCTCAGTCCCTCTGCTCTGCTCTGAGCCGAAGAGAAAACATTTATCGTATCCTACAGTTTTTATCCAATGAGGAGAGAGAACGGCATGCAGGGCTGTGTGTGCAGCCAAGGAACGCCGTGAATGTGGTGACGTAGCGACGAGGACTGTTATGGTGCGTTCAAGGAAACTCGTATTTTTCCGACCGTGAAGTGGTACCAGTTCGATCTGGTACGAGTTCACCGGTCGGAAGTTACGAGTGGCCGTTATAGTGACTTTCACCGGTAAAACAGGTCGGAAAAACACGAGTGGGTTGCCTGGAACGCTACAAAGTCGTAAGTTGTGACTTGAAGCTGTAATTTACGATTTCAAAAGCCTGCCTGGAACGCAGCATTAGCGAAAACGACCGGATCACTCACTTCTGCTTTAAGCCAATAGGACTATGAAATACTACAAGAACCATGATCCTAGAACCTGGGCATCAAAAAAACTCTTTCAACCTACTGTATAGGCCGCCACTGTATGTGCAAAATCAACTCCTCAAATCCATTTAAAGATTACATGAATTTTAACAGCAACTTTCATAACTGGTTATAAATACTACTGTGTCGCTTTTGCAGTGTTTGCAACTCTTGCATACAACTGCATAAATCTGATATTCAATGTAAATTTAAACTTCATGACAACACATGAAATATGCATCACATTTTCCAGTTATTTACAGTAATTGTATTCAATAAATATTACTGGTGACTTATGCAGAAAATACTTGGTAAATGATTTGATAATGAAAATAATCATTAATTGCCACCCAGATAAGACAGAAGTTATGGTCACAGACATCTTTCCATTCATGTTAAATGAAAGGTGAAATTAATTTGTCCCAGCAGCAGCAGAGGCTGAGGATCAGCTCTGATTCAGTGTAACTGAAGTTCAGAACCGTTTCAGCACTGCTGGTTTTCAAGATCCTGAACACTGAATGGTTGATTACGTAATGGTGGCTCTCTACACTTGTGCAGTGTGTGTGTGTGTGTGTGTGTGTGTGCAAACTGTGTGTGCTTGTATGCTGGTAATTGACCTGTCAGGTTTTCCTGGCCAGAGTATTAGTCTTTCTATTAAAACCTGGCACAACATCCATCCACCTCCTTCTCCTCCTCCCTCACTATCCATCCATCCATCTACAGTAATATCTCCAGCCTCATCCTTCCATCCACCCCCAACCACCACTACAATCCCACCCCTCTACCTTACAACACACACACACACACACACACACACACACACACACACACACACACACACACACACCACCGACCATATCCATTCATCTGTAACATGCTGCTGGTCTTTTATTTTCTTGCAGGGTTTAGCTGTGCTCTGCTCCATATCAAGACAACAAGAAGTGTTAGATTAAATGCAAATATCAGGGACTATAAAGGAAGTACAAGTGAAAGAATGCTGCGTTCTGCAGCTACAGACATACAGTAAAAATGCTGTAATAGCTCTCTGCATGTTCCTGAAAATATTACACACAGAGGCAGGTACGACAGATTTGACCATCCAAATACATTTTCTATGTGATGAATGATTAGGAGCATAACACTAATGTTAACATTATCCTGATATTAAAGAAACATAGGCCTACTGATTTCAGGTAGTGGTCAATATTGGGTTTGTCCTGTTTTATGTTCAATGTGAATGCAAATATTTCTTCTGATCAAGTACAACACTGTGGTGAACGTTGTTGTCTGACATGGACATTGTCTCTTTATGCTTCCCTTTGATCCTGTCACAATTACTACAGCCACTAGATGTCACCTAGCAACAAAATGCATAATAACTTGCTGCACAAACACATTATGAGCTTACAGCGGCGAAGTGATGGGACATTACACATGCTCTATGTACTGTAGCACTGCAGTTTGTTGATGTAATGACCAGTATCCCCAAAGGATTAATTCAAATTTCATCTCATCTCACCCCTGCAGTATAGGCTATCCGCTCCTCTGCTCACTTTTCATCCATTCATCCTCCTCCATGCCGACCTCCCACCCTCCACCCCCACCTCACCTCTGCACCCTCCCCCTTTCTTGCCTCCATACTCAAGAAAGTCTTACAAATGACCCTTCTCTCCCTGGAAACATCCATTCACTGTCCCTTGGGGTGAGAGCTTCAGCTTTAATTAACCCCAGTTTTGCAGAGTTGCACCGACATGAACAAAAAAAAGACCTGAGAGGCTTTTGCACTGTGGTCTGTACAAATAGAGCCAACGCATAATGATTATCACTTTTAATATCGATGGATCTGTGCTTCTTTTCTACTCATTTACATGTGGATCTTCACACACAGATGTTTTCACAGTGATGTGTGTATTAGTGTTGACCTGATACAAGAGCTGATGAAAAGCACAAACTGTGTTTTTCAGGTGGAATTCCCAGTGTGCTGCTCACTCATCTGTTTGTTTGGACTGCTGGCAGTGATTTGTGTCCTCTGCTGTCACAGCTGTCACCTACCTGTCTGGCTGATAATTGGTGTGACCCCGACTGCCACGATGAAGAGGAGGAGGAAAGTGGAGACGAAGACTGCCCTGCAAACAGATGGAGAGAACGTTTACGTGCACTATTACAGTAATTCACATATTAAAGGAGACATATTATGCCCATTTTCCACAAATTAAAATAGTTCCCAGGTGTCTTAAAGACATGCTTGTGACAGTCTGAATACCCCAAGGATCAAACATCACAGCTCTTTTCATCCTCTCAAAATAGCCCTGTTCAGAACGGCTGGTTTCAGTGGCCACCCCTTTAAATGCCAATAAACCACTGCTCACTCCGCTCTGCCGCCTTTACTGGTACCGGTACTCAAAGGTAGGGGTGGTATTATGCAAATTCGAAAACTAATGACATCATTAGCTCGTATGGATTTCAAGGGAGCCTGCAAATTACAGATTTTTTTTGTCAATTCTCACATCATGGGGGCGGAAGGCAGGTCAAACACCCAAATATATGTTAAAGAGCCTTCAAAAAGTGGTATTTCCATAATATGTCCCCTTTAAGATTTAGCAACATTCGACACAGATTGAAAAACATTTAAATCAAGCAAAGTTCATTCATTTAATCCTGGAGCTCAGTGAGAAAAGTGTAAATAGCTTCATGGACAGACCAGTGATAGAACACAGAAAAATGAATGAAAAAAATGAAAGAGCTCACATAAGTCACATAAAGAAATATCAGCAGAGGCACAGCTGTTTACACTTCACACTGAGTGACTGAACATGAACAAACTTATCATGTGCAAACTTATCAAGCTGAGAGGAGTGTACACAGACTGGAGGAAAATACATTTTTTTCTAACCTGATGTCAATATTGTGTTCAAGGAGGAAGTGAAGTGTCTCAACTGTTTCCAGAGAACAGTGAGGACAGTCCGTCCCGTGTGACGGTTACAGATGCACGGTAAGAAAAAAGTGTTGTGGCTACAGCCTGTTGTTAATTTACTGTTGGCTCTATGTCTGTAGTGTTTTCATGTGTGGGAGAAGTGCCCGTTGGAGGATGAACTCTGATCTAAGTCTAAATATTTTTGTAGCTGCTCAATACTATGAGGAGGCAAAAGTGAATAAATATGTGATTTACTGAACAGCTCTCAATAAAGAACAAATGTATGCAATTGAAAAAGAACAGAGGCTGTGTGCTTTATATACAAAAGGATATGAAGTGTATATGTTACCACACTCTGTGAACTCTGTTTTACCATCTGTTGATTGAGATGTGATGTTTATGTTAGATGAATTGTTACAGTCAGTCAGTTACTGGTGTACTGAAGTGAAACTAAGTCACGACTTAGCGTATTGCATCATCTGCACTGAAAATTGTATTGAGAAGTTAAAAAAAACAACAACAACTTTGACAAAAGTTTTTATTGACAAAAAATATCTAAGGCCACAATGTCCAACCAATATCCTGATTTGGATATTCTTCCTGTGACTTAGGCTGCGGTGAAAACGCAGACGACAATGAGCCACAGGAACATTTTAATTGTTGAAGTATTTGGGACTAAAATTATTACCTGGAACTAAAATTTTACCTGGTATTTTTGGGTGAAATACAGTTGTTACCGGAGACCCACAATTATTGCACAAACACATGAATGAAAACATGAAATCAATTTCCAATCCCTTTCAGGTGACACCTGAGTCAGTATATTCCACATGGGTCTGCTGCGCCGGTAGAGATCATGGGCAGCGGACTTCATTCTACTTCTGTAGCTACAGGTGAAGAGTAAACATGAACCATGTAAACACTGTGTCCCACATCTAAGGTTCAAAGGTCGACACTCAACTGTCCACTCTTCAGCTGACGCAACATTCAACACAGTTTAAACCATCTCAGACAGTTTCTTAGTTTATACCTTAGTTTTATACCACTCAAACGCCTCACACAGGAGCAAACTTTACAGTTTTCTTTACAATTGCTAAGACCCTTTTTTCAGTTCTGTAGCCCCATTTCTGAAACGCTTAACACAGTTACCACAACATCAGCCTGTGTGGGCTATACAATTAACACATTTCTTATTCTTTTGACACACAATGCATGCCTTTAACACATTTAGAAAATGTTTTAACTTCTTTTACAGACAAGTTCAACCAAAACCAAAACAGCAGATTCTAACTGTTAAATTTTCAATTGCCTTTACACCGTTCGTCAAAAGAGAAAACCTCATGTTCAAACCTGTAGGTTAAGGCTGGAGTGAACATTGTCGACTGAAACAAATTCATCTCTCCTATATATCTCCTATATATATATATATATATATATATATATATATATATATATATATATATATATATATATATATATATATATATATATATATATATATATATCCCTAGAACACTAACGTCGGGTGATTTTCACCCATGAAATTATTGTTTCATAATTTTCATTATGTTGCTGTTGTCTGAGTTTCGTGGGTCCCTGGGTAGCTTCATACTGCTCACTGACGTCATTGAAGGTAGGCATGTTACCCTGCTCCCATCCCTAGTTTTTTCAGCAGGCACATGTTCGGGTGGATTTCACCCGACGTTAGTGTTTATGTATCTAAATCTGGCGACCATTTCTGGTGATGCTGAAAATTCTTCTTTTTTCTTTTTACTCCACCAAATAAGGCTCAAATGTCCCACAAATGGGTGGTCTGAAGGACAAAGTCCCAGCTCCATTAGTTTTTTTTTAAGGAAGTTTTTGTTAAAAAAAAAAAAAAAAAATCACAAATTTTGGACATTTTTTTATAGGGTCACCATAATACCTTTTTTTCATTTTGTGAAACATTGTACAGTGGAAAATTAAGGAACTGTACTTCAATTTGCCATGTATTGTTGTATTTTAATATACTTTGGTGAGAAATATTTTTTTATGGGTATATTATATCGGGTAAAAAATACCCGGCGTTAGTGATGATGTTACTTTTTGTAACGTTAGTGTTCTAGGGATATATATATATATATATATATATATATATATATATATATATATATATATATATATATATATATATATATATATATATATATATATATATATATATATATATATATAGGGGAGGCCACATGTTCTCCTAGGCATGTTCTCCGAGGCCCAGTGCAGAAGACCTGGCAGATTACCGCCTCCCTTGTCAGATGATGTATGGAGTCAAGGTTGTTAATTCAACATCCCTCTGTACCCGCCCACTATTGTTTGTCCATTTGTCCAAATTTCCTCGTATCCAAATGTAAAAGAGATGCACATGTTCTGAACATGTCCTAGTCTAGCCTATGTTCTCCACACCATATACCTAATCCTCAATCTTGAGTTAGCCCACTGGTAACCCCCTCTGGTGTCACTGGAGAGAATGGTGCAGCCTGACTCCAAACAAATGCTGCACATTGTCCTTCACCTCCATTTTGCCCAGGCGTGCAATATTACTTTGGTGGGAGGATGCTTCCCCTCCGACCGAGGCTCAGCGGCTGGGGAACATAATGTCCTATCTAAGCCTTGAAAGGATCCATTTTTCAGTCTATAATTATCAAATCATTTACCATCTATAATGTCATTTGATTTTTTTTTGTCATTATTACAAAAGGTTTGTACAGTTCTCAAGCCTTATTTTATTATTAATTTATTTGTTCTCTTTCTGAATGTAAAACCTGACTTCCTGCACCTCTGTAATATATGTTTTTATAAATGGAAGTCTCAGTCATTGGGCGCTTGAAGGGGTTATGGCAGCAGTGGATTGGCCATCTCGGGCACTGTCCAGGTAGGCCAATGCCTAACGTGGGCTGGTCAGCAGGTGATTTATTTATTTTTTTCCCACAGAACTGACAATTGGTTAAATGTCATTCAGTCAGGGGCTGTCAATCACCCAGGTACTGACTGGGCAAATGACAGTGTCAAAGCAAGGCTAATTAGCAAGCCAGGTCTCAGGTGACAACATGGATAAACAACCACTGAAAAAATAAATAAAGCATTGGTAGCACACAACGGATTGTTTTGTGAGCCGCTTTGGGCCAAAATGCCCCAGTCCAGCCCTGGGTTAGGCATATTGAGCTTCTATCATGGTCTGTGAAGTTACAGTATATATGTTTTTGAATTGTATGTTTTCAGTCCTACGCTGATATACCAAATGGACACTATACAAATTTAAATTTAAAGTTTATCCCCTTTCTTCTCCTCTTTCAAATACAACATATTTGAGAAATGGAGAGAAGGATGAGGAGCTTCTGAGGAAGAGGAGTTGGAGGAATGAAAGTGATAAAGAGAGGCTGAAACAGACAGAGGGAGAGATAACGCGCCATGGTGGTCGATCAGGCAGAGCTAGTGGATCCCAGGAGGGACATACAGAACCAGAGCTGCTCAACAACACCATCCATCACTCACTCACACACACACACACACACACACACACACACACACACACACACACACACACACACACACACACACACACACACACACACACACACACACACACACACACACACACACACACACACACACACACACACACACACACACACACACACACACTTTATGCCAAATAGAGCTCAATAAAAACCAAAGATGGAAAATCCCTTGTGTGTGTGTGTGTGTGTGTGTGTGTGTGTGTGTGTGTGTGTGTGTGTGTGTGTGTGTGTGTGTGTGTGTGTGTGTGTGTGTGTTTATCTAAGAGTGGTCAGACACAGGTTTCATTGTCAACCCAGATGGCTGCTCTGCATGTCAGTGATGCCCACAGTCAGTCCAACATCTGGACATGTTGCTACAGTAACAATAATGTTACGATACAGTAACACAAACAAGCTTCTGACTTGTGGTCATCTCGGTATGATACACACACACATACACACTTGATGCATGAGTGTTTATGTTGTCAGTGCAGCAGATGGTTGAGCCCTGGTGTGTTTACCCTGAAGAATAAACATGAACATTTAAGTGACACACACAAATGTCGCCTGGGAACAGACATGGGTCATTACTGATCAGAGTTTATATGACTAATCTGCACCAGCTGTGATATAAATTAATTTAAGAACAGTTCATTTGCTGCTGCATCATTCAGGCTGTTTGCTGATGATCTTTTAGACAAAATCTTTTTCTACACTAACACAAATCCTTCCAATAACTGCAACTTGGACTTGGTGCAAAGTCCAGGCTTCCCGTGATATTGAGCAGAACCACTGATTGTCAAATGCATTAAATTGTGTAAAAAATGTAGTAATGCTTGTGAGTCCCGCTGCTGCAGGCATGTGTGTGTTGTGAAGGGATATAATATCCAGCAAACTCTGCCTGAACGAGTGCGTCTGAGCAGGTTGCTTGTGCAGGCCAGGCCTGAATATACATTGAGTATGGGTCCATTAGACCCAGTTAGGGCACATTGATCACTTCACATAAGTGTTAGCTCAGGCAGGACTGAACTGGGATTCCAAGGGGTGGCCATCACTGATTACAGTCATTTTAATTTATCAGCAATATTTTTTTAATTATTATATTGGCCTTTAGAAATCCACTACCATTCAACCTCTATTTCCGAATTCCAGTCTAGTTGCAGCAGTGGTTGAAAGAGAAGAAAGTCTACTCAGTTTGCTTACCATAATTAGGTAACATGAAAGACGTTATGGTTAAGATAAACCTTAAGTATGATCGCAGACCAAAGGCCAAAGCAGTATCTCATGCAATAAGGCCAAAAGCAGAAGTAAAGGTGCAATGATTGGTCAGATGTGGGGTGCTGAAGCCTGTCAACCAGTTTGTGGATTTTAAAGTCAACACAGTGCGTAATATCCACTTCCCTAAATTGATGATTTGTTCACCAGCTTGGCTGGAGGAACGAAGTTTAGCAAGATTCACCTCAACCAAGCGTACCTCCAGATGTAAGTCAATGGAAAGTCAACAGAGCTGCTTACAAAATATCTTGTGTAAAAACATTATGTGATAGTGTCATCATGTCTTCCTCATGCTGCCATAGCAAGGTGTTTGTCATTTATGCTGCATGCCATCGTCATTTAGCCACTAACATCTAAGCTCATTGGTGACAGTGAGATTATTACAAGATAACAGGTAGCAGGTGAAAACAACACCTGAATAGGCAGAACATCAATAATTCCCAATTTCCCTGAAAATAAGGTAAGATTAATGTTAACTGATGATCAAGCTATTTATTGATTAGCAATCCATGTTGCTATCATCCAAAAATGAGCTGGCATTAACACTCCGCTCCAACAATGGTAACTATAAATGTATAGAGTATTCATGTCATCACATAACCGTACTGTAGCTCTCTATTTCCCTCCTCTTCCTTTGTTCTTTTTCTTCCCTGGGTCTTCCCTTTGTACGTTTTGACAAGATGAAAGACACAGCATCTTTTCCAGGGTCATGTTAGATAACTTGCCCATCCCCCCCAGAGGACAGGTAAAACGTAACAAGCTGTGGAGGGGGCTACAGGGGCGGCAGGAAACCAGATAAAAAGGCCTCTCCATTATCTACAGTTTTTCTCAGTGGCTTTGGTACATTTCTCAGATCAGAATTAAAATTCTCAAAACTACTTGTGTCACTTGTGCACATCAAAAAAGCAGTTTCTCATTTCTTTGAAGAAGTTACAAATGCTTTGGTACATCCATGCAAATGATCAATGATACAATTCTCTGCTGTTTAAATGAAAAATGTATTATAATGGGTCTCTGTTGAATAGGCAATAGTTCATCGCATAAGTCTTTACTTGCAAAATGGTTGAACAAGTTGTCATAATATGTCAAGCATATTTCTATACATTTCCATTAGACTTTTTTTTTTTTATATCTGCCCCTAATTGGTAAATTGCTCCCAGGTGAATCTTGACTTTCTCTAATGAAGGGAAATTAGATCAACCAATGATCAATCAGTATCTGAAATAGGTCAAAGGTGCATCTCATGAACCATCAACTGGCAAGCCGGAGCACAGCACAGCCTGACAATAAGGACAAAGAATTGGACAGACCTGACTGATCAACACCAGGAGGCTGAAAACGACTACATGGTAAGAAGCTTACATTTTTTTAAACAAAAAAAGAGGAAATAAGGAATCTGAAATAA
The DNA here is from genome assembly GCF_905171665.1 of Trachurus trachurus. Classification (NCBI taxonomy): domain Eukaryota; kingdom Metazoa; phylum Chordata; class Actinopteri; order Carangiformes; family Carangidae; genus Trachurus; species Trachurus trachurus. Next base: position 22,639,530 of record NC_139892.1, on the reverse strand, counting down.
AAGAGAGTAAGTAATAAGTAATAATCTTCCTCTTCATCAGTGTCCTGAGCCAAAAGATTAACTTCACAGGAAGCTCCATCTGTGAGCCTGAAATCAACACTTCTTATACCATTGTGACTTTATTCTCATATGATTATGACTCTTTCTTGTAAAATCACAGATTTATACCTGTAATATGGCTTTATACTTTTAGATATGTTCTCCTTACTGTGGCCCTAGTACTTAGTCATATTCATATGTGACTGACTGCGTGGGGTTTTATTGTGTAAATACAGATGTTGATGATACAGCTTGACAGATGCCCTAAGAAATTAGAGCTGGGTAATTACCTCATTACAAAGATCTTTTACTGTAACATGTCACTACAGTAATGTATTTTCATAACAGCTTCCAGTTATGACTGTGACATGTAGTGACTTTTACAACCTGACTGGCCACTGGGGACAGCACCTCAGTTTCTCCTGATCTCATGCAACTGTTTGATGATGGTAATGATGATGAAGAGGCAAGTGAACTGCAGTGTTCAGCTGAGTTTCTGCAGTTCACTGCAAAAGTCCCCGAACTTATCTGACTGACTATAATCAGATTAGCCTATGGATCGATGAGAAGAAGTAGGCTACGTCAGACTCGTCGTCTTTATGGAGAGAATCTGACCCCAGAGAAAGCTAAACAAAACAAAAATAGTGACAATTTTACACTGCACTCGATTCACATCGAAGATTTGTACCTACTCAAAAGTTGTTGTTTGCACATCTTACAGGTCTTGGGATAAATTCATCATTTTAAATATGGAGTAAGTTACACTCTAGACTACATAAAGGCTGATGATGATGATTTTCTCGTGTTGTCTACTCTGTACCTACCGTCCGTGAGCTAATTAGAAACACTGTCAGCTGTTATATTGTGTCGGTTTGAGCACAGGCTGGTGAACTGTAGCCTATTAGTATTGAAGTGCAGCACACAACGACCTAAGCTCTCTGGACTGGGAGAGCAGGACTGGTCTACCCCGACTCCAGTGTTCAGGGTGGTGCTGGTAGCCTACTATAGTGAAACACAATCACATCTGCCTGCACTTGTCTTTCTATCATCACTAACAGCCTACAACAACAGCCCGGAGACGGGTCAGCCTCAGCAGAGCACATATGACATTAGAAATGAAAGACAGCAGGAGCTGGTGGACTTACATTATCAGCAGGACGGGACGATGTCCTCGGTGTCTGTCCGGTGAACCGATCGGGGTTTCAGCCCTGAGCGTCCCAGCGCACGGGCAGTGGAGCCGAGCCGGGAGGCGGCGGGAGTGATCCAGGACTAGACCGGGTTGAGAGGGTATCCCGGGTCTCTACTGTTTACTGTGTGTGGGTCCAGAGGTGACTGAGTCCTGCATGCTGCTGACTCACACATACACATTCACACATACAGACACACTCCCCTCGGTTAGCACCGCAGCACCGGGAGCAGCGGGTAGTGATGATTAACGAGCCTGTCGGGGCTCGATCACGGCTGTAAATCAGCGCCCTGCCGCTTACAGATGGTCCGAGGAGACTTCCAGCTGAGGAGCGCGTCCGGCTAACTAATGATCCGGACTAACGGGACTCGCTAATGGACAAGTTGAGAGAGTTCATTGAAGCCACAGCTGTGAACACCTGTGTCAAGTTGAGACTGAAAAGTTAAAGCAGCTGTGAGTGGTGAGTGTCTATAGTATAGGCGGCGTGTGCGCGCGCATGTGCGTGTGTGCGTGCGTGTTGTATAGGAAGTAAAAGTTGAGTGCCTGCTATTCCGGTCGACGCTCCTCCTCCTATCCATTGCTGCTGTTGCAACATGGTTAAAAAAAACAGCGAGTCATCTCATCTGACTGATCAACAGTTCACTGTCACAGTGTTTCAAACCCTGTCACACCTAGAGAAGCACAAAACTACAATTATCTCATTCTTAGTAGGCTATTATTATTCATCCAGTTAGTATCAGGGTGTGTTGGTGATGAAGCTGCTTTCCGTTCAGTTTTTCTCATTGGCTGCACAAACATCATAATCAACTCTTAGTGCAGCTCTCAGATTAGTAAATGCATTTCTCTTACCTGTGCAAAAAAGCCTCCACAACAATCAAAACCTTGTTCACAGGCCATTAACAAAGTCATTCAGTTTCTTGGTATTTACATCTAAACTTGACAGCCCGTAGAAAAAGAGAAGTGCAGTAAATGTAGGATGGGGGAAGAAAGTGTGAAAAGGCAAAATGAGTTTCAGTTACAACAGGAACATGTTGGAAAAATATTGTTTCAACATTGCATTGGTGTTTACTGTTCATTTTTCAGCCCTCCTCAACTTTTGTGTGCTGTCAGAGTAAGACTGTATGGACACGTAGAAGTTTAGTTCAGTTTAATAAGTAGAAGAGAGAAAAGCTTTAAATCTTTCCAAAAATGTGCTATAATTTAAAGTGTTGACCTTTTTGATATTTTCACTGCAGTGTTTCATTTTCAGTAAATATGTGGCAATTTTAGATTTGTGTTGTGTGGTTTTGATGAAGCCTGTTTAAAACGTGAAAGCAGTCGTAAGTAACATGGGCAATAGATACATTCATAATAGATACACAAAACATGCAATCAATATAGTGATGATGAGTAAATTCACACTTATGCATGTGTGTTCGAAAGAGAGAATGAGATTTCTGATGTGAGAATCACAAGCTACTGATTAAAACTGTAGTTATTTGTACTTTATTTGGGCCTACAGAAAGTCTATCCTGCCCCAGAGGTTTCTAGCGTATTGGACCCTTTCAGGCCACCAGGAGCCGTTAGATGACTAGTGGAAAGAGAGAAGAAGGAAAAACACAGATTCATCTGGTAGAGCCATGTGTTTTGTTGAAGTTGATTTCAACTGTAACAGAGGGTTATTTTACTGAGCTCATCCAGATGTTTTTTAATTACTAAATCTAATAGATAAACGTCAATCAAAGTCAACTATTAAACACAAGTAATAGAGCAGAGTTATAAAGTGGCCTCACATTCAAGTGTACAACTAACTACTATATCAGTAAACCTTTCTCTGAGATGATTTCCTGTTCTCTCATGGGAAAATGATAACATCTGGAGTTTTTTCAGTCTCTAACCCTATGGTTTTAGAAAACACTAAACTTAATTACCAGTATATGAAGATTAAATCAGGTTTTACCACGAACTCTGTTACGGAAAAAAAATACACAGACATGAACTTACGTACATCATAGCATTAGTGGAAAAACATGCCGAGGCCTCTTCAGTTTCTCCTGTCAACAGCTGGATCATGAAGGCATCAGCATGAATTCAACTATTCAAAACACCCTAAATGTTTCATGATTGAACTTCTCAAATATTAGAGTTTGCTGTCAATAACTGTGAGGCAATGTCTTTCGAGATGATTCTGGTTGGAGTATCTTTACTTTTAAAATATTTTGTGATTAAATATGATCACTTCTATGAAAAACATTTTCAGTGCAGGGCTTTTACATGAGTGTTTAGTACTTGATACCCTCTCCCCTGCTGCAGTGATGGGAGAAATATAAGATTAGCAAAGTACAAAAAAGTGCACTTCTTTGTACTTTGCTAACTGCACTTTTCTTATTCTTTGGAGTTGAGCACGCCGCGTCTGCTGTGCTGATTACCCTGAAAAATAAGATTAGACAGAGGAAAACCACTGCAGGAACCAAAGCCTCCTGCTCTGCCTCAACAGACACAGCTCAATCATAATCTGATCACTTCTGAATTACTAAAATACTAGATTCCTTTGCTTCTCTTTCTTTGTGTTCTGAATCCAAAGATTAAATACTTTATTGCCAACGGGACTTACAGTGGGTCAGACTGTCACTGTCACCGGGTTGTGAATATATAATATACTTTTTTTCTGTTCTTGAGAATAAACATTTCTTGAGCTTGAATTGGCCTTTTTTTCCCCAGTCGTTCTATGTAATCAATGATCAGTGATCAGTTTCTATTCTGATCGACTGTGTTTATGATGTGAAAACAGAGTTTGATTTTGAACTCAGATAAAACAGTTTTGAGGTGATTTATATGTTTGGTTTTGGAAGAAGAGTCAGAGTTTGAGTGAAAGTAGTTTGTTGATGAATAGTTTGTGTTAACAGTTTTGAGGAAAACATAGGAGGTCATAAGAAATGTGTTTTAGAGAGTGTGGAAAACTGAAGGCACAACTTCATTTTGTAGCTATTAGACCTGATAACTCATTCCTGGTGTAACATCACCTCCTTGTGGTATTATTGTGTAACAGCAGACTCCCCCCTGTTACAGTAGTTTATACTGTATTGTGATGGTGTAAAGTCATGTTGTTGAGTTGTGCTTTTACATTACTAGAAATGTTCACGTCAATTCTGACGGAAATCTGTTATCTTATCCACTGAAGTCTTGTGTCTGCTGTAGCTACAGCTGGGGAAACTCTGACTGGTCTGGTTTGTTTGGAAGAGGATACCTCACTCAGCCTCAGAACAAAACCTCCTGAAGCACTGACACTGAAGGAATCCAAACCAGAAGACACCGACTGCGATGTAAAATAAACAGTTTACTGGTGTTAGAATACATTTTCCACTGACCATCTCTCAAGCTTGATGCCTGCCTGCGTCACTGCCACCGGTGCCATCATAAAAAAAAAAAGCCAAGTTAAACAACAGTGTATCTCAGTCAATTTAGTGTGGATATGCATGTATGTGCATTATGAATTTGCATTTAAATTTCTAATCGCCCAGGGTAAGAAAATATTTTTAAGTCTGTTTGTTTTGCTTTTCAAACTCCTGTAGCGTCTCCCCAATGGCAGGAGAGCAAACAGTTTGTGACTTGGGCATGTGCTGTCCTCCTTGCTTATGTTTCTGGCTTTACTGAGGCACCGTGATTCTGCGACAGCCTCCAAGGAAGGCAGGGGGCAGCCAGTGATTTTCTCTGCCGCCTCAATGATCCTCTGGAGGGCGATGTGATGCAATAAGCCAGCATGCTCTCCACTGTGGATCCGTTGAAACCAGCAGAGTCTCCTTCAGCTTGTTTTTGCAGAGCAGTCTTACTGTAAAAAGTGCAGTCTTGACTACCGCGGTTGTGTTTGTAGACCAGGAGAGGTCCTAAGAGATGGACAAGACCCTCTCCACCTCCTCCCCATTTATGAAAAGTGGGGTGGGATCTGCTCTGTGCTTCCTGAAGTCCAAAATCATCACTTTGTAGTGTTGAGTGGCGTTGTTTCTCTTGCTCCAGTGGAATAGTTCACCGACCTTGTCTCTGTGTGCAGACTTATCACCCCTGGTAATAAGCCCCAATCACGATAGATAGATAGATAGATAGATAGATAGATAGATAGATAGATAGATAGATAGATAGATAGATAGATAGATAGATAGATAGATAGATAGATAGATAGATAGATAGATAGATAGATAGATCTCTCCTCCAGCTCTTCTCATGAGCTATGTTTTAGTATCACTAAACAATTATCTGCTAAACCAGCAGAGTTGTGTTTTTGTGCTGCTGCTTGTTAAAGTTGGATGAAGCTGTGTAGCACTTAAGACATCAGAACATTAGACAGAGTCATGTGTAAAGTGGAAACCAGCTGCTGGGTGTATTTATACAGCAGCAGCAGAGTGGATGGATGCTCCGCAAGCTTTTAGCCTGTCTGTCCAACTCCGTGTTTTTCACTTCACTTCAGGAATAACATATAGCTTTTATGGAAGCAGCTGCTGAGAGCACAAAAACACTTCAGACCGTGACTAGAGCTCAGACCATAAAGACCATTCTCCTTCTTCTGCTCTGTTGTTCAGCCCCTCGTCATCTTAAAGAGGAAACATAACATTACTGTAACTCCATTATCTTCATTATGTGTCAAGGTTATTTAGTCTGCGTTTCCAGTCTAACCTATATGAACTGGAAATGTATACTCACAGTAATGGTAGATTTGGTAAAAACATAGATCGTGTTGTTGATTTAACTCATTTATATTAATAGGATGAGTTTCACATGACTTACATCGGACAGATTTCCAAGTCTCTTTCTCTACATCAGGGGTAAATCATTTCCACAGATCTCAACAACAATAGTAAAACCACTCTATAACAGGGGATGTGTGCACCTCAGGCACATGCATAGTTTTTTACTACACAACAACAACATCAGCTCATATCCACTGTGAAATAGAGTAAAAAGTGCGGGTCTTTATTTCTGTTATTCATCAAGCTGCAGTTCCACCTTCTGCCACAATGTGGATAAATAATAAAAAAGTAAATCAGCCACTCATCTTCTTTACCACTTATCCATGCAGGGTCTTTGGAGCCAATCCCAGCAGACATACTGTAGGGCGAGGGTCACAGACTACAGACAAACAACCTTGCTGGTAATTTGGAGTCATTAATCAACCTAATGTGCATGTGTTTGGACTGTGGGTGGAAGATGGAGAACCCAGAGAGAGCCCACACAGACATGGGCAGAACATACAAACTCCACCCAGATAAGTCCTAGGCCTGGGAATCAGACCCAGAACCCATTGCTGAGAGGTGAGAGTCCTAACCAGAACACCACCACGCCACCCAAAAGTAAACCAATACTCTTCAAATAAATAAAACCATATGTCCTGCAAGTTTTTACCAAGCCATATCAGACGAGCTCCCACGTAAGAAAAGCAGCGCCAGCGTTACAGTTGTTCTTGTCAAAATGCTAAAAAAAAAAAAAAAAAAGGTAAATGTAATCACTTGATACAAATGAAGAGGTCCTACCTTAATTTACTATCTACTTTTTCTGACGTTATAGGGTTTGCCTTTCACTCAGGCTGAGCTCAGGGATTTTTGGCTGAAAAAGGCTGGTGACACTGCTCTGTTGTGTTCATGTACAAACACAGCTCTTCTATTTAGTATCACAATCCATCTATTACATCTTTTAAATTCGTCTTTTATGTTTGGCTGGACAACAGCAGTTGGGGCCAGTCCTGCACTGTCACTGACTGGCTGATCATATTTCAACTAGTCAACTAAATGTTATGTGAAACAAAGTGTTGTCATCTCTTCTCCTCCCTTTACATGAAGAAGAGACTGTAGGACTGTAACCCTTAAGTTCACTGCAGCACAGTCTGCACCGTGCTGGGTTCCCCTTCACCTTACTAATCCTTATTTGTAAAATTCATATCCTGTAGACAAATGATGACAGCTCCACCCACAGTAACACAATGTGTAACTCTCACTGTGTTCGCCCACCTCCTTAAAGAGCCAATGTGATTACTGTATTTTTACACTCATGGGAACAAACGTGGCGTACCTATGAAGGTATGTTAGTTTAACTACATTAGTCAGCTTCGGGGCTTTCATCTCAGCCGTAGAATGAACCAGCAGCTCATTTCAACACACACTGCATGGTTTTATAATAATGTTCCCCTGCATCTTATAAAGCTGACTTACAAAACATCAGCAATGAGTGAAATGACACAACCTGAGCTTTCACAGAAGATGTCTGAATGTAGTGTCCTGTGATAATTAACTGTTCAATCTTAACGATTCACAGAACAGTAGCTCTGTCTTTACTCTAACTGTTTCATTTTTGAATCTTTAGCATGGTCATTAATATTTTTTTTATAATGTGTAAAAAATTAAGGGTCTCTACATGTGTATCACCTCACCAGTTGGTATGGCATATATGAGGGAAACTCCAGCTGCTTCTCTTACTAAATGACGCCAACTAGAGTTCATCAGTGAATGTGTCCAGCAAAGACAAACAATAACTCTAATTTCAGAGGAATAATAATAAAAAATAAATAATAATAAATAATAAAAAACGAGCCGGAGAGTGAAGCTTTTATATAGTTCTTTTTTTATTTTTCAATATTATTTTTCATCCTGCTGCGTATTTGCGATGACATTTTTCTAATATATGATGCGTTATATGAAGGTGTCTCAGAAAAAGGTGCAAACATCAGCAAACACAAAAAAAAAGATCCAGAGATTTCAGGCTTTGACAAAGACAAACATTTCAACATGGCAACTGTCCCCTCCTCCCTGCACTCCTTTCGCCTCAGAAGGGTCAACCAATCGACAGAGGGCCCCTGTTGCTTGGTAATGACATCATCGTTTTGTGCCGGTGGATGTCGGCAGTGCTGCAAACTTCCCCATGCAACAGCGACAGCACTCCGTACAGGCTGAGCCACTTTTTGTTTTTGGATGAAAGTTAGAGTGGGAGGTCAGCAGGTCAACTCACGAGGCCTGGACTGCATTTAACTTGATATTCTGAACTTTTCAATCCACAAGGTAAACACCCAGAGATATTATCAGGAGGTTACTGGGTATGAAATGATTTAGGATGTCAAGATGTCGGAGTTGTCCTGCTGTCCTCTCTGAGATCACAGATTAGATCACAGGTGTACTTTCTACACTTTCTAACAGGTTCACAAACTAACACTGCCTTCAGGTAACAATGAATTTGCTGTAAATACAAGTCTTCTGCCAAAACCACGTTTCGATTCATGTGAACATTTCTGACAAAGAAATGATCATCAACGTTACATTCCACGGGTTGTGAGATTAAAGTCTTTGTGATTAATGGATTGATTGATGATGTTGAAATGTTGTTGGTCATTTTTGGGATAATAAGTTTGTGCTTGTGAAATGAAAAAAAAAAGTCTATGTCAAAGAAAAATTGTGCTCAGACTTCACTGAACATCACCAATGAAATTACACAAAGTAAAAATGAGATAAAAGTCAAAGTGAGAACATTCTCCAATCTTCTCTACAACTACAGGGTATGTGGACTAACAATGGGCAAGTCCTTACAGTTGTATATTTCATGTAAATGTTTTAGATTTTAGATTTGTTTTACCCCCAAATTCAACATCAGGCCACTTTCTGATTACTTCTGTTACTTATGTTTTGAAAATCAACAGTTTTTTTTCTTCTCATTTGTGAATATAATGTCTACAGTGCTGTTACGGTAGATTTTGTTTCACAAACGTCATTTTTCAGTTTTACTTTACAGTGTTTGCAAGGCTAGATGGCCATTTTTCTTTTTCAAATCACACAAACATTTTTATCAGCAGTGAATCTTGGGACAAAAAATTAAAGCAGCAATGTTAATCTCAGAATGAATTTCTGTCCGTTTAATTTGGGGTTTTGGCACTATCAGGATCCCGTTCAGAAGAGTTTGAACCTGTAAGAACATTTTGATTTGGTGATGTGACCTGAAGGCAGTGAGGCTGTGTTACACTGAGTTTAAAACCTGCTTACAGGAGACATAAAGAGAGGATACTTGTGTCGCAGCGTTCCTGTGGCGAGGTCTGGTTGTGTCCAGGTGTACAGAAACATGAAGAGGACAGCATTCACCCGTCACTGGTATTTAACGCCCCTTTCACCCAGAAGAGAGACGGGAGAATCAGCCAGTGTTCCTGTTGGTCTCTACAATCCTCGTAGTCCGACCCAAAACCCCAAACTGGAAACTTTCTCAGAGGCAGTGCGGTGGATTGTGATTGGTTCATTCATTTCCCTCCTTCAGTCCCTCCACTCATCTGTCCATCTTTAACCAAAGAAATGCAAAACTCAAAAAGAAAAAAAAAATCCCTGGGCAGCCAGCATAAGTCGACCTCCATGAGGGAGCTCCTCCAGACTCTGCCCCCTTGCTTTGTCACCTTTAACAGAGCATGCATCACAGTTCAGCAGTTGAGTGAGATAACAGTACAGATTCTTCTTGTTCCACATGCAAACAGTCACTGTGATTCAGTGTCTGTGTCTCTTTGACAAACTCATGTTCGGGTTACGTCTGTCAGCTGATGTCGGCTAAAGGGAGGCGACTGAGTTTCCCAAAAATGATCTTTGCATTGATTTAATCTCTAGGCTGCATTCAAATACCAAAATACTCCCCATCTGTAGTGTGGGTTCTTTTGTGTCATGTTGCTCATTAACACATTTGTCCTTTGATTTTTTTCATCGCTAATAATGATACTACTTCAAATCTGAACATGAATGTGCAGTGGAAATATTATTTGATTCTAAATCATTATCTAACTATTGGTTACATGTTGTCAGCTAAATATTAAGTTAAGTTATTCCATTAAGATTATTTCATGATTGCCTCTAACTGATTTCACAGATGTGCTACGATTTAAAGTTTCTGCAACATTTCAAGTTCTTCTTTTTCCTTCCATCATGTCAGAAATCCTTCAAGCTGTTGACTGCACTCACTTTAGTAACTGTTTTTGTAACTCATCTAATTCATAATCTCAAAATGTCTGATTTATCCAAATGCAAATTTAGTCAGATTTCCCAGAGATCACACTCTGCAGGCTGTAATGACCCATCCACTGTGACAGGATCTCTTCTCAGAGATTTGTAAAACACTCAAGAAATGAAAAGGAAATAAGGATTATTGTTATTGTTTTTGAAGGACTGTGAAAATGCCTGTTGACCTATTGACCTTGGAGAACTGAGAAATGGTGAAGATGTTTTTGGGAAACCTAGCCGGTAATGTCTGAGAGGAGTAAAGGGTCTGAGATACAAGAAGAAGAATCGTAGTAAAGGTTGGACGGGGCAGTGCAGCGACTCAGTCTGAACAGCTGAATTTTCCACCCTGAAAAAAACAAGAACATCTGTTTTTCATGACCCCTGTGCAGCGTGGGAAAATGCTGTGAGATACACTGTAGTTTTTTTTTATACATTATAAGTGCCTTTGGGAATGAAGAGAAGCCAGTGGCTGCCAGGGAGGGAGATCATCTGCTCTACACTAGTGGCTTTTTAAAAAAAAATAAGTTTAAGGAAAAGATATGACTATAGTCCATCCTGACCAAGCTACTGTTGGGTAACAAGGCAACAAAATGCCACATGGGTTAATGTTTGATTTTCCAATTGAAGGCCTGCTGTGATTCCTCAATTATGATTTCATTATTTCCTACAAGGGTAGAAACCTTGGCCAAAATATTAGCAAAGTTTTGGAGGAGGATTATTTATAGAGGACAAGTAACACAACTGCTTCAAGTTATTAACCAGTTATTCTGCAGGGTTTTCATCCGAAAACAGGAGATAATCACTGATGTTTTGTCTTTTTCAGATGCGGAGTTCATGAGGTTCAGATGAGCTCAGAGTGATACAGCTTTCAGTTTTCCAGGGCAGTGCTTTTCGTCTTAACGAAACAGGGCAGTGTTAAAGATGTTACCTCAACCTCCCATCAGCCGACACCTGAGCACATCACTGTGGTAAACACTACCATGGAGACCAGGAGCTGTGACCTGGAGAGGACAGCGATGTCAGACCTGACTGAACAAGATATTGCACACACTTTTATTCAAATGAAATCTCCCTGAAATGTGTCAGTCAGCAGCCTCAATCAAACATGTGATATCACCACTTCCTCCAGCTGTTTCTCCTGCAGCAACTTAGATGCCAAGAAATCCCAGGGTTCACGATTAGGAGGTTTACAGTCTTTTGATCTGATTATTACAAACATGTAGACTGGGGTCCACAAGTCTGAGACCTCTGGGCTCACCTGACTCACCTGTTCGTCGGCCTTAAACATCAGCACAGTGACAGAGAACAGCCAATAATTCAGTTTGGGTCATTAAGAGTTACGTAAAAAGGCCACTAATCAATCAAATTGCCTTTCAAACCCAAACTGTTTTTTTTTCCATTTAAGTCTAAGTAGGTCAAAAATCCTATTTTTAATTTATGTGAAGATTTAAAGAAATATACTTTTGTGTGACTCCAGGTGCCTTTTGATGAACAAAACCAATCAATTAACTAATAATCAGCTGCACCGTCCATTACATGCCATCAAATGTTACGTTTAGGGTTTTATAATTAACAGTTTTCATTACAAAATGAAAGCCTAATAACCCCCCAGAAAATGTCAACAAGTTGTTAATATGGAGAACCAATCACGGAGCTGGAGAGAGCACTGATGACATCATCAGGTGATCCTACTTATCAAAAGTCTGGCCTCTTTCATATGATTGGCCAACAGGTGGAGTCGGCTGAGCTGAAAACACACGGCCGTGATCACAACAGTGTGATTCAGGCTGCTGAATATATTCTGTGTTGTCAGTCGTATCACATCAGATCACACAGAGGCCCTGGGATGCTTGGACGGGGCAGGTAACAGAGTCGACTCAGTCCAGTTCAGACCGGATCAGGGTTACACAACACAGCTGTTAGTGTTTTAATAAATTATTTGAATCCCCCAAACGGCAGCGGGGGCGTCGCTAGGCTTTTGGAAAATACATCATGCAATATTTCTGCCTGCAACTTCTTGACACTGGGAAATACTAAAGTTTTCATCTGATCAGACCCCGAATGCAGCGCAGAGACAGAAAAAAGGAACAAGCTTTTCACTCTGTTGGTTATTTAAGGGTCACACAGTGGTTTCACTTCTGTGTACTTCACTGTCCTGCTGATCGTTTTTCCTAATCATCAGTTCTCAGATCCAGTTCCTACTTTCACTTTGTTCCTGTGAACATCCTGCAGCAGGGAGACGATAGCCCATCACCGCCTGCGCTTACTTCACTGTCATGTCACTGTGGTCATACGCTGTGTTGAAGTGCTGCTCTGTACTGAACAGTCACTGCTCTGACTGTGTTTTGCTTCTCAGGCTACAGGCTGCTCTGACCTGTGAGGCTGCTTTCAAAAACCTCTGTCGTTTTCATTAAGGTTCAAACTGAGTAAAAGGACCTAAAGTGTCTAAGCGCCATTATCAGAGCAGAGAAAAGAAGCTTCAGTGCTTCCTCTGTCATCTAAAACTGATTTGGTAAAATGATCAGCAGGAACGTGAAGGTCATGTGATCCGTCATAAACCAGATCACCTGACTGACCTCCTCCACAGGAAACAGAGCAGGAAGACTTTCAGCACTTGTTCCCTTCTGACCCTTTTTATCGGCAGTGTCTGCAACACAAACTCACAACTCCCCGACACACAAAAAACAAACCAAACAGGATGTGGCAGCTGAAGAAGACGAAACAGAAAAAACAGCTCTTCTCTCTGTATGGACAGAACGACACGGAAAAGAAGAAGAAGCGCAACGTGTTGAAAGTGCGAAAGTTTTTGCATTCATTGAGTAATGAAAGGAAGTGAAGATTTCTACATGGCTTAAAGCTTTGGAGTTCTCAGCGCTCGCTCGACTCGGAAAACACTTCGTCATCATCGTGACAGAAATGATGGTGGTGATGATGATGATTACAATGTGGCGATGAAGAGTAGGTGTGCTAGCCTCCCAGCGCCGTTTCAGCAGGGCTTTTTGCATAAAATGTAAATCATCATCATCAACGTCCTGATTTTTTTTTCGTTTTCAAACAAGCCCTCCCCCTTTTTGATTTAAAATATACGAGCAAGAAGATTTTTTCCCGTTTTTTTTTTTTTTTTTTTTTAAGCTTCTTTTTTTTTCTTTTTTTCGTTGTTGTCGCCATCGTCGTCGTGGCGGTTGTTGTAGTTGGTGTGGTTGTAGTTGCTGTTGTTGCTGAACAGAGGGAGTGTTAAAATGGGAGTTCGCCTCCTCCTCCTCCTCCTCCTCCTCCTCCTGTGGGGGGGCGCTGCAGGCTATGACCCGTCCTGCTCTGTGGTGTCCTCCTGTCGCTGCGCCTCACCCTCCAGACCTCCCCGCTCCTCGCTGTTCATTGTCGGGCTCCGTGAGGATTTCTGCAGCTTCTCCTCAAGCTCGTGCAGTGACGGCTCCTTATACATACAGACTGCAGGGGGAGGAGAAACCATATGTTATAAACCTCAGAGTTATTGTGACGTCACAGCATGTAGGTCGTTAAGAGGTAGAAGTAAAGTGGTAGAGACAACAGTAATAAGAGGCTGAAATCATGAACTAGTGACTGAGCAAACTTTGAATATACAGTACAGTAGTGAATATACTTGTGGTAGTGCATATGCAGATATGTTCACTACAAAATGAATGCACAGGTGTGTTTATATATATATTAATTTCTAGGTGTTTATATTTCAGTCATTTGCATGATTTGTGTGAATCAAATAAGGGGGAATACAAAGAAAAAAAACAAATATAGACATAAAATGTTGATTTAAATGGTGGAGTTAATAAATAAGGGAAATAATACAAAGGTAAATAAATGGAGAAACAAATTCAAAAGGTTTGTGCAACTGATTAATGCCTTATAATGCATTATTTGCATTATTTTTAATAGAAAATGCATCAAATGGAAAGAAATAGAAAGAAAGAAAATACGCCCAACCCTGTGTAATATAAACCTGTAAACACATCTGCATATTTTATTGAAATATTTCTGTTCGTATATGTATGAATTTATGCCATATACGTATATATTTCACCTATTTAAGAATTTGGCAGAATTCTTCAGTTCTCCCTATGTAATATTCAGGTGTGACACACAGTATTCGTGTTATACAGGAAGAGGAGAGAAGGAAAGGAAAGGGGGGAGTTAAAATGAGGAAAGTAAGAAAACCTGGGAGCAGTGAGATGTGGAGAGATTGAAGGACAAATTATAAAGAGGAGGTGGCGGGGGGAGACAGAGCAGCTGAAAGCAGAGACGGAGCTTCATGTTTCCTAATAAACCTCCATCTGTGATATTAGAGCTTCAGTGTGTCCTCACAGGAGTTCCTGCAGGACGACCTCCACCTTCATCTCCACCTCCACTGACCTTCAAACTCTACAAACACCTTTCACCCTTCTCACTGACATATTGTTTGTGTGCTTTAACCAACAACAACCAGCAACCCTTAAGAATTATGTACAAAATGATGCCTTGCTGATTTCATAACTTGGTCATTCACTTATACAGTAATTAATCTTTTTTTTTAGCCGGACTGGTTGGTTACAGCTTCAAACATTTAGATTCAAGAAGATTCAACAATTCCCTTCTATGATTTGTTTATTTACTGAGACATTAACCTCTGTACCTTTAATTACTGTAACAATTGGAAATGTTTAATTAGTGTTCTGAAACTTTAAAAACCAGTGTCACAATTTGTAAAGAAATATTTCTAAAAAATAAGATTTGATACTTCTGGGTTTTGTGATAATGTTATATATATGATATGATATCTGCATTTTAACGTGTTTATGAAACAAAAAGCTACTGGCAATGTTACATAGATCTAAGGTTCAGATAGAGATGTGTTATTTTTAGTGTAAAAAGTATCTATCTCGATTTTCTGCACTGCACAATCCATCATGTAGATCAGGGTGGAGGTAGGCTGATAGTTTCAGTGTGCTTGACCATGGCCTAGCATTTTCATGCAACATAACTTCTGGTGTTGTTTGTGTCCACTGGTGAGTCTGTCTCACCTTCGATGGGTCTGGGGACAAAGTGTGAGCAGGGTTTGGTTTTCTTCACTCGGTTTCCTTTCATGATGACTCCGTCCTTGTTGAGGCCCAGGAACCAGGCTCGGCCTGACTCATGCTGCCGGTACAGCGTGGACGAGTAGATGACGTAGTAGTTCTCAAACACTGACTCTTTGAACTTACACTCTGCTGTGAACACATCCTGGCACACACACACACACACACACACACACACACACACACACACACACACACACACACACACACACACACACACACACACAGAAAACAAACTTGCATTTAGTGTAATTAAACTTTTTCAATTAGTATTTAAACAATACTCAACAAATGCCTATAAATTCAATATCTGCTTGAATGTTTGCTCCTCAGCTGTTTTCATTTTTCATATCATTTTTATTTTCAACATTTTTTTCATATTTCATTTTACTGTCAATATTTTTGATATGATTTTCTGTAAATTTAAATGTGGCTGCAGCAGAAAAGCACAATGTTTTTTTTTTCATCATTCTGTTTTGGTTGTGTTTTTGAACTGTTTTGAAGGAAGTTTGTTAGTATTTGAAAAATGTGTTGTACAAGTTTAGTGTTTTGCAGGTGGTGGACTACCGTGGTTACTGATTTCATTTTGTGTGAAAGCAATGAAAAGTGATTCACAGTTTGTTTCACGTGGACTTCTGTTTTGCAGACTGTGTTAAGAGTTTTGAAAATTAATTTTAAAATGTTACACTTTTCTCCAGATATCACAGGTGTGAATGTTGGTGTGTGTGTGTGTGTGTGTGTGTGTGTGTGTGTGTGTCTGTGTGACCCCCGGGATATAACAGGTGGGCAAGGAGGACCAGAGAGTCAATCAGAGCAGAACAAACACACACAAAGCAAACACCTGTTCCAACACTGAACACCCGTAGTTACTGCAGGGCAGGGGGAGAAACTTCTCTAACCTGTCCCTCAGTTTGTCCTTCCAGGCCTCCGTCACTTTCTAAAGATGGCTATCAAGGAGCCAGCATCTCCTTTGTATTTCCCAACCATGATAGTATTCTGGCTCCATATAGCCTAATAACAGCCATGTTTAGGACTGTTTGGCCTTGGTGTAGGTGTGAGCTCTGTGGCCGATTGTGGTGAGGAATTGGGTAAATTGGGTATATATAACACAAATTTTCAGTTTTGTTTTGTGGAGTCAAAAAGTGACTGACAACTTTAATATTACATTCTGCTATCTGGGCTGTGTTAATTTTAGCAAGCAGCATAACCATAACTACTGATGACAACACAGAAGCCAGAAGAAGAAGAACAAGAAGAGGAGAAGGAGATGGAGAAAGAAGTAGGGTGAGGAACCAGAAGAAGGCTGAGGAAACAGATGGAATAGACAATGAAAGCTGGGTTTTTTGCCTCTCAGCAGGCTGCCTGCATCACATATCACTGTGCTGTAATTCAAATAAAAAGTGTTTAGACAGAAGAGCCTCACACACTAGAACTTCACTTTTAACTGTCTGAGAAAAGGAGCTTGGCTCTGTGAGAGGATAGATTCACTCCAGATAAGTTTTAGGTATAGCTGCACAGAAGAAGAAGAATTTAGTCTAGTTTATCACAACTAATGCTCCACCTCCATCTGCCTCTGGTTGCGGATTCATACGGTATCTCGATAGTAAAATCTGAAGTGTAAGGCTTGAGTTGGTCCTGATTAACAGGAGCCTACTGAACCCAGTGACATGCAAAGTACCTCAAATCACTGAGGGCTTGTGGGTAACAATGAAATTAACTTTGGCGCTTGGGTGAAAAATGTGTCTGGAACCTTGATTTGAGAAACCACTACAGATGCAGGAGGGATAGTTTAGGTAACATAGTTTGATGTCATCTGCATATGGTGAGCTTTTATTTTATTTTTATTGTTAATCCCAGACCATAATTACATAAAACAGCTCACATCATCAGCCTCTCAGGACTAATTTCATTAACTTTTTTATTTTTTATTTCAAATAACATATTGATGTAAAAAGCCCAGTGAGAACTCCTCCCTATAGATCTCCATTAACAGGAAACGTGATAAAAGATGAAAAGTTTATCAGACAAAAGACATAGTGGTTGTTACAGTTACGTAATTGTATCTGCCTTTGTTTGCGATACTGCAATAGTCCTAGCTACAGCACCATGCCTGTCTGCATTCATCATGGATGATCGATGGATGCCATCCATTCAACTATTTTAAAGGAGGTACACACGTGTTGTCACGGACTTTATAGTACTTTAACAGATCATCATTTTACCTTTGTTTTGATGCCTTTCAATTTATTTATGTTCAGCTCAACACAGCAGATGTCCTCGCATGACAGAGAAGCTCAGAGAAAACATATCTACTGTATCATCCCTGTTGTTTCCCTCCGCTTCCATTACTCCATCTCCTCTCTTATGCTGTGCACACAGCAGCTGAAGAATTGCATTTTAAAATTTTATGGAAGGCACAGACTTGAATAATGGATGGTGGACAGACTTGCTGAGGAAATGCAGCAATGCAATGACTGTGGCTGCGCTCTGTCGACACGGCAGACCGATCAGGCCTGTCCTGTCCATTGTCATCATCATTAACTCTTATGGTTATGGTTGTTATGAGTATTATTGTTTTCTCAACTGTCCATCAAGATTTTCCAAACAAATTGTGTCTGAAAATGGATGTTCTTGTACCATGACTACTGTATATAGATAACTCTGAGTGTCCTTGAACAAGACAGTAAAGGTGCTTCAAGTCCACAGACTCAGTTCAGTGATGATGGAGAAAATGAAAGGAACTTTTACTTTAAGGCTAGAGCTGCAGTCTTTTATTCTTTTATGTTGTATGAACAGCTAAAAATAATGGGCAGCTAATTTTACTTCAGCAGCACATGAGTGGACAAGAATACTCAATCAGATCACCCACTGACATCTTAGTCATCTGAACCATGTCTGGACTATTTGGAAAAATAAGATGATTTACATTTTAAGTCTTACTAAACTCCAATCGGTCCACTTCACAAGTGTTTCAAATGATTTTCTACAGCTTTACGGTGAAAGCCCTCTTGTCTTCTTCACAGCAAAAGCCCTTTTCTTAAATAGCATTAAAATTGCTTCACAGTAAAATCACTTCATCTGAAAGCAAGGCAGTAAATAAAACCTGGAGGGCTAACCTTTTGAGTATTTTTTACGTAAGTGTCATTTAGCAAAAAAAAATACCTTAAGTGTAATGCACATTATAATATTAGAATGAATAACATTTTATCTGGTGTTCATAAAATGTTTTAAATTAAAAGTTTTAAAATAAGTATAGTTTTAAAAATTCTTGGAGTCATTCACACAGGGTTGGTTTTTCTTACTGATGTGTAGAGGAATCCCTCTGCATTCATGGCCACGTAGAGTCCAGCCTTCACTCCCTGAATGGCCACAACTCTCAAACCCACTGGGATCAGGTTAAACAGAGCTGCGGGGCAAGAGACATAGACACACACAGAAAGAGAGAGAGAGGGAAAGAGACAGTTGATTACTGCAGACATAGAAAGAGGTCAGAATGAAGCATTGCACCTTAATGCAAAGCTTCATATGTAGCTGAATGAGTGTTAAAAGAGTTAAAACATGTGCCCTAAAATGATCAAACAAAAGTCATACACTATAAGCAACAGCAAATTCATCTTGGGTTTTAAAATAACATCACACTGCAGCACTTTAGACTCAGCCTGTTGGTGTTTAACGGTGGTTAAAGCCTTGTGGATGTGACACTGTGCTTCCAGCAGATAAACTGAGAGAAATAAAGACACTGAATAAAAGAGGGGGGGGGGGGGGTGATGAGAGGTGATTTAATCCTTGGGGACAGAGAGCTGCAGTGTGGGTGAGGATGAGGGGGAGGAGATGGAGGAGGAAGAGGCCTGTGGCGATGGCTGCTGTTAATCCTCCTTTATTTAACTCAGAGACAGAGATGATCTGAGTGAGAGTGTGAGGGAAATCCAAAACATCGCCTCCTCCTCTTCTTGTCCTCTTTTTCTCTTTTTCAAACCAGAGGAGAGGATTTAAAGGAGGCAGGAGGATCTGTAATCCTGAGCTCATCCACTTTCTCTGAAGGATCCAGCAGGAAAAAGACACATCTACAGCTGGTCATCAAACACTGATACTTTCTGCTGCTGAATGAATTGTGGCTGAACTTGGTATCAATTCTCAACTCAGATCCACAATTCAAGTCAACTTTTTGTTTGGATTGAAATTCATATCAGGCAGTCATGTTGCTGTGCTATACACAATACAGACGCCCATGTTAAGATAAGAAAGTTCACAGCTTATTAAATGTTTCGTCAAATATATTTCCCTCCAAGCAGAAAGCTTTTTAATATGACCTGAATGCATTTGAGTATACATGTGAGTATGTAAGTAAGGTGTGCTTAGCAATACTTTATATTGAGCCAAGAAAATGCTTCTTTCTGACATCAGCCTCAGAACAGTATAATGTCTGACAAGCATCACGTGGCAACACACCTTAACCTTGTTTGCCAACTGCCATTTAACAACATTAGAAGATGAACAAGTTGCAACGCACAAGAGGGAAAGACGGCTACTTCTTCCACTTTTCAGGTAAGTTTTCTCTTGTCAGATTTAATTCTGCTAGTAAGGAACAACAGGGTGTTCTGCCTTAGCACAGGCGAACAGGTGAAGGGCCCAGATATTGGCTCATTACCAGTTTTTGTAGTTAGTTTGGTTAATGTTAGGTATCCTTCCCTGGGAAGATAGAAATTGTGCTTGTTACAAACATGTTTTCTGGGAATCAGGACAACTGGGTTTTGTTATAGGCTACATATAGCCCAGTCGTTTGCTAATAACCATCTGGCCTCTCCTTCAGTTTAGAAGGTGTCCTTTCAACAAATGATTTCTGAATAATTTAAAATGGAAGCCAATTTTTTGGCTGTCAAATACTGTCAAGCGCACATGATATGCTGTGAATTAATAATGATATGACTGTTTAATTCTACCAGCCGTTATTCATGAGCGAAATCTTAGTCTTTGAAACAGTTCATCTCTCCACCGTCTTTTTAAAGGCCAGATGAAGAGTGCTGTATATAGCTACAGTACAGCCCATCATCAGACTAAACCGTTAAAATGCTCAAAGTTATGGTGGTGAAATAATTTATTACCAAAATTAGATGGCCTGGTCTATGAAGAATTTCATATTTTTCTCAACAACTGTTTAACTTATTCAATCACGATTGATGACTCCTTGGATCCTTCATTCAAATGAGGGACATGTGAGTAAATGATTGACATGAGGCTTTAAAACAAGACATGTTGTTTCCCTGTAATGCAACAACATGTACATAAAGTGTACACAAAGTGTTAGGGTGTAACACAGTGTGTTGCGGGGTTAGCATATTTGCATCAGGGCTCCAGACTGCCCCTAAATGGGGGCATTTTGCCCCTAAAATTTGAGAGTAAAGTAAAAGTAATTTTTTCATCTACTTGTGCATTTGCAACCAGTAAATCTACCTTCTTTTTTCTACACTGGTGAAATGTGGAAGGGGCGACTCAAAAATCTGGAATCTGTCATTACAGGTGGCAGGCCAATGTGTGTGAGGAGCATGAATGAAAAGGAAATGTGAATATTCGCCATTCTGCCGATTTACGCCCCTCATACCCCTTAATTTTCTGCTTACGCCCCTAAAATTTGAAGTGAGGGGTCACTGTGCTGCTAGTAAAAAAAAAGTTAGTCTGGAGTCCTGTGCATATACAAGGGTTGCCGGGGTGTAGAACTGTATACGGGGTATTAGCATGTGCAGAGGATGTACATTGGGAGTTAACATGTATAACACAGGGGGTTAGCATGTACATGCAATGCTAACGTATGAGTGTTCGCATGCACACGCATGAGTGTTAATGGGTAACATGAGCCCCGTTTCCAGTCCTGTTTCCACTGGAGGAAATTTTACGGGGCCATTGGTGTATGTCTTCATAGCAGGAAGCACCCCCGAAGGATAATCTCGCAGAACTTTTACGGGGGCTAAACGAGTCCCTGCCTCAAGATAGGTAGATAAAAGGTAGAAAGTGTCTACACTGTCAGAAAAAAAACAACAAAAGCAGTAAAAAAAGACATGATGTATGATAAATGGACAGACGACGAGGTGCAGGCATTAGTCTACTTGCCAGCCCATAGGGTAGTGACCAGATTTAAACCGCCAGTGGGCCGATTTTGATGGATTTCAATCTGGTCCCTTCCGGTTTAGACAGCCATTTTGAATTTTGAAAATGTCAGAAATGGATTCAGCATCATCAATAACCCCTAAAACCACTCCAATATTGCCCAGATCAGCCAAGTCAATTTTGTTGAAATATTGCCCATAAAGGAAATTATGCTAATTTATGCTAATTATGGCAATTGTGCTAATTGCCCAATATATATAAATTAGCATCCGGCAGTTTCTGAATACTGGGGACCCATACTATCTATTTCTAACATAAAACTTTGGGGTACTCAACATTTCCGGGTACTCATTTTTGGCAAGTAGACTACATTGCTATGGCTCAGTCAAAACTGTTGCACAACTGTATGGCTGTAGTGTTGCTGTGCTGTGTGTGTGTGTGTCTGTGTGCTGTCCCTCCCAGGGACCACCCCACATAAAAGCGGGGGGCAGCGACTGTGAGTGCTGAGCCACAGTTGGGTTGTGTTAGTTGTGTGTGTGCTGCATCGTTGACTCCCTATGGCTGGGAGGGTGTTTATTAATCTTTGTTGTGATTGATTCTTTTTCAGTATCGTTACTTTATTCATGCTAAGGAGTTCTTGTTCTGTTGATATTTACATGGTAGCTCCCCACGTTGTTTTTTTTATTTGGATTCATTAATAAATATAATCCTAATTTGGTCAATCAGTGGTTTCTTTGTTTCTCTTTTTCCCAGTTTATCCATTTTAGCTTCTCCCTGTATCTCCTATAGGCAGGGACATACCAGTGGCAGTGGTTGTGGCTGCAGTGTTGTTACATTGTGTGAGGATGGTGGCGTTTGACATGAATGTGTTTGATTACGTGACAATCAAAACTGTTGCACAACGGTTATGTTGCCTCAAGAGTCTGGTGGGCCCTATACGGGTCCTACGCTGCAGTGGAGACACAGCGGTCTAGAGAGCAGAGTGAAAGGACGTTCCTGTAAAGTTCCTGCCTCTTAAATTTTAACAGGATCTTCCTTAGTGGAAACGGGACTACCGGTATGTATACAGCTGCTGGGTGTTAGCATACAAGTTGCTCGGCATGTACTGTACACGGGGTGTTACATCTACAGTATACAGGGTGGAGTAGAAGCAACGGCAGAGACTCACTGTAGTCACTGTTCTCGTCCTTGTTTCCACTGATGGTTCCATCCGGCTGCATCTGCAGGAAGAAACCCTGCTCACTGAAGAGACGTGTCACGATGCCCTTCAGCTGCGGCTCTGGAACAACAACAACAACACACACTTCAGGATCATGCTGCAAACACAAACTGAGACGTCAGCTTAACATGGGACGGACTCACACAAAACTCATAGTCACATAGCAGCTTTTACAAGACAGCGTTGCCTGTGCAGGTAGTTTAGGATCAGTGATACTGAATCATCATCACGATCTGTACACTCTAAACACACTCACATTTATTATTCAAGTGCAGGGTTTTAGTTTCTGCTCCAGCAGCTACATCTGCTGCTGCTGCCGCTGTCGATGGACACTTTACCTATTCACCCCAAACCACTCTTCCTCCAGAGCTTTTCTGTGTTCTTACGTAGGTTCAACCTCTGGGTTACTTTGATGTTACAGCACCCTTTCTACTTCTTTTAGTGTATCTCACAATTTGTATTAGGTTACAAATAATTCTTCATATCTCTTATACATTTATTGCACATCATCTCATTTCTCTCAACACATATCACCTCACCTAATCACTTCTTCTCTTATATCAAATGATCGCCTCTCATTCTATCACCTCCTCTCTTGTCCTTTCCTTTGGTGTCCTCTTATGTAATTTAGCCTCATTTTACCTCATGTCATCTTTCATCTCATCTAACTTCACCTTATGTCATCCTCTCTCATCTTATTTTATCTCAAGTCATTTTATATTTATTCAACACCTCTTCTTATCGTTTCTCTTCTCAACTCCTATTCACATCTCTGTTTCCCTAATTTCATTTTATTTCTCATTTATTTTTATTTTTTTTATCTCTAATTGACTCTCATGTCATTTTTTCATAGTATTTCAATTTGTCTGAATTGAAATTTAATCTGTCTTTCTCTTCCTCCTCATTTTTCTTCATCATATGCATCTTCTCACTAAATCTCATCTAATCCAATTTACTAATCTGCCTATTTTATATATGATGTTAGCTAAACCACTCTTCTATCTCTACATACTCGTGTTTTCATGTCATCCATTCTCATCTTTTCTTATTTCATCTCTCAAGTTAAACCCTTTCCAAAGTCATCTTATCTCTCCTGCTCTAAATGTATTTAATCTCCTCTTCTTTTAATCTTATTGTCTTCTCAGTTCTTTACCTTATTTCATTCAACCTCATCTCCTTTTCTCTCGTATATCTCCCATGTTGAGTAATTTTAGCTCATCTCTCCTCATCTTATCATGAAATCCCATAATTTCTTATATAATTTCTTAATTTACCTCTTAGATCATCAATCCTACTTCATCTCATCTCTGGTCTCATTTCATAACTTTATCTTCTGGCCATATCTCACATCATCATCATAATTCAGAGGTAACATAAACTACAAAGTGAGTATTTCAGTACTTAAACCCCAGAAGCATCATATTCATCCTTCGACAGCCACACTCTCAGAGCACTCCTTAGCAAAACCTCCTTAAGCCACTCCTAACCATGAATATTTTGACTTTCGACTTCAGCTGAAGGTCCGTCTGACGATGTAAACATGATGGAAGCTACAGTGATGAAGTGATGCTCCAGATGACAATGTGGGCCAGAAGGACTCATCTCTGGCAGAAATAGACCAAAATACTGAGAGACTAATGTGGAGCAGGCTGCTGTGCTACTTAACATTCACACTGACTGACAGACAGACTGATAGATGAACAGACAGACAGACACACAGACGGACTCAACATTTACATTTACAGCCAGGTTCATCACCTTTTAGTGTCCCCTGGAATCACTTTTGCAGCACGTTTGTGTCTTTGAATGTGTGTTTTTACTTGCACTACACTAAGCTCTCAGGGCCACTGTTACAGAGCAGTATTTTACTTACGTAAACAAATAACTGAGCAAGAAAAACTGATTATGAGGTTTATCTGACTCATCTAACTCCTTACCTTGATATTACAAAACATTATTCACTATTTCAATTCAATATCTATTGAAGCTGTATTACAATTCTGTTTTTGCAGTGCAGTAAATGTAAAACACGTAACACCAACACTTGGAACTAAAAGAGGCTTGTGACATTGTGACAGCTCTCTGTGGGTTGAAAGATATCTGAGACACAATTAGTAATCATTTGATCCACTGTTAATAATAAACACTAAAGGAAACATCAAAGTCATCTGGGTGATTTGGTAATGTTACAGTATTTACATTTAGTTTGAGGAGAAATTGGTAATGATGTAAGTGAGACTAATCACTGATCCAGATGCAGAGGTGTTTTTCTGGAGGGAGCTATATTTATGAGTGTGTGTGTGTGTGTGTGTGTGTGTGTGTGTGTGTGTGTGTGTGTGTGTGTCACTGTTTGAGGATGAGCTGTGAGTTTTAACACATTTGTGAGGCTGCAGGGGCAAAAACACTTCATCACATGCTGCTTCCTGAATCAGGCTAAGACGAAAATGACACTTCCTTTAAAACAGAGCCTTGAAGTAACAAACCAGAGCCATGTTTCAGCTGATGACAGCAGGACTGGTTCAACCGCTCAACAACTTTCAAATACAATATAAACTGTCCCTTACAGAAAAATCACATGAACTTCACATGTGAAGTTCGTGTGACAGAGGCTCTGACGCAGACAGCAATGTATTTTTCATTTGGGATTTTTTATTTGATTCTTCTACCTTTCATTTTTCACACTGTTGTTTTGTGTAGTAAATGTAAAGTGAAATGGAAATATATTTTGGTCAACATGGTTTACATGGTTTTATTGCTGCTCGTCTGGACCAGACAGTCTCGTGCTGGTGGCAGCAGTCAACTGCTGAAACACTAAACAGTTAAAAAAAAACAGCAACGGTAACCAGATTGGTAAAAAAAACAACAAAAAAACAAAACACACTCTTCTTGTCTGATTGACCATTCAAGCCACACTTATCACCCAGATACACAGCACTTACTTTACCCCACACACTCACACACCGCGGGCAGTTCGGGGTTCAGTATCTTGCCCAAAGACACTTTGAAATGTGGATAAGAGCCAGATCATCAACCCTCATTAGTGGATGACCGCCGGTCTACCTCCCGAGCCACAGTCATTCTGCACTGGTTAAGAAAACCGTTCCTCTCTAGAGCTAATTTCTGTTTCTTGTTGACTCACTGACAATCAGAAGTGAATGAATGACATATTGAATCTGAAATTGGGATGCATGGTTTCAAGAAGTGCTTAATTTCCGTCCACAGTTTTGTGAAACCATGCAGAGAAAAACCCGAAAAACCTGTGTATTTGTGATGAAGTCATTTGTAGTAGCGCTGAGCAGCGACAGGCTTGTTTGCAACCAGCATGGCAGCCTTGGTGAAACATCAAAGGAAGAGAAAATGCTGATGTTGAACTAAACACACCCAGTGATTCAGTGATTACTTCACCAGCTGTAGATATTTCTTAGACTGTGTGGGAAATCTTCAATGAAGTTGAGGAAGTGAAACGTATCTGGACTATGAACTGTGAAGGAGCTGACCAAGCAGAAGCTCTGCACAACAATTCCTCCAAGAGGCCTTGTTGGATTGCCAAGAGAACATGAAGCGGCGGTCAAGTGGCAGTGGTGGGGTGTAGGCTGGTCGTCAAAGACGTCATGTTTGTGTTAATGATAAAAGGCGCTGTAAATGACCTTTAATATGAGCATAGTATTTTTATAAATGTGTTTTTATGTTTACTTAGTAACATTCTTTAAAGCCAGGCTTTTATTTTTTATACATTAAGCAGACGGATATTCAGTGCTCTTATTTTGAAAGCGTCTCGCCGAGACCTCGTACTTCCGGTGCTTCGGAGTTTACGGCAGAAGGAAAAGTATGTCTGCAAGGCTAAAGGAATGTCTTCAATGCTAAAAGCAAGCAAAGTGTGCCTAACCCACATAAAACGCCCTAGCACCTGGCTAATAAGGGGCACAAGGTTTGTTTTGTTACCATTTCATGCTATATTTATGTCCGGCTCGAGTTTGGTTGCCGTGGATATTTTCATGCATAAAACATATTGTGGTTAGCGGTAGCTACTATTAGCATCGGCGAGCTGCCGTGTCGGTCTGTATTGAAGTGAGATGAAGCTATAAGCTAACTCGTAGGTTGTTTTGGTAATGCAACAGGACGTATTTTGTCTGTTTTATATAAGGTCTGCTAAGGTTAAAAACTGTTTATTGGGTTAAAAACGAACGGTTAAAAATGCTAATTTCATGTCAAATATAGTTTTATATTGCACTCTATGTGAGGTTGTCTTTCAGTTAAAATGTGAATTTTCCCTCATGACTGTAACATCAATCGTAGCAGTTAAAATATATATTTAAATTCATGGAGTAAAACCTGTGAGTCTACAATAAGTTTATTAGATAAAAAGAGAGTCAACTTACATGATTGTTTGTGATAAAGGCAGTTAAAGGTAATTACAAGTAAGAGTAAAGGTAACTGTATTTTGTTTTCTTCTTTTCATAGCTCTTACGGTGTGTTTGCATTGAATACGGTCCAAGGAATAAACCATTGTGAACCATCAGTTTGAGAGTCCGACCATCATTTAGCCGGGGATGCTACAGTAAGAGCTTCACCTCATCCGTCACATCACGCCGCTGACCAAGGACAACTGTAGAGGGACCTGATGTGATGGTCAAGGATTGTGGTACCTGCTCACAACATGGAAGCATCAGTAAAGACGCCTCCAGACGACAGAGACTCCGAACAGATGAAGGATAAGGATACTGAAGAGGAGGATCTCCGTCGCTCTGGTCGCCTACGGAATCCCACGGAAAAGATGCTTGCATTTCATGAGGAGGAGGCCCACAAAAAGGAGAAAAGGTTGACTCACATTTATGAACAATGGAAGATCCAGGCACGTAAGGCTAGAGAACAGTTAAAGTTAAACATTCCTGAAAGTGACATTGCAACTCTTATAGACACACTAGAAGAAGGAAAAAACTGTGTTATAAACCTGTACATAGACATCAGAGCTCACCTCACTCCGTCTAATGAGACAAGACGTCGTATTGATGCCTGTGAGGCAGTTACAAGGGACATTGTTAAAATTGCTCTTGAAAGGATATCAGGCATAGATGGAGAATTTGATAGTGAAGCTGTAAGGCAACGTCTTCATGAGCTTCTTAACAGAGACTACGCTCGCTCCATCTACGGATCCACAGCTTCACCTCCAAGTCAACACTCAAGTAAAGGTTCCAGTCAACACTCTGTCATAGCAGCAAAAAGAGCAGACGCTGCAGCAGAATTAGCAGCAAAGGAAGCAGAGTATGAAGTGTTATTGAAGGAGGAGAAACAAAAAGAAAAGATGCAAGTCTTAGAACGTGAGTTGGAAAGATTAAAGGCAGAGAAGGGCATTAAAGCTGCACGAGCTAGGTTCACAACTTATGATCAAGAAGTAATGCAGGAAGCAAGTGTTCATTCTGTAGATCAGATGAGAACGAGAGAACATCAGTTTGTGTATCCTCCTCCTTCAGCTCTCATACAGCAGCCCACCGATATCACAATGACAGCATCACCTGCAAGGACAGATGTAAGTTATCTGGCTCAGGCAGTCCAAGATAGCATAGCTCTGAACAGGCTCCCAATGCCAGAACCGTCTGTATTTACTGGTGACCCTATCCAGTTCATTGAGTGGAAGGCTTCCTTCACATCCCTCATAGACAAAAAGAACATTGCTTCAGCTGACAAATTACATTATTTGAAAAAATATGTAGGAGGTCCAGCTCGAAAGACACTTGATGGCATATTTTATAGAAATGATGATGAAGCCTACAAAGATGGATGGAACCGTCTCAACCACAGGTATGGTCAGCCGTTTGTTATACAAAAGGCATTCAGGGAAAAACTAACAAACTGGCCAAAGGTCCATCCAAGAGATGCTGAGGGACTTAGAGCATTCGCTGATTTCTTACACTCATGTCTGGAAGCCATGCCTTATGTTAAAGGTCTGAACATTTTGAACGATTGTGAAGAAAACCAGAAATTGGTCCAAAAGCTACCTGATTGGGCAGCATCACAGTGGAACCGCAAGGTCACTCAAGTCATGAGAGTTGACCAGGAGTTTCCCAGCTTCCGGGAGTTTGTCTTCTTCATTGTAACGGAGGCAGAAATTGCATGTAATCCTATTACTTCATTCCACGCTCTCCACTCATCAGAGGCTAACTCATCACGTCATCTGAAAGAAAAGAAATGTAAATCCAGTGTTTATCACACACAGACAGTTACAGAGAATGAAACACAAGGACAGTTAAGAACAGGTTTAAAGCCACCATGTGTGTTTTGTCAAGACAGTAAACATCAACTTCATCGCTGTCCTGAGTTTAAAGGGAAAGCTCTGGAGGAACGACGGAAATATGTGAAAGAAAAGAAGCTTTGCTATGGCTGCTTGAGGACGGGCCATAACGCCAAGGACTGCCGCAATAGACATTCATGCGACAAATGTAAAGCAAGACATCCTACGCTTCTCCATGATGACACCTACACCAAGGCCAAGCCCACGTCAGTCTCAAATCAAAGTAACACAGAGGAAACAGCAACCACACTGGCTCTCAGTGTGGCAACTAAGGAGCCATCTACCAACACTTCAATGATAGTGCCAGTGTGGGTTTCTTCTGTCAGCAATCCAGGTACGGAAAGACTTGTTTATGCGCTGCTTGATACCCAAAGCGATACAGTCTTCATTGACCAAGAAGTCAGCAATAGTTTACAGACTGAAACTCATCCTGTAAGACTGAAACTAACAACCATGACAGGAAAGGATGCATTAATGCATAGTCAAAGAGTGTCAGGTTTGAGAGTGAGAGGTTACTGCTCTGCTATCCACATTGATCTCCCCCCTGCTTACACCAAGGACTGTATACCAGTGAATCGAACACACATTCCTACCTGTGACACGGCACGGAACTGGAATCATCTCATCAAAATAGCAGATGAAATCCCACCACAGCTGGAATGTGAAGTCGGTCTGCTGATCGGCTACAATTGCTCAAGGGCACTGGCACCACGGCAGGTAATCCTTGGAGGAGATAGCGAACCATATGCAGTTCAGACGGATTTGGGGTGGAGTATCGTAGGCTGTTCACCTCACCACAACTCACCAAGCATCACCAACATGTGTCACAGAGTTTCAGTCAGGGAGCTTCCTCCAGTGACCCCAGCTGAGGCACTCAGGGTTCTCGAGTCTGACTTTAAAGATGCCAATAAGGACGGAAAGACTGTGTCTCAGGATGACATCCGCTTCCTGGATGTGTTAAAGGAAGGGATCAAGAGGAACATTCATGGACATTACGAGATGCCACTCCCCTTTAAAGAGAGACCCTATCTCCCTGACAACAAACAACTGGCGATGGTACGGCTCAGTCACCTTAAAAGAAAGCTGGCGAAGGATGACAAGTACAAAGAACATTATGTGAAGTTTATGAATGAAATCATTGAAAAGGGTGAGGCAGAGGAAGTTCAGGATCAAGGGAAGGAAGGAGAGAAGTGGTACATTCCTCACCACGGAGTGTATCACTCGAAAAAACCTGATAACCCCGCAGACATCGCATCTAGGGGATCAAGCGCAAGTGAGATTCTCACATCAAGCTGGTTCAAAGGACCTCGGTTCTTATGGGAGAAAGAGATACCTCCAGCTACGGATGTTAGCGCAGAAATACAGATTGGAGATCCTGAAGTCAAGAGGATTCAGACTCTAAACACACAGACACGGGAACAGCTGAGTCTCTCAGACCGCCTGTCAAAGTTTTCTTCGTGGTCAAAAGCAACTCAGGCTGTCGCTCGTCTCATTCGTCGTGTCAGACATGATAAGTCAACAGACCACAGCACCGTCCAAGAACGAGAAGACGCACGCTGCATCATCATAAGAGACTTACAGAGACACGCATATCCAGAAGAGTTAAAGTTGCTCAGTAAGGTAACTCAACTTCCCTCTCAGAGTAAACTGTTTCAGATGGATGCTTTTCTTGATCAGGATGGACTCCTCAAGGTGGGAGGAAGACTGAAAAATGCATCACTCCCTACCTCACTGAAGCATCCAGTGATCATACTAAAGAGTCATCCCATCACCAAGGCAATAATTGCTCACTGTCACGAGAAAGTCCAACATCAAGGAAAAGGCTTGACTATTAATGAGATCAGATCAAATGGATTCTGGATTCCAGGAATCAACAGAGCTGTGGCAACGCATCTGCATCAATGTGTTACATGTCGAAAACTCAGAAGATTCACAGAGGAGCAGCGAATGGCAGATTTGCCGTCTGAGCGTGTGGATCCATCACCACCTTTCACCTATTGTGGAATGGACTGTTTCGGTCCGTTTTTCACCAAACAAGGACGCAAGGTACAAAAGAGATACGGACTGCTTTTCACCTGCCTTTGCTGTCGAGCTATCCACATTGAAATGTTAGACGACATGTCGACAGATGCTTTCATAAATGGACTTCGTTGTTTCATTGCAATAAGAGGAGCAGTACGTGACATAAAATGTGACCAAGGAACGAACTTCGTTGGAGCTAAAAATGAACTGAATGAAGCTCTCAAGCAATTGGATGCTGATCGTCTGACTACGTTTTTGGCTGAGAAACAGTGTGACTTCAGCATGAACGCTCCGCATGCAAGCCATGCTGGAGGCGTATGGGAGAGACAGATCCGAACGGTGAGGAATGTTCTTCGTTTAACTCTTTCACCCTCATCAGGCAGGCTGGACGATGCCTCTCTACGGACATTCTTTTATGAGGCAGCAGCTATTGTGAACAGTCGTCCACTCACTGTTGACAACTTAAATGATCCAGATAGTCCAGAGCCGCTAACGCCCAATCACCTACTCACCATGAAACCCACTGCAGCCTTACCACCTCCTGGCAGATTCATCAGAGAGGACATGTATGCTCGTAAGAGGTGGCGCCGTGTTCAGTACCTTGCAGAGCAGTTCTGGGGCCGGTGGAGAAGAGAGTATGTGTACAATATCGCCACCAGACAACGCTGGCATACTCCAAGGAGAAACCTCAAAGTCGGTGACATTGTGATGGAAAAGACAGAAGATCAACCTCGCAACGAATGGAAATTGGCTAAAGTTGTAGAGACAGTAACTGATAAAGATGGACTAGTAAGGAGAGTGAAGATTCGTGTTGGAGATCAGAAGATGGGAAAGGAGGGACAGCGTTCTGGCAAGCCATCCATCGTTGAACGTCCAGTGCAGAAGCTGATCCTGCTCCTAGAGACTGTTTAATCACCCCCTTCACTCCACAACCTATCCTTTACAGTATGAAGAGTTTATGGACATTTTTGACTCAAGCACTAAAGGTTAAAGGTCACATGGTTTAGAAATCATTCATGCTTTACATCTAATAAGGGGATGAAAAACCAGTAATGATTTGGTGGGAGTGTAAATGACCTTTAATATGAGCATAGTATTTTTATAAATGTGTTTTTATGTTTACTTAGTAACATTCTTTAAAGCCAGGCTTTTATTTTTTATACATTAAGCAGACGGATATTCAGTGCTCTTATTTTGAAAGCGTCTCGCCGAGACCTCGTACTTCCGGTGCTTCGGAGTTTACCGGCAGAAGGAAAAGTATGTCTGCAAGGCTAAAGGAATGTCTTCAATGCTAAAAGCAAGCAAAGTGTGCCTAACCCACATAAAACGCCCTAGCACCTGGCTAATAAGGGGCACAAGGTTTGTTTTGTTACCATTTCATGCTATATTTATGTCCGGCTCGAGTTTGGTTGCCGTGGATATTTTCATGCATAAAACGTATTGTGGTTAGCGGTAGCTACTATTAGCATCGGCGAGCTGCCGTGTCGGTCTGTATTGAAGTGAGATGAAGCTATAAGCTAACTCGTAGGTTGTTTTGGTAATGCAACAGGACGTATTTTGTCTGTTTTATATAAGGTCTGCTAAGGTTAAAAACTGTTTATTGGGTTAAAAACGAACGGTTAAAAATGCTAATTTCATGTCAAATATAGTTTTATATTGCACGCTATGTGAGGTTGTCTTTCAGTTAAAATGTGAATTTTCCCTCATGACTGTAACATCAATCGTAGCAGTTAAAATATATATTTAAATTCATGGAGTAAAACCTGTGAGTCTACAATAAGTTTATTAGATAAAAAGAGAGTCAACTTACATGATTGTTTGTGATAAAGGCAGTTAAAGGTAATTTCAAGTAAGAGTAAAGGTAACTGTATTTTGTTTTCTTCTTTTCATAGCTCTTACGGTGTGTTTGCATTGAATACGGTCCAAGGAATAAACCATTGTGAACCATCAGTTTGAGAGTCCGACCATCATTTAGCCGGGGATGCTACAGGCGCCCAGTGCATGGCGTCTCAGGTCCACTTTTATCTGCTTTTTCCTGTTAGGATCCTGAAGCCCCTCCTGATATTTCAGGTCCTCAGTGTGCTGACAACATCACTGAAGATGTTGGATCTACTTTTGGATTGTGGCACCATCAAGCCTTGATGAAATGTGACCAGGTCATGAAGGCAGAAGTAAGATGGAGAGATCAAAACTGTTTTTCATGTTGATTTCTGCTGTAAAGTTGGACATTTTAACATGGGAGTCTCTGGAGACTGACTGTTACAGACTCGTGGTCAACAGAGGAACTGCAGTTTTTCTCACTAAAAAGTAGGTTTCATTTTTCCGCCCCAGTGGTTGATGCTTGGCCTGGGCCATGTACAAACTGACAAGTCTTTGGCACCCTAGTCACATTTCTTATTTTTGCACATTCAGGCTGATGTTACATTTTGACTAACAGAAAAAAATCTGGTGAACCTCCCATTGGTCTCTTTGTGTTTCTAGGTGTAGAGGAGATGTTGAGAGCAGTGGGTCTTCAGTGTGTCAGCAGATGAGTCAGAGCGAATCAGGTCAAATCGAGTGTATGGTTCTTTACAGTTTGTAGAACTAAATGTTCTCAGCAGTGAGCAGCTAAACACAAGGTTCAGTCAGTTGCCACCTGATCTGTTTAATAGCTCTGTATTTTCTTTCTTCTCCTGCGTTTTATTTGAAATGTTAATCCATAAGAAGATATGTTTGTGGTTTTAAGAGCAAAAACTGGAGCTCTCATGACAACAGGTCAGTGGGGGCAGCGTTAGCTCAGTTGATAGAGCTGCCGCCCCATGTTGAGGCTACAGTCCTCACTGCAGGTGGCCCCAGTTTGAATCCCGCATCGGGCAGCCCTTTCCTGCGTGTCATTCCCCCTCTCTACCTCCCCATTTCCTGTCTCTCTCTCTCTCTCTCTCTCTCTCTCTCTCTCTCTCGACTGTGCTATCAATTAAAGGCAATAAAAAGCCCCAAAAATATACTTAAAAAAAAAAAAGGTCAGTGAACCAATCATAAGAGAGGAGGCTCTGATCCTCTCTTGTGATTCTGAATACAGGCTGTGTGCATTTGTCTGGACTGAGGCTTTGATACTTTCACAGTATTAATATGGAACCTAGAGCTGCACTACATTTGGTTGTCTACCTTTATACTGTATGGACCTTTATAGCCGAACACTGTCATACAGCACTGAGTGGGTTTGTAACATCATTTGGATGACTGGAATGAAGGGAGAAAACTTTTCTTAGTCTAGATTAGATTAGATTCAGTCTATGAAGCAGCTCTGAGTCTGTAGACCCACCTGGTTTCCGGCGTACAGGTCTTTTCTTTCCGCTGCAGAAGCGAACCTTGCTGAAAACGCTGAAGATGTGTCTCTCACACAGAGACCTGGGGTCTTTAGTGGGACTTGAGCGCCTCTTATTGGTGGCACCAACCTTGTCACTGTTTGACTCGCGAGCTTGGCGCTTCTGTCGGATCAGGGAGCTGGCGATGGCCGCCGCCATCTCCCTGAGAGGTGGGCGGGGCCACTGAGGACAAAATATCTGCTCCTGCTCTGTGTCCCAGGTCTGAGGATGTTTACGTGTTAGTTCAAAACAAGTGACATGTCAGTCAGTGACTGGTGGAAGCCACCTGGTGTGAGTGAAATGTTTTTCCTGAGAAATGTCTATGGTCGCTCCATGATCAGAAATTGCTCCAGAACATTTAATATCCACTTTGAAAAGCAGCCGACTCCTGATATTCACATGTTCATGTTTTTAAAAAGTCCCAAAGAATCTTTCAACTCTGCAAAATTTAACAATTTAAGTAATGTTTCATGTGTTTTGTCCCCTTTAGTCTCACAATAGGAGTCATTTCTCTCCAATAGACAAAACATTGAACGCTCTGAAACTTTCAGATATTTCCTGTTTCTGTTTCTTTGTTGACGTATTAGTGTAGGTTCACATCATGTAGCTTCAGTTCCCACCAGAGGAGGAGACAAAGCTTCAGTCAATCACCAGAAACTTTCACATTATCTTCTGTTTAAGGAAGATCAGCAAATTTTATATTTACACATATTTTAGCTTTAAAATGATCTCATCACAATATTCATTAGAAATGGAAAATCTGATGCCTGCATCTCCAGATCATGTCATTCAGTTAAAGGTTAATCAAACATGCAAACAGAAGTTGATCGGCGACTGACATGCACAACATTTATGGGACTTAACAACAACTCACAAATCAATAGATCGATTTTGCATTGTAGTTATTGACCAACGGGTAAGTACTCTCAGCTAATGGCGTATGGAAGCTGAAGACTTGTACGATCCTGGTTATAAACGGTGGGAGCATGAGAGAAAGAAGATTGCCCTGCAGGTTTTAGACTCTCCAAAGGACATGACACATGACTGCCGGAGCATCTTGGATTCACTTAATTCCTGTGACGGTCTCTCTTGATGTCTCGCAGAATATATTGTTCTTGGAAACAGGGTTGCCCGTTGATCTGTCTTCAAGATCAGGCCATCAGCAACTTTCAGAGACGTCTCCAGGTCTTCAGAGAATCAGCAGTGATCAGAGGGAGTTGAAAGAAGAAGAACAACGATGATGCTCAACAAACCCAGAGAAATTCACAATAATCCCAGAGAGACGATGAGAAAATCCAGCAGAGAGAAGAGATGATAAACTGGCTGATCACACACACACACACACACACACACACACACACACACACACACACATACACACACACACTGACTCTGTTCTGCTCCAGTTTACTCTACTGTTTTCTCCTGCCTGATCCTCTCCTCCTCCTCGCCCTCCCAGCCTGAGAGCTGCTGAATATGATGAGAGGCTGAGAGAG
The DNA here is from genome assembly GCF_905171665.1 of Trachurus trachurus. Taxonomy (NCBI): domain Eukaryota; kingdom Metazoa; phylum Chordata; class Actinopteri; order Carangiformes; family Carangidae; genus Trachurus; species Trachurus trachurus. Next base: position 22,603,768 of record NC_139892.1, on the reverse strand, counting down.
AGAGAGAGAAGAGAGCATGAGAGAGAAGGAAAAAGAGAGCAGCTGTGACAGAGAGAGAAAGAGAGAGAGAGAGAGAGAGAGAGAGAGAGAGAGAGAGAGAGAGAGAGAGAGAGAGAGAGAGAGAGAGAGAGAGAGAGGCAAAGTCAAAGACAGGAGTGAGAGTGATAGAGAGACAGGAGGTGGAGGTGTGGAAGAAGCTCCTAAAAATATTCTGCCTGATGTTTCATGTTGCTCCCACATCAGAGTGCTCTACCTTCACTCAACAGCCTCACACACAACTAATACAACACAGCTGCTACTGTGGATCAAGTCCAGGTTCACAAAATACCAGGATTCATTAAACTTCATGTTTTAAGCGTCTTGTATCCACATAAAATCCATATGAGACCTCGGGCTGAAACAAGCCACATTTCCACTCCCACACCGCTCCTTCTCCAGTGGAGTACATGTACAGCAGAGAAGGAGAGGTGCAGCATCACTGACGTTCTCCAGTGAAACAGCTTGTTACAGCTACAGTGACTGAACCCCATCATCTAAATCATCACTACAACCACTGCAGAGTCAGACAAGAGGATCAGCCTTCTTCACATGTGTAAATGTGCAGGGGGGATGCACATGATTATCCGTTTTAACTGTTAACCGATAACAAGAACTTTGATTAATACGATCGGTAAATTTTTTTAGCTCCTTATGTCGTCAACTCATGGGGGCGTGTCAACACGTGCAGACTTCCATGTGCCATTAGTCATATTTCGCAGCAAAAACTTACACTGGAGGACTGACAGTATCAGCCAGTTACGCAGCGCAGTCCAATAGCCAACACGGACATAAATGTGCATCACCTGTAACGCAGGACGCGGTGATCTCCAGCCCGTTCACCTGTCAGAGGAGCTCTGCTGTCCCTCTCTCTTCAGCCTGGTGTTTGGCTGCACTTTGTATAAGAAAGAACAGTTCAACATTGGACGATCTGCTGTAACGATCAGCTGAGACAGAGCACAGTGGATGTGGCGCTGATCAGCTATTGCAACGCATATTTGTGTATTTTATAACAGCAAAAAACAACAAATTGTAGTTCAAGTTAATAGTTACATTTCTCATTAAGTAATTTACTTTACAAACTACTACTTCCTGGACATAGTTAGTTACTAGGGAAAGTAACTTATGCATTACTTTTTTATTCAGTTCTCTTATTAATGTGCAGATAGGCAGTTGTTTTGGTGTTCCTATGGCACAGTGTGGGACAGTGGGGACAACTGTTAATGATTATCTGTCATTTTGCTCATTATCAGTGGGACAATAAAACACCACTTTGAAACTACTTCTGAACAAGGTGTGTTGTTTGGTTCAGAGCCTCAGGAGAGAATCGCTGTGGACATAGTTTTCATGACTGCACATAGACGACAGATTAGTATTCTTGTCCTTTATCTCGAGGAGGGAAATGTAACATCTGTATTTCTGTGACAATAACCTAAACCTTGAATGCACCACTGTTTTGTGGGCTGGTCTTGTTGTGACCACGCTCACCATAGACACCAAAAGGTGATGGTCATAAACCGTATGGTCCTCTGAAGTTGCCTGCTATATTCACATAAAGTAACGAGTCCTGTTTAAATGGAAATAGTTGTAACTGATTTACTTAATTTGAAAAAGTAATTAGTTACACTACTCATTACTGCAGAAGAAAATAGGAATTAGTGTGTTACTTAGTAATTTATCACTGCACACCTAAATTCTTTCTCTCCTCACTCATTAAAACTGCAGATCAACACATTTAACATTCTTCTATACAGAAACAGTATGTGGTTTCAACGTGAAGCTGTGAACGTAATGAAAAAACAACAACAAATCAACTGATGGGTTTCCTGTAATATAGCTCCTATACCTATACCCTCCTGTTTTTCTTTTTTAATCAAACCACAATCCATGTTTAAATCAGTTCAAATAAAGCCTGTGACCTCTGAATCTCTAGATAGGGACACTGCTGCACCCCACACACTTCCTGTTGGAGGCTTTGACTGCAGGGTTACATAAAACCATCTTTATGCCTGCTGCATCTTCACAGCAGCAGAGGAGCCTCACAAACGTGTTGTCAGGGCTGAATAACCATGAGATCTGCTCTGAGATCAGCTCTGAGTGATGCAACGCCCTGAGCCTGCAGGTATCAACACTATCTGATTTTGACTGCTGCTGCTGTTTCAGAGCTGAAATGATTCACTCGCATCTGATCTTACAGTGAATGTTGGAAACTGAGCCACGGCCTCAGGTGGGATGACAAAATCCTGAGTAAACCGATCCCAGTTCTGTGGACAGGTGAAGCAAGGCCTGACAGTAAAAAAAGCTGTTTTAACAAAAAGGTTTTAGCCTACAGATATTGACTCCAGAGTTGTGTTTTGATTAATAATAACAGAATGAAACTATTCTGATCATCACTCAATCTGCTAGTTATTTTCGAAGAAATGTCAAAATGCCACTGGAATATCTTCTTTACAAGAATGTACTGTAGGCTGACCAGATGTCCATGTTTCCCAGAGTCCAGCCACCAAAACCTTTATTTTTTCATCATTTCTAGACAGAGAAAAAGTTAACTGGCTCACTCTTTGTTTAAGAGATCGTCAATGGGGACCTCTTTGATGGAAGGGTTCTTTCTCATTATAAGAGCGATCCACCAAGATTCAAGTGCACTAGAACCTTTTAGAACCATGTGCATTGTGCTGTGTCCAATATATTTGTCATCAAACTAACAAAGAGTTTATTTGGACATGTCCTGTACTTGTGCTAGCTGCTTAGAACTGTTATATATTGAAAATATTGTCATTAAAGGTGTTGAGAAATGGCCGTTTATCCTGTTTGTCGCGCCTCCTTCTACAAGTTTCCACGAGTTGCCGCACGAGTTTACCCGAGTAAGGAAAACAGATTTGATTGGTCGTTATCGAGCGGGCGGGATATTCAATGCTTGGGGCGAGACCAAGCTCGGTGTGTGTGTGTGTGTCTCAGACGTTTGATTGACGAATGACAGATCCAATATCACTGGCTGATGAATCGTGAGCAGCGTGACGCATAATTCATGTGCCTGCATTATCCAATGCGAAAAAAAAAAACACTTTCATCCCGGATTTACTCGAAAATAGAATTTTGCACAAAGTTTGGATCGTCTGATAGATGAGTTATTACACTAATTTTATGACCCAGAGTGGAATCAAATTCATTTTTCTTTTCTGTACACCTTTAAAGTCTACAATGATCTAAACCAAACGAAATTAAAGTCCAGATATAACCTCTAAACAAGTTGGTGACAAAACAAAATCACACCGCTGTGTGCATCACAAAACCAGAACAAAAACATGATGTTTCATGTTGATAATGTTTGCATGTCTGCATACAGTCATTAATCTCTTGGATAATAAGTGCAGAGTAGACGCAAGACAGAGAAAAACGCAACTGTTTTCTGACTTTATTTAATTAATAGTTACCTGTAAAAAGTTTTTACAGGTAACTTCACAGTTTTCCACCTCTGCTCCCTCTTTCTGAATGACTGCTGGTGGACTGAAAGGTGACAGGATGAGGCAGAGTTTTGACTGGTGGACAGGACAATTAGCAGTGAAGAGCTCATTACGCAATCCAATTATCAGCTCTAGAAAGGATGAGTCACTGACAACAAATAAAAGTCATCATCATTATCATCATCTTCACCATCACCATGCGGAGTCTGTGTTGGGCGTCCGCAGAGTGAAGGAGAGTGGGGGAGAGGGGGAGAAAGTGGATAGGAGTTTTGCTCACAGAGAAGTCTGTTGTCCATCGACTCACAGCTCCAGGACACAATCAACAACTGACAGGCTTCATGAGCCTCAGATGAATCAGATTCATTCACCCTTACAACATCACCAAACCCTGGGTTCACATCAAACATGGGAGCTCTCTAGACTCCAGGCTCTGAGATCAACATCATGTGCTGTTTAATCAGAGACTTGAAGTCAAAGTTTACCTCAGTTGATACCCACTGATCTTTTCCACTGAAATCAACTGATGTAAATGCTGATCTGTCCTTTAATTCAGGATAACAATAATTAAAGTCATGAATATGATGTGTGGCAGCCACATGTGAGTCCACATGTCCCTGACTGACTGACTGACTGACTGAACATATAACATAAGTGGCTGGAGTGTTTTTTATCACTCCTTTGCCTATCATGTTAAAGGGATAGTTCACCCAAAATTCAAATTTCACTCATTATCTACTCCCTCATGTCGACTAAGGGCTGGGAGAAGTTTCAGAGTCCTCCGTGTCTTCTCTGAGTTACAGCGGGGCTCCGTGCAGCACTGCATGTCCATTTAACGGTTGCGAACGGAGCTCACTTTTCTTCGTCCAAAAAGACACACCAAAAAACATCCAAATACCTCCATAGTGCTCGTCTGTAATGTCCCTCTTGTATTGAAGCCCCAACATGAGAAATTGTTCTGAAAAAAATTAAATAAGTATATGTTTTAAGCTTGTTTGTAGCGGAAGCTCCCAGCACTGCTCTTCCGTCATTTGGTCCGTCCAAATCTCGCGCGATTTGCATTGATACCCAGTCCACGGCTCCGCAAATCGCGCGAGATTCTGGCAGAGCAACACTGGGAGCTTCCGCTACGCTTTCTCATGTTGGGGCTTCAATACAAGAGGGACATTACAGACGAGCACTATGGAGGTATTTGGATGTTTTTTGGTGTGTCTTTTTGGACGAAGAAAAGTGAGGCCCATTCGCAACCATCATATGGACATGCAGTGCTGGACGGAGCCCCGCTGTAACTCAGAGAAGGCACAGAGGACTCTGAAACTTCTCCCAGCCCTCAGTCGACGTGAGGGTGAGTAGATAATGAGTGAAATTTGAATTTTGGGTGAACTATCCCTTTAATGACATGTCACCGGCCGGGTCAGAGTGGGCACCCATCTAGTTTCTGCAGGCTTGTGCTTGCTAAGGAGAATCACCACTGTCTCTGAGTGATCGTTTTGCAGTAAACACAGCTCAGTCTCTGAGTTCTGGTGATTATCTCAAATAAAATCAGGATTTGACCATAGGCAGTCCAGACATATGGTATTGATGAAGGTTTTTCAAATTCTGTCTTAATAACTGGGGAAACCTATAATTTCCAGCGATTCTGGAGAGTGAAACTGTGGGCCGTTTACACGTTTACACGTCATCAAATTGTATTTTACATTAACAGAACTTAAAATTGAATTATTTTTTGATTAACTGAAATGTTTAAACTCAGACAAGTCATGATAGTATATTGAATCAATAATAATCATAATTTGTGTGTCATCCAAGTTCAATAAAACAACAATTACAAGTAAAAAGTCTAACAGCATCTCAGAACTTGATTTTTTATTTCACAACAATATATTTCAGTAATGACTAAAGGTCCCCTGAATTAGTGTTTAGAGTGTGGAACAAATATTTCAGGTCTGCAGTCTTGTGACATGTGAACGTGTGATGCTATAAAAGACTAATCCTCCTCATCCAATCAGTTTCTCTCTGGGCCCGTGGCCAACGTGTCCAGCACGTTTCATAGACTGAACTGAACCAAAGCTGAGGATCAACAACATCGTCATCGGTAACCAGGCCCTGTGTCTGTGCGTTCACCGACACGTGGAGAACGTGAATGCACCACCACGCTAAATGTAGGCCTACACTCCCAGCAGAAAAAACTAGGTCAATGTCTTTAATTACTGTCGTGTATTTGCGTCCTCGTACCTGCACACTGGGACTGAAAGCAGAGACAGAGAGGAGGACGAGGAGAAGTATCTTCATCTCCATCATTCACTCATTCACTCTGAGTCAGTCTGTCCACTCCTGCTGCAGATGTTCCTGCTCCACAGAGGATTAATCAACAGCTTCATGCTGCAAAGCTGACGCTGATGATTTGTATGTGACAAATAAAGTAATCTTGTATCTTGTATCTTGATAGGTGAGGACGTGAGGGCTGAAGAGACGACCAGGTTCAAGGGAATATTTAACCAAACTGGATCATAAATACTGATCTTGTGTGTCGTCACTGTAGCACATGACCCTTCCTGGTCTCTGCTGAACAATGAACAATGTCAGCTTGATAACTTATATATACCGTCTCTCATATTCACACACATACACACACTGAAGGACAGGAAATCCACTGTGGCAGCACCACAATCGATCTCACGGCTCATTAACACCCAGCAGGAGTGTGTGTGTGTGTGTGTACAGTTCAGGTATGTTTCCCAATCAATAGACAAACTGCTTCATCAGAGGGCAGCCGAATGTCAGCAGGACACTTAAACCACCATGAAACCATTAAATAACCACAGAACAACTGCACAGTACTCAGTACACACAGGACACACTACAGAGTATTGTGTAGTACAGGTGTGTGCGCTCATCTGGCTAAAGGTAGAAGACAGATTGCCTCCTCATAGCAGAGCTCTGTGATGAGTCGTACACAGGTTTTCAAAGACTAAAATCACACATCACATCACATTGATTCTGCTCGTCATATTCTCTCTAAATCGTTTGAAGCAATCGTTGTCTTTTCTTTTAGACCTCTGTGGTCACAGCTGACTTCTCTTCACCGTGAGAAGCTGTCAAACCCTGCGTTTTTACCGAACAATCTAATTTTACTTCCTCTGTTTGTCTCAGACTGTGTTGACGGCTCAGGTGATGTTTCTTTGAGCTCTGTTTACAGCTGCTCTGGTAGGAGCTATTTCTGACTCGATATAAAGTTATGTACTATTGTTTAATGTAATGACAGGAAATAATAATAAATCTGACCAGCTGCCACAACACTTTTTCTGGAAACCGCAACACTTGAATGCCAAATGTGGATTAATCCTTTTCTTCCTGTTTGATAAAACTACAGTGAGCAGCAGGACATAATAGAATTAATTTCATTACTACTACTAGATGCTTGTACATGAAAACTGTCCACACTGTGGGACTATCCACTCTTATAAAGACTGCTGGTGTGTAAGACTTGTTTGAGTATGCACATGTGGTTTATTTGCAATAAGACAAATATAAATAACACCAGACTAATTTCTCAGAATTATTCAGCACGCACCACAAAAGAATGCTTTTACCCATCACCCCCACCACACACACACACACACACACACACACACTGACACATCCTCACACTGCAGCTAAACCAAAAAAAAAAAAAAGCATAGAAAGATGGGAACAAACGGTAGTGTGGGCGATGGAGAGGACAGCGGCTGGATGTTCAAACCAAATAAAGACACTTGCTGCATATCGGCAGCATCACACTCTCAACACCAAACATACAGAGCTGTATATTCAAAATATATTTAATATCACAATCCTTCAGTTTCTTCTTGTGACTCATCTCACAGAACCAATATAAACGTTGTATAAAAGTCCTGAATCTGGAGAGACTGGACTAGTGTCTCCATCACTGAAATGCTGTGGCATCCTCCTTAAAGGAACATTACAACAGTATTGTTCTTTTCTTTTCCTTTACCTCTTTCTTCTCTTCTTCTTCTTTTTCTTCCTCTTATTTTCAAACAGCCCCGTACAGAGGAATTCAGAATATTTCACATTGCATAATGTAGCTATGAACAGATGATTCAAATGAATAATCCAGCTGTGATGGGGAATGCAGACAGGATTCATTAGATCAATATTCTCTATCGTCTCTTGTCCTATAAATGAACTGCAGGGCTGCAATTAAAAATCTGTCATTGATAATTACAGCAACCAATTACAGTAATAATACGTCATAGAACACTGACAAAGAAGCCAGTGCATTGTCATGTTTTCTCTGATACTCCGTTCAGTGGCATAGAAAAGAAGCAAAGCCTCACAAATTGTTTCATCTATAATTCAGAGTGCAGACTAGCGACACACAGCCAGGCAAGCTGCATCCACAAACACTCTGTATGATGTGAACCCACTGTCCTTAGTTTGTTCACGTTGAAAAGTCCAGAAATCAATCAGAAAACAGAACAGAGTCCCCTCATGACTCATAACAGCATCTAACGATCACTGTCATTCATTCAACTCTCTCAGTTAATTTGTTGATCATTTTTCTCTAATTTGTGTTGTCCATATAATGGCACAACAAACCGCAGTATGTCCATCACTGACAGTGAGAAACTGAACATCCTCCAGATGTGACCAGTTCAGTCAGCCACAGGTGATCCAGATGTGTCTGCCATAACTGTTTCTGTCAGGGGGATGAATAAAGTTTGAATCAGTGCTGGACCAATTAACTGCAGCCAGTTTACGCAGCTCAGTAACACAAGACTGGAGATATGCCGCCATCTGCTGGACATCAGGACAACTGCAGCTCACAAACTGACGCTATGACCTGTACTGTTACTATGACAGTAACTACTACGACTGCAACACATACTACTAGTGCCACTACTACTAGTACTACAGTACTACTACTAATACTACTGTTTTAGAAGTGCAGTTTAAAGTCGTGGTCTATCTGACATAATTTGTCTGTCTAAAAGATGTAAAACAATGGTGATCACAGCATCCATTCATTTGTGTGTGTTAAATGTTTGATGATGAATCACTATTTCAGGAGATTCCACCATGCAAAATTCATGAATCTGAAAAAAGCAGTGTCTTAAAGCACACATGTACACAGAGTTTTTTTTTCTTACAGTTGATAGAACATGAGTGCCTCACATATAGTAAGAGGATTTACTCATGGACACAACATGACACCATGTAAAACACCCCCATCCTCCTATAGCAGCTGCATCCCCACACTAAAAGCCCAGCTGTGATGTTTGTTGTCATTTTGTGTCTTTTTGTGGACACCTCGACATCATTTTGTCTCTCCATGGCATCTTGACCTCTGACCTCTGGTGGGCCTGTTTGGTAATCCATCCATGACGGTATCTTCTGTATTTACTGTGTGCTGTGCTGTCAGTGATTACAACACTGAGCCTGATGATGATGATGATATGAGAGTGTGATCAGCAGAGGGAGACAGAGAGGCAGGGACGGGGCCTTTCATATGAGACTGGGCTCTAAACTTTACAGTTTACATCAAGGCTGATCTTTGCTTATTCGACTCTTCTCGACCTATTCGCTAAATATAGCTAAATATAGCTTCACAGTCACAGTCAGTTTCTTTTTTTGGAGAGTTTCATGATTTAACAGCTGGTTGTTGCACACAATGGCGACTGAGATGTATGAGATGTACTAACCTCTGCCACAATAGCAAAGTACCTAATGTTCTTTTCAAGGAAATGTCAGCTATTTCTATTTTAGCTATAAGTAAACTTCGAAGGACCTTTTGAGGTTTAGCAAATTAAGATAAGGCTGTCCCAACCACCAGTGACCATTGTCTTTCAAGCTAGCTGAGATCATGAAAAGAAGGCAATTAAAACTGGTGGACATGACCAGAGGGAACCTTTCAAGGTTTGTGCTCTCCAAAACGTTTGGCCCTGATAATGAAGACAAAGCAACATCCATCCATCCATCCATCCATCCATCCATCCATCCATCCATCCATCCATCCATCCATCCATCCATCCATCCATCCATCCATCCATTGTCTACTCCTTACGCCACAGGGAAGCTGTGGCGTAAGCTGTGCATTTGTTTTCAACGAAGCCGGCGAGAAATAGAGCAGTGCATCACGTTATTTATCATATACGATGTAACGTCTAAATTTGTGTAGTCCTATCTGTCATAGACAAGACATTACAGGTTACGGGGCACGTTTGTGTCACTGTGCCCCAGAGACGAGAGCTGGGACACCGGGTCGGAGGCTCTGATCTTACAAAGTTGGTTTTTAGGCCAAGACACGCTATGTGGAAGGCAGAGAGCCTCCATTCTCCCCAAAGCTGTTTAATTAAAGTGAAACTGTAGCATAGTTAAGCTAAAAATCCGGCATAGTTCCTCTTTAACGCTTGTTTCAGTTAATGTAAGAGGCATATGTGATTTCACCAAAAAAGAAACAACTCAATTTTCTTTTTGTTTTGTAGGCATCTTACTGCAGATTTGATGCTGTTGCAAGAAACCCATTCACATGATGAAGACAATAAAAAAGAGATGATGACAAAGTGTTTCTTTCTGCAGAGTCACATGATGTCGACACTGTCTAATACACTCGGGACGGTGGATATACGAGGTGCTGAAAGAGCTGAGGAAACCCACAGCTGCTAAGACAGAAATACATGACGCTGTAAATATAACTGAGACATCACTGTCAAGGTCACACACAGTTGAATGTTCTGTTTCTGTCACAGGTAAAAAATGTTGCTCTCTGCGTCTTTTCCTCTGGAACTTGAATCGAGGACACTCACACACCATCTGATCCAATAAACACACTCAGGTGTTCTTCACAGCTGATCTACAAATGTTAGTCCAGTCATTGATTCTAATGGTGAGTGAGCGAGCGAGCGAGCGCGCATGCATGTGTAAAGAGACATTTGAGACATGGGACGTGGTCAGCTGTGAGCTGATAAATGTTTGAGACACCCGATCAGAGATGTTAACAGTGATATTTATAATCTACTAATAACATGATGATGAGGTGAAGGAGGAGGAAGAGGAGAAGGAAGAGGAGGAAGATGAGGAGGAGGAGGAGGAGGAGGAGGAGGAGGAGGAGGAGGAGGAGGAGGAGGAGGAGGGGGCGGTGGAGGTATAGGGGGACCAGAGCTCAGTACAGTCTGTATACACCTACACTTACAAACCTTCAGCCTGAGAATAACTTCTTACAGTGTCCACTTCTGTAGTGTAGTGTGTAATGTGTGCAGTGTGCAGTGTGTAGTGTATTGTGAAAGCACAGTGCAGCACTGTGTCTTTCGAGCCAACCTGAGCAAAAGCTGAGTCCACAACCAAGCAGGAAGACAAGTGACTGCATAGCAACATTTCTTGACATTAAATAATAATTTGATCCGGCTCCATGCTGCTTTAAAACTCCCATCAAAGCACAGGGGCCTTTGTTTCATGACTTGTAGCCTGATGACTTTACTGCAAACAGCCAATCTCCTCCACAACATTTGTGTCCCTCTGTACAATTGACTGTGGAGAGGTCACCGCTCTGCACTGGGACACACTGTGGATAAACTATTCATGTATATTTGCATGTTCTTGTCAATTATTTGCATGTTGTCTGCTGTTGCCTCACAGCACCTGCACACAGACACACTGAGTTTGTTCCAGCCACTGTGTTCACTGAGCAACCACAGAGCTCGAAATATTTACACACTGTGAAAACACACAGAAACATTAAAAACAGATACAAACTGTTTTCCACTGCTTATCCAGGCTACCTGTGGTGTCCTTATGTAGTTGTGTGTACTGTAGGCTACATTAGCATTGTCCATATACTGTATATTTTTATTTTTAACAAAAACTTTGGCATCAGATCATCACAGCTGATTCTGATTTATCGTGAAACTGCTTTTAAATGAAACTCTCACGTGTCTGTTTTCATCTCTTAAAGGGATATTTCAACATTTTGGCAAATTTGCCTATTGCCATAATCTCCATAGTCTTAGGGGTAGGTTCATTACCTTTAATTGTTGGCGCAAGCTGTTTTGAGACCGGTCACTGGACCGGACACGTTTCCCTCATCAAACTCAAAACACAATCCAACAACTCCAAAACACTCTCGTGGACAAGTTGTGACCTGCACATTCACCACGCTATGATGTCCCCCTTTGCATGTAAACTTGGACAAGGACAGAATTCTGATGAGATACTCAACTCGAGCTTTGAGCATAGCTTGACTTAGCATTGAGCACACGCACTGATTGAGTTTTCAGGTAAACACCCAGAAAAACCAAATCATGAAGGTTTAAAGGGGAACTCTTTTTCGCTGTTTTGCTAACCCTCCTCCCGGCCATGTGCATTTGTTTTTAACGAAGCCGGCGAGACAGCAATCCATGGGGCGGTGGATAACGTTATATATCATACGATGTTACAACGTGTATATTTATGTAGTCTTATCTGTCATAAACAAGAGATTACGGGTTACAGAGCGTGTTTGTGTTGCGGTTAGACGAGAGCTTGGACACCGGGTCAATAGCACTGATCAGGGTTGGTTGGTGGCCAAGTGACACTATGTGAAAGGCAGAGAGCCTCTATTCTCCCTGTAACAAGTTAAAAGTCATTTATTAAACCTTCACAATTACTCTGAAGCTGTTTAATTAAGGTAAAAATGTAGCATAGTTCCTCTTTAATGGTGGGTTCAGGTGGGTGGGGCTTGGGTCGTGGCTGAGAGAAGTGACTGTTTTGTTATGACATCACAAAGTCACAGGAAGTCCTGACGCGTCTCTCTGTGGACTGAGGCTTTGATATTTCCACAGTATCAATATAGAACCTAGACCTGCTATATAATCACAGAACACATGAGCATCTACCTTTATACTGTGTGAGACATTTAATTTATTCAATTTCTTGTTACCTCACTGTCACCACTGTTATTCATGTATTCACTTCATGATTATACGCCATGGTTTTGTGTGTGAAGAGATTCTACTTGACAACTGAAAAATCAAAGCAAGCAGACAACAAGTCAAACTAACTCTGACGTTAAAGTACACCAGCCCATACTGCTGGTATCTGCCTCTGTTCTTGCTGGTATCAATGTTAAGTTAACACATCATTAAATCTTGAGTCTGTTGCAGGTAGATTTCCTTTAGGGCATCAGCAGAGGTAAGTAAAGCCCAGCATGGCGGTGCGGAGTGGACTCACCCTGCTGGCTGCTCTCTTTGTGAACGCTGCCCTCCTCCTCGTCTTCCTCCTCGCCTTTACTGTCCCCTGACAGCAGGCGACGGAACAGGCTGCAGTAACGGGTCATCGTGCCCACAAACCTGACTGAGCTCAAAGACCAATCTCAGAGGAGAAGAAGAGTCCTCCAGCAGTTAACTAATCAGTCAGTCAATCAGTCAGTTAATCACTCAGTGAGGAAGATAATCAATGAGCAGTCGCCTCAGCGAGCAGAGAGGTAGTTTAACAGTCAGAGGAGGTTCACACGGGTCAATCCAGCCTCTGGTGCGCATACCTCTGAGAGCTCACGCCCATGTGACGACACAGCACCCTGCTGCTGTCACTGACACGGAGCTACAGCCACACGGACACAGACACCAGCAGGAAGCAGAGAGGACTCCTCCCTAAACCTGGTCGTCCTGGACTCTGAGCGTCTCTGTCCAGGTGAGGTGGTCCTCTAATGAGACAGAGTCCTGGCTTCAATTCAGCAGCTGCGCATATCAACCGCGTGTCTGTTGTCATAAGAGTCCTGAGACAAAATATATTCCTGTCATGAGCGTGAATCATTTCACATAGTTCAAGCGCCTGATGCTCCACATGAAATTTATTGCAGCACAGCCTCCAGTCGCACACACACTACACAACCTCCAGTCACACACACTACACAGCCTCCAGTCACACACACACTACACAACCTCCAGTCACACAACCTCCAGTCACACAACCTCCAGTCACACAACCTCCAGTCACACACACTACACAGCCTCCAGTCACACAAACTACACAGCCTCCAGTCACACACACTATACAGCCTCCAGTCACACACACTATACAGCCTCCAGTCACACACACACTACACAGCCTCCAGTCGCACACACTACACAACCTCCAGTCACACACACTACACAGCCTCCAGTCACACAAACTACACAGCCTCCAGTCACACACACACTACACAACCTCCAGTCACACACACTACACAGCCTCCAGTCACACACACTACACAGCCTCCAGTCACACACACTACACAACCTCCAGTCGAACACACTACACAGCCTCCAGTCGCACACACTACACAACCTCCAGTCGCACACACTACACAACCTCCAGTCACACAACCTCCAGTCACACACACTACACAGCCTCCAGTCACACACACACTACACAACCTCCAGTCACACACACTACACAACCTCCAGTCACACACACTACACAGCCTCCAGTCACACAAACTACACAGCCTCCAGTCACACACACACTACACAACCTCCAGTCACACACACTACACAACCTCCAGTCACACACACTACACAGCCTCCAGTCACACACACTATACAGCCTCCAGTCACACACACTACACAGCCTCCAGTCACACACACTACACAGCCTCCAGTCACACACACTACACAACCTCCAGTCACACACACTATACAGCCTCCAGTCACACACACTACACAGCCTCCAGTCACACACACTACACAACCTCCAGTCACACACACTATACAGCCTCCAGTCACACACACTACACAGCCTCCAGTCACACACACTATACAGCCTCCAGTCACACACACTACACAGCCTCCAGTCGCACACACTACACAGCCTCCAGTCACACACACACTACACAGCCTCCAGTCGCACACACTACACAGCCTCCAGTCACACACACACTACACAGCCTCCAGTCGCACACACTACACAGCCTCCAGTCACACACACTACACAGCCTCCAGTCACACACACACTACACAGCCTCCAGTCGCACACACTACACAGCCTCCAGTCGCACACACACTACACAGCCTCCAGTCGCACACACACTACACAGCCTCCAGTCACACACACTACACAACCTCCAGTCGCACACACTACACAGCCTCCGGTCACACACACACTACACAGCCTCCGGTCACACACACACTACACAGCCTCCGGTCACACACACACACTACACAGCCTCCGGTCACACACACACTACACAGCCTCCGGTCACACACACACTACACAACCTCCGGTCACACACACACTACACAGCCTCCGGTCACACACACACACTACACAGCCTCCGGTCACACACACACTACACAGCCTCCGGTCACACACACACACTACACAGCCTCCGGTCACACACACTACACAGCCTCCGGTCACACACACACACTACACAGCCTCCGGTCACACACACTACACAGCCTCCGGTCACACACACACTACACAGCCTCCGGTCACACACACACTACACAGCCTCCGGTCACACACACTACACAGCCTCCGGTCACACACACTACACAGCCTCCAGTCACACACACTACACAGCCTCCGGTCACACACACACTACACAGCCTCCGGTCACACACACTACACAGCGTCCGGTCACACACACACTACACAGCCTCCGGTCACACACACACTACACAACCTCCAGTCACACACACACTACACAGCCTCCGGTCACACACACACTACACAACCTCCAGTCACACACACTACACAACCTCCAGTCACACACACTACACAGCCTCCGGTCACACACACACTACACAACCTCCAGTCACACACACTACACAGCCTCCGGTCACACACACACTACACAGCCTCCGGTCACACACACTACACAGCGTCCGGTCACACACACACTACACAGCCTCCGGTCACACACACACTACACAGCCTCCGGTCACACACACACTACACAGCCTCCGGTCACACACACACTACACAGCCTCCGGTCACACACACTACACAGCCTCCGGTCACACACACACTACACAGCCTCCAGTCACACACACTACACAGCCTCCGGTCACACACACTACACAGCCTCCGGTCACACACACACTACACAACCTCCAGTCACACACACTACACAGCCTCCGGTCACACACACACTACACAGCCTCCGGTCACACACACTACACAGCGTCCGGTCACACACACACTACACAGCCTCCGGTCACACACACACTACACAGCCTCCGGTCACACACACACTACACAGCCTCCAGTCACACACACTACACAGCCTCCGGTCACACACACACTACACAGCCTCCGGTCACACACACACTACACTCCCCCTGATGCCTCTACTGCACAGTGTCTGTCAATGATGTGAACTGAAAACTGACCTTGGATCTGCCATTAATGACTCAATCACACCTCTCAGTGATGGACAGACTGACCACAGCTCAGTGTAGCACAGACCAGACCAGCATTAGATGATGCTGTGTCGGCTGTGTGTGTCTGGTGGTGGTCAAAGGGACCGTTTGGCGCACAATGGTAGCCAAACTTCAGTCAGTCAGTCTACAGACATAACTTACCACCACTGGTGTGAATGCTGTATGAGTGAATAATGGTTTCTGTAAATCGTATGGTTAAAAAGGCGCTATATAAATGTAAGCCATTATTATTATTGCTGTACCGAGTCTGGGCACCTTTGGTCCTCTGGGTTCAGGTCTGTGTTTGGGTCTGGAGTCCTAATCTGGGATCAAGTCTGTGTTCAGGTCTGTGCTGAGGTGTGGACTCGGAGTCCTGCTCTGGGTTCAGGTCTATGTGTACATGTGATCCTGCAGTAACAGGAGAGGGGTTATTCTGAGAGTGTAAATATGAGGGCGTGGAGGGTGAACATGACTATTTATATCAGAGACCAACAACCTGACTTACACAGTTATAGATCCTGAGTTCATACAGTGAGGACCTGGGTCTGTAGACTGCAGCCAGAACCGTATCACTCCAACATGAATCCAGAGTGAAGAGAGAAGAAGACTGATGTTTGTCTTGCTTTTGTTGCCGCTCAGTCTCTGAACCTTATTACCAGTTTCACATTGAAACACCAAGCTGAGGTTTAACATTTACAAACTCTGGAAACCATGTTGGGAAAAAAATGTTTGAACACGACCAGTTCAATGTGAACAAACTTCATACAAACAAGTTCAAAGAGCAAAGACACAAGTTCAAACTGAGCTGGCTGATCACCACTGAGTCAGTGTGTGTGAATGTGTTGCAGCTCTGATGGAGAATTGGTGGGTTAATCCCTGCAGTTGGACTTGTCAGGCATCAAACATCTGCCATGTTATCAGGTTTCTTATCTCATGAATGGAGATCTCAACAGTAACAGCAGCAGAAGGTGGCTTATATTTTGAATATAGCTGATGCCTGATACCTGGTTAATACTTATCTACATTTAAAGCACTTGAATATGATCACTTAAGCGTACAGTATGTCATGATGACCTAATAAAAACTGGCATGTTGACATTTAAGATGTATTTTGATCATTCCACCTGGTAGCCTCTGAGCTGCACAGGTAAAGGGGACATAGTATGGAAATATCACTTTTTGAAGGCTCTTTAACATACTGTATGCCTGTGAATATTCTCATTTGTCCAGGTCATCGTTATCCCCACAGAAGTTTAAATCAAAAGCAACAAGCAGCAAAAGCAGCAAGCAAGCTTTGGGGATAACATACTGTATATTTGGGTGTTTGGCGTGCCTTCGGGCCCCCAAAATGTGAGAATTGACAAAGAAATCTGTAATTTGCATGTTCCCGAGGTTAAAACCCATGTGGTTTTGCGAGCTGTTCCTTCAGTCGTCATACAATGATGTCATTAGTTTTCCAATTTGCATATTACCACCCTACCTGTGAGTACCGGGGTGGGGCACGGTGAGCAGTGGTTCATTTGCATTTAAAGGGACAGGCACTGAAACCAGTCGTTCTGGACAGGGACATTTTGAGCAGATGAAAAGAGAGCTGTGATGTTTGATCCTTGGGGTATTTTGACTGAAGCATGTCACAGATATGTCTTCAAGACACCTGGGAACAGCTAACTACTAACAGCACAAAAGATAGTTAAAGTTAAAGATAGTTAAATGCAAGAAGAAGCTTTGTATGCCTGTTCATACATCTCATAAACTCTTGGCCAGGTCAAATAGAAACAAAATTACTTCTTTAGTATCCATTTGTAATGAAAAAGTTTGATTTCAGAATCACAGAATCGTAACTGAAATATCTCTTGATCAATATTGAGTGTCCCTCCTGCCCCTGCACCTGCACCTGTCACCTTGACCTTGTACTCTTCCTGTGTCGTTAATGTGTCCTGGGAAATAACAAGCTCTTTCCTTCCTCTCCTCCTTACTGGCTCAGGACCACAAGATTGGTGGGTTGTCCCACCCAAGGCCTGTGTGGAAATAAATAATAATAATGTCCTTTGCAGGTGCTCCAGTGGAGAAAAACCTCTGCCAAACTAAAACAATCTTACATGTCTGTTCAGCTCTTAATAACGATACAAACTAGATCCAGATTATTATCAAAATGTATACATTTAATTAATACTCATAGATTAATGTAGATTAGATTAGATTAGATTAATAAAGTCAGATTTTGATACATTAAGATCCTGGGTTTATTCTCAGAAAATCAAACGGAAATGATGTTTAGGGAAATTATCTTTTTAAAGGGGAACTTTGCAATTCAGTCACTTTTTCCCTGTTTTGGCCCCTTGTTGTTGGACATAATTTCACTGTTGTAAAAACTCACCACTATCCCCCACCCCTGGCCATGTGCACTTGTTTTCAAACAAGGCCGGCAAGAAGGCAATCCATGTCCCAAGCAGTCCATGTTTCATGCAAGACGAAAAAATCTGGGACATCGGAGGTGCTGATTTTACAAGGTTGTTTTTTTGGCCAAGAGACCCTAGGTGGAAGGCAGAGAGCCTTCACCCCATAACAACTCATTTAACTACAATTACTCCGAAGCTGTTTAATAAAGGTGCAAATCTTGCATACTTCCTCTTTAAAAATCAGAGTTTAGCACCAAAACAGTTTATCTCTGGATGGGACTTTGACACTCTCCACTGAACAGTTTGGTCAAATCAGCTGGGTATAAAACTGCTGACAAACAACAAACAAACAAACAAACAGACAAGCTGACTTCCTGAGCGGAGGTAATAAACTAAAGTGGATGAGAGTAGAGTGGGATATGGACCCATCTCTGCTGTCACATCAGAGCTCTATCACACTCAGTGATGGCGCTAATGGACGTAAAGTGATGATGAATATTTCAAATGTGATATCAGGATCAATACCTGAGCAGCAGTTAGTGCACTGATGTACATTAGAGCTTCTTCTCTGCAGTATGACAAACTCTGTGCATCCTTTATCAGAGTTTACATCACTACACCATAAAATAGTGTAGTAATAGTTGTTGATACTTTGTAGATTCATTTTTATGCTCTAGAGTCTAGCCTATATTTGTCTATAAGAAATATTCAAAGATGAAAAACTTAAACGGTCTCTAACCTGTATCTGCTCAGTTACCAGCCACTGTTGTTGTTGTTGTTGTTATAAATATTCAGACAGTTAGAAACATCTGCAGCCTGCAGAGTCATTCAGCTGTTTGTATTCTTGAAGTAGGATACACACAAAAGCAGAAATGTTTTCTTTTCATCAGAATCAAGCACTACATTTGCTTCTATAACTCACTCATTGAGAAATTGATCACATTTGCATAAACCTCATTTCAGCTGTGAATGGATGACGACGCTCCCTTTATCAGTTTGCATAAAAACACAGTTTGCACCACAAGTGATCAAACACACATTTAGAGTACAATCACTCTGAATGTAAAGACCTGTTTTACCCTCAATTTAATTTACTGGGAGGAGAGATTGTTAATGAGGCTCCATTATTAATTAAGGATGAAACAGTTCACCGAATGCCAATAAATGATGCAAACAAATGACAAACACAGTTATTTCTGTTTATGAAATGCCAAATTACAGTCTTATGTAAACATAGCAAAACCTGAGATGGTAATGAATGAAGTTACATTAGAATGGTCATTTTTCTTATGTATCTTGGATCACTGTATAAAATGATGTATACACTCAAAGGATCCATCCGTCCATCCATCGTCATATGTGTGCAGGGCAGGGTCAAGGGGGTTGGAGCCAACTGGGCTTTAATGATGCACAACATTCTTAACAGTCTTTTATTTTCTTGTGAAAATCTTCCCTGACTTTATTGTCTATTTGAATGTTTGTGATTCTGTTTGTGTTCATAATTATATATTTATATGATACATCATCATGACATCATCATCATCATCATGAACCTGACCATCACATGGTGTCTTAGTGAGAGGACAGCAGCTGGACTCGGACACAGATACTGATGTGTGATGCTGCTGTGTCACTGCAGAGTCTGTTCTTAGTCTGACCAGCAGGGGGCAGGCAGCAGCAGAGGACACAGCATCAGGGCGTGACAGAGGGGAAGGGGATGATGCCCCCCATCCCCATCAGTAACTGCTACCTGTATCACTGCTTCTCGTTTTGTCCAGCTCACTTCATGTATAGAATTTTTATAGGATTACTACAATATATATATAGATATACACACACACACACACACACACACACACACACACACACACACACACACACACACACACACACACATATATATATACAGTATATATATGTGTGTGTGTGTGTGTGTGTGTGTGTGTGTGTGTGTGTGTGTGTGTGTGTGTGTGTGTGTGTGTGTGTGTGTGTGTGTGTGTGTGCGTGCTTGCTTGCTTGTGTGTGTAAAGCAAGGGAGCAGCTATGCAGCAGTGTGGGTGGGACAGTAAAATACTCACAGCCCATCAAAACAGTGCATGTGTGTATATACTCTATACTCTCACCTGAAGGCTCTCTATCTCTCTAACGCACACACTGGAAAAATGTGAACATAAATTAACATTAAATACATTTTTGTGCAGCGTTCAAGTCCAAACACAGAACTCAGACTTGCTGATCATCAGACAGATCATGGAGGTTTCTCCACCGATTGTGTTTGTTTCCACTAAATGCCATCACACACGCACATCAGCCAAACATGCGGCTGAACACACTGCTGAAGTATTTTAGTTTTAACATGTTTGATGCACTGAAGGTGGAAATGAAGCTTCTCATGATTTGAACTTTATCAGCTATAAATAGAGTCGGGCACTGCTGTGTTGCCTTCACTGTAGGAAAACACTCAGGACACTAGTGCCGCAGGTAAAACTACAAGAGTCTCCTGACTCTGTCCCACAGTAACATTGTTGATAGACTGAGTCTCCTCTGGACTGCAGCAGCTGTGTGTGAATGTGTGTATGGCTGACCTCTACTCCACAACAATGTGTATATGAGTAAAGGAAACTGAGGAGTTGCAGCATCATCCAGAGACTATACCCTCCACCCCCACCCTTGAGAACACCACTATTACAAAACTATGCCGTCATCAGAGAGCCACAGACAGACAAGGGGAGTGGGCATGTGTCAAGACAGACCAACACACTTCTGTGGTGAGTCTAAACCTGAAATTGAATGACAGTAAGAAACTGCAACGACCACTGTTTTGTTTTTTCCTCAAAACAAAGGTAAGTTACAGGAGATCTGCTCACAGCTTTGCTTCCCTTCCACCGTGTCCCATCCAGCATTTATTTCATCAATAATAAAGTGAGTTCCTGGAGTTTACTTTGTACTTTGTACTATTAATGTCAGTGGGATTTTTAATGAGGTTGTGGGTCAGAACCTGGACATTCAGGTTTCACTTCAGCTCTTCAGACTCTTTAATTTCCTGTCACATACAAACAGGTCAGAGGCTCCAGGTGGGGACTTTTATTCTGACAAGGTGGCAAGTGCTTCCACAGACGGTGTGTGTGGATGGAGATGAAGCTGGAGCTAATGGGAGTGTGAATGCAGCAGAGACATCCATGGTGCTGCAGCCACAGAGCAGCACAACATTATGGTTCATCAACCTAGATCTACAACACAGCCAATGTGTGTGTGTGTGTGTGTGTCTGTACGTGTGTGTGAGTGTGAGAGACCATTTTCAGAAGAGCCTCATAAATAACTGAGAGGTCTGCTGACTCTCTCTCCACATGACGATACACTTTAAGGGTATGCTCACTCGCTCACTCTCCTCCTCTCTCTCACACACACACTCATTTGCTTTTTCTCTCGCCCCTCCGCACTGTCTCCATGGCAATGCTCTTAAAGGACCACACCTCATTTTTATAGACCGTCCTGTCTGTCAACAAAGGTTGCATTATGGGAATCTGGACGACATCATCATTTATCACTGTAACCATTAGCCACGTTCCAACACTAGCATCGATTATAATGAGTGATATTAGGCTCCATGCTAATGATGTAGCACTGAGAGGTGAGCACTGCAGGTTCTGTGGTGAACAGCAGCACAGACGCAAACTTCTCACACAGACGCAAATTAATCTGACAAAAAGATCATTATGACAGTCTTTTTTTTTTCAAGGTATTTGTTCGCCTTTATTCTAATACTGTAGTGACAGTGGGAGAGAGAGGGGATGATGCAGCAAACCAGCCAACGGTGAGAGTCAAACCCAGGCTGCTGCTGTTAGAACTGAACCTTTATGATCCATCCTCTGCAGGTGAACCAGTGAGGAACAATATAATGATCATGTTCTGACTCATGATCTGAATCTGAACATGTCCAATCCGATCCAAGCTCGCTCTGATTTTATTTTGAAAGTCCTAACTGGAAGTTTGATTCATATTTTGACTCCTCTTTTGGATGTTTGTCTGTTGCTGTCCTATGTCCTCCACAAACTGTATCACAACCAATCACAGTTTTTGCTTATAGACTGTTTGTCCATACAGCTGTTCTTTATTGATGAGGTGCTGTATGTACTTTAATTTGAAAGCTCAGTTACAGTCGTCCAGCTTTCTGTCCCTCTGCCTGCAGCCACGCGCGTCTCTGGGCCTATGGAGTAACTCTTGGGCAGCAGCAGGAGACGGTGGTTGTGGTTCTGCTCAGGTGGAGATCAGGTTCATGTGGGGCTACACAAAACTGACGTAGGCTTCGGAGCTCCAGCTGTTAGCCCCATCTGTTAGCAGGCCAGCTGTTCAACAGTTAACGTGGCCTGGTCTACATGTGCAATGTAGATCATTGGTCAAAGTAAGATTGTCCACACTATTCATTAGGAATCTGAGGTGCTTTACTGTCAATCTATCTACTGTGCGCTACTGTTCCTATTCAAATAAACATCAGGCCTAAAGAGAAGCTAACAACACTACAACACCAACCACCTGAAACGCTGTAGTGAGCAGATAAATCACACAGCTGTGATTTGACCCTCTACTTTCTATAAATAATAATATATTAAGCATATTTAATGTTTTACAGCCAGTGACTGAAATAATCTGTCATAATGACCTTCAAACATACAGTATTACTATTCCTTCACCATCTTACAGCAGCTGTGTGTCTGTGTGTTTTCAGATATGTGTGTCATACAGCTGAGCTCTGCACCAATTATTTATAATGGACAAGAGAATAATGGAAAATCAAGGGCACTGGTGGATAAAGCAATATGATGAGTCAAAGACTCATTACAAGCCTCAGAGTTTAGATAATACAATCTTCATCCTCTCCACACCTGGCTCTGGTTTGTAAAGTACTCATCTAACACAGCCTCAAGTCCTTCTAAACAGAGCCTCTTTATTCTCACCTTGTATCATTTGCAGAAGTGGAACTGTTGTAACCCTGTGGGCCCCAAATCTTTTCAAACCCCGGCTTTTCTTTATCACTAAGTTATATATGTCACTCAGACATCTGTACAGTATAATGTGATTAGTGCCACACAAAAAAACAAACTAAAAACAAACCCTTTTTCCCCCGCTCATTTTTATATGAATAAATTGCATTCGTCTCTTTGGGTTGTTGATGAAGTTTCTGTCTTCATGTGTTTATGAGTTCTGCTCGTTCTCTGGAGTGTTACAGTAAGGGTTGTTCATCTGCAAAGCTTGTGACTAGTGAAGTGGCCTTCTTCCTGTCCCAGTGACGGTCAAGAAGGTCACGGTGGCTGGTCTTAGGCGTTCGGACGCGTATATGTGCGGTCAAACAATGAGCGCCCAAAACGAGATTCCAATGGTAAAAACACACAACATTTGTTAACAACACTTCGTAGTGGCAGGCAGGACACAAAACAACACATCAATACGGTCAAAAACTGTTTGCCTTCGACCAGCAACACCTGGCACTGATTGTCCTCAGTTTAAATGCACCCCCATGACCCGAAGTGCGTGACGCCACGCCCACTTCCGGTGTCAACGGAGGTTACAACAATAAAACCTGCCACATACTAAACAAAGGCAAAAATGGCTCCTACAACTAGTATCATCTCACTGTCTGTTTTCTGTCACTACAACCAACTTCTCTTGACTGAAGAAGACATGCCACGCCTCTGAATCAGACTCTCTGATTGGCTGTTACAACACCCACTGGAGCCAATAGGAATGTGGAATTGAGTAACATGACTCTGGACAGAGACTAGAAATATGACAAATCCAGGAAAAACTTCTATCATGTGGTCTTGCTGTCAGGATTTGGCCAAGCTTTTGTCTCTCTTTGTGTTTTCCCACTCCCTACAGTAGGTGTTTGTGTTGTCTTGTTTTCCCTGTCTGCCATTTCCAGGGCTACACACCTGCATCACATGTGCCTGATGATTACCACTCATGTGCACCTCCTTGCAGTTTATAGCCTGGCGTAAACTTCCACTCCCCACCAGTTTGTCGTGGTAATGCTCTCGGCCTCATTCTCTATCACTATGGTCTTCTTGTGGCTTTGACTTTTGATTGTCTCTGGATATTAGCTCATTTTCGATTGTGTTATACCGTTGTCTTGGACTAACTTTGTATTTTTGCTTCCCAGCCCTGCCACCTTCCTGCCCCTGGCCTTGGCGCTCCCAGCCTCAGCATCTTCCCTCACGACTCCTTCACCTGTCCTGGATCCCTGTCGTTGTCTTTGTTTGCTGTCTGTCACCTCACTGTATATTTTAGAGCACACACTTTTGTAAATAAAACACCACTAATTCACTGAACTGCATTTGGGGTCCCGTTTCGTTCCATTCTGGTATTTAAATCCTGACACTTGCAGGATTACAATACTGTGCATTTTGCTACTGTTCAAATTTATAGCAGACTCATTCATAAATGATTTAATTTCACGTTAAAATCACATTTAAAGAATGTAATAAATGGATGAACTAAGAAATTAAATATAAAAGACTGGGTGAACGTCACTGTCACAAAATCTGTTTACACAATACAGAAAGGTTAGTCAATCTCCATGCGCTTCATTTTTATGAATAAGAGTAGTAATATTATTATAGAATGATAATGTAGACATAATACTTCATTTAACTCTGAGAAACACACAACCACTGACAAAGACTGACTCACACAGACTGACACAGACAATCAATTATCATTACTATTATCAAAATTATTAAATTTCTGTCAATAATCAATCTTCTTGTGTAAAATGATTCATAGATGAGCTGCTGTAAAATGGAAAGAAACACACATTTAAATTTTAAAAGAATCATTTTCAGCTTCCTTGTGTGGCTGAAGCACCCACTGCTGTAACTGCCTGTATGATGTAAGAAGAAGAGCAACAATCTTTTTATAAAAATGCACTGTCAAGTTTGAATTAAAAGAAAACCTGACTCCATGACTCTTAGGATGGATGGAGACAGAGACAGAACCAGTGCAGAGAACAAAAGGCCATAAAAAAGGGAGGGGCACACACGCGAACACACACCCGACAGCCTGTTAGTGCTGAGCTCAGCATCTCCTGCTGTTGATGTCCTTCTCTCACACAGTGGAGGAGGGGATTGTGTAGTCCATTTGTGTGTGTGTGTGTGTGTGTGTGTGTGTGTGTGTGTGTGTGTGTGTGTGTGTGTGTGTGTGTGTGTGTGTGTGTGTGTGTGTGTGTGTGTGTGTGTGTGTGTGTGGCTGATAACTGAGGTCTCGTCATGTGTTAACTGATGTTTGGGGTTCTTGGCGTTTAAGGTCAGATGGGATGGGATGGTCATGATGGAAAATGCCTGGTCTGAGAGATGATTGGTTCAGATGTTGGATCATTACAACGCTGACGTTGAATCAAGAAGATGATAAAAGTTAACTTGTGTCATTTTACATATTTTGGTGATCATCTTAGTTTCCTGATGGGCTGACAAATGTGATTCTCTGAATACCAGATACATCTTGAATAATGGGATATTGATTCATAAAAAAAAAGATATTTTAATATGAAGCTGTGACCCAGTTAGTCCACAGCTCCTCTGATCAGCCTGAAGGCTGACATGTACTTACTGACCCATCTGCATCCTATAAACTGTTGGTGAAAATAAATGAAGTACAAGTCCCACCTCTCTGTTGTGGGCCTCTGCCAGCTACACAAGGAAACATGGATCTGTTCTCTGAGAAATTCATTCATATCTTGACCTGAATACTGAATGAAACTGAATTAATACCTTGTGCGTTGTGAGCAAATTGAGACCCAGCTTGAAGGTGCGTTCAGGAGCGTTCTCTTTTGACACTGTGGATGCTTACTGTATAGCCCAGACCCCCCACACCACCCCCTTCCTGTGGCTGTGTGTTATTGTTATTGTAAAAGTAAATATGCAATGTTTGTTATTATGTGATTTCAGCTAAATCATCCTGAATCAGTCTTACACCCCCCCACACACACACACATACACACACACACACACACACACACAGTAGACAGTATTTGGCTGATGAATGGAAACACAAACAGAAATCGACAAGAAACACACACCTCCTCTGGGACACTGTGTGTGTGTGTCCACTCAGTGTCTCAGGTTACTCTGGGCAGTAGGTCACTACAGTCCTGAACGTTGTGGATCTGATCCCAGAATCAATATAACACCACACTTATTTGTCTGCTGTAAATAAACATACACTGAAACTGAAGCTGTCACGCACACACACACACACACACACACACACACACACTACTGTTCTCTGGTGGTTATGTTAGGTGACGCCTCTTCAGGCTCTGCCCCATAGTCAACCGTATAACAGCTGATCCAGACAGACCAAATCCAGAGCAGTAGGGAAAGGTGACTGTCCAACCCAATGCGTGGTGCGGCTGTGTCACATCTGGAGAATAAACCTATTGGCTATTTTTCATGCAGAACCGAGTCAAAACATTCAGAGAGAAGACCTGTTTAAGTCATATTCACGTCATAGCAGCTGCATGTGGAGACAGTGACACGTTTCCTGCCAATAGGAAATTAATTGATACTGAAGAGGAATCCCACAATCCAATAACCTGCAAACTCTGTGTATATGCTGCAGCAGCTCCACAGCAGCTCAGCAACACCTGCTGTCACACTCTTACCAAACATCCAGTGTGTTCCCTGCTACTGTTGGATATGGACACACCCTGAATGCATCAGGCTTTTAGAGCCCTTAGGCTTTTCTTCCCTTACTGTGTACCAGCAAACAAAAACTGGCGGATCAAATACATTTATTACAGTAATGCCCAGCTGTGTTTCTTGGCCTTTGACCTGCACTGGGACAACTACATGAAATCTGTGCAGACTCTCAAAACAGAGTGTATAAGACTCCTGCCCATTCCTTAGGAAAAATTGCTTATTCGTGATCAGGTTGTTGTTGTTTTTTAACAAACAACTTTTTGAAGAACTGCAGTCTCCTCCTGTGACCTTGACTGTTGGTGTGAAGAAAGCAAAGCTTATTTCTACAGCAAAAACAAAGTGCTGCAAAGGATAATATACACTAAAACACAAAGAGACACAATATATAAGCAGGGATTGAGACAGAGTCACAGAGTTGACAACGAGGAAATCAGTGAATAAATAAGTGTCTTTAGCTTGGTTTTAAATCTGTGTAAGTGGTTCCACCTTCTAGTAAGAGGGACAAGAAATGTGCTGGATGAGAACAAGGTGTGTGATGTCAAGTGGAGTCAAACCATTAAGAGCAGGGTTTTAAACTGGACTCTGAGGCGAAAGCATCCAGCTGCAGATGAGATAATGACGACTGAAGACTGCAGCCTGAACTACAGTGGTGCAGCTGTGATGTAGCAAAGGCATCAAGACAGATCAAAGATAACAAAAAGATGTTTAGCATGACACTTTATTTATGATCAGTCATCAATAATCAGACAGTGGACACTGTCTCTATCATGTCCTCCAGCAGAGGATCCACACTATTGGTCAGTATTGTTCTCAGCTGACTGGTTATCACACAGTCACAGTTGTGAAATCAGATGTGCCTTCTGTATAAAATGAGGAGATTCTTCTTCTTGTGCTTCATCTGCATGTTTCCTGACACTTCTTCTAAGAGATGATCATGCTTCATGAGCAGCAGGTGAAGTGCACAGAAGTAGAAAGTTCTAGTGAGGCCATCATCTGGTACGTGACCTTGACCAGGAAACGGTCTGGTCTAGGCCTGGGACAATCAGCGATCAAATCGTGTATTGGCGATTGGAGGGTTGCTAGGCGATTTGCTGGATATCAAGGCTCTACCATGCATTAAGAGATGTTACTGGGGGATATACTACATGAGCCCTGTATACAAACAGACCTACAATCCACTTTCTCTCTTCTCTCCTCTCTCTCTTATCAGCACACGGCGCATCTCTTTGATGCGAACGGACACAGCCCGTTTGCTCATGCTTTGGGGTTGTTCAAAAGAGTAACTGCAAATAAATATTGTTTTAATGTATGTTTTAATGTTGTGGCGCTGCCGCCTTTGCAGGTTAAAAGTTAATGACAGCGTCTTGAAGTGCAGGAGCAACATGCAGCTGTGCTGCGCTGACAATCTTGTTCACAGTAATTCAATCTAATGTCAATATAGATGACTATATACTATATATGACTGGTAGTGATCAACGTAAGACACGTACCAAGGCTGTAAACCCACGTGGCCCCATGAGAGAAGGCTAATACAGCAGATTTGCCTCTGTGTTGTGTAGAAGGTAAACACCACAGGACCCACTGGAAACTGTAAGTGTAGCTGTGAGTAAACAGAGCATGGACATGGAGGACCTCTGCTCCACTTTAACACCACAGTGAAGTCACTGAATGTTAGACAAAGACAAACATGGTCCCAGCAGTTATCTTGTCTTTTCTTATCTCAATTGGTTAATCTTTCTGGTCGCTTTTGAAGTCAAACAAACACTGAATATGGTTCATTAGCTAACACCTATGGACAATTAAGAGTCACTAATTAACCTGAAGCAGGAGGAAACCCAGAGCATGAAGACTCCACACAGCGAGCACCAGCGTGAGGCCACTGCACCACGATGCCGCCCTTAACTCTTTGTTTGGACAAAGCAACAAATGTGATGTCACTGGGCTGCAGGAAGTTTTAACTACAACAGGTACTTCTCCTGCTTTGTGACATTTTATAAATACATCAATTAATCAAGAAGATAATCAGATACCTGTAAAAATAGAAAATAGAACAGGAAATGTTAACCTGTACCCCCCACAGTAAAAGACTCCAACTGATGCAGAGAGGATTTAACAGTGACGCAAGTCCTGTTTATAACACCACAGCTCAATGTGCTGATCTGACCAGCCGCTTTATATTTAGTGCACAGTCATGAGAAGTCGTCTCCACCTGAACGTGAGGAGACACAGAGAGCGGTTATCAGTGCGTTGAACAGAGCTCAAGCTGGAGCTTGTGCTGAGCCACAGCTGCAGTGGTATTATACAGCGTTTATGTTATGAGCTGTCTCATGAACAGCAGAGAGCTGACTCACTCCAGCTTTTAACTCTCGTCTCTTCAGTTTAAAGAATCACAGACGTTTCACTGACATCAGCACAGTTTCCACTCGGCCTCCTCTCACGGTCCAGAGACACTGCAGACACAGGGAGCAGTGTCGTGCCGAAGGACACCACTCCGGTCTAGGCTTTAACACCAACAGTGAGATCCCGTTCACACCAAATCACGTGAGTTTGATGTGGATCAGAGACAGAAATCTGCTCAAACCTCTGGAGGGGAAGGTGAAATTGACACATAGGTACAGTAATCCTTTCTGCAGAGTGTGGAGATCCACTCATACATCCACAGTCAGCCTCCTCTGTTCTCCACTGACATAATGCATCACTACCATCTGTGTACATTTATTTGTAATCAGATGTGTGATGGAAACAACAGAGACACAGATCTGTGAGTGTGAGTGAGTGGAACTGTGATAAATCATATTTGGATTTTAACTGTATATGAAAACACTTAAAATGAGCCCTGACACTGATCATTATCATTTATTATTTATTAGCCAAGTTCAGCTCTGTATATAAAATGAAACCTAATCTGCCCACAGGTAGTCATCAGCTCTGATCTGATTCATCTGATTTCAATCCACAATGACCACAAGGATTCAGTTACATTAAAGCAGATATCAGTGGAATGTTTTTGTTAATATAAGTCCTAAATAGTCCTATTTTCCGTCAGCAATCACTTACATGAAGTATTTCAGCCTAAACACGAGTCTCTCCGTCACTCTGCTCTGCTGTAACCCGAGGAGAAAATTTTCCTTGTGGGATACAAGTGTTATCCAATGAGGAGAGAGAACGGCATGAAGGGCTGTGTGTGCAGCCAAGGGATGCGCGTGAATGTGGTGACGTAGCACGAGGACCAATTGATGCCTGACAAGGGCGGGGGCTGCTAACTCATGGTGCGTTCAAAGAAACTCGTACTTTGTGTTTTTCCTTCCTGTGAAGTCATACCAGTTCGATCTGGTACGAGTTCACGGGTCGGAAGTTACGAGTGGCCGTTATAGGGAACTTTCACAGACAACAGGATGGTAAAAACACGAGCTACGGGTTACCTGGAACGCTACCAAGTCGTAGTTGTGACTTGAAGCTGTAACTTACGGTTTCAAAAGCCTGCCTTGAACGCAGCATTAGCCGAAACGGCCGTGAAGCTGATATCTGCTTTAAGTGAATATCAGTGTTGTACGAACCAATTCAGCATGGGAATCTAGATTTCTTCCACATTCAACCAGTGAGCACCTCTGTTTCTTTCAAAATGAACCCTCACAAATTGGCTCAGCTGTTAACAATTTGGATCAAGGTTTTATTTTCTTTGGCTAATGGAAAAAAACAAAACAAAACATGACACATCTGTATTTTAGACAGGAATAATAATTAAAAATCTCTGCATGTTTTAAAGCTCCAAAGGTAAGTGTTTATAATAAAGGAAGATGTTAAAGCTCCATACAGTATAAAGGTAGATGTCCATGTGTAGTGTGATTATAAAGCAGCTCTAGGTTCTATATTAATACTATGAAAGCACAGAGAAATGCACACTGCCTGTATTTAGACACCAAGCCCCTCGAACCAGCTGTCAGGACTTACAGTACTGTGACTTTGTGATGTCACAACAAAGCAACAAACATCCTCAGCCATGCTCCAAGCCACGCCCACTATACCAAATCGAACCTTGCAGGATATCTTTCACTGTTTTATTTGAAATCTCCTGGATTTTTATTGGGTCACTCAGACAGTCAGAAGAGGTGGTCTTTGGTTCTTAAACCACAAATACATTTTTTTGTGGATCAACACTTCAAATTAAACACATATGGAGCTTTAAATGAACTCAAACAGCTTCATCAGCTGAGTGACAACGTCCACTGTAAAATCTGTCACTGACTCATCAGGCTGACAGCTGCAGACAGATGTGCACAGCTGTTCAGACCGAATACAGTAGAATCTACACACTCTTCACTCTACTCCGACCACCTCACATCTCTCAGCTGGAGATAACAACGAACATAAAACAGATCTCAGATCAGTCTGACATGTGTGGGTCTGTATCCATCCTGACTGACCACAGTCCAAGGATGTGGAGTATAGGGAATTTGAAAACAATCAACATATTGGATCATTCAAACAAAAATCATAATTATTAAGTCATTCATCTGCCAGCAACAGCACAGATTAGCAGGTTACACATGTACAGTCTATGCACTGCAGAGGGGTCAGAGGTCAGAGTCAGTTCCTGTCAAAACTAGTTGATGAGTCTGGTGCCGCTGTTGATGTTTGTGTTGTACATTTCTGTTTGATGTCTTGTTTTTACTGTTGTCAACAGCAACATGCAGAGGTTAGCTCGATGCTTATACGTGCACCCTCACAGTTTACATATGCTAATAACCGTTTCCACTGAGACATGCAGTGACAAAGATGAGAGGCACAACAACACTTTGCTGTGACGTCAACTAACGACATGATGAGGGTGAGACAATATCAAACACCACAGACAGCAGGAATCAAACCAGCTGCCTCTACTGGTGACTGGCCCCTGGCTTCAACATCAGCTTCAACATCTGGACCCCGGCCCAGAGAACTAGAACTAGACTAAAACTCCCAGAATGCATCACTCTGTATGGAGTCCTCTTCCAGACACACCCAAACACAAATAAACACACTTGAATCACGTCCTCCCATCTGCCTCTCTACTGCCTTACCTGTCTTTGTCCTCAGGCCTCATATCTATCTCCCATGCAGCCTCCACCTGTCTCTCGTTCAGTTGCTTGGCCCTCCTGTCTTTCTCTCAGTCCTACTGTCTGTCCCACCTGTCTCCCTCTCAGCCCTAATATCCATCTCTTGGCACCACCTGTCTCTAGGTTTCCCACCACTCTCTATATGATGTTTGCTGCCCCTCAGCTTTCAAATCTTCTAATTTGACAGCCCTGTCCCTGTCTGTCTCTCAGACATTTTGCCACCGTTGCTTTGTCTGTGCTCCTGCTGTTTGCTCTCCCATCAGTCTCCCATATTCAAATTCAAAGAATCTTTATTGAAAACATGACTGTGGTCAGTTACAGCACTGTCAATGCGGACTGCATACAACAGCATCACAGACTCTGTCCAACTCTATTGTCTGTCTCACCACACTGTTGTGTCTCTCCACCCTCCTACCTGTACCATGCCAACCGTGTTGACCTGATTCTCTCTTAGGCACCTCCGACCTGTCTGTCTCTGTGTCACCTGTCAATGTGTCTGTCTTTGCTGTCTTTCTGTTATCATTTATGTCTCTTAACCGTCCTGTCTCTTAAGCTGGGAACACACAATACAATTTTCATAGTCATTGCCGATTTAGAAAGGACTTGAAGCCAACTGAATGCACCAAAATCTCGCGAAAGCTCTCGTGGGATTGACAGTTTAAGGAGTGCAGATGTTTAGTGATTTTCACAGATGTGGTTAGTTGAGTTAACTTGCAGCTCGCTTTATTAGCGTCCTGCCAACAACATACAGCAGCGAACCGCCCGCGAATTGCCTGTGAGCTGCTGGGCAAACATGTCAACACACTCAAGAAAGAGTAAACAAACATGGAGGACATGACATGTTGTTTGCGCAGCTATCTGCTGTGAGAAATCCATTAAAAAGAAAAAAAAAGAGGTTAGATCAAGTTGTGGAGGACTCAACATTGGTTTCTGACGCTATTTCCTGTGTCCCACCTCCTCTTTTTCATTGGCTGTTGGCCAAAAGAGTTAAAGCTCCCGCACACTGTCTTCATTTTTATTTGGGATTACACAACGTCTCGGTCTTGAAGACCTTCATCAGGTAGTATTCAGGTGTGGACTGGGGGAGCATCTTAAATAGATTAAGTGGGCCAACATGGGCCAATCAGAACACATCTTGAGAAGACATCATGGAAACACAACAAGAGTCAGACCCATATTAGTAGGCTACATGAGTAGGCTAAACAATGAGATAAATAATGTTAATCAATGTACGTATCTGCCAATATAGGATATATAAAAGCTATAAAAGCAGGAGGAAGAAAATCATCGGTCAACTTAACGTCGGTCCTCTCCGACACACCTGTCTATCTTTGGAAGCGTTCATCAGTTTTTTTGTGTTCATTGGCTGTTGGCGACATGTGTGCAGTTGGGTCGTTAACCACACATACCTGAAAAATTCAAACATGTTTGAATTGCTGCGACTGAAGTTCGTGGGGTCAGTTCACCTATTGAACTTGCCAATTTGAGTCTGTACCCCATCACATACTAACAGATTTCTGCGTCTACCTGCCATGCTGACCGTTCCCAACTAGTGCTGACTGGTGCAGACCAGGCCCAACTGTGGATCGTGGGTAAAATCGTGGGAAAAAATAATGAAGTGTGTCCGTGTAACCATGTGTCAGACTTGCCTGTCTGTCTTCCTGTGCTGTTGTCTCTCTCTCTACTGTTTCTACCTTTGGAGCCTCTCACTTGTCTCTCCGACCTCCTGTCTGTCTCACAGCTGCGCTGTCTCTCTCAAAGTCCTTTTATCACAGTCAAACTTTCATGTCTGTCTCTCAGCCCTATCCTACCTGTAGCCTACCTGTCCTCCTCGCTCTGCCAGAGCTTTTACCAGTCTCTCTCTCTCTCCCTCTTACCTGTCTCGCTGTCCTTAACTGCCCCCTGTCCAAGTCTTTTGTCAAATGTACCTTGTCTTACCTGTCTGCCTACACCGTCCTGTCTCTTTGTCCAGCCTGTTGTCTGTCTGTCTGTCACCTGTCTCTGTCTCTTAAGTCTCTCCCTCAGCCCACCTGTCTGTCTCCCTTTGTGTTTTGCTGCATCAGCCTGCTCTCAGCATTTCAGGCGTATGGTTAAAAACAAACACACAGCAGAGCCACACACACACACACACACGTACGTACACACACTGCACCCCATCCCATAATAACCACACCTAAAAGCTCCAGTGCAGCTGCATTCAGGATGTGAGCAGCAGTGGCAGGCAGGGCAGCAGGATACCGCAGTACACTTCTACCCAACATGCATCACTCCCTCTTTCCTTCCTTCCCTCCATCCATCCATCCTTCCATCATTGCTCCATCCCATCAACATCTCCACCCCTCCACCCACCTCCCCTCCACGGAAAAAAGGCACCAACTTCCTCCCATACATCCCTCTATTCTCAGGAAACTTCCACCCATCCCTCCATCAGCATCCACCCTCTCTCCCTCCGTCCATCCTACCTGCCGGTGTCTTCTCTTTGCCCTCCATCTCCCGGTGCGGTGCGGCTGGTGTGGTCTTCTTGCCCCCGTCACAAATCCACTTGCCTACTTTCCTTCCTTGCTCTCCTTTCCTTCCGTTCTTTCTATCCTATCCCTCCTTTCTTCCTTCCTGAGTCAGCTGTAGAGTCAACGAACGTCGAGCCGGAGAAAATCTGATCGCTGATCAACTGATCGATATCGGCGGGAGAGAGGAGGAAGAGGAGGTAGAGGATGAAGAGGAGGAGGGAGCAAGGAGGGAGGCAGCAGGAGGAAGCGACCCACGCGGATAAAAACAGAAGCAAACCGCGGTGTTTTTTTTTCTTTTTTCTGGGAGCCTCCTCGGTTCTCTCCTCTTCTCCTTCTTCTTCTGCTTCTGTCTCTTTTGCTCCTGCGGACGTTCAGGCTCGTGCGTTCACCTGTGCCGTCTCCGCGCGCGCTACTGCTGATCTCGCTCTCTCTCTCTCTCTCTCTCTCTCTCTCTCTCTCTCTCTCTCTCTCTGTTTCTCTCTCTCTCTCTCGCTCTCTCGCTGCCCGCGCCGTGTTGCTGCAGCTCGAGCCAGGACAGCACAGTGACGTCATCACCGGGGGTGTTTTTAAGGTGACATATGAAGATGATGGCGATGATGATGGTAAAGATGGTAAAGATGAAGATAATGTTTATTATGTTAGGAAGGATGACAACCTTCAGATAATTTATGATGGGACCCTACATGTGTGGAGGTGTGGGGGGGGGGGGGGGGGGGGGGATCACTTCAAGGCATCATGGGATGAGAATGTCACCCGCAACCTGTGACACACACAAATGTGGACTCCAACACTATCTCCAGTCTTTGCACCATCAGTGACATTGTAACTCTGTATGTGTGTGTGTGTGTGTGTGTGTGTGTGTGTGTGTGTGTGTGTGTGTGTGTGTGTGTCTGTGTGTCTGTGTGTCTGTGTGTGTGTTATATGCTCCTTTGCCTCTAAACCAGCTCCGGTTCTCACAGTTCTTCAGGTTCTTGTCATGCAGGTAGATTGTTCCAGCATCTTGGAGAACCTGCCTCGGTTCTTCTGTGTCCTCATGTGATCCAGACCGAGTCCATGATGCTGAGATCAGGTCTCTGTCGGGTCCAGACCATTTGATATATCGGGACGTCTTTGTTCTCTATCACTGTGTATCTTGTTTCATCCTGCGCTCCAAGATAAATCTGGATCACTCGTACTCCAGTAAGGGCCCGACGATGCAGGGTCTCCATCCTGCTGTGGCCTCTGGTGCAAGAATACAAACCCCTCTACATCAAGGCAAGGCAGGGCAGGGCAAGGCAAGGCAAGGCATGGCAAGGCAAGGCAAGGCAAGGCAAGGCAAGGCAAGGCAAGGCAAGGCAAGGCAATTTTATTTGTATAGCCCGTTTTTACAAACAGTTTGTCTCAAAGGGCTTTACATGGCATCGTAGCAACATCCTCTGTCCTTAGACCCTCACATCAACTGAGGAAAAACTCCATGGAAAACCCTTTTAACAGGGAAAAATCGGAGAAACCTCAGGGTGAGCAACAGAGGAGGGATCCCTCACCCAGGACGGGCAGACGTGCAATAGATGTTTTTACAGACAAGACAGTTTACAGTTTATGTCACATCAGTCCCACAGTAGCTCAGTGATCCTTGTCTAAGAAGGAGCTGTTGTGGGAGTCTTATTAAATCTAAGCTACAGAAGTGGACAAATCTGCACTAATATGTGTCAACTTCCAGAAACATGGGATCCAACAGCTACCATAATGCACCTGGAGAGTGTCTTTCATTAGAGCAGCATCTTTCAAGCTCCTCATGTCCAGTTTGTAACAGACATTTGTATCATCACCATCAGTTAAACTAAAAACATTAGAGCAGATCAGCTCTTGATTTTAACATGTGTAAATGGAGTATAAATACAAGCAGATGTGAAGGGACTCTAAAACTTACAGTGTCCTTAACGAGAAAAAGTTGTGATGTGTGATATCTGAGGCTGAAGAATAAAGAGAGGAAACATGACATCATGACATGGATGAGAGCTGCTCTGTTGAGCCTGGATCAGTCTTACTTATTTTCTGACCAGTAATAGTCCCTCATAGTCTAACTAAACCCCCAGGTTTTGGCAGAGAGGAATAGCGGAACAAATTAAACATTTGTTAACAAATAGCCCATTATTTTCACTATATTTCATGCCACACCACTCAATTACATTTCTATTTGTAACATGGATCACTGCACTAGGTCTGCTGCAAGGAGGTGACTCTGGCAACATCACACCCTGAAAAACGTTATCAGTACTTGATATTGCTGCTTGATAGTACTAACCAGTCTATGAATTACATTGTAGTATAAGCTCACATGTTGAATACAGGTCAATGACAAAAACAGTTATTACAGGCTACTGTGTATTGGCTCAAACACTCTAGTATTAATGTACCCACCAGGGCTTTTTGCAGTTATAATACATTCATCCATGCAAGACACCACAATAAATAAAATATGCAGTTTTTTATTACATGTAGGTGATGAATGTGTGAGCAGATTGGGGAGTGCATCATGTGTTACTGTGCATCCAGGTTTTGAACCTATTCCCTTCAACACTTTCACGCTGCAGGCTGTTTATGGGACAGTTTCAGAAAATCCAGTTCAGTTTATACAGGGAAGATTATTTACAGTGCAGTATTATTTTTTTAATTTATATTAACATTTACTATCGTATTAATAAAATCTGCAAGTAAACAATGGAGACATGTCTCACATATCACCAACTTAAAACAAAAAGGCTGACCATTAATTATTGTATATTCAGTGTATCCACAGCTGTCAATTTCACATGTTCTTTTTAGTGCAGGATGGTTCATCATCACACAACAGAATTAATACAATACAGATTAGACTGGGAAATATAGCAGCCATGTTCATGTTTCTTTATCCCTATACATTTCATCATACTACATTCTATATTATTTGCCAAATCAGTTCCTACATTTTCTCTTAAAAAGGGAATTTTCTGCTGAGGTCACAAACACAAGCGTAAAAAAGCTCAGAAAATCATTAATATTTTCCATTAAACCTGTGACACTAATGTGTTAATATTTCTATATTTACTGTATGTACCTCTGTGTGTTTCCCTCCTCTTATTTCCTCTTGTCATGGCTTAATATTTCCTTTGTGCAATAATAAAAAAGAGTAAGAAATACTGATTCAATATAGAGATTAGTAAACACTGTAAAGAAAAGAGAATAAAACATGTATCCAGTGTTATTTTGGAAACTTCTCTGTATCTGTATCATGTCACCACAAAACAAGAAAATCCTTTGACTAGAATTAAATCAAGTTTGCGATAATTCAAGATTAATTGTTTTTTATTGGTATGTGCAGCTCTTACACATTGCTGGTTGTTTAAACACTGACTCATCTAAAACCCATCGAACTATTATAATGTTCAATTCAATTCAATTTCATTATCATTTTTTGTTGTGTTCAGTGGACGGAGCATCTGTCACTGACCAGCAGGTAACCAGAGAGCTATGCGTTTGTTGTCTGACCAGCAGCACACACTGAACTGTGTTTGTGTGTGTGCACAGCATATGTTGCATTTATATTTGGAGGGCGATGAATGTTTTACTGTTGGCACGGCAACTGGTCTGACGATGACGAGGAGCAGAACAGAGGGACCAGGTGGAGGACAGGTGCTGAGACAACAGGAAGCAGTAAAGCAGAGTCACCGCCTCATAGGCGTATCCCTCCACCAAGCTTAGAGCCCACACCGTGCCTGTCCACACTCGTGATGGTGTGAGTGAAGAGTAGAGAAAACAATACAACCAACTCTATCAGCCACACTAATGTAGAATAAAATGAGTGACACGGTAAAAAGATCTGATGAAAAAGTTCATAAATAACCTGATTGACTGAGGACAGAGGATTTCTGATGTGACTTGACCTTGTTGCCCGTTGTGATCCTGGTTCCTCTGTTTGTCGACTTTATCAGTGAGTTCAATAAGAGAGACTACAGAGTCAGTGTGTATTCATTCATTTGGCTGAGGAACATAAAGCTGCAGCCATGAAAGCAGACAATGCCTCAGACATGGACAGTAGCACAGAGGAAGATGAGGAGGACACGCAGCAAAGGGCCACCAGGCGGGGCCACTGCAGCAAGGACTAAAGCCTGTGTTTATGGGTTAGCCTCATAGACTGTAAAAGGTTAGCCTGCTATACCAGTTGAGCTATACAACGTCCCCAGGAACAACCTTCATAAGTGCTGGTCAGTTTCTTCTTCTTTTGGTCGTATGTGTATCCTCTGTAGTTTCATTGCTTTTATTATGTTGGTACATTTATGTTCAGAAACCCAGCGTCTCTACAACACAGTGAAGACTTCTGGTGGAGCTGTTGACACTGTGACTGAACACCTATTCGAATCCTGACTGGACTGCATCAGCAACCAGCTGGTCACGGAGACAGAGCAGTCCAGCTGAGACCACCAGCTGACCCAACGCTGAACTGGACTGACAGTGAACTGAACTGAGGCTCAGAGAAACAATGACACAGCAGTTTGAATTATTTTATCAAGTGCTATTTACACCAGTGGTTCACATGACAGGAGGAGATAATGTGTTCGTACCAGCAGTAGCCTTTCAGATCACAGCTCCCTCCTCACTGACTGGACCCCACCCTTCACCTGTGGCCTCTCACTAGTGTCCCCTGGTGGCAGTGAGGGGGACATCAGTGAACTGGCTTATAGACTCCCAGTGGGTTTGACTGGGTTTTGCATTGTGTAAACTAATTACATCCAAACCTAGTAATTTTTTTTACTTGTGTATGCACGTTTCATTTCTTTATGTTAATTATTTTGTGAAAACAAGTCATTATCCTGTGGCCACAACATCTTTATACTGTTCACACAAACCTGTTTTATACAAGATGGTCAATTTTAATATTGTGTGCACAAGTCCTATACCTATACATACAAATAAACTAACTGTATACTGGATAATTTTGTGCAAATTATAGTCTCTTGTCTGAAAGATAACAACTTCAAATGTGTTGCTCTTGCACACTAGAAAAATCTGACTTTGAATTAGCATCTTCTTAACCACTTTGAAAATTGTATTTAATGTTATAATAATAATAATACATTTTATTTAATAAAATTTTATTTATACACAGTTGGCTCTGTGGGGACCAGTGCCTTGCTCAGGGACACTGTCGTCATTCATAACTTGGGCCTGTGGTGATCAGCATGAGCCTCACAGCAGATTCTGCAGGATAATGTGACTATCCACCATGGAAGCAGATGTTCCCCGTGTCATCTTGTCACTGCTGGACCACAACTTTACTGTGTGTGGTCCAGAGCTACTGACAACTGATTACAAGACAGAGTTTTTATGAACAGAAGTGACCAAGCACAGAGCCTCTGGTTAAAAGACTTTATGATGATTCTACTGTACAGTGAAATATAGTGGAGAACCTTCACAGAGGGGGGAGGAGCTGCCATCTGAAGGGAAACCATCCAAGTCAACATTGCATAAAGAAATCCAACATCAGAACAAAGCAGAGCAGCAAGATACAGAGAAAATAAACTCACAGTTGAAAGGTTCTGAACAGAGATAGGAGTAAGGTCAAAGGTCATGATGCCCAGAAGAACAACACACTGATCACATTTCCACCGAGCAGGAGTGTGTGGCACTTTTATGGTGTGAGAAACCTCTGAGAGTGTGTGTGTGTGTGTGTGTGTGTGTGTGTGTGTGTGTGTGTGTGTGTGTGTGTGTGTGTGTGTATGTGTATGTGTATGTGTGAGTTGGTTTGTTAGTGTCCTGTGGTTGGTTTGTGTCTCACAACCAGTTTCAACTTCTCTTAGTGTCTTTTAGTCTTAATGCTACATGATATGTGTGTGTGTGTGTGTGTGTGTGTGTGTATGTGTGTGTTTTCACTAATTGCACTTGAGGATGGGGATATGGAGATTACATTGCCAGTCAGATGTCTGTAGGTTATTTGGCATTTTTTTGGAAATGCTTGGGTAAGGTTACAACAAAAATACAGAAACCGGGACTGATTCACCTTCAACACCACCAGCTCAGGACCAACTACAACTCCCATGATGCTCAGCCCTAAGCACACAACAACAGATGTCTGTTTGCCAAGTATCATGTTGCAGTTTTC
This sequence comes from Trachurus trachurus, assembly GCF_905171665.1. Lineage (NCBI taxonomy): Eukaryota > Metazoa > Chordata > Actinopteri > Carangiformes > Carangidae > Trachurus > Trachurus trachurus. Next base: position 22,563,081 of record NC_139892.1, on the reverse strand, counting down.
TGGCTGGACAAAGGGCAGAGCCCCAGGAGCATTCTAGGATCAGAGCTTTGGGGGTGCTGAGTACCCAATGATGGGACCTTATTATCATCATGATTATAATGATTATTATTATTATTATCTGACCTGGCTCTTCCTGCGCTCTCTCCCTCTCTCAATCTTTCTCTCTTCCCCTTGGCACTGACAATCATACACAAATATATTGTAATCAAAAAGAAAATAAGACATCATTGGTCAGCCAGCTGAATTTTGTCAGCAGCTTCTACTTGACCACATATTCACAATTTGCTCTGTTGCCTTTAGAAAAGAAAGGTGGTGCAGGCATCTGGTTAGGAGGCTCCCTGGCAGCTGCCACTGGATGATTATCAGGCCCTGGGGTAGACTCTGAATACGTTGACTTGTGAAACTAGAAAATGCTTCTAGGGAAGGGGACCAGTCTGGAACTGTTTGACCTGCAGCCACCTTGGATAAGGGGAAGACGATTGACAGATTATTGTGAATTCAGTACCGTATGTGAGCAGAGAGAGGAGAGAATATACAGTGAAGCTAGCTGATACTAAATAAATATTAGGTCCAGCCAGATACTTGCTTTAGTTCTGATCTTTACTGTTTAAACCTACACTAGCAGAAGCAGAAGTCTTGCATTGGATTTTGCTGAGGGCTCTTTGGAGTCCAGAGCTTTAAACTGTGGCATTGATTGCACAGAGACAGTTGGAGTTGTTGGAGAGAGATCAGGGAGGCAGTGGGATGCAGGCAGGAGGAGGATATGACGGCAACCTCCTGGTGAGGACCTTCACAACAGGCAGAAGGACTGCAGACGTACTCACTCACTCTCGGTGCCATTTCTTCAAGGAATGAGGACACTTGAAATATATGGTGTGCCTGATGGGACGTCCCACCCTGAGCTTCACGCCATTAGAATAAAGGTTACAATGTTTCTGATACCTCTTCATTATAAACATCTATGGTTTCACATCCTGAGCTGGTCGAGATGAGTTGAATCTCCATCCGATCAAAACATAATAAAAAATATTCGGAAAAAAAAAAGTTAGGTTAAAAAAAACACAGTAGGTCAAACAAAACAGTGAAGCATATTGACACGTGCGATCACTTCTGATCAAAACAAAGAACATGGAGGAGAGTGAGAGGAGTCAGTGGAGAGAGATGCCAGTGATATCATGTAAAGAGAGACTCTGTGACAATTTACAGACGACGGTCACACTGCAGCGGATTCACCTGAGTGTTGAACAGTGGCAGAGTCAGGCTGAGGACACAGTGACGCTGTCCGATGTGTTCGCCGACAGGCTGGATTTTAAATTCACCGGAGAGAAACACCGTCTGCTTTCACACACACAGACACACACACATGCTCAAAGCTAACTCTGTATTGTACCTTCAGTGAGTCATTAGCTTTAGATTTAGTGTTACGCAGCTGATGCACACTCTCAGCTCTGACTGAGACTAAACTGCTGGAGAACCATACTGTCACCATGTCATGTCTCCAGTGTGCCTCAAGCCTGTATGTGTCTGTATGTGACTCCAACTATCCCATCAGCAGTTTTCCTTCAGAGTGGTTCAGTGAGTGAACAGCAAAACAATTAAGGTGTGTATTTGGTCTGTAGGTCAATTTGAACCTGATTTTAACAACTGTCCCCAAACTCCACACGGGAACTTTAAACTTCCTGTTCACTGACATCCAGCAGTGCTTTTAGCAGGTCCTAGACCTGAAGTCAGGCCATGATCAAAGCCGTCAACTCAACTGTTTGAGAACTCAGGTATTACTGCAGTATCACTGTGTACATCCTACTTTTCCACTGGTTAACACACATATTTCAAATGCACAGTATGACAGCTCCTCAGTAAAGTGACACTGTCTAATGAAATGATACATCATTTCAGAGCCAGGACGAACACGACGTCCACCATCGAGAGGAGAAGTGTTTTTTTTTGTAGTTTTTTTTTTTTGTACATTCTGTGCAAAGTTAGACAAAGAGTTGTCCACATATCATCATCATCATCATCGTCGTCGTCATCAGTCTCCGTTTCACCTCTGTCTACACATGAGCGTTCAGTCAACTTTCTTCTATTTACAGTTAGTTTCTAAGACGTTAGTACCATCGTCTCTCAGCAGGACTAAGACATTCTTCAGAGGGACAAAATCCACCTTCAAACAGAACTCATCATTTTCACTCATGGCTCTGAGACAATATGCACCATTTGGCATCCCCACCTCCTGAAGGTGTGTACAATCTCATACAGATCAGCCTCGTCAGACAAAAATAGCAACCTTCCATTAAATTACAAGATATTCTCTTATAATTTAGTTTTGGTGATTAGATCATATCTTGGAATAAATCTTACGATTTAATTAAGAGAGGAGCAGCCATCACTGACTCCTGAGAAAATTATTGTGAGGAACATTCAGTGAGAAACATTCAGATAACATTAATAGTTATAACTTAGCATCACGGTCATAGCTATGACAATACATGATTTGCTCAGGTTTAATTATGAGAAAACGTTTTTATATATGTATTAAATATTTTGAAATATGTCTTAATTATTCTAGAAGTCTTAATTCCTGAGAAGAAAAGAGCAAAAAATTAATTAAATAATAAGCTTGATAATCACTGATCAATATTCTGTGATCAAAAAAGAAATTACAGAATATTTAGTGTAACTTGTGCATCAGTTACAGTTCAACTTCTTTAATACATAAAATGTATTAATGATTTTTTGCTCCTGCAGTGGTAATGACTGGCCGGTGATTACATCATATTTTACATAAATCAAAGCAAAACAAATGTTACCTTCATGCTACCTGGGTATTAGAGGTTAATAGAGGCTGCTGTGATGTTTTCAGGAGGTGGTGGTCTGATCTCATTTCCGAAATCCCTGATAATCATATGAAACTGCCGTCAGATAGGAACATGAATCCCATCTGAAGGTGGATTTCACCTCGTCCTTCAGTTTTAAAAACAACCTGCTGCTATTCAGCTGTCTATTTAAAAGGCATTCAGCAGGTAAAAAAAACACAGGGCACACAGTGAAAGAGGAGGGAAGAGGGGAGAGGGAATAGAAAAATAAAAATAAAAAACTGTGGCAGACACAACTAGACGATCACCTCACTTCACTCTGTGGCAGAGAAACATAAAAAATGTAAAAAATAAAGTTTCAGAGGAGGAGGGGCACCAGGTGAGGAGGAGGAAGGCAGAGAGAAAGAGGAGGAGTAAGAGGAGGAGGAGGAGGAGGTCTGGGACAACGTTTCTCAGTCTCAGAAGAATTTGTCGTCGATGCGGAAGTGAGGTCGCGTGACGTCGTCGGGGTTGATGAAGACCGAGATGGATTTCCCAGGATTCTCCGTGACGAGCTGCTGGAGCTTCTTGGCCAGCCGGTCGTCCGGTTGATTCTCCCCGCCGGCATCAGACTGTGGTGACGGCAGGTTGTTGGAACTGCCTCGCCACTGCAGTTCCACTGTCAGCCTGTTGGCGGCCTTGGCGTGTTCGATGGTGGTGCGGAGGTGCTCGGCCGGGTCGGAGCGCACCGAGGAGAGTTTGCGGGCGTGCAGCATGGCCGTCTCGTCCGACAGGTGCTCCAGCATGTTGCACTGAGGAATGAAGTAATTAGGACACATCTTGTTGACAAGGCAGTGCTGCAGGTCGTCGATCAGGCCCAGCAGGAAGTGGGCGGAGAAGTCGTCCTGCGCCAGGTAGTTGGCAGGGAGGCGGTCACACGCCCACAGCATGATACTACGGAGGTGGTAGGGGCTGATGGCTTTGGGGCGGGACAGTAGCTTGATGATTATAGCTTTACAGGCCTGGTAGGCCTGCATCAGGCTGGAGGAGATACACTTCTTCAGCTGCACCTCGCTGCGGGCGAATGACAGGCGCCACTCGTTCTCCTTGCGGCCTTTGTAGGAGCAGGCGGGAACAAGATAGAAGCCGCTGATCACCTCCTCCTCTGTGATCTTCCCATCCCAGAAATGGTTCTCCATCAGCCAGCTCTGAGCAACTGCCGGCCAGCCTTTAAAGGACACCACAGGGACGATGTCGTACAGCATCCGACTGCTCCCAACGCCCAGGATGACCGAGATGATGGTGCCATTCCTCTCCACCTTCTCCACTCGGGGCATCCCTCTCTGCGGCTTCTTCTGCACCTCCAGCAGCACCAAGGAGATGGACTGGTAGAACCAGTCGGCCACCAGCGTCGGAGAGAAGAAGTAGTTGGTGGTCCCGTTGATGTGGTCAACGATGGTGCAGCAGTCCTTCCACTTGTTGATGGTTACTTCATCAAACAGGCGCAGGCTGAGCCAGGAGTGGCCCAGGGCTGAGTGCCTCATATCCAGGGTCACCGGCTGGTTGCGGTCATGGAGTTTGAGTGCTGGGACCAGCAGAGTGAAGTCCATGTCGTAGTCTGTGCCACGGGCGTAGACGCTCAGCTCATCCAGGTCCATATCCACCACACCCTCCCGCACCCCGCCCGAGAGGAGGAGGTACTCGTTGGCCACTGGGAGCTTCTGGTCCAACTTCTGGACCATTCCTGAGTTACAGAAGACATAAGAGTGATCATCATATTAAGTTACTACATATTTTCAGGCAGTGCCCCCTTGGATCAAAAGGTTTAGCATCGGGGCAATGTGGAGCATGATCTATATCGATGTTCGGCCCAGATGATCTGCTGATGCGAGGGGTTTACAGATCAAGTCTCTAACCTTACTAACTGCTCACAGACTCATCAGAGGCCATGAATTGAAGATTTGAGGAGGTGCTTCAGTTGATGTGGAACCAGTGATCCCTGGGTTTTGTTATCTAGACATCTCTTCATTTTGTAAAACTACCTAACACAACACATAATGTCTCATCAACGTACTATTGAATTATTACTGAGTAAGTTAGTTCCTGAGGCTTTTTCTCTTGTGGTGTAAACCCAGTTTAAATATTTATGCCTCTGTGCCACAACAGTCAGGGCTGGAGGAATTTTATTTTCAGGTTGTCTGTTCACTAGGACTCAAGGATGAACTGATTAGATTTTGAAGTCAAAGGTCACAGTGATCCCACCTCGACTCAATGATGAACACCCAGAGGAAATTTCTTATAATGCTACATCAATTAGATCTTCATTTATGGCATGGATGGGATTAAGAACATCAGCGGTTTATGCTCTTCCCTTTCTAGGGTTTGGTAGTAGGGTGGTGGGTAATGGCTCAGCCTGTGTTAATTCCTCTTGCTGTTTTCTTGAGAGCACTATCTGTCACTTGACTCTGCAACTGCTGCCACACAAATTTACCCATTACAGAAACCTACCAAACCCAATGATGTACTGATCATTTTTGGTTGCATTGCAGATGGTGCATCAACCTCACACACTTTGTAGAAGTTCCACACAGCTACATATTGATCTGATTTGAGGTTTTAAAGTTATAGCCAGGTAACTAGAACCGTTAATACCAATCTACTGACATATAAATAATATTTATATATATATATATATATATATTTTTTTTTACAAAGATCATTTGACCTATCATAACACTGACCTCCATGGGGTTTTCAAATTGTGCTCCACATGCCCCCAAACATTTTGTTTTATTAATCAAGAGAACAGCAAATATGAGGTTAGCCTACACTTTGACTGGTTGACTTTGTGTACGACAACAACAGTAAACTCAACCCAGGTGCAAACTGTAAGTGCCCTCTTAGCGTCTGCCTTTACCCAGTCCTGACTGACTGAAAATATAATATAATTCTGAACCTGTTCACCCAAAAACCTACTGGTTGACACTGCATTTCCTCACTGTGTAATGTTTGAGGCCGATCAAATGAGCAGTTGTTGATAAAAAAAAAACTATGGTCAGAAAGAGATTCCTACATCTAGTTAAACTTAAGACAAGAAAACTATTCGGTATCACCTGGCTGTCAGCTGATTCAATAGTGGAATCACTTTGGGTTTTCAATTAATTTGCTGACAATTAGAGAGATATAGAGATACTTAAGACACACAATTTGAGGTCAAGGCGTGAGACAAATGATGGCTCTTTGAGGACACAATTAAACAACTATGGGTCCTTAAGCACAGGGACTGCAGACTCTAACAAAGCAATAAATCCTACACTGCTCCAATTTCACCAAAGTTAGAGCCATGAAGTCATTTTTTACCCTGTCACTCTTGTCACTGATCTAAATAAACTCCACATGACAAACACAAGCTGTGAAAACATTCGGACCAGTTGTTGTTCCCTGTCTGGATGTTTCAGAGACTCCAGTTATTTCTGTGTGGACGTCAGACAGGATGAGACAGATCTGTCCACACACTGATGGTGAGTTTGGTTGAGTGGTTGAGTGTGTGTGTGTGTGTGTGTGTGTGTGTGTGTGTGTGTGTGTGTGTGTGTGTGTGTGTGTGTGTGTGTGTGTGTGTGTGTGTGTGTCTCTTAATCCAGATCTTGGAGGAGGTCCAGCAATATAAAGAAACCCTGACAGGAAATGTTTTGCTGATCAGATCTCACATTCCCACATCCTGCATTTTTCCTCTTCCTCTCACTCAGTTTCACTTTCTCTCTGCTGTTAATAATGTTTTATGAAAGTAGTGGAGCGGCCTCACTCTGTCAGGACACACAGTCTCATACATCATTAACTCTGCAGGAGGGGTCAACGACGTCTGACTGGATCTTTCAGAGATGCACCAAAGATTATTGAGGATCAATGAATCACATCACTTAATAGTAGATTAGCTGTGATTGTGAATACACAGAATTCCCATCTCTATGATCGCGGCCTGCAAATCACGTCCTCCAGACATAACACAACAAAATATGAGAATGAACCAAAAGACAGTGAGATCTCAACAATCTGTAGGTTTGTTACAAGCCAAGTACTGTTACATGGATCTTACATGAGTCTACAGTCAACTTGGGTACAACATTGAGTTTGCTGATTGCAGACTGGATGTTGATAACTGCTGCTGAATCCAATCCAGACTTTGACATAAATCAGTAGACTATAATGTCATCAACGTGCATCATCCATCTGTACTGGTATGATGGTGGACAATGAATGTGACATTTCATGCTGCACTCCAATTGGTTGGTGAGTAAACAAAGGCCACATTATGATACGGTCAACCTATATTTCTGCCACTATCAGAATTTTATCAGGTCACAAGACAGCAGCCATCTTTGAACCCCCCTAATACAGCAACATGGGGCCGAGCTGCTTTCAGTACAGCCCATAACTGAACTTCTGGCTGCGTCCAGATCAACTGTGCTGATTTAGCAGGGTGGTCCAAGCACACCTCAATCCAAAGTTATCCATTATTCATATGAAACATTAGTTGTGGATTTTGGCCTCGTGGTGAAAGATAAATAACTGATATAATTTTTTATTAGGCTACCTCAAGCCTTCAAAGGTGATTGTCTGCTGTGTCTAGGTCTAACATCACAGTAAACTGAATATGTTGAGGTTTTTCACTACCGCTGATGCAACAAGATCTTCGGCAATGACACTTTCTCTGGGATATTGTCTTTTGGTGGTTTGTAATCTAAACAATTCAGGAACTCATCTGTTGATTCAACCTGACATCTTGGACCAAATTTCATTTTCTCACTGTACCTGAAAGCAGCTTGTTCTGACTGTTTTTGTACTTATAACCCAGTAGTAGGCCTACACATCTAACCTGGGGAAAGTCTTTGAAGCGGATGGACATATATTCAAACCATAACAGGTTAAATGATCTGACAAACAACATGAGGTAAAGCCATAGAAAAGGGTAAAGCCTATGCTGCTGCACAGGTAGACCCGCCTCTACACCTTCACGGAACAAACAACCGCATCCTGAATCACGGCTCAGATCAAGCATCGCGCACTGATCCTCCAGCTCCACACCTGACTGACTGCACCTGCGTCTCCACCGACTCTCTGATATTAGATAACACAAAGGTCTGAGGGATCAGAGTGGGCATTACGGAACTGGCACCGTTTACCGTAAACCCGTTAAATAACGGGTTTCATTGTGTGTGTGTGTGTGTGTGTGTGTGTGTGTGTGTGTGTGTGTGTGTGTGTGTGTGTGTGTGTGTGTGTGTGTGTGTGTGTGTGTGTGTGTGTGTGTGTGTTTTTCCTCCCTCACCCAGCATAGAGAAGATGAAGTCCTTGGCCGTGTGGATCTCCAGCGCCCGCTGGTCGTCGTACTCCCGCTGGTCGTGCTTGCTGAACTCCTGGATGAGCCGGTTCAGGTCCTCCATGCGGGCCGCCGACCTGAAGTCGAGCTCGGGCCCGGCTGCTCCGCCGCCGTGCGGCAGCCGTCCGGCGGCCATGGTGGGGCTGTTCCCGAGGCTGCCCGCCGAGCCAGCCCGACCGGAGAGAGCAGGGGCCGCCATCTTTCCTCCGCGGTCACGCACAGGCTTACTGCTGCTGGTCCTGCTGCTGCTTCTGCGGGCTGCACCGAACCGAGCCGAGTCAGGCGACACCAAACACAACCACCGGAAACAAAGGCGCCACTTCCGGTGCTCACAACCTTCAAAGTAATGCGTTTCTTCTTGCGGGGTGTGGGAGGGTTGCTGCCACTGAGTTAAATAAATTGTTTTGTTCAACCAATCATACTGCTTTATTCTAAGGCTTCAAACTAAATTCCAGTTTATTTCAAAACAATCTCTCAAAATGTTTCCTGGAAAGGAAAACATTATATGATAGTAAGGCAAGGCAATTATTTGTGTAGCACAATTTACACACCAGACAATTTACAGAGAGTGTTTTATTTTTATTCCCCTTGTCATGAAAACTGAACTAAAACCAGAAAATTTAGATTTTTTCTTTCTTTTCCTTTTTTATTTATTTCTAACTTCTAAAATACAAAGTTTATTTATTTTCACGTTATTCCTCCATTGTTATTTCCACGTAAGTCCCAAGGCATTAAAGAATCAAGTTTAAATTTAACGTGTTATTAAAATGATACAAGAATACAAATACTACAGAATATTTATAACCCAAGCTAGGTAAAAATGAAAGAAAAGAAAACTGACTGAACAAAGAACAGACAAAGCATAATTAAGATGCGTATGTGTATACATCATAGATCAATATCTATGTGTATTATTATTATTATTATTATTATTATTATTATTATTATTATTATTATTATTATTATTATTATTATTATTATTATTGTATAATAAGAGATTGAAACATAGTGGTCTATGTTTAACTCGTATATTAATATAAAACTAATAATAGTAATAATTTTCTAATAACAATAAGAGTAGATTTAATACATTTTACTGCGAAAGTCCTAGACGGAAGTTTTAGTATGTGTTTTTAACATTAATGCAGACTTTTATTTAATTACAGGAGTTGTGCAGTTTCGGTGTCTGTCCTCCAGGTGTCGCCTGCCCCCCGGCCGGAGCTGAGCGGCGTTGACCCGGACATGAACGTCCTGCTGCGGGTAGAGAAAGGTCGGGGTTACCGGGCTCCAACATGGCGTGGAGGAGCTGTGCTACGCTGCTCAGACTGACCGGAGAAGACGTTTTACGGAGCTCCGTGAACGGCGGCAGGTGAGTGAGCCCTGCCGGGAAGAAGCAGCCTGTCCAGGCGTCGTGACCAGACTCGGTTCCCCGCAGTTTGCTCCGATAGCGTCAAAGACAGTGTGTTTAACTAGCGGGCTAACATTACCAGGGCAATTAGCAGCGCAGAGTTTGTTTGTTTCTGAGTGTTTCCCTCTCTGTCAGTTTCTACCCGACTTCCTTTGTAATCGCATCAATTATTTTTAAGACTGTGTTTATGGGTGATGGTAAGTTATAGCTGTCAAAGTGATAATGTGGAGAGTCTCAGTTCAGGATTTGTTTTCATTGTGAGTGTGTTTAAACAATATAAACAGTGACATTGTAGCTGCAGTGGTAAAAACCCACACAGTAACGTTAGTGTTTTTCATTCTATTATTAGTTTGGCAAGGTAAATAACACAGGGAGCATCTTGTTCAGTTAGTCCACACTAAGTATAGTGTTTAACTCCTTGTGTTTATAAACAAATGACAAAAAGCAAGCACAAACAAACAATAGGCCTACATTTAATGACCAGAGGACGCGCACCTGCTCCACATCTTGAAACGATACATTTCATAGCCTCCACAGAGAACATCTGTGGATTTACAAAATAGTGTAACTGTGAGCAGAAACAACTGTAGCACAGCATATAGTTGAATATGGTAATATAAAGCCATTTCACAGCCACAGCCATTGTTACAGGCTATATTGCTGAGTGTGTAAACACTTTCACCTTTTTCTACTGTGTGTAAAAAAAATCAGTCTCTTCGTTTGTCTATATGATCTGTGGTGTCAGTTCTCCATGTGTGGTGGGTGCAGATGTCCTCAGGTGGTCACAGTGGTTGAAGTTAGTTCTCTCTCTGTCCAGGAGGTGGCCTCACAGCTTACAGCAGAGATGTGGCTTCAAGAAAGTTTCCAGAAAACCAGAATCCAAGAAAGTGGAGGAGGAACTGGGATCCTCCCACTCAGAGTTATCTGAGGCTGTGAGCCAGCGACGGACCTCTACCCCCCACCATGTCCAGGAGCCTTCACCCAGCTCCCCCCGCGCCTACGGTCGGCTCATCAGACCGCTGGTCTTCACCGTAGGGGTAGGTGATGCCCACCTGTTTGTTTTAGTAACATCATCAGGTCAGAGGGGCGTGACGGCCAGGTGTTAACTCCATGTCAGTTTACAGGCTGCTCCTTCGGCTCAGCGGCCATTTGGCAGTACGAGTCTGTCAAGTTTCGAGTCCAGAGCTTCTTCGACGAGATCAGAGCTGATTGGCTGGAGAAGCTGCATCCTCAAAAACGAGGAGACATCCGCAAAGAGGTGAGAAATTATGACAAGAGAGAAGTGAGGAAAGCTGTGTGATGAAGTTGAGTAGATCACACTTCTTAGCGTTGATGCATCATCTCATACAGTATGGGCCTGTCCCAATATGCACACTCCATCACACTTACACACGTGGGCACTTTCACAACTTGCGCAAGTGTGTCGCATTTCTCCAACAACCAAAAGTGCAGCGCGCTTGATTTGCACTTTACCCACACTTAGGTTAAGACCGCATTGGAGCGGTATTTGGCCAAGTATAAATCCCACAATGCACCAGCTGGTGAAGTCTGCCGTCACCGGGAGCCACAGGCTACAAGCCACGTTTGGGAAATGCCATTGAATAAAGTTAAATAAAATGAATTTGACTTCCTATCTCATAAATTATGACTTTTTAATCTCATATTTTACATTCTTAACTCATGTGAATATTTTTCATCACGCTCTGTTTAATCCTATGTGTTTATCTTTTTTCTTTCTTTTTTTTTTTACTTACCGAGTTGGGCTTACACATTTATGATTTGAATCTTGCGCATAGAGACACGTTTGGAGTAGATGAAACTGTGATCCAGCAGCACTGTTTATCTGTTTATTAAAACTGTTGCTGTGCTGTGTGTGTTGGAGTTGTGCTAGTGTGCACAATGACTCTCAGATGACAGGCTTCACTTGTCAAGTAGTCTATGTCCCGATTGCTTTAAATTTTGCGCTTGGCCACTTAATACATGCCTGCACACTATATGCAAATGTACGTTTCTCGAGCAAAACATCACCAAAGTGCTTGCGTAACCAAGCACACTCAGCCAAGTGGAGAAATGGGAAAAGCCCCTATGTTAGACCGAAGGGGGGCGGAGCCATTTGACCTCTCTGTACCTATTGCCTAAACCCTGATTGGCTGTTTGTATTTCAGATCAACCAATGGTGGACCAGCTTGAGTGAGGGCCAGAGGACAGTCACAGGTGAGATGACTGACACCAGGACACACACACAGCATCATTCCTGACTTCCCTGATTTCACCCATCCCTTTTTCCCAGGGATCATTGCTGCTAATGCCATGGTGTTCTGCTGTTGGAGAATACCATCTCTGCAGCGCACCATGATCAAATACTTCACCTCTAACCCTGCGTCAAGTGAGTCCGCCTGCTCCTAATATTTTAAACTCACGTGCTGCTGGAAAGTCAAAGCAGCAGTTTGATTGCTGTGGTTGCTTTTGAAGAGTAGCTGTTGCTTGTCGTCCACCTGCAGGGACTCTCTGCTCTCCGATGATCCTCTCCACATTCAGTCACTTCTCTCTCTTTCACATGGCGGCCAACATGTACGTCCTCTGGAGCTTCTCCTCCAGCGCTGTTTCCATGCTGGGCAGAGAGCAGTTCCTGGCTGTCTACATGTCTGCAGGTAGGTCACTTTAAAACTTTGGGTGGTTTCCAGGCATGGACGTTTCTATTGTGAGTTTAACTAATGTCACCCTCTTTGTGTCCAGGTGTCGTTTCAACATTTTTTAGTTATGCGAGCAAGATGGCCACAGGAAGATTCGGCCCATCTCTAGGAGCAGTAAGCAACAATCTGTTTTCTTTAAAATGTCTTATAAAACTATTCATTTTCACAATGCCCTGTAGCTCCTTCCATGTCTGTTTGGTGCGTACCAATTAATCTGACCAAGATATACATAATTTAGGATAAGTAACAATCAAATAGTACAAATAAGGGTTTGGTGAATAAATAGGTGCTTTGTAAGTAGGTGCGCTTTCTGTAGAAGAAACATGTAGAATAGGTTTAGAGCACCGATTTCCAAATTCAGTGGGTCCATGAGATGACTGGATGACTGGAGCTAAATAAGCAATGATTTGTGTTTATTTTCAGGACTTTTCCTATTTGTTGTGAGATAGTGGAAACAGTTTGGTCTCAAGTAAGTAAATAAACAGCCTTATGTAAAAGTGACAGAACACAGAGGCTGGCTGGTCTCAGGTCTTAGTTTGTTTCATACTCTGTAGAAACTACAGTTATTACTGCATGTAAGTCAGACAGGATGAGACAGATCTAGCCACACAGTCAAGTCTGAGTAATGTGTGTGTGTTTTCAGTCTGGAGCCATCATGACCGTCTTGGCTGCCGTTTGTACCAAGATGCCCGAAGCGAAACTGGCCATCATCTTCCTCCCCATGTTCACCTTCACTGCTTCCAATGTAAGACTCCACCCACATGGTTCACCTGACTCACCTGCTCCCCTCTCATTACTATCTGACCCTCTGTGTACATGTCCATGCAGGCTCTGAAGGCCATCATCGCCATGGATACGGCAGGCTTGGTGCTGGGATGGAAGTTCTTTGATCACGCTGCCCATTTAGGAGGAGCCCTGTTTGGAGTGTGAGATGCTTTTATTGCTCAGCAGTTTCCTATCAACTGTCATTTCCCATCATGACTATCAGCAATGTTATCATTATGAGACTTTTGATATTTATAGCCAGGCCTTCGTTCAGGGCTGGTTTACATCAGACAGGCTTTTATTTCTGTTTGATTGTTTAAAATGGATTAGAAAGAATTGACCAATTGAGAGTATGAAAATATAATTCATGTTGCAGTGTTGAATGGTGAGCTGAGAGAGACAAGATTAACTTTATACTGAGCTCACATGTCATAGTGGATGGTCTTCTGTCTTTATCATTTACTCTCTCAATTTTAGATTTTTGATTGAAATTCTTTATTCAGTCGCATCACACAATAACATTATCGACACAAAAAATTATCGACAAAATAGTGACTGAAAAGGCACAGGCAGAAGCATGATGCTTATATTAATGCCTGTCCTACATACCAAATTAAGCTACCCAGCATTTTTACCATATAAAACATAAAACACAAACATAAAACAACAACTAACAAACAAACAAGCTAATGAACAAACTAAACTAAACCAGAGGAAAAAAACAAACAACAAAAAAACGGAACCAATAAGGTTACCAGTATTTAAATATATTGTAGTAAATACATTTTTAAATAGCAGAGAAAAAAAAACAAAACAAACAAAAACAAAACAAAAAAAATAAAGCTACCCAACATTGTTACAATATGAAAAACAAACAAACAAACAAGCAAGAAAACAAACAAACATAAAAGCAAAACTAAACCAGAAAAGGACCAGAACCAATAAGGTTACCAGTATTTAAATATACAGTGGTAAATACATTTTTAAATATCAGAGAAAACAAAAACAAAACAACAAAAACAAATAAACATTAACATTTGTAGCCTTCAAAAATTGCCCTGCATACCCTTTTTTTGTAAACCAAAAATGAACTGCACATTCGTAAATCCAGGTTAGCATCATTCCATAGTTTAACTCCCACAACAGATATACATCTCCTTTTAGTCTCTTTTCTAGCTTTTTGTACAACAAATTTACAAACATCACGCAAATTATATTTTGACTCATGTATTGAGAAAAACCTTTGTACACAGACAGGGAGTAACTTTAATTTAGCTTTATACATTATTTGCATTATTTTATAATAAACCAAATCATTAAATTTCATAACATGGGATTTTATAAACAATGGATTTGTATGTTCATAGTAACCAACCTTATTTATAATACGTATGGCTCGTTTTTGTAGGAGGACTATAGCATTTACTGTTGTCTTATACGTCGAGCCCCACACTCCCACACAATATGATATATAAGGAAGTATAAGTGAACAATAAATTAAACGTAGTGCCTTATGATTTAATATATTTCTGGATTTATACAGGATTGCTATTGACTTTGCAATCTTTCCTTTTATATATCTAGTATGTTGTTTCCATGTTAATTTATGATCAATAACAACCCCTAAGAATTTTATATCAGATACTCTTTCAATTTCAGCATCACATATTTTTAATGTAATATCCCCATAACCCATACCCCCATATTCTTATGTCTTCTCTCATTTTTCATGTGTGAGTAATCTGAGTGTCTCCCTGCTCCCCGCTCCCCCTCCAGCTGGTACATCCTGTTCGGTCACGAGTTGATCTGGAAGAACCGAGAACCTTTTGTGAACCTCTGGCACAACCTGAGGACTCGAGGAGGACCAGGAAGAGGAGGAAACGGAGGTGGCACCGTGTGAGCTGCTGAAACACACCGGGACTGATGGAGGGGAAAGAAATCCAGAATAAATAAATGTAAAGATGTATAAAATGTACAGACGTGCAGAGAAGAGACAGAAGCTGCAAGCTCCTCTCAGGACCCCTGCACTGTTCAGCTCTGTACAGGAAGCATGTGGAAGTCATGATGTGTCATGTAACAGATGGACTTAAAACTATAATTCATATCCATATTTATCAAATAATTTTATATAGACACCAAGCAGATTCATTATTTAGACAAAGATGAAATCATCGGATCAGTAATGATCATAAATTAATTTGACCAGTGCCAGGTCCAGTATCTTAAGACTGTAAAACAACAAGTCCAAACAGCTTCTGAAAGAGACCGAGTTCAGCTCAGAGCAGTGGTTTCAAAATGATCCAGACACCGTTTTACATCTTTTTTGTTGATTAACAAGTGCTCTAATGAAACATGCATGTTTTCTATAGGCCAGTGATGGATCTATTGTGTAGAGCTGATTTTCATGTAAAGAACGTATCCAGCACACGTTGTTTTATGAGTTAAACCCCTACGGTTAAACCAGAGGAGAACGAGGAGGAGTTGCAGTGTGTCACTTCTCTATGACAGTTTCACTTCTTTTCTAAACGTCTTCAGTTCTGCTTATTTATATTTGTTGGTTTTCACCAAAGTAAAAGAGTCAAAGCTGCTGATTCTGATGGCGACTGATGCTGATGCCTCCACTCTTCACTGCCATCATAATGAGGCTGCTCTGTTCAGTATAATTGTGTTATGGGTTGAATGTTGTTCTCTTGAATATTCCTGAAGGAAGAAAAAACAGTATTGCGTCCAATCAGGAATGTGTTTGGAGAAAACTGAGTTTATAAATCTGAATATTCACACATTACTTCAGATGATGTTCTGCTCTGTGGGTGTTTGTGCTCTCATCTGTCTCTGTGCTGGACCTGAGCTCCAGTCTCCTGCAGGCCCCTTCTCTGCTCCTGGATCTGGTTCCTCCCCATTTACACTGCAATACAGTGTATTGAACAGGATTTGAACTCTTTGTGCTACTCATCTACTGACTATATCTATAGTCTGTGTGATAATAGATTTAAATGGTTACTAGTGTTAAGAAGCTCACAAATCAGAACTGACCCAAAAACACTCAGTCTGGACTGAAATCTGGTTACCTGACCTTCCTCACAGCATTCAGGTTGTTGGATTAGAACAGCCTAATTTATTTTCCTGTTAATCTGCGGCTCAACAACCTGACAAATGAGTCAATAGAGAATTTGTCAGGTAAAGTAAGATGATCTTCCTACTCACCTAAATACTCTGAGTGCCTCAGTTCCCACTACGATCCTCACACTGAAGAGCACCAGAGGTAGAGACAAAGACAACTGATACCCATGCAGCACTCCATGCATGTTTTTTGATTAAGATGGTCTTTATTTATCCCCAAGGGGCAAATTGTAGTGCAGCAACAACCACAGATAAATGCAAATGCACACACTTAAACTACAATAACAACACAGTAAAGTGACACAAATACTGAAGATACAAAAGTGAAATAAGAAAAATTAATCACACAATAAATAGCATTAAAAATTAATAATAAAAAAAAACAATGTAAGAAATTGGTAGATGACATTTGTTGCATCAAATAGTTAGATACAGTACTTTATCCCCCAGCAGAAATTCAGGTATGATGATGATAATAATAGTAATAATTAAAAACAGTGAGTCCGTTCATGATCCACTATCCTGCAGTGAGATGAGATGTCGCTGCTGCTGTAGCTTCTCCTCTCATCTGAACCAGTGTTATGGAGAAAACTCATGATTCTGTTTTCAGGCAGGCATTGATTTAAAAATTTGAGCAAATGTCATTGGCTCGAGTCAGATGTTGCTATATCCAGATTGGCTCACAAAGAAACACAAATGTGTAATTTTCGACCTGAGCACCGCCCACAGCCAACCCTTGAGAGAAGCTCCAAGGTAAAAAAAACAAAAAAAAAACAGCTGTAACTTTGATGTTTTTTCACAGCTCAGAGGAACAGAACAGCAATATTCATCATCGGAAAGAAATGTGACAAACAAGCTTTGAAATTTGTGAGTGGTAATTGAAGTGAAGGGTTTCTACTTTATCTTGCCTGTAAGTTTAAACTTTCACTAGACATTTGATGATTTCATTGTGACCTGCAAACATGACATTAGGTGATAAACACAGCAACAGTTTAAGGTTCACATACTGTCACACAAACAGCGCACGCTAGACAACACACTCATGGCACAGTTTACTGGCCGCTGTACACTGTGGATCTGTGTGTGACTTTTAGACGGCCTGATATTATACTGATCTTATTTTAACTACAGTATTTATCTTCCAGTTTTACTCCGAGGTGCATAAATAATATAAAGACGTTTTTCATTATTTATACCACTTTTCCTTTGGAAGAGGCCTTCTTCAACTGGGCAGGTCACCTATTAATCCTAAACCTGATTAGCAAAACCTATGAATCAGAAGATAGTGATGTAGTTGTCAAACAGCTCTAAATTAGTTTTCTGCCACTCCATTAATTGATATCCCTGCAGCTCTAATGGAGTATGTCTTCATGAGCTCTTAATATTTCTCCAGCTGTTAGTTTTTTTTTAAAGTGTCCAGCAACAGTTGCCTGTAACCTTGAGTGAAGGGCACTGAGCTGAGGAGATGGACTCCAATATCAGTATATTGGCCGATGATGTAAATGCAAAGCAAAAACTTCATGCAGATCCCTGATATTTCTTTATTAGCCCCAAAAGATTTTCTGTTTTCAGCCATGTTTGTCTGGAGTCTGATGTGTATCGTTTGATGCTTTCCATGATCAGAGATCTGTTCTCTGTGAGTCCTCTTTTACTTAGTTTATGAGCAATAAGATGATACTAGCAGATCCATCTCTACTTGGCTGATTTATTGGTCATACTCTGATATTTTCAGGGTTGTTTAAAATAATTTGTGAGATTCAGTTTCAGTGGCATATGCTCGTAACAACAAAGCCTGAGGTGAAACTCTGGGAAAAGCTGAACCGCCACTGAACACACATCAGTATCGACATTCAGGAATCCCAGAGTTCACTGACCTTGAAGACCAACAGACCTCAGAGAACCAGACCAGGTTCACACATCACAGAAAGCAACCCGACAAAGCAGCAGGAGAGAAGAAGGAGCAGCAGAGACTGGAATCCAACAGAGACTTCACATTGACCTGCTGATCTGAGCCGACGGTAAGAAGCTGTGTTAGAGAGGCCAAATAAAAACCAAACTGTCGGATCACAGCACAGTGACCTGTTTGGTGATGATGAAACATGGACGTTAGAACCTGAAGTGGGACTCCTCACTCTTAAAACAGTAAAGGTTATGAACTTGTCATGAAAGGTATTTCAGATTTTTGTTGGTATGAAAACATGCAATTTATATCAGGACGTGAGGTGAGTGGGGTCATTTGGGCAGAGTGACAACCAAAGGTTTAATGTAACTGACTGTGTTAGAAAAGGGTCTAAAGCTGTAGTGTTCAAATCTGACTAGAAGTCATTAAAAATACTGATAAGAATTATGAATCCAGCAAAATGTTTTATCTGTTTAAGTAACATTAATCCATAATTGTAACATAATTACTTACTTTGATTTTATTATTATCTTTATTTTTATGTGCCTATAACTACAAATCCATCTTAAAATAGGAACATTCAAGCTTTTTTGGATATTATAATGAAGACAATACATTATCAGACAATGAGAGGCTAATGATAAACTAAAATTATAACTTTGTACTTTTCTATACAGTATGTCATGTAATGTCCACAGTATACTATATGAAAACAGTATCCCAGTATGTAATTTCATATTCTCTACAAAGCCATTCCTTTATCACAAGCTGGCCAGATTTCAATGCCATATATTCCATGTTTACTAGGAATGTGTCATCATTGGTCAGTGACCTCTGAATGGAACAGCAATAAATCTACCGTGACCTTGGATGGGACATGTTACAATTTGTCTGAAAATCTTGGATCTATGAGTGCAAGTCTTCTATCTCACAATGGGACAGCCTTGTCTCAGAGTTGTCAAACTGAAATGCTGAAATTAAAACACAGCACAGAAAGTAGCCCTGTTTGATTCTGCATCCCATAAACTGGTGGACAGGTGGCCTCGTGGTTGGATTTGTAAACCCAACCAATTATCAAGTAATGGGGTATGAAGAAGCCATGTGCTTTGCCATTTGAGACAGGATATATGGTGGATACTATTGTTTTTCTGTGTGGAAATTATTGTTCTTGTAATGTCAATATAAAAGTCCACAAAGATACAGGTCATGGCAGATATTTGCTAATTGCAGCATTGAACAAGCGGAAATGCAAAGGACCGAGAATAGAACCCTGCGGAACTCCACAAGTAATTATTGGCCTGATGGACTCGTGGTTCTCACATGTCTCCAAACATGTTATCCACAACTACTTGAGAAGCTCACAACATGTCTGTCAGGGGGTTTCTCTGCCCCCTCATCAATAAAGATCCCCTGCTGTCCTGCAATTTGTTTTCTCTCTGAGCTGGTTGGTGTTGATGATGTCTTGCTGTGTTTCCAGGTGTTCCAGGTGTGAGTGGAGACATAAAGCAACAGCAGCATGGCAGTTGGTCTGCAGATTGTAGGTCTGGTTCTGGGGGTGGTGTCCTGGTGTCTGCAGTCCAGCTGTACATCCTCTCAGGTGTGGAGGATGAAGAGTCAGATGGAGTCACTCACCACCAGCCAGTGGCAGTTTGAAGGTCTGTGGATGAGCTGTGCTGCTACTGCCATGGGATCAGTCCAGTGCAGCAAGTTCAAGACAGTGCTGGGACTACCAGGTGAGGACTCAGCACACAAACAGCTGCATCAGAGTTAACCCTTAAAAAAAGATTTATGAATGGCTTATTTTGTTATTATTAGTTTTTATATGTGAAATGGAAAAATACAAACATGTTATAACATACACTGATGCAGGCTCGCTATTTGGTTCTAGATCTAGTTAATGTTTCTACTCATTAAATTTATTAATGCATAGCCACTACTTATCACTGGCGAAGGAAGTCGAATAATGACTTTACAACAAAGACTCCTCTCATCAGTTATGTGTGGTAGTAACTGATAAATAAATGGTTGTATATGAAGAAACATGAAGATGATGATGGAGACAGTCAGTTCAGTGACCAGCAGGCCACAGATCAGTGTGAACGGTTGCATTTGCATCCTCACTGGGCTATAACACTATGCAGCATCTTAAAGAAAGGCAAGTTAAAGTGAAAGTAATATTTATGAACTTTGCAATTGAAATAATGTTTCTCAGCAGCCATGTTGCCATTTCAGCCCAAAATGACTGATATTATTCTATAATTATGGTCTCTGTCTTCTCCATCATTAAAAGTGTGTATTTCTGTTCAATCACCAGCTTTTTTTTTTTTTTTTTAGCAAATCCTTACAAAGATGTTTTTGAGTTGTCAATGCTGCTCTGTTCCAGCTTACCTACAGGCCTGCAGGGCCCTCATGATCCTGTCGCTGCTGATCGGTCTGGCCTCCATCATCGTCTCTGTGCTGGGACTTAAGTGCACTAAGATTGGCCAAACCTCAGAGCACACCAAAGACCAGATCGCCCTGAGTGGAGGAATCATGTTCATCCTGTCTGGTATGTGGCTGCAAGACTTTAAAGAGTTTAAATACAAAATTCAGTTATTATAGAGACCTATTACAGTAGTTCATCAGACCTGTAACATGTGTGCTGGGACTTTTGCCATGTGGTCATTTTCTCATTCATTCAGAAATGCTTGATGGAAGAGGACTGTCAGACTCTAATACTTGTCATTTATGAAACCTCTTTTATGTTAACATTATCAAATGACAGCAATGGAAAAGGGTTCAGACATTCAGACCCAGGTCAAATGTTTTGGCAGCATATGCAGTGTATTCATTGGCTCAGTATTAATGCAAACAACAGACAAGATACAACATACAAAAAACATACAACACTCAGGTGAACACATTAGTTTTCACCCCTTTCCCTGCTTGGATGCTTTAATTCACAGCACAGCGCAGAAACAACACAACTACACTGCTCTCTTGGAGGAAAGAGTGAGCAGCAGCCCTGAAATAAGTTTCAAAAAAACACAACCACAGATCAAAGCATCTCACATGGAAATCCAACACTGACAGTAGCGCCAACTAGTGGATGAGATGTGATTGATCTGAGCTCCTGTCCCATTTCTCCACACTTGGCTCAGTGCGCTTGGTTACGCACGCACTTTGGTGACGTTTTGCCGGCGGAACGCATACAGTGTGCAAGCATGTATTAAGTGGCCAAGCGTGTGGGGGGATATTTAAAAGCAATCGGGACACACTTGACAAGTGCAGCCTGTGCCATTGCGCACAGTAGCACAACTACGACACACACACACACAGCACAGCAACAGTTTATAAACAGTGCTGCTGGATCACAGTCTCATCTACTCCAAAAGTGTCTCTATGCGCAAGATTCAAATCATAAATGTGTAAGCCCAACTCCGTAAGTAGCCTAAATAAAACAAACAAGAATAACGAAAAAAATAAAATAAAAACATGAACAGAGCATGATGAATATAAAATATGACATTAAAAAGTCATAATTATGAGATAGAACGTTAATTTCATTTTATTGAAATTAATTAAATCGCATTTCCTAAACGTGGCTTGTAGCTCCCGGTGACGGCGGACTTCACCGTGGTGCATTGTGGGATTTATACTTGGCCAAATACCGCTCGGATGCGGTCTTACCTTAAGTGTGGGTAAAGTGCAAATCAAGCGCGGTCGTTGGAGAAATGGGACACACCCAAGTGTGTAAGTGTGATCGAGTGTGCATATTGGGACAAGCGCATCACTACTTGCAGTTGTGTGTGTCCTCAGTCCGAACAGAAAGGGAAATTGGACTGGCAGTGGAACAAAGGTCAATCAGCTATGTATTTATTTGTTTAAACTTCATTCAAAAAATATCTTGTATCTGCTAAATTTAAATAAAAGAGTATTTCTTCTATTCTTGGTCTTTTTTGTAACTATTACAGGTTCAGTCTCTGTCTTTGGACTTGGCTCATTCTCTGATGAAGCCATAAATAAATAAATAAATAAATAAATAAGCTTTTTTTTTTTATAGCATTTATTTGAATAGGGACAGTGCATATTAATGAACATTAGTATAACTAAAAGAAATACTGCTGTAAATATGCCGGATTATAGCCAGGCGGCTAATTTGCGTCCGACGTCCCTAATAAATAAATAAAATACAGCAGTACACCACAAGGAATAAAAACAAAACAATAAATACAATACATATAGCGAAATACATAAAAGTGCACTACACAGACAAGAAAGACAAAACAATAAAAACAATGTTAGACACGGTACTTGGACAGGACAAATATTAATGTGCAAGACATAACAGTAATACAACATCCAGACAGCACATAAGTAAACAATTAATCAGTCAGTTAATGGTCACACTCTTGTGTGCCCTTAAGCCACTGCTTAAGATTCCCTTTGAAAGAGGAGTAAGTGGGACATTCCCTTATAGTGGAGGGAAGACTGTTCCAAATGCCTCCCCCCACCACAGACAGCACGTTCCTCCCAAATGAGGTGCGCCTGTGGGGAATCTCGCAGTCACCTCTCTCGCAAGCCCTGGTGCTCATGCCTCTCACTGTTCTTTTTTTGATGAACTCTTTCAGTGGTGGTGGAGCCAGACCATGAAAGCATTTATACACAGAGCAGGCCATTCTATACATTTTAAAACTTTGAAAACTTAGAAAATTATACTTTTTAAGGACATTGCAGATGTGAAACGAAAAAGGTTTTTTGTCCAGAGTCTTTAGGGCTTTTTTGTAAAGAGAGTCTATTGGTTTAAGTGCGGTGGTACATGCCAGTGACCAACTCGTAAAACAGTAATCTATGTGTGAGAAAATCATACAGTGTAAAAACATCAGAGCTGCATTATTAGTTAATGCATTTCTTATTTGTCTAAAATTTGCCAAATTATATTTAACAGAATTGATTACTTTTTTAATGTGCTTTCTGAAAGAGAGTGTAGGGTCCAGAATCACTCCAAGGTATCTGAACTCGCCTACCAAGGCAAGCTCCTCCCCTTTCAGAAACACACCAGAATGATCTGACCTGAGTGGTTGTTTAGCAAAATACATACATACACTTTTCTTAACATTTAAGGCAAGACATGAATTAGTGAGCCAACCCTGAACATGAGACAAAGTTGTTGTAAGAATCTGTGCAGCCTCTGTCATGTTTTTAGCGGGAGTGAAAATAACCGCGTCATCCGCGTACAGCTGTGCGTTAACACCCTTACAAACATCAAATAAATCATTAATATACAAAGAAAATAAAAGAGGTCCGAGTATCGAGCCCTGGGGGACCCCCACTGGACAGCTCAGGTAAGGGGATTTGACACCGCCAACCACCACGCACTGCTTCCTGTCGGCCAAATAAGATTCAAACCAATTTAGGGCCTGGACAGAAAAATTAAATTTTGACAGCTTAGCCAGCAGTACCCGGTGGTTGACCGTGTCAAAGGCCCTTTTAAGGTCCAAAAAAACAGCTCCCACACAACTATTCCTGTCCAGGAAACATTTGGTTTTTTCTAAAAACATAGTTATGGCAGATTCAGTTGAATGGTGCGTCCGGAACCCAAACTGCATCGGATGCAATTGTGTGAGACCACTGTTGATGTGTTCTATTAGTTGAGTGGCTATCCATTTCTCCAGTATTTTGGAGATTACAGGAAGAAAACTGATGGGTCTGTAATTATTAAGTTCAGCTTTGCTTCCCGATTTAAAAATAGGGTTTATAACGCTCATTGTTTTTGTAGTCAGTTCATGTTCTGTTTTCTCCTCAGGTGTCTTCACTCTGACAGCTGTGTCCTGGTATGCTGCCAGAGTCATCAATGACTTCTACGACCCGCTTGGAGGAGTCAGGTCAGTAACACACATATTACATCTATCATTGTCAGTGATGATGATGATGATGATGATGATGATGATGATGATGATGATGATGATGATGATGATGATGATAACGTGGTATTCTGGTGCTGCAGGTTTGAGCTTGGCACTGGTCTGTACCTGGGCTGGGGGGCCTCTTGTCTGGCCATACTGGGAGGATCGATGCTGTGCTGCTCCTGCAGGAAGACCCCCCATGTCCGTCCTGCACGGTAAACCCACAGCACCACACATGAAGTACAGATGACCTTTATCATACAGACATTTTTACAGAATACTGTATTCTGATTGGCTGAAAGGTGTATTGCAGACACCCCATATGCAGAGGCAACAGTCCTTGCTGCAGTCGGCCCAGACTCAAATCCCACATCAGGCAGCCCTTTACTGCATGTTATTCGCCCGCTCTCTGCCTCCCCATTTCCTGTCTCTCAACTATACTATCAAATAAAGGCAAAACATGCCAAAAATATAAAAAATAAAAGGTGTTCAGTCAGATACAAACCAGAACTGACCTGTGGGAGAACTTTTCACAGCCCAGTGGGGTCATCAGAGCAGACGGACAGGTGCCTTACGGACTGAGGACAATGAGTGTGATATCAAATATGATGAATATTTTGGTGGAAGTCTAAACTGTTGTGCTGTTGAGTTGCTCTACCTTCTTCTAACTATCATCTCTGCACTGTTTGCTCCTGCAGCCAGTTTTCATACAACTACTCCACAACAAGTCGGGGACCCAGCATCTACAGAGCAACTCTGGCTTCAGACAACAGCAGCACCAAAGCTTATGTGTGACCGTCCCTGACACTGCTTCTTCCTGTCTGACTTACTGTCACAACTCAGACACACAAGCATCATAGTAATTCAGCAACATGTTGAGTTTAAAGAATCCTCTCAATTTTGGACCAAATCCTTTTTTTTATAAATACAAAATTTAAACAGTGTGAGTTTTTTTAATTAAAGAAATGTCAGTATGATTTTTTTGCCCAATCATTTTGTATTATTTTATATCAAATATATATATTTGCTGTATATTTACTCTTAAATTCTGTCTGTAAACCTCTGACTGACTTGATTTCTCTGTGGACAACGTCTGCTGGTCAACACTCAAGGACAAATTGGATGTCACCTCCAAAAATCTCAGCCACAAACAGCTCAGTCTGATGACGAATATCCTCTCCAGACTGCAAGCTCTGCTCTAATGAGAACACAGGATGCTTTGTGTGTAGTACATTTCTGAAGGATGGTTTCTACAATTCCTGACCTTCTTTGTATTAATATGTCATTTCATTTCTTTGAATGATCTCAATGCTTTATGTCTCTCACCTCATCTGGCACACTTGGATGTTTAGTTTTTCATGTGTTATTTCTTTATGTTCTTGATCTAAAGTGGTGGCTGGATATATGGTTGTGGGTTGTTTTGTTGCTAATGTCAAAATAAAATAAAAAGTTGAAAAAAATATTGGTCAGTTATTAGAACATTATCTTGTTTATTAGTGTTGATCTAAACTTTTCCTATGAAGACATTTTTATATGTCCATCTGTCTTTGACTATATATTTTTGTTTAGTCCCATTATCATGTATAAATATTCACATTTTCTTAAAATTAATAATTCATTTACATTAAATGTTTGTTACTGAACACTGGGGTTATCTTGAAATTATATTTGATGCAGTTCACCTCTGTGCCACTGGACGGCACCAGATCACTATCTATCATCATTACAGCACATCTGTTAAAAAGATGAACAGCTGCATCACAAAATATCTGGTTCTTGAAGATACTACAGACATAGAGACTGAAGAGACAAGCCACCTACAGCTCCCACGGTTCATTGCAGCAACAAATATCCAATCATAGAGCGTGAAATTTTGTCATTGAAGCTGAAGATGATGCTTTGTAGAAACCTGATCAAACAGTCAGTTGTCTATGTCAGATTCATTTCTGGCACTGAGTTTGGCATCAATCCAGCTACCGTGGGAACAAGTAAAGGTTTTAAATTTATATGGCTATTTGTATGGAGCCCAAAAAGGTGATTCAATGTTTTCAATCAAATTATGCTTGGTGAGATAATAAATGAGCCCAAACTGCCTCCTATTCACAGACTCTTCACAGAAATTGTGTGAAATGTTGTCATAATATGGCTAAAAAACAAACAACAGTTGACCTTTGACCCTTGTCCTGCAAAATTAAAAATCATTTGTGCCCAAATTAAAGAAAGTGTGTTGAAGTGTTACTGAGACATTAAGTCCTGGGGACAGAGGAGGACCAGTGACAGTCAGAGCTGCTGTCATGTTGTTTTTGGTTGCCTCTATGTCCTAAAAAGAATATGCTTCCAGCTCTGACATAATAAAATATAATGAGCAGCAATCAGCACTAATGTACACACAGTATGTAATCATGTAATCATGAGCCATGTTCTATGCTTTGTGGAGTGTGAAATGACATATAACTGAAATATGGAAACAAACAACAGTTTGAGATCTATATCTACAGTAGTTTACTGAAGGAACAACTTCTGAGTGAAAAACAAACATGGAGGGCAGCCCACCTTAAATCTCTATTTGGGGGCCACTGAGCAAACACATAGGTGGTCAAGGGCATGTGTTTAAAATTACTATTCTGAAGGAAAGTTAATAATATCTTGATGAAATCAGTGAAACAACAACAGAGCAACAGAAGACGACGACAAACAATGTCATGTCAATGTCATTGTTTCAGTCTGGGGACTAGGGCCCGTGAGGGGGGCGTGGGGGGCTTTCACATGTCTGTGTCCAGGGGCCGGTTGTGTCATAATCCATCCGTAATCAGTGTGTACAGTTTGTGGTTCCGGCAACTGGACCAATCATTAAGTCAAGGGTGTGGTGGTGGTGTGTGTGTGTGTGTGTGTGTGTGTGTGTGTGTGTGTGTGTGTGTGTGTGTGTGTGTGTGTGTGTGTGTGTGCGTTTTGTGTGTGGCTGGGGGCTGGGGGCTGAAAGGGGAGGTGGTCGGAGGAAGAGGAAAAGATGACCATTTCCCGCTCCAGCTAGAAAATAAAACAAACAGGAAACAGCTCCCAGAGCTCCCAGAGAGCTCAACAAGGAGCAAGTGGAAGTGGACACAACACCAGCAGACAGAGGAACAGTAGAACTCAGTAGAACCTGGTGAGCACAACGTCAGAGCAGAGGAGAGCAGGAGAGTAAAGGGCTGCAGAGAAACAGAGCAGAGCTGACCTGAGAACAGTAAAACCCTGTAGAGGAACATCAGGCCTGAGTGAATCATAATAGAGCCCAGTAGAACTCACTGTGGAGATTAAACAACCAGCACAAGAGCTGCTGACCCGGACTTACTGACATACACACACACACTGTTGCACACACGCATACACAGACACTAACGTGCACACAGACACTCCAACGTGCACACACACACACACACACACACATACTGTATGGATGCAGAGATGTCACAGTCGTGAGAAGTCGTGGATTATTTTTTCATTCTGCAAAAGAAGGTAAGAACCGCCTTGACAATCTCTGTCTCTCCCTCTGTCTCTCTCTCTGTGTCTGTCTCTAGTGTCACATTAAACCTTTAAAGTCTTCACATGAAAAGATCTAGAGAGAGGAAGTAAAATGTTTCCATGGATTCAGTGAGTTACACTGTCGGCAATAACCCCAGCCTTATTTTTATCCTGTATTTGGTCACCTGTGTGCACCTGTCCCTCTCACATCAGTATCTTTTCCTCTCCCACTCTCTCTTCTCCAGTATACTTTTTATAATAGAAAGTGTGCCAGTTGTACAAACAGCCCAGGTAATAATAATAAATCCAAATAACTTCTTTATTGTCTGCTGGCCTCCACAAGAAGCAGGTCTCACAATGCTCCACTTAGTTTGAGGCTGAGAAAGAATGTAAAAGGAGTTCATGTCAAAGCAATGTCCTCCCAACAGACAGTCAGAGTTTCAGCAGCTGAACTCACACACAAAGCTGTCCACAGTCCTGAAGTCCCAACTGTGCTTTTTGGCAGTGTTTCAAATATCATATTTTCTCTTGATAACATTAACAACCTTAATCATTTGTATACATTCATTTATATTCAGGATAAAATTATTTCTTAAAGTCTGGAACTGTGCGACGTCTGTCTGTCTGTGCTGCTGTTGAAAACCACTTTTGTATTCCCAAAGCAGCTTCAAGCTAAAGCAGCTCTTGACTTATTGATTTAGAGCGTGTCAGTCTTAACTTTAGGACTCATTTCTCTGACTGAGAGTCATTGACAAAACCACTCAGCACCAAAAAGAAGCAGCTAAGTGTAGGAGAAGTTCGTGGAGAGGACTCCTGACTCACTGAGAGCAGATCACAAAGAGCTGCTGTCGCTCCATGTCACCATGTTCTGGAAACCATCCATCATGCTGAATGACTACAGTTTCAGTTCAGTTCTTGAGTTTTTGCGCTGACATCAGCTGTAAAATGCTTTCTGAATAGAATACTGGCCCAGATGTCAGTGTTTCCAATGAGTTCTTACATGAAACAAAAATAAATGTGATTATGCATTTTAATGTTGTTGTTGTTGTTGTGTGTGTGTGTGTGTGTGTGTGTGTGTGTGTGTGTGTGTGTGTGTGTGTGTGTGTGTGTGTGTGTGTGTGTGTGTGTGTGTGTGTGTGTGTGTGTGTGTGTGTGTGTGACAAAGCATACAGTTGCCATGGTAAAAGTTGTCTCAATTGCTAAATACATATTTATCTTAACTCAACATTTACTGAAGTTTGGTATGCAGTTTGGATCCCATGCTTTAAACACATCACACAGTATATGAACCTGCTCATCCATTTCAAGCAACAGACATAATTGGCCTTTCCAAAATACTAGATTTAATTCTCACAAAAGCATGTCTGACAAGTCCCTTTGAGTCAAAAACTGTCCTTTTAACTTTTCCCATCAACCAGGAACTCCTTGGTGCAACTGTAATCAACTATGATGATGTCTCCTGCTTTCAGATTTCTCCTGATTACTGTCCACTTTCACCGGTGGAGCTGATCAAGCTGGGCGGGACTGCTGTCCATTTTTTATGAAGATGGATAGATAGTTGGATAGATTATTTGATTATTTTTGACTGCTGCCACAGAAAAATGGCAGGACTGAGCATGGGCAAACTGGGGCCAGTTGTCTGACATGACCCTGTCCGGTTGCCAACACAGCGCAAATTGAGTCTTGCCTTGTTTTATTGTTGTCTCAGAAATCTGAGTAGTGATGATCAACCAACATCAGATCTTCTCTTTAGGCCATGCACTGTGTTGAAACAAATCTTGGCTCCCGATCTGCCAGGGGCGTGTGGGTAGTTCATGGCTCTGTGATTGTCTCTTTTTGCTGCTCGGCATACTCGTTGCATGTTGTGCACCCTGCATCCCACATTCCAGGCCAGTATATGGTCTCCCATGCTTGTCTATGAGGCCTCGGCCCCGATGTGACTGCAGTGTAATCTGGTAAGCATTTCAGCATGTAGTGACTTGGGGATCACCACTCTCTGTACTCTAAACAACACTCCATTTTGCACACTTAACTCTTCTTTAACACGCCATTAGTCTCTGACAGCCCGCCCAATTTCATCCCTGACAGCTCGCCAACCTCTCAAGATAGTAACCTTCACAGCTTGCAGCTGACTGTCATCGTCTGTGTGTTGCTGCGTCCGTAGCAGTTACATTGAGGTACTCTGTGATATTTATGTGATCAATTACCAGCTGCTCGTCCACCATACTGCAGACTGTATGCTTCACATGCATAGCACCTGGGTGTCTGCTGAGAACAACCGCCCTCGTCTCGTCCATACAGATAATGATGGAAACCTCAGCACAGTGTTTGCCTTCCAAACACTGTGCTGAGGCATTCCTTCTCTATCTGCGCATAGTTTTGCTCCGTAGGTGTGAGTGTCCTTGAAGCAAAGGCAATCGGCTGTCCCGCCTGCATCAGACAGCAGCCCAAGCCATGCTGGCTGGAATCGCTCTGCACTGTGATGGGTTTTGACAAATCATAGTGTCGCAGCACTGCCGTCATTGTCACCAGCCGTTTTATCTCCCTGACAGCTGCCTCATGCTTTGGCAGCCAGTGCCACACTGTGTCCTTGGCAGAGGCTTGCATACTTCAAATAGCTGCAGAAGAAACTTAGCCAGGTAAGTGACGAAACTGATAAGTCTTTGCACACCCGTGACGTCAAATTGGGTTGGCATGTCCAAAACAACTCCAATATTCTCTGGGCAAACTTTGAGACTAATATAATATGTGGCCATGGAAACACAACTTGGCTACTTTAAACTTAATTTTCTTGACACTGAGCCACAGTTTGACTTAATCAGCTTAGCATCATGGTCTTTGACTGCCTCGTCCTCACTGTTGCCACAGCCTACAACAAGAACATCGTCTGCTATAGACTGCCACTGACACATCAAATGGAGCCCTCAACCATCTCTTCTGGCTCCAGGGGGTCCAAAAGGTGGTCAGGAGTCCACTGGCTTCATCCAGCTTGCGCTGCAAAAAAGCACCAACCATTGTGAACACTTCGGCTTTGGGCAGCTTGTAGAGCACATCCTCCAGTCTGGGCATGATGTAGGCACCTAGTTGAGATGGTGCAGCCGTCAAGATATGCGCAGTTTTTCTGGTCTTTTGACGATATCCATATTACTGATCCAGCCCTATGGGCTCACTGATTGATGTCATGCCCTTCTGCTTTGTACCTGGCCAGCTGAGCCTTCACAGCTTTCTTCATGGCCTGGGTAACGTAACGTCCCTGTTATGTGGTGCACACTGCACCAGCTGAACTCTCTGGAGAGTACCTCCACTGGACGCGTGAAGACATCTTAGTATGCTGTGATGACTGCATTTCTGGAGAGAGGCATGGTGAGACTGTTGTCCACCGCGTTGAGTCCTTCTACTCTAAGCTTCTCTGGGATGGTGAAGCGAATGAGCCCCATCTCTGACATGGACCCTGACAGAAGTGACAACTGCCTACAATTGTAAAATGATCCGGCTTTCTTGTGTCCATTTGTGTCAGCCACCGCTGCCATTTCCGGTCTTGGTTTGTCGCAAGAAGCAAGTATGGTAGAAGGAGAGGGAGATGGCTGGAGTCCAGGTCAAACTAGACGGCTCTGGAAGCAAGGTGTCATTGGAAAACAGCGCCGATCACTTCATGAGTTTTGGCTGTAACTCCATGGAATCAGCTCCCTTTACCTGGGGCTGTCAGACTCTCTGTTTTCCGACCTGTCTGCTCCCAACTGTGGAGCTGTTTCCACCACCTCCAGTGACTGGAATACGCCAGTGCTGTGGAAGGAATCCGCATCATCTTCGCACTCTGTGCAGGCTCCAGATTTTTTGTTCTTCATTTGAGCTTCTAATTATTAAAGTTGGTGAAAAATCCCTTTTACTGTACCTTTATCTACCATCTGCCTGGCACAAATGGCTCATTTGAAACTGACTTCACTGACTTTCTGTCCACTATTCTCAAGCTATCCAGATTTTTCATCGCTGGTGACTTTAATATGTTGATGATGTCTCCGACAATTTTGCCTCTAGCTTTATTAACATAACCTGATTCAACATGAATCAACTCATACAGACAGCGGAGGGCACACACTGGATCTTGTTTTTACTCTGGGTTTGAGTATTGACTGTGTACCCTCTGAGGATATTTTTATTACTGATCGTAACTGTATGTTTTTTGATTTGTCCGTTAATCTCGATTCCATACCCTGCAAATGCATCATCAGCTCTCACATCCTTAACCATCTCTTTACTGGAAAGTTCTCTACTGCTTTCTATTTTTACTCTGCTGTGGACAGTGACATTGACACAACGGTCCACTCTTTTAATGAGCACTGCCTTTCAGTCCTGGATGAGATGGCCCCTATTATAACCAGGCGAGCCCCCGTGATCAAGTCCTCCCCATAGATAAATTACACTATTGGTTCTGAAAGGGTCAAGCAATTATGGAAATTCTCTCAACTACAACTACGTGTAAACTATCTCTATTTATTTGAAGGAACTTTTGTTGTCTTTTGATAAGGCAGAAGGAATGTGCATTGATGTTGAACAGTGTTACCTGGAACTACACTGAAACACTTCCTCACTCCAAACCAACAACTAATACCATATGACCACAAAACAAACTGTCAATGATAAATGGCGCTTACAGTGACTGAATTCCTGACCTGTACATAAAAGTATCTCCTGTTACCACTGACTGTTTCCTCAGCTGGGTGTGTGTACTGACTGACAACTTCCTCTTAAAACCTGTGTGTGTGTGTGTGTGTGTGTGTGTGTGTGTGTGTGTGTGTGTGTGTGTGTGTGTGTGTGTGTGTGTGTGTGTGTGTGTGTGTGTGTGTGTGTGTGTGTGTGTGTGTGTGTGTGTGTGTGTGTGTGTGTATGCATGTCCATGTCGATGTGTGTGTGCCTGTGTGTGTGCTGACAGACTGATACAATAAGGGTGAGTTCAGGTCATTAATACTACCCGCTCAGTCAGTACAAGTCTGGTCCAAACCCTGAATCACTGTGCTGCTACTTACTGAGAAATCCTGCCAAGGTGAGCCCTGTGCATGCTGGGTGTAAGTTATCATGCCGTGAGCAATGCAGTCAGAGCCTGCTTCCTGTTTTAGTAACACAACATCCAATCCCATCAAAAAGAATTGTAATACCAGACAGAAAACTGCAACGGCAACAACAACAACAACAACAGAACAAAACTGTTACAATATTCAAAAGCCAGACACAGAGTCTGATCTGGATCAGTGAATCTACTACGCCCTGATCCCTGTTTTCATACGTTTTCCAATGGCGAGTTCATTGCAGAGTTTTGTCCAAGATTTGGTTCTGGTCAGTCAGGGCAACTGTTGCATACAGTAGTAGGCTATATCTAAACATTAAAATGTGCTGCCATGTACAGAATCACAACTAGTCATCGTAACCAATGAGAGAAACATCAGCTCAGCTAAGGACCCTCCTGTACTGTGACTTATTCATCTCAACTCACATCTCCACAAACCACATTTACGAAGCAGTAAATGTATCGTAATAAACACTTCATATCCTGTAATATACAATAATCTACTCTATTACTACTAATTTGAAAGGAGGCACACTGTTAATTTATTATTGAAATGTTCGGTTATCATTAAAATGTGTTTGTACAGGAGCTCACAGGCAGAGCAGTTGTTGTAATAAATCCCGTATTCATTCAGCTTATTGGTCTCAGACCATCAGCAATAACAAAGATATTTCAAGTCAGATCAAATTTCATCTTCCAAAAGCTTCTTTTTTTTTATCAGACAGTAAAGCACCACAGACACAGAGACAACACTACCGAGACGCACTGATCGGCTGGACATGGCAGGTGCTGGGCAGGGTCTCCCCCTCTGTTAGAACAGTGCTGAGTGACAAACAGGCATCATCTAGATGGATAAACTGACAACATATTAGGAGTCTTCATGGCCTTAACTTTCTTGCCTGAAAACAATCAAAACTTTATGAAATTAAATTAATGGTAAGCATTGCTTGGAAAATTGAGATGCATGATGGGTGATGCCATGACGTGGCTCTACTATGGCTCTCTGGCCCATGGAAAAGCAAACCAGCTCTAGCTCCAGCCCAGAACTAGCACCAGGTTCATCTTGGTGGAGAAGGGTATACGTGATTCTTTCCTTTAAATGGGCTGGTACGCACCAGTACACAGGACAGGCACCTCTGTATATTACTGCTCAGCATAGCATCACTGAACCAGCACTTCTCACCACGGCTCCACTTAAAGCACCACCCCTCACTGTTCAGGATGAGAAGAAGAAATCTTCTTTTGTTTTTTTGTTGTTGTTTTTTAAAGTTAAACATGTAACAGCACAGAACTCGAACCAATGAGCTCTCAGACTGTTGAGACTCCTCTGCAGTTTACTGAACCAGTCACATTAGTGTCTGATGTTGTACCTTTGCCTCTTGGGGATGTGTGTGGGGGAGAGAAAATGTGAGGAGTGTGTGGTTAAGAGGAAAATATAGAAAAGAGGAGAAGTGGATTGAGAAATAGCAGAGTAAATACTCTTTATCAGTGCTGTGGACAGAATGATTTACATCATCATCTTTTCTCTTTTCCTGCATCTCACAGAAACAAAACACTTAACTTTCACAGCTCTTAATCAAACATGAGTCAGGTGAAAGACTGGAAACCTGCAGTCTCACCAGATGACTGTGGTTTGTCCTTTTGTGTCCTCTTAGAAAAATAACAGCTGTTATTTTAGACCCACGTGAAGTGTGGTGTGTAGTGTAGAGCGCAGCCTGCACCACAGAACTGAAAGCAAACGGCAGAACTTTGTGTTTTGATTCTGTCTGTGAGCACCCTGAATATGAAACTTAATTCAACCAGTGACAGCAGCAAAATCAGACTTCTCCTTTTCTGACCCACTGACCCAACACATACCCACTTTTGATAATTTTACAGCTGCTGATTCAGCAACACAACTCTCTACTCAGCATGTATCTAAGTTTTCTCTTTTCACAGTCAAGGGTCACAGACAGTCAGCACTGCAGTAAGTTCTGCCTTTTGTGGTTATTGAAATCATTCACAATATGGAGACTGAGATCATCTGAACCTTTTACAGTACACAATGTGGCACTGAAAGTCAAGCACAAAGCCACAAATACTTATATTTGTAATGTTGTGTTATTGTTTGTCACACATTTGAATTGGGCATTTAAATCAAGTTTTATATCGACTTTAACTTTGTATTTATTTGGGTTCTGGTTTACTCTTTAGAAACATGTTTGTGGTTGAAACAGAGGAAACAGAACAGGCGAACAGGTGACCAGGTTGTTACAGAACCAAGATAACAATCTGTTCTCACAGTTGTGCTGTTCATTCATTCAGTTTGGCCCCTTGGGTTTGTGGATGAATATCTGAACAAGGACACACAACCACAGAACAATGTTGTTGTCTCCAATCTGAAAGAGCTTGCTCTGATGTAGGAAGGTTGGGGGCTTGTTACATGTCAGTGTCCCAGGGTCTGTTGTCTCTTCATCTGTCCATGGGAACATTAGGACAACAAACCTCTTCCAGCATGAAATGGTTTAGATTTAGAAGTGTTTTTTCTAGAGTTACTCAACGGGCTCAGAGTTGAGTAACTGTGGTGAGTCTGTGACCCTGGAGGATTCTGCTGGAGACAACAGTGTGTGTGTGTGTGTGTGTGTGTGTGTGTGTGTGTGTGTGTGTGTGTGTGTGTGTGTGTGTGTGTGTGTGTGTGCATGTGTTTGTGCGTGCATGTTTGTGTGGGGCAGAGATTTGACAAGAGATAAGAGAGATGAAGGGCTGGACTGTGGCCACAAGCCCACGCCGGCACATTTCAAATCAAAATTAATTCTGATATCTTCAGAGAAGTAAGAAAGGATGTTTGTGTGAAGGTGAACTGAGCTTCAGATCAATATTGTTCTGTGGAGGCTTCATGTTATACACTGTTGTATTCAGTTAGATCTTTGACCTGACACGCTGTTGTAGAGGGTGGTTGATGTTGTCTCAGATGTCCAGTATGTTACACTGCACGTGTCTCTCAACAACAGTCCTGAGTGAGTCCAGACTCCTGCCACAGTGACAGTCCCAGTCTTTTTAGCTGTGTTGTCTAGTCTCCTTGTGTTCAGGTCAGACCTGCTACTGCTCCAGCAGACTGCAGCATAAAACAGTTCAATGACCATCACTGTCCCTCAGACACAGTCACGCAGCCTGAGTGGTTGTCTTATCAGTTAATCCACAATCCAGGACCTGAAGCAGGTCACCTCAGTCCCTTTGAGTGTTAAATGCACTTTTCCCTCCCTCTGATAAAAATTCTGTAGGCTATTTGTTTTTGCACCTCTTCATATAGTATTTATGTATTTCAAATGTATAAATTTTTCTGCCTGCCACTTGGAACAGTAGTGGCAGTGGGGGCCAGCCAAAGTTTGTTAAAAAGAAGTCAGTCAGTTGTTGCTCAGTGCTTCATGACAAAAATGTCAGAAACCATTATGTCTAATGTTAATGTTACTAAGTTGGCAACAGTAAAAAGGCAAAGCTCCTGCTTGCCTTTTTCTCAACAGAAACGTAGCGAAAAAGGGTGATTTTCTGCCTCGGCGCTGGTCTCATATTTGGGTTTAAGTAAATATTTTGGAAACCGTTGCAAGTTAAAAACAGGAATCCCTTCTGCTTGTCTCAGAAAATCTTTCAATGGGCAGAAGGAAGGTATCTGGCCAAGCTCAGAGGCTCACAGTTCAAACAAGTGAACAAGGTTGTCTACAACTGCGGAAAAAAAATCATGTGTGTAGAAAGTAATTTGTGGCCGGGAGCAGCGTGTAAGAAGAAACATGTCAGTCCATTTTAGACAACTTCTCCCACTCTAGCCGATGATGTCACCTGCTCTAAGCCCAAACACTCTATGCAACAAACACCCATTATGATCTCAAATGTCTCCAAAAATAATCATCGTCATTGAACACTGATTGATCAAGAACATCAAAACATGGAACAATCCATAAATATGCAAGACGTGTGTCTGTATTTTAAAGTGTAAATGGAGTCTGTAGGTGAAAGTATGCCAGAGCAGTAGTCGTTTGCAAAAGTCCAATAATTTGTTCTTTTTCTGACTTATGTCACAAAAAAATGGTAGAGAAAAGTAATAGCACCCTGAGAGGGTTACCCTCTTGCCCCAATAAATGTAAAAATACAAAAATTGTCATGTTTGTTTTTTGATTATTTGGTTATTTATTTCAAGATTTTTCCAGTTCAGGGTCGTGTGTGACTCAGGGCAAGGTGACAAGGGTTAGTGTGTGTGTGTGTGTGTGTGTGTGTGCATTCCTGTGGCTGAGAGTCACCAGTCATTCAGCTGGTAAACACACATCTCACAAAAGAGCTGACACAATACTCAAAAGAGCTGACACAATACTCATTAACTCTACTTTCAACACAGGTCAACACACACACACACACACACACACACACACACACACACACACACACACACACACACACACACACACACACACACACACACACACACACACACACACACACACACACACATTAATAAGTTAAGTTCCCTGTTGAATGAAAAGTGACAGATTTAAAGGATTGGCAGAAAAAAAGAAAGAAAACACAACCATCAGAAAGTTGTGGACCAGGCCCTGGACCCAGGAGGGGCTCTGGTTTTTCTTCTGGAGCACGGCCAGGGTATCAGAGCTATGAAACACTCCCAGATGTCCAGTTATAGAAGGTAACAGAGTCTTACTGTAACATAAACCTGACAAAACTGCCCCATGTGGATGTGAGTGAAACAGGAAACATTTTTGCCTGTAGTAAAACAACATTCCCACAGTTTAGACCAGTTAAAATCACAGTAACAATACTGTCCAGACAGACTGTGGAGAAAGCTGCAAGTGCTGCAAGGGAATGCTCCACAGTCATTGAACCTTTAGTCCTTTTTCTTCTCATTACAGTAAAAACACAAGTGGAGGGTGTCGTTCAGTCTGAAGCTGTTCTTATCAGCACAGTTGTAAAGAGTGGTTATCTGAGTGACTGAAGCCTCCTCCTCCTCTGACCCCTCTCATCAACACAGAGCTGCTGCTTTTGTTGTTGGTCCAGTCTGGGATTGTTGTAGCTGAAGATGCAGGTCAGCAGTTTGAGAATCACTCAGACCGACAACATGTCACAGTCACTGTGGTCACAGTTGTGCTCATTTTGATATTTGATGTGTGAACATTAACCGAAGCTCCTTACCTGGATCTGCTGCTGCCGCATGATTGGCTGATTGGATAGCCTAATTACCCCGATGAGCAGGAGCACAGTATTCTCCCTGTTGCTTTCACATCTTACTGGTTTGGCGCAGACCTTCAGATATTTTCAGTTCACCATAAATCAAAATTGTGAAATTATTGGACCATGCTCCAGTAGTCCATACCTCATATAGGCTACCTAATTATTTGGTAACAACAAACGTTATTACAGCCATCTTACAAAAAAAGAGTTAGGCCTAAATTCTAATCAAAGCCTTCAACGTGTTTCCATCATCAATACAAGGCAGAAATAATCTCAAGTTACAAAAACAGATCGTTTTTTGTTTGTTTGTGTTTAAGAATGTCCACGTTTCATATGTTCCATCAAAATCTCTCTGAATTCAAATCAACTCTGTTGAGCTGGTAATGCGCCGCTCCCTTCTTGATGTCGACATTTCCGACTGCGCCTGAAGGCAGCATGAGCGGTCCACCCGGCGCCTCCCTGCTCTCTCCGATGGTCGAGCAGAGAGAGAGAGGGACTGATCGACACTCTGCTCTGCTCCGTGACGGTGCGACTCTCCCCGCCGCGTCTGACGCTTCAGCCCGGTTTCTCATGACGCCTTGATCCGCTGCTCCGCCACCATGACTCCGTGCAGTAAGTCAACTGTTTTAACTCGGTGCACACCTGCACACATTTGGAGTTTTATGAGGTCAAGATAAAATAAAAAAAGAAAAAAAAGTAAAGAAGTTAAACGTAGAAGGTTAAACACAGCACAAATTTTATATTTTTCAGTCATAAAAGCAGATTGATCAAATATATCGTTTATTGTTGGTGTGTGTTGGAGAATTTAGCCTATAGGTTACTTCTTCAACTGCTTAATCCGCTGATATAACAACTCTATAACATGTCAAAGTGAGTTTCTAAAGTCCAAGTTGGTTCAGGTCTCTCTTCAAACCTCACAAACATATTACCAACTAAAAACTGATAACAGAAATCTTCACACATGAAAAAGCTGAAACTGAAGATTTTGATGTGTTTTTTCTTGGCTTTTGACTTTGGAGGAACAATCAACATTTGATTAATCAAACTTCTCTATGAATCAGCTGATCTGACTGATTAGTAGTAGGCTAGAAATCCTCAGATGTGTCTGAGTATAGGCTACCTGATTAGATTCGCTGTCTTGTGTGGAAGTTTGATCTGCTGCAGGACTGGGCTCAGGTGTGTTCAGGTGTGAAGGACAGGGGAGGTCAGATTGCAGATTCATTGACACTGAATGATTCTGGTAACCGTTAAACCTTCGTTTGGTCTCTCAGGCCTTGTTCAGAAGCCAGCCCAAATATCCAATTTATTGCAAATCTGATCAGAATTTGGTAATACTGTATATCATATGCTGATTTAGTAAAGTTGCATATCTATTGCTAATTTACCTAGTGCTGGTCTGTGAATGCTGCTGAAGGTCAGACACATGGGAACACATGTAATTGTCCTGAGTCACATAATGGCAGAGGAGATCATGGGGAGGAAGAGGAGGAGGAGGAGTTAGACTTCAGATATCGGATATTGATTGAATTCCATGCCAGTGTGAGATGACAGGGTGTTGAAAATTGAAAATTGGTGAAGTGATGATGAGAAGAGAAGCTGCAGTTAGAAATGTTAACACGTGATAAACTCTGGGTGCTGTCTGAATAACAGGAGTCATCCTCAGATTGTTGACTGACCTCAACTGATTTGTTTGTGTCCACAAAGAGTTTGTGTTGTCTTGCAGCTCATGCATCTCTGGCATGTGGCTTCATTCAAGCCTAGGCTGTCACACGGCAGTGCTGCATTCACTGACACCGACTGCAGCTGGACTTTAAATGCTCCAGAGTCTGTCCATCCAACATCTTTTTTTCTTTTTTTTTCCACTTTCTCAACTTTTCTTTATTACTTCACCTCTCTAATTTTAGAGGGTAAAATGAGGGGTGAATGTAATGCCCCCCTGCCCTGCCCGCCCCTCACCTCAATTAAGACCAACAGGTGGAACACAATTCAGAATTTACTCTAAGATGAAGGGGGCAAGGGAGAAGTGAGAAGTGAGAATTCATCACCTCCATACTATTAATTGTGGTCAAACCATCATGGTTCAACCAGTCATGTCCTGTGAGAGAGGAGCTGCTGCACAACGCCTCTTTTAACGGTCATATAGCAACATGCTAGCTATTTTTAAAGCTCCTCAGACTGTGGCTTCTTGTTTTGTTGTGGCATTTTCCACTACAAGAGGTGACATAACAGGAAAAGTGAGCAGCTGCTCTAACCCAAGGTTTCCATAGTGCTGGGCGATTTGAAAATCAATCAAATCCATATCATGACTAACTGAACATTTAAATTCAATTACATGTTCTGTTTTTAGCCCTTAGTTCACTGACAAGGTTTTTACTATAACATGCTCAACTATTCTAGCTGGATATTTTTTCTAATGAAAGAGTACTCTAATCTTCGTTACTTTAAAAAATGATTGAATGAGACAAACGCAAATTAAATATTTATGGTTACTAATTGAACATTTCAGTTTTAATGTAAAAAGTAGAAAATACATGTCAGTCTCTCTATCTCTTTTTGAGCCTTGCCTTGCAAGTGCTGAAACAGATTGATGGTATTATCTTTAGTTGCTGGCTTTTCTTTGTTCAGTGTTGTCTTCACTAAAGCCAAAATGTGTCTTAATGATGGACACAGAGTTTTTCTTACAAGCTGCAGGAGTTACTCAGTGGACTTGGTGCTTGGAGTTCTCCTCCATGTTTTTTGCTTCTGTGTTTCTATTAATTAGTCCCAAATGTATTGTAATTCTGCACAACTCTGGCCCTTTGTCAGCTCTGCAGGGTCCTCCTCCACCTTGTGGTTCTGGTCCTGTGTGGGGACTGTACTGGACCTGAACCTGAATATGTTTCTTGTCAGACCGAAAACCTCAAGCCTCTAACCCCATATTGCTCATCACAGAGATCTGTACAGACTGTAATACAAATTAGTTAAAATGTGAGAAAATGTGTGAAAATAGTGAGATGTTCCCAAAAAGCTCAAGTGAACATGTTCAAATAGCAGTTGTAAATATGCAATACATAATATATAATATATATATTCTCAGACAAAAACTGATGTTGTCTGTCACTCTTTCTCTAACACACACACACACACACACACACACACACACACACACACACACACACACACACACACACACACACACACACACACACACACACACACACACATGATTAGACACTGGTCAAAGTTTTAGTGTAATAAAACAGACACACCCTCACTTTATAGCTAACTGACAGGATACACAGCCCTAATTCCAACTCAACTACAATGAATATACAAACTTTCAACATGCCAAACTAAACACCAGTAGTCTTATAGTAGCTATTTCTCCAAAATGTGACACAGGACAGACTGAGAGATTGTGGGTAATGTTGTTCAAGCAAAGAAAAATCTAAACTGTTGTAAGGTTGATTTTTGTCATTGTTGTGAGTTGAATACAGTTGATTATTCCTGTCAAAATCAGGAAAGTTAGAGTGGAGGACTTTCTCCAGGACTGAGTTCAGATTGGACCTAGGTCCAGTGTTGATCTCTCAATTTTTACACTACATTTATGAGCCTCAGATTTGTTTAATCAGGATCCAATCATTAGATCTGGATCTGGATGAAGACAAGTAAAACTATCAGTAGGTTTTCTACTTTGACGCTTCGAGTTTGATTTCTCCTTATCTGAGGGAGTTACTTAAGGGCGTTGCACAGAATCTCTCTTTTTTCCATAGTTATGGTAAAAAGATGTAATTCTATGGACATTTTACAGCCTTAATGCAACTTTTTCCATTGAAACTGTTTGGTGCTAGCATTAAAGGGGAGGCAGCAACAATAAAAGAGGGCACAACTACACTATCCTCCTGTTCAGATCCTGACTTGAAGTGATTCTTTAAGATAAGGAGAAAACTTTGACTAAAGTCAGGTCAACATTTAACTTCCACTATTTTTATTGTAAGGGAACCTTAACTCAGGCTCTCAACTTCTGCTTTTCCTTTTTTGTGTAGGGGTCAATGACGTGATGCAACCCAATGTCAAGTGGTGTAACTGATATTTCTTTCATAAAAATCTAAACATATACAGGAAAATATATCGGGACTGATGTGGAATAAGTGAAATTCACTTTTGCAATGCAACAATATGTTTCTTGACATATTTTACATAATTTATCACACATTATTTTGGAAAAAAGGTGTGTTTTTAGGATATGTCCTGCTCAGTATTCCCAAAATGTATTAAAATTTAAACATACAGACACAGAAAAAAATGTATTTCAGTTAAATATTTTCAGAAGAAAGTATATTTTTTATTAGTACACTTAAATCCGCTGTAGGTGGATACAAATACTTTCATCATTCTTTTGTTACATCATCTGATGACATTTTAGGGGCATTTCAGTCTTACTTTTGTTAAAAATGGTTCAAATGTAGGCTACATTTTAACAAATCTGATGCATGCTTTTAAAACAATTTTTAATTGAATTTCTGAATTGCGCTTGTCACTGACCCGTAGACATGGACCCATGTGGAGCTGTGACAGATACAAACTTGACTTCCAGTCAGTTTAAATGAACAAAGTTGAGCTTCATGTGAACTAAGTGTTCTCCATGGCAGATGTGAACTCTCTCAGACTCAACAACCTTCATTAGGGTACTGCTGCTCAAGTGTTTCACTGCTTCCTGTCTCCACTGCAGCCACACCCCCTCTTTAGGGGAGAGATAATATTACATTTTTCTGAGCAGCTGTTCTCCCCCACACATTCTGCTAAGGCAGCAGTTTTAACTTAATGAAAGACAGATGCAGTGTAGGTAACTGACCGTGCTCAGAGCAGGCTCTTATCTGAAATCATAGCTGGATTATGTGATAACCGGTGATTTGATGATCAGCCCTTAAATCATTTGAATCCACAGTGGAGTTCTGCAGATTGAGATTGATCAGTCAGTCAGTCAGTCGGGACCTGCTCAGTTATTCTGGTGGTGCCCTCATCATTCCTCAATATCTGTCATCAGCCTGCAAGCAAACTTATGCAACCAGCTGTATTATTACAGGATGTGATGGTGCAGTCTGTCCTCTGCGTGTCCTGAATGTTAAATACCTGCAAAACCCTTTTAACTTTCTCCATATGTGAAGAAGAAACTCTGACCAACAGATAGAAAAGAGAGAAAGCTCTGTGATCAGTCATGATGGTGGATCTGTGATGTTCAAGAGGTAAACAGAGGTAACACAGCCCTGCTCTGATTTAATCTGCTTTAGATGGCTGTGTTCCCTCTGTCCCCTGCTCCTTTCATCGTACAAAACTTTTGTATTTTCCTTTTGAATTAAACCTCTTTCTTGCTCTTTTCAATTTACAAATGTTCACAATTCACATGTAGCAAATATTAGGTAATAAAAAACAAACAATGAAATAGATTAAAGCAGACAGATTTCTTAGTGTATTATACAGACTGTCGTCTATTGTGGATGTGTGCAATAGACTGACCGGTGACTCTAAATTGCCCATAGGTGTCAATGTGAATGTGTGAGGTTGTTTGTCTCTATATGTATGTAAGTATGGATGGATGGATGGATGGATGGATGGATTGATGGATGGATGAAAGGACTGAGATATGGGCCCCAAATCTTCCTTAAAACATCGACTATTAGCTCTGTGGATAGGATGCTCATATGAAGCCACTTTTTAGCCACCTTTACTCTGTTCATTAAAACTAACTGACACTCTTTTTACCTCCAATGCCTTAACACTACTCTGCTTCCTGTTATGAAGGATAGTTTCAGTTTCAGTTGCCCTCCCTAGCATTTGCCTGAGTTTTTGTTGCATCTCTCCTCTCAAAAAGATACAGTGTTTCTGTAAGTCCCATTAAAAGATATTTAGAACTATGCTGATTAGTTGAATGCACACTATGGACATCATCCTCTCAGTCCTCCTCCTTCTCGTCCTCCTCCTGACTGCTGCTCTGACTCAGCCGTCTGGACTGTGATCACACAAAACAGATAATCAATCATAATGGACCAACTCCATCTAGACCAGACCTGATGCAGAGGTGGCTGATGGGACTTTGGAGCCATTTAAGTTCTTCTTTATCAGAGCAGGTCAGCTTTTATCAATCATCTACTCTGCTGCTTCTTGACTGGAAGCAGTCAGTCTGAAGAGTGTGACTCATCAGTGTGGGGCTGAACGTTTCAGTTTATTGACTGCTCAGGTGTCA
This sequence comes from Trachurus trachurus, assembly GCF_905171665.1. Taxonomy (NCBI): domain Eukaryota; kingdom Metazoa; phylum Chordata; class Actinopteri; order Carangiformes; family Carangidae; genus Trachurus; species Trachurus trachurus. Next base: position 22,519,147 of record NC_139892.1, on the reverse strand, counting down.
CTCTACCAACCTTCCTCTAAATCTGCTGGAGTAGCCTAGTGCTTTGTGATTAAAGGAGTAGAAATGACTCCTACAATGTAAGGTTACAGTTCCAGTGTTACTGGGTGTCTTTACTCTGTGTTTTTATTTTTGATATTTGTTAAATAAAGTCCCTGGCGAGTTTGTTTAAGAGGTGACTTGTTCTGTTTGGAAAACAGCTGATTTGATCTCAGCTGTGTCTGTGTCCTCTATCCGTTTCTTACACTGCAGTGTAGCTATGAGGAAGTTTTGCTAGTGCTGTATAGCTAATGCTAGCATTAGCAGCTGTTTGGGCTTACTTCATTGCTTTTATCTCCAGAGGTGGACAGAAACAGTTGCATTGCCTCTATCTGCTGTCCTACTGAAGCTAGCATGCTAACTGGCTAGGGCTGTCTCATCACTTTCTGATAGAGTAGGCCTACATCTAATGTCTTTAAACAGCTCGTGTCAAGTGGCAATGACTAACACCTACTCCCAGCAAGAAACCACAAATCAGCAGCAGAGAAAACTCATTTGCTCAAGTGTGAGGTTCAATAGCACAGAAAGAAAATAGGCTACTCCAATAAAAGTTTTTTACCTGACTAAAAACACAGCTGCATGATATTCAGTGTGTGTGTTTTTTTATTTTTTATTTTTTAACTTTGTCCCTCTCAGCAACCTTTGCAGAAACTCTTCAAAGTAAATTCACAGTCACTTGACTATTATATTTTGGTTGGCAAAGGTCAAAGTCACTGTGACCTCACAAAACTCAAGAATTCAAACACTAGCCTACTTAAGAGCAGCTGGAATAGTTTTAAAATACAGTGTTTTGTTAGCACCTGTATATGGCCGCCGTGACAGCAGCACCGTGCTGTTGGCTGATGAAGTGGTAGCTCTGTTTCTCAGCAGTGGTTCTGTTGTGGCTGTGTCCATCAGTGAGCGTCGTTATGAGCATGTGTGTGTGTGTGTGTAAACCTACACATTTCACTATCCACAGCTGTGGAGTATCTCACTGCTCCACTGGACCTGCCCGCAGTTAAAAGTTCGTCCCATTAAGGTTTCACTCACTGGTGACACAGGAGTTGATAGTTACTCTTGCCCCATCCCACTCCCACAAAAATACTGCTGTCATGTCTATCCCATAGTCTTCAGGCATAAATTAAGAGATGCCGTGAGAACTTGAAGCTCTTCTGTTACTGTTTTCTCTGCTTATTCATATTTCTCCTCAATCCAGAATGCAGCAGACAGGACATCTCCCACCTAGACAATGCCCCCATATTTATAACAAGTTCCTTTGCAGCATTGATACAATCTGTCTCTCTACAACAGCAAAGGGTTTTACTGTAGCTGCACGTGTGAGCAACTTTATTGGCAAGACTCCATGGCCTCTGGCAATTTGCATTTTGTGAAAGATGTTATTTTTTTGCATGTCTCCCAGCAGGCCACTTGTCCCTGACTCTCTTAGTTGATGAGAATTTTACATGTGTTGCAAACTGTGTACGTCTGTTAATGCCGTCACTTTTCATCCTCAAGAACTTGTTTAAAACTCCTGGCTTCCCCAAGAGTGTTGACAATAAAATTCAAAGATCACTGTCCTTCACCCTCCATTGCAACACTGTCTTTCCTGAATCCAAATCCATTGTTGTTGATAGTATTGTTTTTCGCAGCTGCACCAAGTGTTCATGTAAACACAGCACAACTGGTCGGGTGGCGGCCGGCAACCAACCAGCCGCCAGAGCAGACAGGGGATAATAAAAAAGGTGAGGGAATGACAAGTATTATGTTCTTCCATCGAGTGTTTTCCCTGTCTTGTCAGCAGTGGTTTTGTTGTGGGTGTGTTGATGAGCAGTGATGAGTAGTTGAATTACTCCCATCCCAGGGTTCCCATCGGAAAATTTGTCCTCCTCTAATCCAGAGGTCAGACCAGCAGGATAATGTTCAGAAAAGTGACATACCAAATCAGTGCCACTTTATGTAATGTGACGACCATTAACAGAGACATGTCACGTCAGTCCTTCCTTTAAGTTATGGGACCTCATAGAGAGAAGAGCTGAGTGATGAGCTGTGACTGTTCATCACTGACCTCAGTCTGCAGCTCTATAGCAACTTTACTGGCAGAGAAAAGGAGTTCATCACATTACCATTACACCACTTACCATTCCTGTGCGTGTGTGTCTCTGTGTGGAAACATACTGTAGCTGCTGCCTTGTTCACTGTCTGGTTGTACATGGTAATTGTTGCACTCTTTAAGGGTAATTTTCAGAATGACTGATCAAACCATATTAAAGTTCACATTTACACTGGCACTGTCAGATGTGCTTTAACCGGACTGGGAAGAAGAATAGAGTTTAGCTATTCAACAATAACCATCATCCTCATCCTAAACATAGATGGAGACCCATAACCACCAACAACTGGACTGAAGTCAACAACCTCTTTATATTGTGTTTCTTTTGTGGCTTATGTAGTAGATGGCCAGTTCAATCCTCTCCAGTCACAGTGTGTGAATATGGAAGAAATATCAAAAACACTCTCTGTTTAGGGTTCTGTGAAACACTTTGGTCAATTAGGCCGGGGTAGTGCAATATACGTGCAGTCCACCTTGTTTGAGTGTTTGGGGGTTGAGAGTGTTTGTATGCTATTTATTATTTAGTTACGTTTGTCCTTCACAATCACCACATATTCAACTGTTGAGGCAGTTTTTTTTTTGTTTTTTTTTATCTCTGTGACAACTGCACATGCAAGGAAATCGTCCATCATGTTGTACAGTGTGTGCTCTCCTCCAGTTGTATAACAGATTATCATGGAGTCATGAATTAGACTCAAACAGAACAGAGTGATAAAGTGTGAGCCAGAAGTCAGTGATCAGCTGTCAGCTCCTTTTATTAAATGATTCCTGTTTGTATTTTTAAACGTCCTGACTGTTCTCACTGTTTCCTCCAGCAGACATATATCATCTGATTATCTATACACTCATTAGTCATGAAAGACACACACACAGACACATACTCACAGTCACACTCACGCACTCACACACTCTCTCTCCACCCATGCTCGAGGTCAAGGCTGTGGGCTGGGCCTCCTTCTGATTGGATATCTGCTTCTCTTCCTTGTTTCCTGTTTGCGTGTTGTGACGTTGAAAGGTCACAACCTCTTAACCTCTTAATGTGACATTTATGTTGTGTTGAACATGTAACCATGTGAGGAAGGACGACACACATGCAGTTTCTGAAGACTGTTTTACACTTTGATTCGGCTGTCCTGCGAGAAGTGTGAGCTAGCTAAAAGAAAACGTGAGCTCTGTTTTCTCTCATTAGTTCCAAGTATCTACATGTTGCTCACACCTGCTGCAGATGTTCTTGGCCAATCAGATCATCGAACACCCGTCTGGCATGGTTGGATTATATGATTGGTGGTTTGTACTGGGATTGACAGGCTTTGTTTTCTGTACCTGAGCTGTTTGCTTCTAGAGGGCGATACTTTCACAGCTCAGCAATCTATCATCTCATCTGTTCGGATACTACGTCTTTGGGGCTTTTTCCCTTTAATTGATAGGACAGTTGAGAGAGATGGGAAATGGGGAGGCAGAGAGAGGAAATGACATGCAGCAAAGGGCCACCGCCGGGGAACTGAACCGGCTGCAGCGAAGGCTGAAGCCTCTGCATAAGTGTCCTGCTCAACCCAGTGAGCTATACGGCACCCCGAAGAAAACTTTTTGATATTCCTCCACAGACTGAACGTGTCACTGATGGAGAGACCTTTTGACCTGAAACACTGATGGGGCAACAGGATACTGATACATCTGAACATGTGTTTTCTTTTCCTTTCCTACAAACATGAACTTTTCTCTTTGTATCATGGTCACAGTACATGGACCGATTCAGCAGCTGTGTGTATGGGTCCCCTTATGACCACCATTTACCCATAACACCCTTTATGTGCAGAGACATTTAAATGCAGCCATCGTCTAGACTCAGATGTCCTTATGTTCTGTCTTCAGTCTTGTCTGATCCTTGTTGGTCTTGAAGTTGGGCCTTTCCATTGCACCACAGACTGTTGAGTTACAGAGACCCAGGAGTCCTCACCTCACTCTGTCACACTATCGCTGTCCTTTCCGCTCCAATTGTTTGTGTCCAGCAGCTTCCGCGATGCCCTGGGACCCTCTTGAAGAAAACAGATTGTGTGTGAGCGCCACCAGGCTCCGTGTGGGTTTCCTGAGCCTGCCGCCGGGGCTGCTGGGTATTTATGGAACCAACACTACTGAATCACTTCCCACTTTGCCCCTTCATGCTGAGCACCAGTGTGTATGTGTGTGTTTTCCTTAGTTTCATGTGTATGTGTGTGTGTGTGTGTTTTTTTCCTTTATGCTCGTTCTTATGGAAGGCGTGTGTGTGTGTCTATTTCTGACTGCAGCGGTGTGTCCTGTGCTGGTGAGACTGGAAACCAACAGCATGAACAACATCCGCTCCCATTCCACTTCACACACGCAAACACACACCCATCCACAGTCAAAGTTTCTCTTTTCACCTTTTATCCAGTTTGAGACGTGAAGTGAAAACTTTCCTCGTTTCTTTTACAATAGTGAACAGAGATGGGAGGAGTCAGCATCAGTGTTGATGTGGTACCATTACTATAACAACATAAAACACTGTCTAATGTTATGAAAAATTAAATTAAGCTAATTAAGTTGTGTAACGTACCTGTACTTCAGTATTGCAGTAAAAGCATTCACTTACTTTCCACCCCTGGTTTGGTTTTTAAACAAAACTGAAGACTCTGAATTACTTAAAGCAGAAGTAAGCGGAATGTTTGTGTTAATATAAGTCTTAAATAGTTATATCTTCCGACGGCAATCACTTATATAGAGTGTTTGGTCTGAAACACGGGTCTGTCATTCACTCTGCTCTGCTGTAAGCCGAGGAGAAAACTTTCCTTGTATCCTACAACCTTTATCCAATGAGGAGAGAGAACGGCATAAAGGGGCGGTCCTCTCTGTGTGTGCAGCCAAGGGATGCGCGTGCATGTGGTGACGTAGGGACGAGGACCAATAGATCCATGACGAGGGCGGGGACTGCTAACTCCATCGGCTGACAAGAAGTTAGCCAAAACGACCGGATCGCTTACTTCTGCTTTAAACAATCAAATGAGAGAACAATTATATTATCGAGTAATGAAGATGAAGATCATTGACTTCACCTCTATTATACAAACCAGGACACATGAGTTATTAGAAAGAAACACTTGTACTTGAAAGGAGAGTGGAGTGGAGCTGAGCTGATGGTGTGGACTTTGAATTAGGGCTGCAGGATTTGGTTAAAATAAATCATATTGTAATTGTTGCTTGATTATAAAAGGAAAATACACAGATTACTGCTCATTTTGAAACATATTTCTCAAAGTATTAAAATGTCCTAAAAAGCAAAAAAGATACACGCACATCCAAAGTATTACAGGTGCAGGACTAACAAACAAACAGACTTTTAGAAAAAGGGTGAAGTTCCTCAAATGTTTGTTGTAGGCTGTAAGATCAACGTTTCGATCACATAGATCTTCGTCAGGATGTCAGAACCTCTATGTTCACACCCAGATATCAACTCCATCTGCAGTTATCTCATATGTTCCCTTCTTTGTTTTAAGATGTATTAGTGGAAATATTGTCTTAAGATAGTTGTTGTGAGAGGATATCAGCAACACCTTTGTTTCACAATAACCTGAAGGTTCAGAAAGACTGAAACGTGTTTAGTAAAAGTTGTTTCTCTATGTTTGTCCTTCAACTTTCAATCCTCTTTTTAATTATAGAGTCTGCAGGTTTGTTTGTTGCAGTTTGTAAACACAACATTCAAATTGGGGAAATCATCAGTCAGGATGCCCACTTCCTGTCTCCACTAATGGTTTCACATGAATCCTCCCAAACAGTCATTAAGAGACGTTGCTCATGACAGCAGGTCATCAAACAGAGAGATGCTGTTCTCAGTATACATTCAGAGCCATTGTGATAAGAGGAACAGCGTTGATCTAAAACAGTTCACTCCGGCCTGAGGAGAGTTTTCCATGAATCATTACAATGAAATGACTGATCTCTTCCCAGTAAAACCTCCTCCTGTTAATGTTTGATAAGTTATTACTTATTAGTTTATGGTTGTGGGACCATATGACATCAGACGTTTTATACCAGGGGGAGCTGCTTACTGAGGAACAGTGGGACCTCCATGTTTTATGGTGTGTTTGCAGTCCAGCGTCAGCATTGTTACCATGGTTACCTCCAGGCTATTACTCTGATATAAACTGTAGAGTTTCATCATGTTTAACACCTGGCAGCCAACTGCAGACCTCACACGAAGGTGATACTTGACTCGCTACAAGCTTCGTAGAAGTCAAGGACAGCTCCTGTCCACAATCACACCTATTGACATGACAGAAGCTACACATACAATATTAACTCAAAATGATTTATGTGAGTGAAATGGCCTTGCCCTGAAAACGATGAAATTCCTGGCCTGCTGCCAGCCAATGAGAGTGCAGATTTTTCACTTGTCACTGTAGTTTCAGAGTCAGATGGGAGTCCAGAGAGGTTGAGCTGATCCTTGAACTCAGGGGTCATTAGTGAATCCTTGAGTAAAGAATCTGCCAGAAGAGCGTCAGTGTGGTTGCTGAGGAACATACGCCTGGCAGCCAATCAGTAATGAGCTGTGTCTGTTGACACGACACAAAGTCAGATATTAAAGCATGTTCCTAGTTAAACTTTACCTGGATTGGATTAACAATGTTAGGGTATCATTTCACAATTATGTGGAACGTTTGGGTGTGTCCACATTAAAGACACAAAGCAACAGCGTGATGTGTGTCAGCCACAGACCAGCAGTGTTAGGTTTTACTTCATTGTGACTTATATTGTTTAATGCAGGGACAAATCTTTAACAAAGAGTTTCCAAAGTGAACTGACTGCACCGCCACTCCATTGGGGTCTGTTGGCGCTGTGAACCAGACACAAGTGGACTCCAATCTTAATCTAACGTTAGCTCGTACCAAACCAGTGGTCTAGATAGTTGGACTATAAAGTGACACTTGGAAATAGTTTCCATAGTAAGAAGCTGAAAACATTTGATTGTATCACAAACTGCCACCTCACCCATCCCCAACAACCTGTAACCAACCTGGGCATTTCTCAAAAAGTGAAGGATGCACTTGTGTTTCTATATGGTTACTATACTGTATGTCACCAAGTGTTTGCCTCGGTGTCGACCTCTGTGTTATCTGAGCGGCTGTCATAAAGTGACTGTCCCAGTGAGGGTGGAGTCTTATCAGCAGCTCAAAGGCTAAAAATGGGTTGACACCAGTGTCTGAACGCAACACGCTCATCAGGTTGTTCATTGTAGAAGAGATGCTGCATTGGAGCACATTATAAAAACAAGCTGAGTACTGATACACACCACCACAATTCAATTAATAGTAAATCAGGGAATATTCACAGAATAATCATTACTGGAAACTTTTGATTATATGACATATACATTTATTTGATCCATTTTATTTTAATTCATAGATCCTTTTTAATAGAAGAAGTTGAAGGGCCAGCACTCACAAAATGACCTTTAGGTAGCTTTAATGGAACAGGTGGCGAGGCACAAACGTTTCGACAGTAGCAGTCTAGAGTCATACTCTCAGCTGCTAGTCACTTCCTCTTTTCAAAATAAAAGCTAAAGTATATCTAAATAGCAAAACACACGTCATCCTAGATCCTTTTTACGTAATAATCCAAAAGCTCATGACACGCAACAGTGTGTCTAACAAAGTAAGGCTAATGCTTTAGGTTCGTCTGGAAGGTTCAGCTGTATCTGACCGCAGATTGATTTCACTTCACTCTGACATGTAAAGGATAAAGGTCATAGGTCATTTCATTGGTACATGTCTGAAGTGTTATCATCTAATTGATTTATTTTGTCGAAGTGTGTAATAAAATGCTGGATGATTTCAATTTTGACATTTAACCAAACTTTGTTTTTTTAAGCTCCATATTTCCCTCTTTTCTGTGTTTTATTTGAAGTGTTGCAGCCATCCATTTTCTACACCAGTTACCAGTGCATGGGTGGGGTACACCAGGTCATCAGTCTATCACAGGGCCAACATATAGGGATGAACAACCTCACACACTCACATTCACACCTGCAAAATTTAGAGTCACTGGTCAATCTAATGTGCATGTTGGACTGTAGGAGGAAGATCGATATATTTGTGATTTTAAGAACCAAATACTATCTTAGAGTATTTTTACACAGAGTAAGCGGTTCTTGAATAAAGTGGACGTTCCTTCAGTGTGGTCAGGAGACATCTACGTTCACACTGCAAAACAAATGTGGACACATAATGTCGTGGGCCATCTCTGAACGTGGTCTGAGTGATCAGATCCCAGATGTGTCCTGAATTCATCTTGGGTGCCTTCACACCTAAGCTAAGAGCTGACCACTTTTGTTGAATCACCTGAGATGGATGTTTAATACCAGGTCTGATTTGGGCCGTTGATACTGTGGTAGTATAGATACAGAACCTTGACCTGCTTTACAATCAAAGAAGACATGAACGTCTGTTGGGACCTTCATGTTGGAAGTTTGTTCTCTCTCATTTTACTTTTCTGTAACACACTTAAATTGTGCCGCCTGACTTACACATTGATAACTAAATCTCCCTCCCCTCTCTCCCCAGGATCCTCTCTCCCTGCCCCCCCTCCCCCAGCTCCATCATGCCCATCCTTAAGAACCTCCCAGTGCGCCTGAAAGGCGGTGGTCCAACTCTAGACAACGCTTTGATCCTCCGAAGGATGAGCCTCAACATCACCCCCCACCATCACCATCACAACCCCTTCGATGATGATGATGACAGCCTTCATGACAGCAGCGCCCATGGCAACCGCTGGTCACCCGGCAGCTCCCTCCTGGATGGAGATGTGCCGAGGGACCGCAACCCGTTTGAGGATGAGGAGGATGAGAATGAGGCCAACGAGGGCAAAAAGGGAAGCGGAGGAGGAGGAGGAGGTTCAGTGAAGGGTGCCTTCAAGTTTAAGTCGCCACTGAAGACTCTGGGAAAGCTGGGGAAGACCTTGAGAGGGTCGGGGAAGAGCAAAGGAAGTGCAACCCCCTCCCCTCAGGGGTCGCTGCAGGGAACCCCTTCACCTGCAGAGAAGAAGAAGAGGGGGAGGAGGAGCTCTGAAGGAAGTCTGCTCAGGTACAGTGGGATAGAAACTGTTGAGGCAAGGTGGGAGGGGAAAAAGGGGTTAGACATTTGTTGAAGTAACGAGAGAAGAGGTTGAGAGGGACAATTGATTTTTTTTTATTTTGATTTTATAAATTCATGCTTGCAGTGAAGATGAAGCAGAATATATAATAATTATGGTCTGCTAAGAGAAGGATGAGGGAAATGTATCTTATTGGGCAACAATATTGAGATACAAAGCTACAGGGAATGATTGGACAGAGAGGGACATGAGGATGATTTCAAGGTAATGACGAATGAGGTTGGTTTCCCATAATAAAGACCAAAGTTTGGGGTTTAGGTTAATGGTGGAATAGAGGATGACTGTGTATACTTTCCCCCTTCATGTCCCTCCCAGGTTTGCAGGAAAATATCGCGACACCCTCAGTTCCTACAAGGATTCGTTCACCAACGGTGAGCTGAACTGTTCAGAGAGCGAGTGTGACTCCACCAGCCGCCGCTTGTCCTTCATGAAGATGGTGGGTCTGGGGAAGCTGAAGAGGGAGTCCATGGCCGACCACTCGTCTCAGGGCCCAGAGGAGCAGCTGGTGCAGGAGGAGGTGGTGGAGGAGGTCAAACCCAGAGAGCCACTGTCAGGTAAGAAAAAAGAAACAATTGACTCACACTGACTGTAGACTAGACTATGTTGAGATTTTGTGTCCACTCACCCCATCCCTGCCCACAAGAAACTCCAGCTCAGCACAGTGTGTCTTCTTGTCTCTTCTCTGGCTGTCGACATGACAAGTAGTGTTGACTCTTCATTCATGACTGTCAGGGGGTTTGAGACACTTCTGTTTGTGTCCTTGGGGTTCTGAGGAGCTGAGTCCTGAACCAAGAGTGGAGTTGGACTAGATCAAGCGACACTGAGGAGTTGAATTAAGTCTGAAAGAGATAGAGGAGACCAGAGATTCTTCTTAGAAACACACTCTCTCTCCCTTCGTCTGTTAACGCTGTCGTCCAGCTTGTTTTCACACCAGCCTGAATGATCTTATCTTTGTCTGTCGGCAGTCCACCAGCTATTTTAGACTCCAATGCCGACAGTAAACTGGACGGAGTAGGGGCTGGGGGAGTGGTCTCTCTGCTTATAGTGCCCCCAATGCCCCCCTCCACCCCCACTCCTCAGGTTAGTGAAGGTGACCTCACAGCCAACTGGGTCACATTGTGATGCTGTAATTTCCCAGGAGTTCACACAGTGTGTGTGTGTGTGTGTGTGTGTGTGTGTGTGTGTGTGTGTGTGTGTGTGTGTGTGTGTGTGTGTGTGTGTGTGTGTGTGTTATAGATCATAAGTATTGGGCTGGTCCTGGAAATTTTTTAAGGGCGTCTATTGTTTATCGCACCCTGTTTACTCTCCTCTTTTCTAATGAATGATTTGAATGTGTGTGTGTGTCTGTGTGTCTGTGTGTTTGTGTGTGTATGTGTGTGTGTGTGTGTGTGTGTGTGTGTGTGTGCGTGCGTGCGCGCTTTCAGTTCCTCCACACCCTTGTTTACACGTTGAAACACTTGCTCTGCTTTATTATTCCCACTGTGTTTCATTAGAACATATTGTGTGTGGTAGATATAAATAGATCGTAAAGGTATGTCTATTTTTATCGACACCACTTACAATGAACGACACCCTTCTTTAACAGTGCTCTTCTTGTAAGAAAATAAACAAAATGAGAACAAATTAATCATTATTTATGTTCTCATATGTTCTCAGTTAACATTACCAAACCTCGCTTTTCACTTTTCATCATTTACCAATGTTCATATGAGGTAGTTCACTATGTGTCAGCTCCAGGCTGCAACTAACAAAACACACCAGACTCCATGAAGGATGAACTGCGAGCTGGTTGGTTGTAAATGTATGTGACAGACTCTCTGTCATATACATGTTTCTAGAGATGCACTAGTTTTCACCCTTATTAAACAAAAGACTGAACCACACTTGACCATGTTGACCATACGCTGTTATGATATGTAGTGAACAACTGAAACACTCAGTTTGAGTTGACTTCTGGTTATCAATAACTTCTCCCTGATGATCTGCTTCCACCACTAAATGTGGTGGATCGTTTGTTACTCATGAACCTGCAGCTGCTTTCACATGTTCTTGTTTCTTCCCTTTCAGTTTGTTGTTAGAGCAGGACTTGTAGTGTTATTATCCTGTCCTCATCAGTCCAGGAGGAATCGAGCACCTCAGTTTTGTAGGACATCGTCCCATCACAGTTACAGAGTTTTGGCATCGACTTGATGTAGAAGTATCACTTGTCTTCACTGTGTGTAACATAGTGAGTCAGACTCAACAGGGGACAATCCTTCACAGCTGTGAGTAAAGTGAAGCCCTCAGTCCTGACCTGTGTCTTTTTTGATGCTCTCACTGTGACAGTCAGCAGCTGTTATCACTGTGATCTGGAGTCAAATGGTATGCTCGGTCTCCAGCCACTGGGGCCAGACCAGGAGCCAGAGCCCTTTGTCTGAAGTACGATGATGATCACACAGGCGTGAATACGAGCACAGCATCTAAGTTCAGTTTTAGCATGAGCAGAAAGTTCTGGGTGTCAGATAAAGGCTTGTTTTCACTTGGTAATAAACCACCGTGTCAGCAGATGAGTTGACAGAGAGAGAGAGAGAGTGTGTGTGTGTGTGCGTGGGCGTGTGTTGTGTAAATGGGACATAACAGTGATGCAGGTATAAATAAGCCCGAGTCCTTTACTTCTGTTTGGCAATAACACAAACACATACACCTACTGTACATGGTCCTGGTCTGTGGTTCAGTGGTTCTGGATCACGTTGTTCGACTGTTGATACTTCACCGTAGGCTCAGCTGCAGGTTCAGCTGAACCTCCTGCGGTGTAGAAGCTGCATCTTCATTTGAAACCATTTCACATAAGAACATCATTAAGTTCAATCCAAAAACACTCCTTTAATCAAACGACCAGCTCGTTGAACAAAAGTCCAGACCAGGTTGCAAAAGCTGAATTTAATTCAGTTAGTTAGTGAGTGTTTGACCTCAGTTTGACTCTGATGGTCTGTTCATGTTTTCTCTGCATGCATGCAAGAGCCCAGAGATGAGCCCCTCAGATGCACTTCAGTCGTACATCTGCATGCAGGTATGCAGCAGCACAACCGCATCAAACATCAACACAACCAACCACCTCCACAATGCGTTCTGCGTGAATGGTGGAATAAGATAAGCCCCATCACTGAGCTGTGCCAGTTCAAGTTGAAAATGAACTAGCTCAGATTCATAGCTCCTTTCGTTAAAGTTTTGTCCTCGGTTCCAAAAATGAAGTGTTCATTTGTTCCTTTTTTTTTTTAGTTCGCTGTTCTGTTAAAATAAATAAAATTACCTCCATCAACAGCCCTAAATTACTGCCACTGCCAAACTCAGTTCTCACAGAAAGGAATTACATTCAAACTAAATTATGAAAATGATGAAAAGAATACTGAGTAATTTACAACTTAAATAATGTATAATTATATACTGAAAGTGAAAAAATTAGATGTCTTTTACAAAATGCTGTGAGCATGGGTGTTTCTAGACTCTATGGAGGCCTGAACCCCCCCATCCCCAACCCCCGCCTACCATCACCACCAATATATAATATCTTCCTCTTCCAAAAACAAATTAGTAATAGTGTGAACAGAACAGGCTGTTCTGCTGACAGAAGAATTGATGTTGACATCACTGTTAGCATTGATAACAAATGCATTATTCTACTGCTAATGGAAGAAATTTACATTGGCAGCACTAACTTATTGTATGCAGTTATGCAGCGCATACAATAACAATGTTCTTTGTACACAGCCATTGGCAACATCATGTTGTCATTAATATGGACCAATATTGGCTTGGGATCATCAGCTTGGGACTGTCGGCAATTACAGTACATTACGGTTGCCTGCCCTGTTGCAACGCCCCTGGCCTCACAATTTGTGATTATTCTTAATCTTTGTTGATTGTTGATAAAAATGCTCCAAATGTTTATTCAAACTGTCCTCAGCAGCAGTAAATGCATCTGTTCTGTCTGTAGTGCAGCACCATACTGTGGATGCTGGGGGCACAGCATTCACTTCAAATTCACTCACATTCTCTTTCATCATTTATAAACTGATTTGTTGAGTTCAGCATTCACAAAAATATGAATGCTCATGTACAGCACTGCCCCGTCATCCTCCTATACATGTGAAGGTTATCAGGAGGCTGTAAAGGTTAACACCATTATTTATATATGATGAAATCCCTGTCAGGTAATGATGTCAATTATTTTCAATAAATCCAATAAAGTGGTGAGTGGATGATTTCACAGTTCACAGTGTAGTTCCTCTAGGTAGTAAGCATGAGGCCCGAGATCGTTTTCAAAAACAGGGTTTATTTATAGTCACCGACCACCCCGTAAATACTGAAGAGAAAAGAAAGTAAGTAAATAATTAAATAAACACAATAATGCACAGCCTGTAGCTTAATACAATTTACACAATTAGGCAAGGCCAGGCAAGGCAATTTTATTTGTACAGCCCGTTTTTACAAACAGTTTGTCTCAAAGGGCTTTACATGGCATATAACATAACACATAACAACATCCTCTACCCTCGCTTACACCCTTACACCAATAAACATACCTCGTAGACTGCACTCTATCATAAGGCCTCAATCTTGTCTTCTCTCTTTGTCTTCTTTGTTTACGTTTTAGCTCTTTAATTAACTTAAATTAACCAAATGCGGAGACAACCAACCGTGTTGTTCCTCCCTCACCATGCTCTGCCAAGTGGTGTGTCACATGTGAGGCAGTTACACACAGTTTGCATTGTATCACAGATGCTCAGTAGTTACCTTTTACTCAGCTGACGCTGACTTCTTATAACCATCTCAGTGCCTGACGATATAACTATAGTTTTTACAATATTTGCCTGTCAAATTAACAAAATTGTTTTGTTATGAGTATTACAGTATTTCTCAGTTGTTGTTACCAATATTTGTAGTTTTCACAAATAAATGTGATTAAAATCACATGTTGTTGTTGTAAATATAATAAAACATTCTGTTTTAATAGTTTACAAATGTTCGCTGTGATTTAAACAAAAAGTAAATGTTTTGGGGTTTACAATACTTTTCTGTAGTGATTTTACATAGTTTTTATGTAAATTTCACAGTCATTTTTTACAGTGTAGTCTGTCAACTCCAGTGTGTGTGTGTCTGCATGTCAGATGAGGGCTTGTTTTCAGTTGCAGATGAACTACGTCAGCAGATTAGTTTACTGTGTGTGTGTGTACTGTGCTGTGTTGTGGGTCAGTCAGCCCACGTAGAGAAGTGAGTTGTTATGAAATTAAATATTTGTCTGAGCTTCTGTTTGGAGTAAACTTTGTTGTCTCTGTTGTCTCCATCTTGTTTCATTGTCTTTGTACTCTGACAAACTGCTCACCATCAGTGTGTGACTGTGTGTGTGACAGACCGCTGAAGTAACAACTGGACTCTCACCATGTTTCAAGGTGTTGCTCACACCTCACACTGTCAGGAACAACCAGTTCCCCGGTGTCCAGCATCGGTGAGGTCCATGTCACTGTTTAGCTGAACGAAACTTTGGTACGTTGCTTCTGTAGCTTTGATTTCCTGGTTGAATGATCAGTGTGCTAAGCTACACCACTGTCTTCTGACGGCGTTTACATAAACCTTCAACCCACCTCTAAGGAGTAAGCTCAATGAATAATCAATTATATTTATTTAACCAAATATGTCAATTAAATGTATGGGGAGTCAGTTAGTGAGTGGATGTGAGAACTGAGAGGTGGTGCTGTATGTATGTATAAACCAACAACCAAACCAAACCAAACACAGAAACAATATGGTGGTAACTCGACCTACCATTACCTGAGGAGAAACAGAACAGAAGCAGCAACCAAGGACTAAACAACCATAGAGGACCATGGCAGAGCCAGAGAACTGTCCCAACAACCAGCATTTCTTTCCTCTTCAGCTCTCCTGCAGCTCCTCTCATGCGCTAGACGTGTCGTGCATGGTTATTACATCAACCAGTGGTGGACAAAGTACACAGCCGCTGCATTACTTGAGTCCCACTAGATCCTCAAGGTCAAACATTACTCCAGTTCAAGGTAAAGTTATTTTTCCATAGGTTCCATGTATGTCAGCAATCAGAGCAGGCAGAGCGCTGCCATGAAGCTGCTTTATTTCTCTAGCTCTGATTTGCTTGTTTCACTTGGTAGCAGGTGTTACTGCTTCACGCACCAACTCCACAACCATCACTGTTTCCTCCACATTGAGTGGTTGGTGGAAGGTTTTCAGAACATGGTCCTAAAGTTAGGACTGACACTCAGTATTTTTAGGAGTTTCTCCTAAATCAGCCATGCTTTGACTTTAAGATACTTTGTGAATACAGGCCATGGAGCTCAGGTGACTTCTTCAGCGGTGGTGTTGTTGCTGGACTCCGATTGACCTTCATTCAGTCTGAAGGGAGAGTTTAGATTGGAAGTGAAGCAAGGGAGAGAGCGATGAAAGACAAGCTCAGTGTTCCTTACACAGAGAGAGAGAGACAGAGAGAGCGAGCGAGGCAGGAGTTTGCTGTGTACGTGTGTGTGTGTCTGTGCGCGTATGCGTTTCATTAATCCATGGTCATGTTACCAGCAGCAACCCTTCGGGTGATTTGTTGGCGAGTCGCTGCAGGTTTCAGTCAGAAGGTGAAACATGAAACAGGAAGTCCACGGCTGCATGGTCGCTGGACTCACCACACTCAGGTTAGAGTTGTGTAAACTGTATATTAGTTGCATATTGTCGAGTGTAGCTCAGCACAGTGTGTTAATAGGAGGCTCACACTCAGGACTTGTCAATCATTAGCAGGCCCTTCACTGACCAACTGTCTACTGCCGATGACTTCCTGTCAGACACTTACACACACTTACACACTGATAATCACTTATCTGGCACATATAGAGTGGCTTCTGTTCTGTCAACACACACACACACACACACACACACACACACACACACACACACACACACACACACACACACACACACACACACACACACACACACACATACATACAAAAAGGTCCTCAACTCTGTTTTTGGCAAGCGCTTCAGATCTGAGTCTAATATACTGTGTGTTATACAGTGGGGGATTGACGACACAAAAAAAATAAATTGTGTGATACAAAAGAAGCTGTTGGAACATTTTTGATCTTGATCATTTTTGACAAGTATGACGAATCAGCGGGCTCCTAAAATGGGTGGGTTTGGTATTTTTATGGTCATTCTCCATGGGAAACTTTTCACAGTATTTTGCCATTTACATCACCGGGGTTATTTGAATCTCTAACAAACTCCAAAGTGCACCATTGATCAGTGATCTTCAGTGATAATTTGCCTGAGTTTTCTTAAAGCTATGGGACTAGTTATTCACTGAATTTCTATGGAAGAGGATTGATTATGATATTATTATTATTATAACCTTTATTTATTCTCGAGAGACATTGAGGTTGCCCTCATTTTCAATGTCATCGAGTTTACAAACCAATTAAAATATTGACAGTGGTTACCGTCATTTGAAGTGATTACATGACAATATACAGTTAACAAGAAACAAGAAAGACAGTCATCTGAAACAGTTACAAATGGAAACACAGTTATCCATGACCAAGTAAGTAACTCAGTGAGTGAAGGGAGCGCGTCCAATCTCAGGATGTGCTGTAACGCATTCCAAGAGCTAGGGGCATCATAACAAAAATACTTGTATAGACTCTAGGAACTTTAAGTAGCAGTAGTTCAGCCGAACGGATCATGTAAGCAAACAATATAGCGCCCAATGTGTATAGAAAGCATAGAGTAGGCCTACCTGATTTATTTACACTCATTCACCATCACACAGTGGTTCACATTAAACAGCACAGACAGCTACGTATACAACGTGTCGTCAGCGACTGAAGGATGCAGCATGCTGCCTGCTGAACTACTGCTGTGGGTCAGAAGCATGTGTCCACTCCACCAGCATCATAGTTGGTACAGCTCTAGGGTGATCTCATGCTGCAGCTCCAACATCCTCCGCCCAGAGCAGATTCTGTGGTGTTGTTTACTTTATTGAGCATTTATAGAGGAGTGTATCAGTGGATGAAGAAGAGGTTAACAGGAATATGTTCCTGTTTGATCCTGCAACAAAGAAGCTGGTCTGTGCTAACACTGACTGATGGTCTGTGTTTATCTCACATCAGTTTGAGGTTCATCATGCCCTCATGTCCTCCTCTACAGAGACTGAGAGAGACATTCTGGTCTGGTGTGGGGAGACATCACAGTTCAGATGAGAAGCTGCGGAGTCGTGAGACGTCAGAGGAGTGAGTGGCTCTCTGAGAAAAGAAAAATGTGAACACATAGCTCAGGTTACAGGCTGCACACACTACCACAATACTGCCACTGTTCACCCTCTCTCATACACATGCATGCTGAGTGTGCACATGAAACACACTTGTATAGGTACCGTCTTAAACTGCACACACACACACACAGTTGACTGACTCAGCAGCTTCTTTCCTGCTCTCCAGGGCTCTCTTACATCTGCACCTTTTGTTACCAGTGGAGTTCAACTGTTCCACCATGAGTTTTACACCAGACAGTCAGTGTGCACATGGCAATGTAACCTGTTCACTGTCTTCATCACAAAGTATGAGAGTTTTGTATTTTTATAAACTGCTGCTGCCATTGTTTTGAAGAACCTCACAGACATGTTTCATCTTTTCAGAGAGAATCAACAGGACAGTTTACAGAAACACGAGGCAGGAAGTAGACTCTGTACGAGAGGAAACAGTCTGAGCCCAATCACACTGGTTCAGCTAATCCCAGCTGAACTAAACAACCAAATAACCTGAACTGATCATCTGCTCACATTGTTCTATGTGTGTGTGTGTGTGTGTGTGTGTGTGTGTGTGTGTGTGTGTGTGTGTGTGTGTTCCGGTGTCAACATTGAGGCGGACAAAGGAGACATCAACATCTGGAAGTCCAACATCCTCACTGTCTCTCACCAACACACACACGCACTCAAACTTTTACTTTGAAAGAGTTAGCCTTGGCGAAGGTCTTTTCTGACGCAGCAGTAGATGTCGGAGAAGACATCATTTCCTGTCCCGCTCTGTGTTTGTGTGTGTACTTCCTGAGAGTGTGTATTATCTCGTGGCTGCAGTATTATAATGTGATGAAAAACTGAGTCACATTTCCTCTTTGTTTATCAGCATCAGTCTGTTTCTGGTTTGACTAGTTTCGTTCCTGTCGGTAGCACTTCGTAATTCACTCATGGAGACAGGAGCTGATGTTGTGTGAGGTGACTAAGTGATAAATGGTCTGATTCAGTGTGACTCCCACTTCCTGAGGATTTCATTATCTCTGATATCCCTCCAGAATAAACCTCCAACCCTAAACCCGAACTCAGGTTTTCTTCCAGTAACAGCTCCTCCAGTTGTCTCTGCCACCAGTAACCAGTGTGTCACTGGTTTATACTGAAGTCAACAGAATGTGGTTGTAATTATGACCGGGGTGTGTGTGGCTAACGATGATTGGCACCACAGCGCTGACGTTAGAATCTGTCACAGGAACGCTCCTCTGTCTGTGTCAGGTTGGTCTGAATGAGCTTGGACGATGTCATCGCAGTGCTGGTGTGACATCGTCACAGCTCTGAAGGTCAGAAAGAGGATCCTCCCTGAATGACCTCACACAGACGGACAGTAAACACTGACCTCAGTGAAACACCCTGTTTACCTCCCTTGTCTCCTGGTCTCTCATGTGTCTGGTCCGTGGTGGAAGGAGCCGGCTGGACTCCAAACTTTAACTGACAAACCTACATTTAGATATACAACTTGTTTAAATGGTTTCTGCTTAAAATGAGCTCAGATCTTATTGGCAGCATGAGAAGCTTTCAGTCAGAGTCCGTGGTCACCATCCCAAGGAGAACAGTGTTCTCAACAACACTTTGTTTTGTCTTTGTCAGTTTGGTCTCAGAGGAAAAAGGTTGGTTCACTTCTCACCAAACTCCAATAAAGATACACATAAATCATGCAACCAAAAACAAACAGAACCCAGAGGTTTACTCTAACATCATCTAAAGCTGGTGCTGTTAGATCTGTCCTCAGCTTTAACCTTCTCTATGCTGCACAATCCTACACACATGTGATCCATGTACTTCAGCATACAAAGACCTGAACGTGGCCTGCCTGATCTGAAATTGGCTCAGATGTGATGTGTGTGTGTCTGAACATGCTCAGCCTGTTAATATGTGGAGCTGAAACAGAAAACCTGATCAGTGATTCTGTGGGAACCTCCAGCTCCGTCCTCCTGAGGTTGCTTTGATGTTCAAATCAAACGAACCGTCCTTCAGAGCTCAGTCAAGCCAGAAAGGACACACGCCTGGGTGTCTTTGAGCGTGTGTGCGTGGGACTTGATGAGCAGCTGTTAATGCTAATCAGTCAGAATGAAGAGTTTCATTGTGGAGTCTCTGACCTTTGAGGTCGACACTGTCTCAGCAGTGACCTGCAGATCTCACTGAGAACACGTCACGTAGAACACGAGTGGAAGAAGCTTTACACAGAATGATTTGCAATATTTTAATATTAATTATCACGTGCAGTAGAGATAATTCAATTCATTTTAAACAGAATCAAAAAAGTAGACAAAGAGCAGGCAAGCTTACCTCTACAGTACAGTATATAACATGTTGACTGTATCAGTTAGAAATGTAGCAAGAGCCATTAAAAGCTTCACAAACTAAATATTTCCTGTTATCATGGGTAGAAATCACAGGGGGGGCAGGGGTACGTGGCCCCCACCCCCACCTGCCTTCTGAGGGTTGTCCCACTCAGTGTATCATTGTAAATCTAACTATGCAAACTGAAGTAATGTACCTGGCTCCCTCTCTGCACCATCCTTTCCATATATCCAGACTAAGATCCGCAGCACTGGTCCTGCCTGCAGCCGCAGCAGCAGCACACAGACAGAACGTGTGCTGGACGTCACTTTGACCTCTGACCAGACACAGTCATTAGTGAGGTCAGAGGGACAGATACAGTCTGAACCAGTCTCTTTGTGTCTCTGTGTGCTTCAGTGCTGGAGATCCTGCAGCTGGTGAAAAAGCGAGACCTGCTCCTGGCCGACTCTCACATCCTGGAGCTGGAGCAGGAGTGTAACGAGTCGTCCACCACTGAGCCGGAGGACAGCTCCGTCAAAGATGGCGGGCGGAGGAAGGCGAAGGATGTGGAGCTGCTGTACGAGGAGCTGCAGAAGGAGCTGTGGGCCGTGGTCAGGGAGTCTCTGAGGTCCTCCACAGCTGGGCCGAACCTGGGCCTGGTGGTTCAGGTGAGGGATGCTGCTGCTGCTGCTGCTGCTGCTGCTGCTGCTGCCATGGTTGCAATGGTGGTCAAAGGTGTCAGTGCATGACCTCACGTATCGGTGTGTGTGCAGGTGCTGGAGCAGGAAGAAAAGGCAGACAAAGATTGGGCCGTCACAGAGGGAGCTGCTCTTGGGGGCCCGAGGCCTCGGCGGCTGAAGCAGAGGTGGAGGGAGGCGGTGGAGGAGGCAGCAGAGGCCTCTCTGCCTGAGAGAGCAGAGTTCACAGCCGGGGAGCTGGATGGATACCTGAGCCGACTGCGAGCTCGTGTGGTGGAGGACTTGGGGGCTGCCAACAGGAATGTGGTCTCCATCTACCCCGAAGAGTTCCAGGCCTTCCAGGTGAGACACATCTGGACACAGGAACAGCTGGTGTATGTGAACATCTGTGGTCCGTCTCATCAACTGTTTGATCGGTTCACATCAAACATTCATGATCCTCAGAGGACGAATCAGGTGACTTTCTAAATTCATCCAACTTTAACCTTTGATCCGCTAGGTGTATGTGCAGAGTTACCACCAGGCGGTCGCCAGGCAACTGGAAGCCATAACTGACAACCAGATGGAAATCACTGACATCTACTCTCTGCTGGACTGGCTGCACAACATATACGACAGGTACACCACCAGTTGAGTGTCTGTGACATCAGATCCAGTTCCTTCAGAGGTCCCTGGTTTTTCTGAGAAAGGTTGTGTAAATGTGTGTTTCTGTGGGCGTCATGTTTTTGTGTTTTCTATGTGTGTTGTTACAGAGATGTCCTGGGGACTGTGTGTATCACAAGTCCTTTTTGCCGCTCTCAGCTCAGTCCCCTGCTGTCGTCAGAGACTGTGGACAGACTGGAGCTGGACTGTCTCAACTCTGTCAGGGTGAGACACACGCACGCACACATTCACACACGTGGACATAGACACACTCTCATTTTTCATGTAGGATTGATGAGGAATCTCTGTTCTTGAAATTTGTTGTATTGCTGTTTTTTTATGTTTTTCCTCCCTGATAAATGATCTTTTCTACCATTAATTATTAGGACCAAACAAAAAAAATATCTTCTAGTGCATCTATGATTGCTATTGTGATGTTAAACTTGAGGTGTGTTTGTTTTGATGCCTGGCTCCTCTCTCTACAGGCTAACGTGACCACAGAGCTCAGTCAGGTCCTGGACGAGGAGGAGAAGAGGTGGCTGGAGACTCTGCACATCGAGGAGTATCAGATCACTCTGGCCAAGACCGTCATACAGGTACACACACCCAAAGCCACCCTCTGGTCTGAGGGGGTGAGGTGTATGTCTGACTCCACCCAGCAGCTTCCTGTCTGTTTAAATAAAGGTTATTGAATCAGAGCAACGTGTGTTACATAAGGGTGGATTCCACTGCATCTGTACACTGATTGTTTTCTGATTGTGTCCTTCAACTGCAGCCAAAGTCAACAGTGAGCACTTCCTGGTCTCTCTCTCTCTAACACACACACACACACACACACACACACACACACACACACACACACACACACACACACACACACACACACACACACACACACACACACACACACACACACACACACACTGAGATCCAGTGGAACCAGCTGCTGTCCTCTAGTGGCCACCACTGATCTAGTTGCATATTTGGATCAAGTGTTGGTCTCATTAGTGTTGTGCAGCTTTGTGAGCATATTGAGAGAGGTTGTGTTCAAATTAAAGTCACCATTTGTTGTCAGTTGTTGTCATTAAAAGAGGTCACTACACTGACTGTGTGTGTGTTGTTTTTCAGAGGCTGCAGGTGGATTTGGAGCGGTCTGCCTCCATCAACAGGAGTCTGGGCTCCAGAGTGGCTCAGTGCAGCCTCAACGGACTGGCTGACTTCTTCTACAGGTACACACACACACCTGTACACACACACACATACACATAGACACACACAGAGTGATCATGACTTGTGCTGTCTTTTAGTTTCCAGAAGAAAGTTGAGATGTTCCATGAAAAGGTGCAGAACGGCATGTTTGGAGACAGTGAGGATGGATACGTGTCCAAGACCATCGCCCTGGTCAACTGCTGCCCTCCCTTCAGGTAGAGACAAACTCGCTCCTGCACCAGAGCCTCAGCTTCATTCAGGCTCCCAGAGTTTATCTCATCAGCTGGTTCCTCAGTGGAGAAAATAAAGGTATCAGGAGCAAGAACTTCTAGTTTCTCATCAGTGTGTGTGTGTGTGTGTTTAGAGGCTTCGTGCAGCGCTGTGCTCAGTGTGACCCGTCAGTCAGTGAGGACTCTCTGCGTCGAGCCAACAAAGCTCTGGACCACGTCGTGCAGCAGGGAGTCAGAGTCCTGTCTGAACGGCTTTACCTGCACATCAGGGTATGCACACACACACACACACACACACACACACACACCAGTCAGTCACTTAAAGCCAGTGAACAGTGGACTCAGTGTTTATCGTACAGTCACTTCACCTCCTCTGTCTCTACATGTTCAATTTGATTTTGAATCCTTCTTTTATTTTGTAAAGAGTGTTTATTCAGCCTTTTGGAGTCTATGACGAAGAGAAAGACTGTTGATTTATAGTCCCATAAGTTCAGTTCTGTTAGATTTGATTAGTGGAAGTCAACATTTACTTTAGTTTAGTTAAGTTAATGATTTGATTTAATAGACACAGTACATCATATTTGGTTAGTATTTTGGTTACTTATTTTGGCTGTATTTAACCTCACAGGTCTGTTTTATGTGCAGTTTCACAATGAAAACATTTCAATCAATCACAAAAATAACAAATTCCACTAAATTAGTATTGATATTTTAATTGTATTGATACTGATACTTTGTGATGGATCTATGGGTGGACTCTGGTCTAATGCTCAGTTTCTTTGGGAGGATAGTAACTGGAGATTATTTATTTAGCACAAAAGATGTTTTAGATGTTTTTGGATGCAAACCGAGACAAAACTTAGGAACGCTTTTTTGGCTTCATCAATTGTCTTTGATTTGAGGTGTGACAGTTGGGAAGAAAATCATCATAAAGTGTGCGTATGTGTGCGTTTGTTTCAGCCTTTCTTTGAGCGGCTGGTGAAGAGGAAGTGGCTTAGTAACACAGAGCCGTACGAGCAGATCGAAGCTCTGATCAAAGATTACTTCAAGAAGTATCACAGAATGGACAGCCCTCCATACCAGGTACACACACACACCTGAACAAAGAGAAACCATAACTGAGAGCAGATGCAGGTTATTCTCTATGATCATTTCTCTCGCTTGCCTTTTCTTTCTTTCTTTCTTTCTTTCTTTCTTTCTTTCTTTCTTTCTTTCTTTCTTTCTTTCTTTCTTTCTTTCTCTCTTTCTTTCTTTCTCTCTCTCTCTGTCTCCGCCCTCAGCTGCTGGTGGCGGAGGTCCACCGGCGGGTGGTGATGGAGTACCTTCGCTCGGTCATGCGAGGAAGAATCATCTGCACCTCAATGAAGATGAGGAAGAGGATGGCTGGTCGGCTCAGAGATGAAGGCACACAGATCAAAGTCCTCTTCAAAGACCTGGTCAGTGTTCAGACTCAAAGGTCATGATGACATTCACCTCCTCAGTCCATCTGTCCGCTTGACCGTCTCTCTCTCTCTCTCTCTCTCTGCCAGGAGTCTCCATCCAGCTGGTTGGACAGCGCTCTGTCTCACATCTCAGAGATTATCCAGCTGGAGGATGTCCCCTCCATCCAGATGGAGGTGGGAGTTCTGGTCAGAGAGTTTCCAGACGTCAGGTACAAACCTGTCCTACTCCTTCTCTTTTCTAATGGACATTGGCCGTACAGTACATGGATGTAAAATCAGCATCAGAAACCCTAACCCTAACCAATATTATGGAATAAACAGTTGCTGTCTCAAGTCCACACAAGTCATGTGCAGATGCACCCTTGATAAAATGGGTGAATCGAGAATACTCCCTGATATGTGATCTGTGCTTCGGTATGCGGAGATACAAGCACAGAGAAGAACACTGATTTAGATATGGCTCAAGTTTAAAGTGGTTAAAGAAGAAATGTCTTATCTCTGATCTTATAGGAATATACAGTAGTTCAGGTACAGTTGTGAGATGATGCCTGATACACAGTCTGTTATGGAGGTAAAGTTACCTGAAGCACAAGAGTACTCTTCAGGCTGCATTCAAGAGCAGTTCTTGCAGCCAGCAGGACACGTGTTAATAAACAAACTCTGACCTCATTAATCGTACATGTTACAGCCTCCTTTATAACTTTAGAATGTGAATCAGCTGTTTATGTTTTATTCTTGAAATGCAACAGTGCAAACTTTGTTCAGTCGAAACATAATGCCATCACTGTCATTGACCATTGACCAACAGAGCTTACCTTAGCTGAAACAGTTGTGTTCATTCCTCACTCTAGTCACCGCATCTCTCTCATGATCCGTGCTCTCTGTGTACAGGAAGAAGCACGTGTCGGCCATCTTGAACATCCGGGGAATGACTCGGCAGGCGGAGCGCCAGGAGATCATCAACATCGTCAAAGACATCGAGAGCAGCGACGGCAGCGGCTCGGCCCGGCTCTCTCGGGACCGCGCCCTCTTCTCCGAGGTGCCGGTCACCTCTGAGGTCCACTGTCTGAACGTGGGCCTGAGCCGCATCGCCCTCACCGCCTCATCTTGCTTCACCACGCTGCGCCCACGCCGCCGTAAAACCAGAACACCTGTTCAGGAAAACCCAGACGATGTTCTCTGACAATCTGGGTGCCAAGATTTTAGTTTTTCCAAGACACCCCTGACACACTAAGGGTGTTTTTTATTTCTAATTTAACTCTAGTCATGATTATTATCCACTAAACTGACACCGACTGGATTCTTGCATTGGGCTGCTGCTTCAACAACATCCACCAAACGGACCTTTTCTCCCTCTCTCTTCACGTTACCAAGAAGCAGCAGGGAATGCATGAAACAATGAGGGTGATTAAAGGACATAACAGAGATAACTGAGGACAGAACTGGACTGAATAGGCTCCTCTGACACTCTGTCTCTCTCAAGAAGGGAATCAGCTCAAACTGATCTGAAGTCAGAAATTCACCTCTGAATCTGGGATTTCTTCAATTAAAATTTGAAATCTGAGGATGGAAAATAATTCATTTGGGTTCAAAGTTCACATGTGATTTTTCTACAGGTGGATTTAGGCCTGGTCACAACAAAATTCATTATTGTCCTCACTAAACAGCTTGGTTATATAGAGACAACTTGTTATTTGGCCATTTGCAAATGGGGCATGCCGTGTTACTTACTAATGCTGCCTATACAGACCATTATATTGTGACTTTACCACTTTGTTGCGCTGTCCAGATGTATAGTGACAGTACTCATTGTAATGGACTCATAAGCTGTTTCCCAAATCAGGCACCACATCCTTCAGAAGGATTCTGTCTGCGGCGCTGTGGCCCTTTGTAGCCGTTGTAGATCACACAAGGCTGAACTGAAGTAGTCCACCGAGTGCTTACGTTGTGTGTCACCAGCCTCTGACACCGACAATCAAAACATGTAACACGCTTTCATTTGATCAGTTGCAGCAAACGACCGTGACAGAGCCACCGAACGGAGGTTGTAAACTTCCATTTGATGTTACAGTAACATAATAACACCTGTGACTGGTCTCTGATGTTATCGTTGTAGCCTCTTCAGGTGGAGCTGTTTTTACTGTGTCATATACACTATGATATATGTGTAACATTCAACAGCAGTGATTCCATCTAAATAAAGTGACTGTGTGTGAGGAACTGACCCGTGACCAGGCCTTAATGATGTATACAATTTCTGTAATGTGATTTAAAATCATATCCTTGAGAGATTTTAGTTGTTGCAGTTTTGATGTTGATTGAACACGTTTAACAGGATCACAGTTCATGTTTGTATTAAATCATATGTTCCATTATTTTCAGATTAGATTAAAGAGTCTTAAACAT
The DNA here is from genome assembly GCF_905171665.1 of Trachurus trachurus. Classification (NCBI taxonomy): domain Eukaryota; kingdom Metazoa; phylum Chordata; class Actinopteri; order Carangiformes; family Carangidae; genus Trachurus; species Trachurus trachurus. The sequence continues at coordinate 22,492,616 of NC_139892.1, read as the reverse complement.
GTACAGCTGCATGACTGACATCAGGGCAAACTGCTGGATTCCTGGATTTTGAACTGAAAGGCACTTTATAGAGGATCAATAAAAGGAAAGCTGTTCTCTGCTGAGGTGGACTCTGGACTGAAGTGCATTCTGGGACAAAGATCACAAAAGGACTGAATTCACAATGAAATTTAGGATTTGTTTTGGGGACCTTTAGGGATCAGGTTTTCAGAGGAGATGAGCTTCTAATCCCAGGATCTGGAGATGCTCCATGACAAAACTGGGTAGTTTTTTTTATTTTTTTTATTGTTGCACAGATGTTGACATGTATTAATCAAAGGTACTAGACAAAGATCAGAGTCTCTGTCTGCTGATTGTGTATTTAAAGCCGTGATTATAGGGTATAGCTCAAACTCCTTGGTGTGATGAGGTTCATTATATGAGTGGGATTCAGATATAAACAGAGATATATTATTTCTTTCTACTGATAGAATAATAGACTTTAACTACAGAGTATCTGGTGTTGATTCAAGTTTAGATAAAGGAGGGCTCACTGTGTTAACATTAGAGGCACAGAACTAGCTGGGATTAGACATCGTCTCATATTTTATTGATTTATTCTGCATTCCCTTACATTTCATGTTATGGTTTTGCATTTTTTAGCTAAGGAAACAACTTTCAATTCCTGCTGTTCATTTTAAAAATCATGATTTTTTTTCAGCATTTTAATTCCTCCCAAACTTCACATCCCATAAAAATCTGCCATTTTTTATTTGGAGATCACATTGGTGAATTAAGGAATGTTTTGATGTGTGAATTTCATTTTTCTCAGATCAGAGCTACATCTGTCTGTTCTTCATGTCTGTATGAAGTACGAATGACTCTTTCTGTACAGAAATCAGCTTTCACATCACAATAAAATGCATCAGTTCACTGTTGTGCTTTGATTTTCCCCCACTTCCCCTGCCAGCAACCTGATGAGCCAACAGATGAAAGAAGCTAGGGTTACTTTTATTTTCCACAGTGTAAAAACTGTGGCTGCTTACAGAGGCTCACCACTGGATGGTGAAAAGCCCCTGATATCACAGAGGACAGAATTAGGATAATGAATACACTTGAATAATATGAATAATGTAATGTAAATGTAATGTATTGCAAATTTTAGCACTTTGACATTTGTATTGCATATTCAGTTTGGGACATGACTAAAAAAACTGACCCACGGTGTAACTTTTAAGTGCTGCACCTACAATTTGTGAAGGAGATCAGATAAAGAAAGTTAATAGTAAGAGCTAGTTTATAGTCACACTTTGACAAAATTCGATTTGTGGATGAAGATATATTCAAAGTAATCACCATGTCTCTGGTTTGATTCTGACCTGAGACATACTGTTACAGGTCAAATGTCTGTACCTGGCCATGTCCAGTCAAGCTGCTCTACATTGAGAGCATGGTCAGGTTTTAGGAGATTATAAAAGATAATTAATGGGAGGGTCTGTTTGGAAGTTTGCTCTTCTGTTGAGGGTGGTTTTTATTTGTTGACAACAGGCCCAAGTGTCAAGTGTCATCAATGACTTTATAATATGAGAGGCGATAATAATAAATCCTCTAAACAGCACTGCTTCATCAGGGCAGACTGTAAGCTACAGTGAGACAGATCATGGGACCTCAGTAGAAGAACAAGAAATGGTAGAGACAAGAGTTATAACACTGGCATTTCCTCATGACTGGACTTAATGTTGAATCACAATATTTCTTCCAGACTGGTGCGTAAATAGCTGCTAATGCTAATGTTAGCTGTGAAACAATATTAAACTTACAAACGGAAGCTTTATGGGTCATTCCAGAATTGGAGGACATTTAAGGACTGAAACACCTCAAAATTTTACTATTTATTTGATCATTTTCTGCTATATATTTAAGAAATACAGGTAATTAATCATCAAATAATTATGTTTGGCCAGCTCAGGACTCAAAGTGACACTTTTTATTAGATATTCTATATATTGTGTGTGCTGCTTGGTGCAACCCTGTTACCAATACTCAGGAACCTGTAAAGGTATTATATAAGTATTTATCTATAAATATTTGCCAAAATACATAATGAATATAATCATACACACTACCAAAATGACAATAGGATAAACCCTCATGAGCTGATACAGTCATTTAAGATAATTTTAAGATAAATTACACAGTAACAGGGTTGAAATTAGAGTAACAGGGTTGAACAAAGTAACAGGGTTGAATAGATTAATTACTTTTGATTGTAGATTATGACATAAATCGCAACCCTGTTACTCTGGAGTAACAGGGTTGCAAGTAACAGGGTTGCAAATCAATGCTTATGTCAGCTGTTTAGCAGAAGAAAGATGCTAGCTATGGAATGTAATGTTACTGTAAGGTTGAGAACAAACTTAGTTATTTAAAGGAACAAAGAAAACTTTGAAAATATTTTGCCTTATTCTGGTAATATGAGTAACAGGGTTGCATTGGTTAGAGTGACGCACTCAATCAGGGCAGACAAAATATGAAAAATATGAAAAATAGAAGAGAGGACTTACCTTGTGTCTACCCATGCTATTATCTAACAGTTTGATAATACAAATTATTTTGTGTCATGTGTCTCATACTTGTTTTTCTTCTTCTTCTATGCTAAAAAGGTTTTGGTAACAGGGTTGCGTGGATGTTGAGGGACACAACTTTAGTGCAAAATTACTTTTATTTAAAATATGTTTATGATTAAACTAAGTGTTTTTACACTTACAAAAGACATAAATCAACAAAATCATACAAAAAAATTAAAATTTTAAACTTATTTTAACCGCTTTATTTGACATGCATGTTGGCCATCAAGAGGGTGGGACAAGAGAAAAAGGCCATTTTAGGGGGTGCTTAGAGTTATTTTGTATTTTAAATAATATTTTGGAACCAGTTTTTGTTTAACTATATTTATATTTTGTCTCAGAGTAATTATAATTTTCACCACAAATGCAAGTTTTGGAATTTCATGCATGATTTATTGAAAATGAATGGGTGGGACATGAAATGTCCTCCAATTCTGGAATGACCCTTATAGTATAATCTAGTGCTGTCTTCACTGTCATTGTTTACTTTGGCTTGACTCGTTGGAATTGCAGTAAAAGAGTCAAAGTGAAAGTTTGATGCGATTTATTGAAGTCGTCTGTCCACAGAGTAAAATGTTTCACAAGTGTTAGTGGGAAGTTTCCTCCTACAGAGATTAAAATATCACAGACAGATTTAAATACAATAAAAACAGAATGAGGACACAGTGACACCCCCCCTCCTCACCCTCTTCAGGTAATAATGAAGTCCCGCCCACTTAATTTTCTGTTCCTGTCTAAGATTATCATGGGTGTACATCCAAACTCAACTCCACATTTTAACAGCATAAACCAGTGTTTGGTCTTTAGCATTAAACACATGCCTCCTCTTAAAGCACCATGGGAACTGTAGTTAAATTGTCTGAGTTTTATGTTAAATGTTGGAGTGCTCGTGTTTCTGAAAAAGTCTGAATAAAACCACTAGAAACAAGTTTCTTCTTTAAATAAAGCTTGATCAAAAAATAGTCTGTTTGGATAGTTTTCCTGATAAATCAGTCTGCCTTTGTCGATACATACTGTTATGGCAGAGAATGGAGAGGGGCGGGGCTTCTCTACACCATCATTTACCAAAATAAAATAAAAACGAACAAATGAAACATCAAATAGCACCAACATTAATTTCAGGCTAAATAAATACTCTGATGACATTTACAGTAAAAATATAAAACGGTTGAGTTCAAACATATTTACAAATCACAGAGAGATGATACAGTATCAGAACCAGGATTAGGACCAGGACCAGGACTAGTGCTGGAAACTGAAAAAGGATCAGATATAGAAGCTAGACTGAAAAATACTTTTTTATAAGTTCATTTCGTTTACTTGTGTTAACCAGACCACTTAGTTAACACAATTCAGAAGATGTGACCATCTGAGACCAGACAAATCTTCACGTGAACTTCATCTAACACATAGAATAAACAAACAGTTTTTACAGGATGAATGTGGAGGAAAACCTCTGTTCACTTTCTGGTTCCAACCCTGTCCTGGTTCTGGTTCTGGTTCAGTGCAGCTCATCCTGTTCAGATTGTCACTACTTATCTGTTTAGTGTTAAATGAACTTTCAGTTGAATCATTTCTGTGTTAAACTGCAGACGTCTCATAGTTTTTTTTTTTTTTTGTAAAAGAAGCTGAGGGGGGAGCTCAAACGTCTGATCTGAAGAAAACTGGAACAAAAACACATTTCAAAGTTTAATGTCAAATATATTCACAGCTTCTCACACGAGTCTGTCTCTACATGTTCACAAAATACTGACTGACCAGTCTCACGCAGTCGCTGCCTCTCAGCTGGCCAATCAGAATGCGTTTTCACTACACTTCTGTCTGGCCTGTGGGCGGGGCTGGAGGCGGGGCTAAATTTCACTTGGGTGTTAGTCCATGTCCTCTGATGAGAACGTCACTCCAACGCACCAACCAATCAGCTGTCACAACCTCGCATGTGACTTTGTTGTGCTGCCGTAGTGTAAATACCTCTAACTTTCTGTTAACATTTTGGTGATACAAGGTTTTCACCTGACAATGGTGACTAATAAATACGACTTGGAACAAATGAAAAGGGCTTTTGATAAATTCATCACAACATCACGTCAGGGTTCAAACTGGGGTTGAACGATACAAGTTTCTACTGAGATGGAGGATTAAAAGACATTGTCAAGAAAAGTGCTGTATAAATAAAGTTTATTATCATTAATTGATTGGGTGACTGCTGGTTCAGTGCTGCTGTTGGCTGCAGGTCTAAAACACTTTCTCTGATCTTACATGTAGTTGAAGAACAGGACGGGGCCAAAAGAACTTTTCAACTTTTACGTTTGGACAAAAGTCTAAATAAATAATATTTTGTGCAGAGAACATGTGTGTATTCAACAAGTTGGCGTAAATACAGATTACAACTGAATAATTATCAGCTCTTGAACAACTCAAATGTTTTCTGAGTCTTTACAACATTAACAAAGTTCTCTATAAAATTATTGATTATCCATCATAAGGGTTCCTTTGACTAGTTCAACCACAAATACTGAGAAACAAATCACTGGTTTTTGTTTGTGTAAGACTGAAATATTTCTGACTTTGGTGCCTCCATACTAGAGAGAGACAACACTGAGGAAACCAGCGCGTACACTGCACTCGATAAAAAATATTAACATTTTCATACTTAGTTGGACACAAGCAGGTAATAAACAGTCTGATCGTGTTGTCAGGTCAGATGTCCACCTGCTGGGTCCTACATCTGCTGCGTGAGTGGGAGACATGGTTAGTTATACTGAAGGTCTCCCAGTACTTGGTTCTACAGTACGTGTTAATCTGTTTATTCTTACAAAACGATTTCATCCAGAGGAAACTTGGAAAAAATTGTTAAGATCTATGAACCTATTTATTGATGAGTCTTTGACATTCAGCTGAGATCAAACATCATGAAAGCCTAAAATTAAACAGTGACATCAGACAACCTCAGTTCAAACATCTGTGACATTTGGTTATATGAAATTAATCAGTTTGATCATTTGTACTGCTCTAAATTCAGATGAACAGGATTAATTGATTGATTGAATGATTGATTGGCCGACTGAATGATTGATTGGCAGCGTTACCTTTAACATGACAGTCTCTCAGTAACAGAGACAAATTAACAAGTCTCGTCTTGTGCGTGCCCTCGGAAGAGGACGAGCTCCTCCCTCCTGCAGGAGGAAGTGAGGTGTCTCTTCACTCCCTCCTGCAGGAGGAGGTGGTGTTCCTCCTACTCACTTCCTCATGCAGACGTTGCACCTCCCAATGTTCTCCCTCTGCTGCCAGGCCTCGGTCAGTGTGGTGGAGGGCTTGTTGGAAGTGGAGGTGCTCGTATCCACTCTTGTCAACCAGAAGCTGTAGATGTTGGCAAAGTAGTGGCAGGTTCCTCGAGGCCCCTGGCACTCCACAAAGGGCTGGGCCCTGAAGTCTGTCAGACAGCTCCCTGATGATGTCAGAGACTGACCACCGCCCTCGTCACCTGCGCCTGTATGCTGTAACACAGACAGGACACCATCAGTACCAGGTGAGGGACAAATCCCTCTCCAGAACATGTTGTTACACTTGCTGGTGTCAGTTTAACCTTAGTTAAGTTTAAGATTATCTTAAATGGTAAATGGTCTTGTATTTATATAGCGCTTTACTATACCTGAACGATACCCAAAGCGCTTTACAGTACATCACATTCACCCATTCACACACACATTCACACACTGATGCAAGGCGCTAACCACGACCCATCAGGAGCAAGGTGGGTAAGGTGTCTTGCCCAAGGACACTACGGCAGCAACCGGGACAGAGCGGGATTCGAACCGCCAACCCTCTGATCATTGGACGACCCGCTCTACCACCTGAGCCACTGCCGCCCTCTTAAAGGGACAACGAGGAGTTTGTATTTGGTTATAAAAAAGTCTCATATTAACGTGGATGAATCTACGTTACCCACACTTGTTAATGGGTCCATTTTCGATAAATATATCGTTTTGTATCGTTATTTTGTTATTATTATTAGTGGTGGAAATGCTGGGTGGGCCGCCCATAATCAAGCGTAGTGTTAGTTCTGGCAGGCCACGACGTCAAGCTCTAAATCAGCATCAACGGCGTAGCTGTCAACACCGAGCAGATCAGCTGATGGCTCAGCTGACTCCCCGTTCCCTATTGGGGAATTGCATTCAGAGCGCGCTATTTAAACTGCTCTAGCCCGACGTCACCTCCCTTTCTGCTTTGTCTGCTGGTTTCTTTGCAACCTGATCTCCTTCACCCATTCACCCCAAGTCTAAGATCTCTACCTCACTAAAGCTTTACTGATGTCCCTCACTGGTAAGTTGCTTTGGATAAAAGCTTCTTATTATATATATTTATATAGTGCATACAGGGTGAGAACACATAATCAAATAATACAAGGGTGCAACATAGTCAGTATTGACTAAAGAGAGAATGAGAGAGAAAGAGAAGAACGGATGAATGGGAAGGAGATAAAAATAAGGGGAAAAAGTAGTGTAGTGTTTAAGCAAAACCCTTTGACCTCCGGCTGGTCCCCGAGTGCGGTGCGGTGTGGTTTCATTTTTAATATCTGTTTTTTGTTGTTGTTTTTTGTTTTTTTTCCTTTATTCTTTCTGGATTGGATAAAAGCTTCTGATAGGTGGGTAAAAGTAAATGTAGTAGTAGTACTTCAGTAGTGTCAGTAGTTTTAGTAAAGCAGCTCGTAGTAGCAGTACAGTTATTAGTATGATAAGCAGCAGTAGTAGTATTGCAGTCAGCTGCACTCTCAGTACTGCAGTACCCACCATGAGGAAGGAGTATCCGGTCCACAGGCTCGTCCAATCAGGGGGGCAGTCTGGTTGGTTGGCAGTCTGGCTGTGCAGTGCAACAGGGGCAGAGGGAGCTTCACACACCACACAGCGACTGATGTGATCTTCAATGGAAGGTCCGACCACAGGTATGCTGGGTACTGCCGCAGTTGTTGACAGCCAATAGGATTTATCATTACGACTGGCATAAGAGCAGGCTCCCATGTTACAGGAGGAGAAGGGCATAGTGGAAAAGACTCGCATACACGACCCCGCCAGACCTAGAGACAGCATCAGAACAAATATTAATCAAATATGATTATAAAGAGACTCAGCAACAAATATTTATAAAAGCTGACTTTACCAAAACAACAATCTTTGAAACAGCTCTGATGAAGCGATGTGTTACTGTGGATGTGTGAGATTGTTCAGGGAACAGGAACACTTTGAGAACATCCTGAACTGACTGACATGTCCTCTTTAGAAGACTCAGCACGACACCTGGTGTGGATGAGTCTAAACCTCAGCTCTGGACACTGTGGAACTGTCTTGGTTGACTCTTCCTAGTTCCTGTGGCCTGTTGGACCGCAAAAAGAGGACCAGAAGGTGGGCTTCAACTATCAGGGTACCACACTGCTCAGCCTCTTTTGGAAAGATTGTGTGAGGCGGCTGAAAACAGACTGAAATCAGTCGGAGGGAGATCCTGGGGGGTCTTCAGAGTTTGCCCATAATAATAATAATAATAGCATTTATTTGAATAGGGACAGTGCATATTAATGAACATTAGTATAACTAAAAGAAATACTGCTGTAAATATGCTGGATTATAGCCAGGTGGCTAATTTGCGTCCGACGTCCCATAGAGTCTACACATGATTGGTGGATCTGGAGCAGATTAATAACCGTTATAACTTAAATGTTTCTTAATGGTTGTACTTTGATATGCTCATGGGATCAAATGAACTTATTCTGCACATTCAACATACAGGTATACCATATTATTATTCAACAAATTGAGAATGGCTCCCAGCTTGATAGGGATTTGTAAAGACCCAAAGATCACATAATCTGTGCCTGCAGCAGGAACACTGGTGGCCATTCCTGAGGCCAAGCATGAAAGTCTGTTAGGGGATTAAAGGAGGGGGGCTGAAGAAGGAACATCTGCTGACTAGGTCAAAGCTCAGGTACGAGTAGTTAACTGATCATCAGCATCTGAGTAAGTTCCTAAGTCCTGAAAGATGATGGACAGGGATCATGTCTGGAGTGAGACTGTGGTGATGGCACTGAATTATTTGTTAGACTTAACTGCTAATAACAAATTTTAGTTGAACGAGACGAGAATCAGACTTTATGTCTTTATGAATCTATGTGTGTATACCTACCCAGGTCCTGAGTGTGAGCCTTCTCCTGACCCTCCAGGTACAGCAGACTGTATCCGTCCCACAGGGGCCTCATATTAAAAGGACAGGTGGGAACTATCTTTGATTGGCTGTGCTTCACCAACAGGAAGCCCGAGTTCAAGGTCCTAGATTCTCCAGGATAACCAGGATCACCAACTGGACCAGGATCACCTGAGTCAAAGACCACAACAGGAAGTTACATCAATAACAATTTATTATTGTGTTTTAATACATGTGTTTTTATGTATTTTATTTCAGTGTTCACAAATCCACAGATGTTACACAATTGTCAATTGCGTAACATCTCAACAAATTGTTGAATAGATAGTACGCTATGAGTTGTGATTTGTGGCCTGCAGGCTGAGGCCTTTTTAAAATGTGATCTGAGAGGCTTGTTCGCTTCTGGTACCTTGTGGCTGCTGATAATCATTTGTCTCTGAGACATTATTTTTTCATCATATGAAGTGGCCAGAAAGAGAAAAAGTTCAATTGTGAGTCCTCTCATCCAGTGATGACTAGATTAATCTCCCTAGGGGCCTAGGGCAAGAAATCTGTTGTTGGGTCTCCATTGTACATACAGTAGCAGTACATATGTTTTTCCGCTAACTTCAAGCTGACCCAGTTGCTAGTATCCTGTCCAAATACACAAATTGGTATGTTTGTCTCAAAATGAGGTATGTGTCAGTCGCACTGCAGGTGCATTGCTATCTTTGGAAAATATAAAGTGATTCACCCCAAAAATCCTGGTCTAATGCTGCGTTCACATGGAGTCCGGTAAACGGCAAATGCCGCTGGACGGAACGGTAAAAACAAACAAACTGTCGGATGGCATGGCACAACGGCAAGACGCGTCACCATGTTGCTACGGCAACGTCAACATACTCATACTCAGACGTCACGTTCGGTTGAGTTTACCGTCGCGGTAGACGGCAAAAGTTAAAATATTTGAACTCGGGACGGCATTGCCGTTTGCCGTTGCCGTCCACGGTATTTTTTGCCGGCCTCCCCCAAGTTTTACCGTCGTCCTCTCGTCCACTAACATGGAGTCCGGCATGCCGTCTGCCGTTTACCGGACTCCATGTGAACGCAGCATAAAATCTTGTATTATCAGGATGATTACTGGTAAGACACAATGAGATTGATTCACTACAAATAGGATCAAATTGTGTGTGACCCACATGATGCCACCAATGCCAAATTCTGAGAGGACCTGAGGCGCTTCGGGGTCTGAGGCCCCTGGACGGTTTTCCTCTTTGTCAGGTTGGTAGTCCATCATTGTTCATGTTTTAGTAATAAATCCATGATGCACCATGGGCTGTCATTCTTATTGGCTATTGACTGGATTTTGTATCAGCATCGGATTAAAGAGAGCTGAGAGAGTCTCTGTCACTGCTGCCTGAGTGCACCTCCAGTTTGAACTTTCTTCAGAGTAGTGTTTTTATTGTCAGACAACCCAGTTTGAGTTGACCAGCTTCTGTTGTTTCTGCTCTATGTCAAGGATGCAGCTAAAAAAAAAGGTACAATGATCTGTGTCTGTACTTGTGTTCCTGTAAAATTTACTGTATGTGCCACCAGTCACAGTCCAAGTCCTGCACACATTCCAGGTCCACATGAAGCCATGCAAAGCAATGTGATGGTGGATAATTTGAGCCAGCAGACTCTACTTAAATAGATTTTCACAATTTAATTTTGTTAAGATGTAACAGAGATGTGAGGAACAGAATTAGCCAACACCTCTCAGCAGCAAGCAGCTGGAGTCCTGAGTTGGCAAATATGGTCTTGGGGAGAACAGTCTTCCTTAAGTGAATTACTACTGACCTGGGCAAATACTGTGAGAAGTGTAAGATGTTCACAATCAGATTAGCAAAGACAATTGGGTTTCTCACCTTTTGCTCCATCTACTCCTTGCTCCCCTGGTAGGCCTGGCTGTCCTCGGTTTCCATCTCTACCAGGGGGTCCAACAAAGCCTATTGGTCCCTCAGACCCAGGATCCCCCCTCATACCTTGGACACACCAACCATTTTAATAATCACCTGATGAACTGATGCTCGATTTGATTCTCTTAGGACCTGGTCCGACTTATGTTGCTCACCTTTGATTCCCTTCAGGCCACTTTCACCTTCGAGGCCAGCCTCTCCATCTCTACCTGGAGGGCCAGGTGGTCCTGGGGGGCCAGGTTGTGAGGGAGGGTAGGTGGGGCAGGGGGAAACTCTGCCTCTCTCTCCCTTTGGTCCCTCTGGTCCTGGAAATCCTTTTGGTCCTGGAAGCCCACTCTGGCCGGTACAACCTCTAGGACCCTTACTACCAGGTAATCCCATCAGACCTGGTGACCCCATAATACCTGGTCTCGCACACACGAACACACACACAAACATACACATGCACACACCATTAGAGGTGGAAGTCACTCAAACACTCACAGTGTTATTGTAGAATGACCTGTCTCTCTGACTGAAGGTCTGCCAGGTGTTTCAGATACGTGCGGAGGGTCTGACCTTTGAGTCCACATTCTCCGGGGTTGCCTGGTAGCCCTGGGGGCCCTGGAGATCCCTTTGGGCCAACCTGACCCCGGCATCCTGAGTCCCCGTTATCGCCATCATCCCCAGGTCCTGGAGGGTTTAGACCTGGATCCCCCATGACTCCAGGAAATCCTAATACATCAACACACGTCAGAAGTCATATGGCGTGATCTCTTTAAGTTTATTATCCCTAAATTTCCACTTCTGACCTGGCTCTCCATCTGGTCCAGTACAACCGGGATCTCCACGAGGGCCTGGGACTGGATTTTGACAGTTGGGGCCAGTTTCACCTGGAGGTCCAAAACTACCTGGAGGTCCTGTAAAGGCACAAGAAGAAACATTACTGACAGAGTCAGAGCGGAGGTTTGGTCTTCAGATGAATCACTGATGTTAACATCCCTGTTGTTCTGAATGTATCACAGACCTTTGGGTCCTGGGGGACCTCTTGGTCCTGGTTGTCCAGGCTGAGATGGACCTGAGGGGCCTGGAGGACCTGGAGGACCCTTATCCCCTGGAAGACCTTGGAGACCTGCAGGACCTTGCACACCCAGACCTAAAAATAAAAAGGGACCAGTATTTAAGGGAATCTGTTTATGTTTTCTTTCATTTCGTTTTTTTTTCTTCTTTTCTTTTTGAGGATAAAAGAACATACATACTAGAGCTTTAAAGGTACATTGTGTAGGAATTACTCCCATCTAGCGTTGCGGTTGTATATCGCAAGCAACTCAATCGTATTTTTCATGCTGCATTCACGTGATATTGGGCAGATGTGGGACGGACAACAGCCGCTGCACGTAATGGCATAAACAAGCCTCTATGTAAACAAGTGGTCTGTCAGCACATGGCAAAACGATACACGTGACAATATGTTGTCATGGCGATGTCGTATTGTTTACCAGACCCACGTTTTACCGGCTTTCTCTCGACTTCTGTGACTAAAATGAAATCTGGTTTGTTACCGACGGCCGTCTGCCCTACTGCAGGTGAATGCAGCATCAGTGTAACGCTCCATTCCTCCTCACTGCGTTACCACGGTGACTTTTCACAGACGCCACCTCAACCTGAGCCGACAGCTCCGGTGTCTCCGGTGAATTTCCGTGCTTTCCTACGGTCAGCTGCCACTGAATGTAAAAACATAGCGACACGACATGGCAGCCAGCACCGCGCTTAGCCGCTCCATGTATGAATGATATGAACGGCAAATTCAGAGCTTACCGGAACACTTCAGTTTGTTGATGGGGGTGATTACTGATGAATGAAAAACATACTTTTGAACGAAATAATAGTTTTTCGTGAATAGATAACAGGAGAAGTTACACAATGTCCCTTTAAGAAACAAACAAACAAACAAACAAAAAAAAAAAAAAAAAAAAAAAAAACTAAATATGTCTCTGACTTAACTCGAGCAAGTGGAGGTTCACCAAAATGCTTCAATCTTTAGGTTTCGCTGTAAAAACAGACTTAAGCCTTACTTGGTTATCTTGCCAACCAGGGCCAAGTTGTTCAAAAGGTTTATTCTGGATTGGATCAGTCTGATCCAGTCTGATCCAGATATAATTATTTACAGGGGGGTCAATACTCACGCTCGTTTATAATGATTATTAACCTGCCAAACTCCAGACCCCCTTGTCCAAAGTGGGGAATAACAGAAAAGGTCTTAGAACCACATTTCTTATCAAAATTACATTTTTGCAAGTTGGCTCATGCATATAAGAAGGTATGCACAGTGCACACTGTTTCGGCTACCTGTTCGGTCATAATAGGTTTATATATACCAACATTTTTTCTTCATTAATGTGAAGTTAATTAATGTTTTAAAAAGTGTTGGGGACAAATTGTTCATAACAGAAAGTGATGCCTATGCATTGCAGACAAGTCTAAAATTGTTATCACATGAACACAATTTAAGCTTAAATTCCTGCATTTTAAACACAAAAACTAACAGGAGGTACATAACCTAATACATTGACCTCCAGACCACCGCACTTTGTCCACTGTGCAAAGGTATTTTTCCTCACCATTAGTGGTCATAATAATGACTATCCACTATTGGACTGCTTTACCTTCCTTATCCTACAAAATGTTTCAACTGGAATTCATGTTTTGGTTAGTTCTGTAGTTATGTTGGATTCATAGGTGTTTTGTCAAAGCGTTTTGCGCATCTGTCTGCTTGCATGGACATTTATCCTATTTAATTTAAAAATGAAATCTTGCTAAACTTCTTGAAACAATATACTGGTAATCTGAATGCTTCTGTTTCTTTACGTCTCTTTTTTTAAATCACCAGGATCAGGGAAAGACAGACAGAAACCATCACTGTAGGATTCAATTACATCTAAAAAATCATCCAATGCTAATTGAATGTGAAGTTTTACACAACACATGAACTTGAACCTGACGTACAGAATTTGTTTTTGTTTGTCAGGTTGCTGAACTCTACCGTGGTCACATGACATCCGGTGGCTGTGTATGTGTGGACATAGATAAGATGTGACAATAGACTTTACCTCTAGTTCCCATGTCCCCTTTCACTCCTTTCAGTCCGTCCAGTCCATGCAGTCCCAGTGGTCCAGGAGGACCTGATGCAAAAAAAAAAATGTCAACGGCAATCTGTACCTTGTAATTTGTCAGCAATTACAGCAATTGTAATATTAAAATGTATAATCAGTCAAAGCATATTCGGAGTCAGCCCTGCTGTTTAGAAATCTCCTGGTTCGGGATTCACTTTCTGTTATTCATTTTCACTTTTTTTGTCTCTGTGTTTCAGAGAGCTGACCAGAGGATGTCATGTTAGTGTCAAGCTCTTTGCTAACTCAGACTAGCTACTAGATTTCCATGTTGACTCCACCTTGTGTCAGATCAGTCCAGACTATGACACCTTATCAACTTTGCACTTAGACCTGGTTTCAACCAGTGTTACTAGGCTAACACTGGTAACAGGGCTAGCAGGATTTACAGGATCCAAATACAGTTAAAAAATCTGCTTAACAAATCCAAATCATTTTATATCCCTTAGTGAGTCTTTTTAAGTTCAATTTATTCTGTAACTTTCAGTACCGCCAACACCATCTGTCATCATAGTCACCTTACTCAGTGATTGGTTAACTGTGTGGAGATGAGGGTGGAGTTAGGACTTAAGTTAATTTTTTTCTCACCTTCCATGTGAACAGCTAAGGTTGACACAGAGAGTGTTTTCTACTCTTTGTCATATGATCCTGACAGTAATGGGGTCTCTTGATCCAGATCAGACATCGGGGGACAGCCCTTCACCACTGAATAAAAGATGATCTAAACCTCTATAAAAAAAATCTACCATGAACCGATGACAGCAGATCTGGATTGAGGTTCTGACCTTGGAGTCCTGTGCAGCCCTGTGGTCCTGGAGGACCATCAGCACCTGCTTCACCAGGAAGACCTGGACAACCTGGACGACCGCCAGGACCCGAGGGACCAATCACACCTGAAATAAACCGGATAGAGAGAAGACAGGCAAGTTGACTGCATAAAACTCAATCAGTCTGAAACAATCTGACATTGTGACAGTGACCTGAGATACTGGTCTATGTACCATTCTGCTCCAAGACGGACTCAACAGATCCTGTTCTTTACCGGTTTTGTTTGAGTAGGTCTCACAACTCAACTGATGTTACAGAGTGAAGGTAAAACAATGATGAGGTCCAGGAGAATCTGTTTACCTGTTGGACCTGGTACTCCATGGGGGCCTTGATCTCCTTTGCATCCTGTATGTCCTGGAGCCCCAGGGAAACCAGGTCTTCCAGGATCTCCTTGAGGTCCAGGAGTTCCTGAATGAGAGAAACATTTAAGGTGCCCTGATAGTTGAAGCACTGATTTCATATTTTGTCATTATCTCCATTACAAAACATGTTTTTCTGAATTATATGAGATCACCTGGGGGTCCGCTGTCTCCAGGAGGCCCCCTGTTTCCAGGTAGGCCAGGAAAACCAATAGATTCTCCTTTATCACCTGAAACACAAACACAAACTTGATACAGGAAGCTGCAGGAGTAAAATCTTTGGTCTCTTTTATGTCATGTATTAAAGGTGTCAAACATTCTGCTGAGTCATGGTGGTCAGTACCTTTCTGTCCTGTACACCCTTGGCGACCAGGCTCTCCATTTTTCCCTGGACATCCTAGGTCACCCTGAAACAACAAACAAACTTGATCAATAATCTAACAATTTAATATTTCAACAATCAAAATACAAACTTCTGTTAACATTCTCGGATATCATTTCATCACTATTTCTGACCTATGTACACTTTATTTTAACCTTACCTGATTCCCAGTTGGCCCAGGAAAGCCAATGAATCCTGGAGGTCCTTGACGTCCAGGTGGTCCGGGGGGTCCCACCATACCACAGGCACCTGGGCCTCCAGGGGGTCCCACATTGCCTGGGGGTCCATTGCTGCCTGAACACCCTGGCTTACCTGGAGCACCTCGCTCACCCTTATTTCCTGTTGAAAAGAAGTGTTTGATGTTGAAAACTTCATCAACAACATATTATACAACTGGTGTGTCCTGTCTCCAGAACTTTGCCCAGATCCCAACACAAAAAAAGCTCTCACCTTCTCCTGCCAGTTTGTCTTTTACATATCTGCTCTGCAAAAACATTTCGCTATAATACAATAGAAAAACACACTGACTTCAAGTAAAATCATCTGTCCAGGCAGCAAGACAAACTATCACAGTTCAAAATGAAAGGAAGAAAACAAGGGTACTAACTGTATGTATGGCAAACCCATACTCAGTACTAGACTGGACTGAACTTGACTTTCTTGGAATTGGCCTGACTACACTTAAATCAGCTTTACTTCATTTTAACTCATTCACATGTCCTTATTCAACTAGATACAACCTGACTTATCTCTGCCTTATTTGACTCAACTCATCTTCACCTCCGTGATGTCACCCATAAGTTTCTGAAGAGTGGCTTTGAAGTGGGCTGTTCTGCCATCACCATCTTGCCCATGCCTGACTGGGCAATGGGCATGTGTACTACCGAGACGTTGGCACTTGGCACATGCCGGCTTGTGGCTAACAGATGCTTAGTCAACTGTCACCCATGGACAGCTTTAAGTTAAGTAACAAGTTCTGACCTACACATTCCCCGGAACATTACGAGACAGAGTTGTTTTCGAGGTAAATTCATGCAAAACAGCTGATGCGCGCTCCGTTTTCCGGCAAGCAGTCTCTGCATTTGCTTCGAAAACAACTCTGTCTCGTAATGTTCCGTTATTATCTCACAGCGTGGTGAATGTGCAGGTCACAACTTGCCCACCAGAGTGTTTTGGAGTTGGAGTTGGAGATTTTTGTTTTTTAAATTGTTCATTAATTATTCACAGGAACCAGGTGGTTGTTCCCTTCATTAACAAGCCAAGTTAAATACAAAATGTCATTACTTTATTTTATCCTTATAGATGTTTGAGTTAAAGTGTGTGATAATTAGTGGATTAATTCGGGAGTTATGGGCAGTTTTTGAGGTCACAGTGTTTCAGATGTAATCCCTCTGGACGTTTCTTAAATACTGCATTAACAACATGCGACCACTGTTACCTTGAACTTTGTCCACAAAGACAAGAAACCAGCTAATCTTAGAGTACAATAAATGTAATTAAGGCATTACTGAGATGTCATGTTTATGAGGCTGGAACAGATGGATGGACAGACAACCCGAAAACATTATGTCTCTACTCTGGCTTTTACCCGTATAGAGAGAAGTACCATTTTTGTTTAGTCAGACACCTTGAGAGAGAGTCTGGTCTGTTACCCTGCATCGATGCAGACTTAACACTGTGTGTTGGAGACTTAACCCAATTCCACTTCAGGGTCATTGGTTTGGAACCAAACTCAAAATTGGACATAGGGTTGTGTGAGTTAGCAGGTCGAGCATTGTCAGTGTCAGGAACATGAGAAATGTGCTGATGTGCCCGGGCCAACCAGAAAATAAAAACTGTTTTGACACTTTTAAAAGACGCCATATGTAGAACATGTTCAGTATGTTATCTTCCTGTCAAAGCACCACTTTCCTTTGATACTATATTTTTGTCAACCTGTGTGCACTGTATTCAGCATGTGGGTGAATCAAAGACCTACACTGCACTTTGTTTTGACAGGTTTTGGAGTAATGATATGGCTCTTACCTCGTGGTCCAAGGAAGCCAGTGATGCCAGGAGGTCCTGGTTTTCCTGGGCCTCCTTTGATGGGGACACTCACACTGTCTCCTTGAGGCCCCTGAGGCCCTTGACATCCTGCAGGGGAAACATGAGAGAGTTTTTAACACAGTTGGAGTGAGAGCTGTATCACAGTGAATAACATGTTAATTTGTTTCATTGGCATGAGACGAATGAACATAAAAATACCCATGTTTAACCTCATTATGTAAAACTGGTCAAAACAATACTACTGAACTGAGATTGTAGTACAGGATTGCAGTACTATAGCAGGGATTACTGCACTGCAGTAGGGATTACAGTACTACAGCAGGGATAACAGTACTATAGCAGGACTGCAGGACCTTTCTCTCCTTTTGGCCCTCCACATCCTGGACCTCCATCTCGTCCATTGAGCCCTCTCTCCCCTTTCAACCCTGGAGTTCCTGGGGTTCCAGTCCGTCCTGGAGCTCCTGGCTCTCCTTGTGGGCCTTGGGGTCCCAACAAACCTGAAACAGAGACTCTTTCACAGAATCTGTGTCATGACAATACATTTAAACACTGGTGTGTTATTGCGAGGAGCTCACCTTTCTGACCATTATACCCAGGCAGTCCAGAGTCTCCTTCGGGGCCAGGACGGCCCTGAGGCCCAGGGTATCCTGGAACACCGAGAGAACCCGATTTCCCCACAGGGCCTTGAGGGCCAGTACCTGGAGGACCTGGCACTCCAATGTCACCTTTCTCCCCATGACAACCTAAAATGAAACATAATGTAATCATAGATTAATATGCGATTCTGAAACTTTCTTTAATACTTTTCTGAAGAAATACTATAACCAATTACTGCTCTTAAAAATGTAATGTAACATTACGTAAAGTAAAGTAGTAAATAATTTACCTGGGACACCAATGGCTCCCTGAAGGCCACTGGGGCCCCTGGAACCAGGTTTTCCTGGGTCACAACGTTCAGGTTTGGGGCCTGGGGAACCAGGGGCACCTGGTGCTCCATCCTGCCCTATCTGGCCCTTTGCTCCAGGGCTTCCTGTCAAACCCTGGATTCCTGGACAAACACAGAAAACACACGAGTTATCACAGCAGAGCAGAGGAGAAGCAACAGGAGTCAATGTGGATCAGATTAAATCTAATCATCATACTGAAATCAGTTAGGTCACAGTCAACCCCTTATTGCTTCCTTTTACTTGTATATTTTATGTTGTTAATTTTTTACCCTGATCCTTCATTAACTGTCTGACATGTTTTTAAGATGGTTAACAGGTTGCACCTGGACAATTGTACAAGTGTGTGAGGGAGTAACACGAAGTTTCCCATAACACAGTTCCTGTTGATGACTCAATCAATGGGATCTGTCGACTTGACATCCGTCGCCGGATTTGGTGTGTCTGCAAAGGTGCAGACAGTACCTGGAGGGCTGTCTTTTATTCATGACAAATTTGCAGTGTGCCTGCAGCACATTTAAAGGTGAGGAGAGGAGCTCATTTGATCTGAGTAGACTGTGGTAAACCCACTCACGTCGTCTCCACTCCCTCTTTCCCGCTTGTGCCGGTAGGAGGGACGGAGGTGGGAAAGAGGAGTACCTGCGCCAGGATGCACGGCGCACGAAACTTGCTACAGTGCTAACCAATAGACCACAGTGCCACTCCCTATTGATATTGATATATTCCTGGTGGCTCATTATCCAGAAGTGGTGGTCAGCCACTTCTACAGCCTGCGGTTATGTCATTGCTACTCTAAAGCTGCTGAAGCTGCTGAAGCTGCTGAACAGGTCAAACTCTATACTAACATAACATATTCATACATGTTTGGAAATCAGTCAATCCCCCTTAAATGTCAATCATGCAATAAGTAACAAAAATGAGAAATGTCTGGTAGTCTGTGCTGTAGTTAAAGCAGAAGTAAGCGGAATATTTGTGTTAATAAAAGTCTTAAATAGTTATATCTTCCGACAGCAATCACTTACATAGAGTGTTTGGTCCGAAACACGGGTCTGTCAGTCACTCTGCTCTGCTGTAAGCTGAGGAGAAAACGTCTTGTATACTTCCTTCTATCCTACAAGCTTTATCCAATGAGGAGAGAGAACGGCATGAAGGGCTGTGTGTGCAGCCAAGGGATGCGCGTGAATGTGGTGACGTAGGGATGAGGACCAATAGATCCATGACGAGGGCGGGGACTGCTAACTAACGAAGTTAGCCAAAACGACCGGATCGCTTACTTCTGCTTTAAGATGAAAAAAACAAAAAACGTCCTTTCAGTCATCATTCACTCTTCTCACAGTTTCTAGATTTGTGATGCGGAAACATGACAAAGTCAGTCTATTAAACCGAGCACGTACATTAAACCATTTATTAGATTTGCTTTTTTTCCTATGAATCTTCGGGAACCCTCCTGTTGTGGCCTTTGAATTAAACCAAAGGTTGAAACAAAAACCCACAATGATGCTCCTGAGGGCAGCAGAAAATGTTGATATTTTTAGAAGCAAACTGAAGACAAATCTTTTTGGTCTACATTTATATTTAATTTAATTTAGTTATCTTCCTGTTTATTTATATATCTTAAGTTCTTGAACTGGTTTGTCCTTTTATTCAATCATTATTTTCTGTATTGTTTTCCTTTTGATATCTTGTTCCTTTCCCTGGTTATTTATTTTATTTCTACCTTTATTTTTTTTGGTTTTACTCACTTCCAAACATCTCCTCTATTTTAGCATGTTATTATACTGTCTTTGATTTATAAAATCCTATTTTTTATTTTATCATTTTATCTTTATCACTCTTTCCTTATCTTTTTTTTTGATTGATTGATTGATTGATTGATTGATTGATTGATTGATTGATTGATTGATTGATTGATTGATTGATTGATTGATTGATTGATTGATTGATTGATTGATTGATCACTCTACATCACAAGTCTATTCATTCACCTGGAAGTCCGTTTATGCCAGGAGGACCAGGTACTCCTTTTGGTCCTGGAGAGCCCACTGATCCCGGGAAGCCAAGAGGACCTGAGGGTCCAACATCAGAGTTCCCTGATGGGCCTTTGAGCCCAGGAAAGCCGGGATTCCCTGGAGAGCCTGGAGATCACACATTTAGAGAGCTGATGAGTCAGTGTCTGTTCTACATTCACATGTTCATATCTGAAGAAGTTCTCAGAAGATAAACTTTTTAATCATGCGTGTAGGAACAACTTTGGTTACACATGATCTTCGTGTTCACATACGAGAAACTACAACTGTATGATCAGTGAATTGTGAGCCTTTAGTGTGTGGTGCAAATGCATTTGATGCCTTTTTCTTTTTTTCTTTTGCTATTTTGAGGGCAAGAAAATGAGTCAATAGGTGCTTGGTTCAAAAGGGTCTCTTAATCCATCATGTTTTATTTTAATTGAGTGTTTTGGATGTAACATCCAATAAACTAATTACAGTGCCCCCCCCCCCCCCCCCCCCCCCCCCCCCCCCCCCCTCTTTTTCAAGATAATTGTGATAGGGGAGGGCAATATATTTGTTTTGTACTAATCTGTGCCTCTTCGCATCAGATAGGGTCCATGAATTTGTTTGTGGATATGGAAGATGTTGAGTTTACAAACAATTTACTCCAGAACTCTTTGGTGACTGGATCCAGATGTTGTCAGTTACTGTACCTGGATCTCCTCCATAACTCTTGCCCTCTTCTCCTTCTTCTCCAGTGTCTCCAACAATTCCTGGAGGGCCTGTAGGAGCAGGAGGTGATGTATGTAAAGATACTGTTATAGACAACATACAGACATCAAGAGGTGTGACACATATGAGGTGTGGTACCTCTGGTACCTAGTCGTCCACGTTGTCCATCAAGTCCAGACTCTCCTTTGTCTCCTTTATTTCCATCAGGTCCAGTGATCCCACGAAAACCTGTAGGACCAGGGAGTCCTGGGTAACCTAGACAAACAAACAGGTGAACAGCAAGTCAGACACACAGGTGGTCAGGCAGGTGAAGAGACTGACAGATGTTACGGGTGGTATTTACCTGCATTCCCAGTGTCTCCCTTCTCTCCTGGGGGGCCTGGGTTTCTGGGTACACAGGGCAGAGTGTCACCTGTAGGGTTAGGATGAGCACAGATCAAACATGAAGTGGGGGAGGTCAATAAGTAAAATACATTTCACAAATTTTAAGTATTAATTAAACAATAACTTCAGATTGATTCTAACCAGGGGCTCCTTTCAACCCAGGGGGACCCACGGGTCCTGTCAATCCTGGCTCCCCAGGGCGCCCACGCTGTCCTATCGCTCCAACTAGATTTGCTCCTGGAGAGCCTGGAGGTCCTGATGGTCCCTTTAGCCCTATTGATCCTGGGAAGCCTCTGTCTCCAGGAAAGCCGCCAAAACTGTCACCCTAGACATATGCAGGAATCAGACATGCAGCACCAGGAACATGACTCAGCCAGAGGTGCAGCCAGCTGTGCAGTAGCATCCCCAATAGGCTTCAGAGTTCATGAATGCAACAATTTGAACAAGCAAAACCCAGAGTAAATGACCCCCATATACTGTACAGTATGTACACAGATCCATCACTGACTCATGTGATACTGAAGAAAAGATGGTTCTAGTCCTGCAGTTAGATGGGGCGTCTCTTTTCAATGTCTTGCAAAGCATGACTTCTAAAAAATATTTCTAAATGTTTTAAAATGAAGTGATCTCCAAAAACATAAAAAAAACAAACAAACTGTAAACTGCAAAATACTACAAACGCGCTACCACCTCAGTGTGTGTTAAAAGACTGCGTCCAAAAACCTGGTGTTGGAGCCAAAACTATAATATGATTATTTGCTAAAAATATATACTGTCTAGGTGCATATCAATAAATTAGAATATCATGGAAAAGTTCATTTATTTCAATCGTTCAATTCAAAAAGTGAAACTAATACCTGATATAGATCCATGACACACAGACTGAAATATTCCATGTCTTTATTTCATTTAATTGTAGGATGATTATGGCTTATATTTAATGAAAACCCAAAATTCTGTACTTTGAGCAACTTGGATTCCACCACTTCTTGTCTACTCCGTATACAACATCTATTGCACGTCTGCCCATCCTGGGTGAGGGATCCCTCCTCTGTTGCTCACCTTGAGGTTTCTCCAAATAATTCCCTGTTAAGGGTTTTCTTGGGAGTTTTTCCTCAGTCGATGTGAGGGTCTAAGCCCTTTGAGACAAACTGTTTGTAAAAATGGGCTATACAAATAAAATTGCCTTGCCTTGCTCTGCCTTCCTCCAGACTCTGGGTCCATGGTTTCCAAATATAATGCAAAACTTACTTTCATCTGAAAAGAGGACTTTGGACCACTGGGCAATAGTCCAGTTCTTCTTCTCCTTAGCCCAGGTAAGACACCTCTGACGTTGTCTCTGGTCCAGGAATGGCTTGACACACTAGACCCAAAAATGCAGAGCTAAGGCCGCTATCAAGGCAACCTGGTCTTTAATAAGACCTCAGCAGTGCCACAGGCTGTTTGCCTCCATGCCATGCCGAAATGATGCAGTAATTCAAGCAAATCCAACAAACTATCACTTAATATCAAAAAGTCTTGTTTCATCTGCTTTGGGTTAAAACCAGGGTTTCCTAACTCTTCTTTTAAAATTGAAATTGATACAATACCTTTAACTAATGTGCATTATACCCGTTTTCTTGGCATACTGCTTGATGAATCTTTGTCCTGGAAACCTCATATTAGAGCCATAACCACCAAGATGGCCAAAAGCATTGGAATACTTCGTAAAATTTGTCTCCTGATCAACACTGAGGTTGCCATTATGTTATATTATGCAATGGTTTATCCATATATAAATTATTGTAACATCATTTGGGCCAGCACTTACCAAACTAAGCTCAAGCCCATATACCAGCTTCAGAAAAGAGCAGTAAGAATAATAAGCTGTGCTTATCAAAGACATTCTTCACAGCCTCTATTCCTTCAGTCGGGTATCCTCAGTGTTTATCAAGTGACATCTTCAGATTGGTTTATTTGTTTATGGTTCCCTAAAAAAACTCCTTCCATCATCTTTTCATTATATATTTGCATACAACTATCAATTTCACACCTATTCCACACGTAACTCTTGTCACCTTAGAACCCAATATTGCTGTACCTCTCAATCACAGTTCTGTATACTTTATCGTGGACCAAGAATATGGAATTTATTACCTGTACATTTTTTTGATTTATCTTTACAACAATTTAGGAGAGCACTAAAGTCTCTCCTGCTAACCAGCCAATACTTTCCACATGGTCTGCCTATCTAAACTGGGATTATTTTATATTTCTTATCATATGTTTATCAAGCTTTTTGTATTGCATTGTACAATGTTAAATCATGTTAAACCATGTTTGTATTTATTATGTATGAACAACTTTTGTACCTCACAAATGTATGCTCATTAGCTTAGAACTGTAGTCGGAGAATGCCACCCTACAAGCCCCTGGAGGGTTTTTTGGCATTCCCCCTCACATTGTTTTGGATTTTATATGTTATATCTTTTTTAACTTTGATATGTGAAAATAAATAAACAAACAATAAACAAACAAACAAAAGGAGCCCCAACCAAGTATTGAGTGCATATAAATTGACATACTTTCCAAAAAACCAAAAATTCTGTATTTTTTGAAATTGTTCTGATATAATATTCAACTTTTTTGAGATACAGAATTTGGGGTTTTCATTAAATATAAGCTATAATCTTTACAATTAAATGAAATAAAGACATGGAATATTTCAGTCTGTGTGTCGTGGATCTATATCATTTTGAATTGAAATATTGAAATAAATGAACTTTTCCATGATATTCTAATTTATTGAAATGCACCTGTATATACTTATTAGAATGATGAGATTACTTATTTATTAGTTTATGTTGTGACATGGTGTTTTTTGGAAAGTGCCATTTCAGACAGCCGATCGGCACATCATTGATTTGCAAATCAGGTGTGTGAGTGTTAAGATCGAGAGTCACCCTCTCTTTTGTTTTTTGTTTTTTTTTGACAACTTGTATTAGAAAATGTGACTTCATTTTTTCTTGTTTGGCCTTTTAATTTGACGTGCCTGTCCTGCCACAGTCAGAGTAACTGACTTGTTTTGTCAAGTAAAAAAAAGAAAAAAATACATTGTGGATAATAAATGCAACAAAAGGAAATGCAAACCAGGAGGAACATAAGCCACTGGAAAGTTGCACTCTTGTCTGGTGCATCAAAATGGATAACAACAGTTAGCAACACAAAGAGTTAAGAGGAGTTGAGAGACTGATGTTGAATCGACAGGTGGTCTCTCCCATCTGTATTGTTAGGGTCGGATGTGGGTCGCCAACATTTTAAAGATTTTCAAGTTCACCATGCGCTGGAAAAGAGTGAACCACTGATCTTTAGTGCACTGTCTCTGGACCAGTGTGTTGGGAGCAACTGACTCACCTGAGGACCAGGGTTTCCAGGGGCACCTGGACGCCCTATACGTCCTATTCTCCCTGAGAATCCTTGTCTGCCTGGAGGGCCGGTCAGGCCCCTGTCTCCCTTCTCCCCTGGAGACAAACAGAGATACTGATACAATGACATGACAGTGACCTAAGTGCTGTACTGGTGTCCAGAGCTCAGGACAGGTGAGACAGGATGCATGCAGGTGATAAACTCACCTCTAATATCCACCACAATGAAATCTCCCTTCTGACCCGTTGACCCTTTGACACCTGGAAATCCACCCAGGCCCTGAAAACACGACCAATAATCAATAAAACTGATAAATCGCAGCACAAAAAGAACAACAAACAACTTGGGTTATTGATACTAGGTCTGACTCAGTGGTTTTGTAACTCACCGGTTTTCCGCTGTCTCCAGTATCTCCAGGTAAACCTTTCTCCCCTCTAAGCCCTGGGGCCCCCTTCATTCCTGGATGCCCTGGACTCCCCGTGTCACCAGCAGGGCCAGGATCGCCAGGTAGTATTATAGGAGGGCCACAATTGCACCCTCCATTAGAGCCTAAACACACAAACACACAGCTGAAGTCAGGTTGTGGAGTTTCTCTGAACAACATCCTGGAGCCTCGGATCTTTCCACTAAACCTCACATCCAGGAGGAAACTGAAGGTTATTTCTCTCCATGAAACAGATTTCCCTCTGTGGTAAGAGAGAATGAAAGACCTGCTAATAGCTAGCTTTTGCCAATAGCACACAATAGTTTAATTGGCACTTACACCTAGGCCAGGTGGTCACATGACTTTGCAGTATACACAGGTGTTTATTGGTTCTCATCAACACCCAGCAGAACACACTATAATTGTCACACCTTTTCCTGCTGTCACACTTCTCAGCACTGACAGCAAATGATCGGATTTGAGGTTTCACTATTTACTACACTTTGGCTGATGTTTGCTAAGAAGAAACTAAACCTATTTATAACTTTACTTTTGAAGTATCCCTCAATAGACAATAATCAAGAATCAATAAGTCCAGATAAAGACCTTTAAATCCTGGGTATCCCTGAGACCCTGGGGGTCCTTCTTGACCTGGATCTCCAGTTTCTCCTGGGGCTCCAGGAAGACAGTAATAACCTGATGAGAGAAAGGAGTAGTCAGTAAGGCAACAGAGTTAAGTGATCTGTGCTAATTAAGATTATCAATATGATATACCTTTAGATAATGACATCACCATGTGTGTCTGAAAGTAAAGAGTGAACAAGATTTTCTTGTACCTGGACTTCCTGGTTCTCCCTTTGGTCCTCTAAATCCAGGACGTCCCGGTTTTCCAGGTTCTCCTGGTGTGGTTTCTTTTTTATAGAGCTCACCAGGGTCTCCTTTTTCCCCCTTGCATCCTTGAGCTCCACTCTTACCTGCATCACCAGCTGGTCCTGAGGAACCATCAGAGAATTTTATTCATCTCATGCCACCTCAACACATTTCACCCTCATTGTCACTGTCAGTACTCACGATGCTGCCTTGCTCATGGGCTGCAGGTACGTACCAGGTATGGAGCTGCCTGAGGCTCCTGGGGGACCATGCACTCCCATCACCCCCATGTCTCCGGGAGGGCCACTCAGTCCAGGGAAGCCAGGGTCTCCAACGTCACCTGGAACAGTTGGGTGACATCATCACCAGTGGTAACAACATAAATTGTTGATGACCTCATACCACAGTGATGACATGATATCAAGGAGACAGGAACAGAATCTGGTGATCAATCGTCAAGGTGCTGATGATCAGTGTGTTCATATCCATACCTTTGTGTGTGATGTCTATCGCTTGAGGAAAACCCTTAGGCCCTGGATTTCCCATCACGCCCTGGGAACCAATAGATTCATGACACACTATATAATCAATCCATAATTAGGCAGGTGCTCAGACGCCCTCCAACACTGATCATGCATCAGATTCATTACAGAAGATACACAGAAACATAAATGATTGACAAACTGACTGACCTTAGGACCTTCTCGTCCGATCAGACCTGGGAGACCTGGGCTTCCTTGAATCCCCTGAAACCACATAAACACAAATAAACCCTTAGAACAAGACAAATCCTGATTTCGGATTGGCTGACAGGTGTATATCATGTAAGGAAACCCAGAACATGGGGACATAATTATTATCACATGATGATCACCAGGACCCGGCCGGGCCCAGCCCAAAGGAGCGATGTGGGCCCGCCTTCCAGTAGGCCCACCACCCGCAGGAAGGACCATGAGGGGCCGGTGCCGTGTGTTTTGGGTGGCAGCCGTGGGCGGAGGCCCCGGCGACCCAATCCCCGGACAACGACTCTGGCTTTAGGGACACGGAATGTGACCTCGCTGGGGGGGAAAGAGCCTGAGTTCGTGCGGGAGGTTGAGAGGTATCGACTAGAGATAGTCGGGCTCACCTCCACGCACAGCCTGGGCTCTGGAACCCAACTCCTTGAGAGAGGTTGGACTCTCTTCCACTCTGGAGTTGCCCACGGTGAGAGGCGGCGAGCTGGTGTGGGCTTGCTCATAGCTCCCCAGCTCAGCCGCCATGTGTTGGAGTTCTTCCCACTGAACGAGAGGGTCGTTTCCCTGCGCCTTCGGGTCGGGGATAGGTCTCTCACAGCAGTGCAGAGTACCCGGCCTTCCTGGAGGCCCTGGGAGGGGTGCTGGAAAGTGCTCCAACCGGGGACTCCATCGTTCTGCTGGGGGACTTCAATGCCCACGTGGGCAGTGACAGTGTTACCTGGAGAGGTGTGATTGGGAGGAACGGCCTGTTTTGTTATTGGACTTCTGTGCTAGCCACAGTTTGTCCATAACGAACACCATGTTCAGGCATAAGGGTGTCCATCAGTGCACGTGGAACCAGGACACCCTAGGCCGGAGGTCAATGATCGACTTTGTAGTCGTGTCATCTGATCTCCGGCCGTATGTCTTGGACACTCGGGTGAAGAGAGGGGCTGAGCTGTCAACTGATCACCACCTGGTGGTGAGTTGGATCCGCTGGCAGGGGAGGAAGCTGGTCAGACTTGGCAGACCCAAGCGTATCGTGAGGGTCTGCTGGGAACGTCTGGCAGAATCCCCTGTCAGGGAGGTCTTCAACTCCCACCTCCGGGAGAGCTTTGACCGTATTCCGAGGGAGGCCGGAGACATTGAGTCCGAATGGACCATGTTCTCCACTTCCATTGTTGACGCGGCCGTCCGGAGCTGTGGCCGTAAGGTCTCTGGCGCCTGTCGCGGCGGCAATCCCCGAACCCGGTGGTGGACACCAGAAGTAAGGGATGCCGTCAAGCTGAAGAAGGAGTCCTACCAAGCCTGGCTAGCTCGGGGGACTCCCGAGGCAGCTGACGGGTACCGGCAGGCCAAGCGGACGGCAGCCTGGGCGGTCGCGGAAGCAAAAACTCGGGTCTGGGAAAAGTTCGGGGAGGCCATGGAGGAGGACTACCGGTCGGCCTCGAAGAAATTCTGGCAAACCATCCGACGCCTCAGGAGGAGGAAGCAGTGCTCCGTCAAAACTGTTTACAGTTGAGGAGGGGAGCTGTTGACCTCAACTGGGGATATCGTCGGGCGGTGGAAGGAATACTTCGAGGATCTCCTCAATCCCACTGACACGCCTTCCGTCGAGGAAGCAGAGGCTGAGGACTCAGAGGTTGATTCATTCATCACCCAAGCTGAAGTCACTGAGGTAGTCCGGAAGCTCCTCAGTGGCAAGGCACTGTACCTCAAGTCTCTGGATGTTGTGGGGCTGTCGTGGCTGACACGCTTTTGCAGCATCGCGTGGCAGTCGGGGACAGTGCCTCTGGACTGGCAGACTGGGGTGGTGGTCCCTCTCTTCAAAAAGGGGGACCAGAGGGTGTGTTCCAACTATCGGGAGATCACACTCCTCACCCTCCCGGGGAAGGTCTATTCCAGGGTACTGGAGAGGAGAATTCGGCCGATAGTCGAACCTCGGATTCAGGAGGAACACTGCGGTTTTCGTCCTGGCCGTGGAAGGCTGGACCAGCTCTACACCCTCCGCAGAGTGCTTGAGGGCTCATGGGAGTTTTCCCAACCAGTCCACATGTGTTTTGTGGACTTGGAGAAGGCTTTCGACCGTGTCCCACGTGGCATCCTGTGGGGGGTACTCCGGGAGTATGGGGTCGGAGGCCCTCTGCTGAGGGCTGTACGTTCCCTGTATGATCGGAGCAGGAGTTTGGTTCGCATGGCCGGCAGTAAGTCAGACCTTTTCCCGGTGCGTGTTGGACTCTGGCAGGGCTGCCCTTTGTTTTTGTCTGTTCATTATTTTTATGGACAGAATTTCTAGGCGCAGCCAAGGGCCGGAGGGGGTACGGTTTGGGAGCCACTTGATTTTATCTCTGCTTTTTGCAGATGATGTGGTCTTGTTGGCTCCCTCGAGCCAGGACCTTCAGCACCTCTAAGTCTGAGGCCATGGTTCTCGACCGGGGGAGAGTTCCTGCCTCAGGTGGAGGAGTTTAAGTATCTTGGGGTCTTGTTCACGAGTGAGGGAAGAGATTGACAGGCGGATTGGTGCAGCGGCCGCAGTAATGCGGTCGTTGTATCGGTCTGTCGTGGTGAAGAAGGAGCTGAGCCGAAAGGCGAAGCTCTCGATTTACCGGTCAATCTACGTTCCCACCCTCACCTATGGTTATGAACTCTGGGTCATGACCGAAAGAACGGGATCCCGGATACAAGCGGCCGAAATGAGCTTCCTCCGCAGGGTGGCGGGGCGCTCCCGTAGAGATAGGGTGAGGAGCTCTGTCACCCGTAGAGCCGCTGCTCCTCCACATCGAGAGGAGCCAGCTGAGGTGGCTCGGGCATCTGTACCGGATGCCCCCTGGACGCCTCCCTCGTGGGGTGTTCCGGGCATGTCCAACCGGGAGGAGGCCCCGAGGAAGACCCAGAACACGGCTGGCCTGGGAACGCCTTGGGGTCCCCCCGGAAGAGCTGGAGGAAGTGTCCGGGGAGAGGGAAGTCTGGGGATCCCTGCTCCGACTGCTGCCCCCGCGACCCGGACTCGGATACAGCGGATGAAAATGGATGGATGGATGGATGGATGGATGGATGGATGGATGGATGGATGGATGGATGGATGGATGGATGGATGGATGGATGGATGGATGGATGGATGATGATCACATTTCTCTTCAAGAAAATGGTGGAATGCTCTCTGTGGTTTGGGATGAAGTCTCTGCTCTGAGTGAAGGGGTTTAAGTATCCTGAGATCTTGTTCAGGACTGAGGATAGGATTGAGAGGGAGACTGGCAGGCGGCTCAGATCTGTATTACCAGTAACGCGAGTGTTGTACTGGACTGTTGTGATAAAGAGAGGAAACCAAGGCCGAGGGCAAAACTCTCTATTCACCAGGTCATCCTTGTTCCAACCCTCTTCAGGTTGGTCATCACGTTTGGGTAGTAAGAAAATGAATGAGTTTCCTCCACAGGGCTTTTGGACTCTTAGAAATAGGGTGAGGAGTTTGGACATTCAGAGAGGGCACTAAGTAGAACAGCTGCTTCTACCCAATGAAAAGAGAATATTTTGGGCTGGTAGGAGGCCTCGGGGTAAACCAAAAATATACTGGAGAGATTGTATATCTCATCTCATCTGGGAATGCCTCAAGAAGATTGGAAGGCTGGCTGGCTAGATGGATGGATGGTAAAGAGACTTACATACAGTATCTCCAAAGCACGGTGTCAGCACTGGCTCCATTACCATTCTGCTATTGAGGAAAAGACTCTGGCTTGTATGTGTTTCTTTAGTCCAATCATAATCACCAATGCTTGCGCTGAATCCAGGACGCAGCAATGTAATATATTTTCAGAGGGGAAATTGTTTTGGAGTTCAGCACTGTCATTAAAACAAATTCCCCACAAAAACAGAAACAGGATTTATATACCACAGCTCAGGTCACAGCACCTTTCAAAACCTTCTGTGTTCACCAGAGAGCACTGGAGACCCAAGGACTTGTAATGTGAAAACAGGGTTTATTCAGTGTTTTGCTGTTTATAATCGCCTGGTCCGGTTGTTTATAGAGGACACCACACCTCTGCGGATAATTCAGCATCAGGACCAAATCTTGTGAAGCACTAAAGTAATTAGTCTTCTTAGATTTGATGATCCCACTGAGTTCTCTAAAGAATAATCAGCTCAAAATGGGGCGCTGAGTGGTGCAGTAGGATGAGCAGCCCCCATGTGTAGAGGCTTCAGTCCTCACTGCTGGTGGCTCCAGTTCAAATCCTGCATCGGGCCGTCCTTTTCTGCATGTCATTCCCCCTCCCTCTGCCTCCCCACAAAAATCTCAAAATGCCTTTATATACTATATATATACGTAGTAGTTTCTTTATTTTTTTTTTCATTTTTTATATTGTTACACTGTGCTATATTGACTCACCTTGAATCCTCTCTCTCCGAACAGACCAGGGTTGCCAGTAGATCCCTAAAACACATGAACACATCACATGTTTACGTGGACATCATGTTTCATTAGCCATGTAAAGGATCAGATTAACTCTGCTCTATTTGTGTAAATCTGTCACTCAAGGTTCAGCATTCATCCTGTAACTGTTAGCTGAGGCAAAGATAAACCCTGCGTCTCCACTCTTGTCAAGAAATAATTTCCATGACAGTGGGCAGGGATACCAGGAATCACTCTACTGGCTAATTCCTCTAAATGAACATCTCCTTTAAAATAGAAGTATTCTACATTTTATTTGACTGGGACTGATCAATACTGATAATAATTACAATAGAGATAGACAGGTAATTACTTACTCTGGGCCCAGGGAACCCCGGAACACCTTTCTCTCCTTTGATACCTGTAAGAGAGTCTAGGCCCTGAACGTCCCCATACACACACACACACAGACACACACATGCAGAGAGAGAGAGAGAGAGAGAGATAAATAGTGTCCAATTGTAGCACAAGTGTCCAACTGAAGCCATGTTCCTCCAGACAGGTGTTACAGATGTTTGGTCAGAGCTTACCGGCTGCCCCTGAGCTCCGCAGGTTCCTTTGAGCCCTTGATGACCCTGAGGAACCAACAGAACCCCCCATTATTTAGAACCCAACCCGACTGAGGCAGAACTTTATGAGAACCACATGAACAGCTGTATTGTGATTGACTGTAACAGGCTGAGGTAACACCCACTTTGTCTCCTTTGATGTACAGGTCTTCTGGAGGATTGACGTACTCAAATGGCCCTGGGGGTCCCTGGGGGCCCTGATCCCCCTGTGGATGACACAGATCACACCAAGCCACTGTCACTAGATATCTATCTGTAAAAATGTAACTCTCAGACTCTCAGGCCCCGCCCTCTAAGTGATCATTTAAGTTGCTGTCAAAAGGAGAGCATCTCACGAAAGGGGCGTGGCCAGAAGAAAAAAACACCTGTACCTCATCTCCTTTCTGTCCGGGCAGAGATCGACCTTTTTCTCCCTGAATGTGTATGTGAAGAATAAAAATAAAAAAAAACATCATCAGTGAAGTTCAGACACTACAATTCACCATGGCAACAAGTCAAAATACACCATGACAATGGGTAAATAAAGAGAAGGGCTGCCATTTGAATCCAGCAGACACAAAATTGTTAGTATGTGACATTAAGAAACAACAACAGAGTATGAGCCGGAGGAAGTAAGTCCACACATTTACACTTGACATCAGAAAAAAACTCCTTATGAATGAAGATCTAGATAATATGTACAGTAATATGAAACTTACAGGTGGACCCCTGGAACCAGGCAGACCAGGCTGACCCTTTACAGACACACAGATATATGTTATCATTGGATGTAACAACAACGACCACAACAATAGCCTATAATTATGACAGCTGCTTGTACTTCACTTACATGTATATGGATTACATATGTGATAATAATAAGACTAGTAATTGACTCACGTCAGACCCATCCAGTCCTGGTGTACCCACATCTCCCGCTGAACCAGGGAGACCCTGCTCACCCTGCACACAGACACACACTGTCAGTGATGTGACTGACTCATTTGTCACAAGATGTTGTTGTTTGTTTTGTGTTTGTTCTCACCTGCAGTCCAGGAAATCCAAGATATCCACCTTCTCCCTGTGAGACACAAAGACACACACACACTGATGTTATCAATAACCTGTGTTGTACATTGGCAATCTATAGGCAAGCCTACGCATCTTTATTAGAGCGCATTTCATACCAAAAGGCAACTCTATGTGCTTTACAAAGCATTTAAAAAGAACAGAAGCATCGTGTATCTGGTAAACTGATACATGATGCATCTTAAAATGTTTTTTCAGGGGGCAATATAGCTCAGTGGGTTGAGCAGGCACCCCATATACAGGGGCTACAGTCCTCTCTGCAGCCGGCTCCAGTCCAGAATATGGTGGCCATTTGCTGTGTCATTCCCCCTCTCTCTGCCTCCCCATTTCCTGTCTCTCTCAACTATCCTATCAATTAAAGGCAAAATGCCCCAAAATATACTTTAAAAAAAAGTATTGTCCATTTTTATTAAAAAGTGAATAGTTTATGATTTTCACGTCTTCCAAAACCCAGCTGACACACCAAACAACTTCACACACACACTCACATTCACACCTATGAGCAATTTTAGTTGAATCGACTTTGTGATTCAAACTGTATGACACAAAAGGCAAAATGGTCTTGCCCCTAAAATGATAATCAGTACTGTCTCAATTCCTGTGAGTTTCTCTGTGTTATGTAAAGTCACTGAGGCTCTTAAGGACTTGGCCTGTTGATTATTTCTTCATATTTTACTAGGAGGAACTGAGGCAGGCAGTTGTCACTGATTCATCACATTAGTCATTTAATACAATAATCAGCCGTGTCAAATGTGTCAGAGTCAAGTGAGGTCAAGGTGAACTTACAGGTACTCCTGGGTACTGTACGAAGTAGGTTGATGGATCTCCTGGGAATCCCTTTGGTCCTGGAAAACCCTGTAGAAAAAACACATTTACCATGGCGATTACAGAATACAGTGCTACATTTTACATAGTACTACAATACATCCATACACTTACCATGACACATAAAAATAATAGAAGCCTAGTCCCTCATGGACTAGTGCTAGGGACACTAGGGAATATTATCACTACAATTTTTGTTCTCCTTACACTTATTTTTTTCTTCCCCTAAAAGTGTATGATTATTGACCAAACACTGCATCAAATTTCCAAAAAAAAAGAAAGAGAGCAAAAGTGAATGAGTGGAATTCGTTTGAGGTCTTCCTGAGATACAGTCTATCAGTATGTCTTTTCAAGGGGGAGAGTTTTGCACATTGGACACTGAAACCTTGCAACAGTGAGGGTCCACTTGAAAGGGGCCGTCTCAAATCAGCATCTGAGGGTCCCATGGACTCTATACATCCAATACCTAAAAGCATCACTGCCACAGTGTTATTAATCATCTTGCTGACTTTTTGTTGTCTTTGCAAATTGTTTTCTTTTTAGTGTTGGATTCAAAGTCTCCAAATATTTGAGGATTCTCAAATATAGGACCAGTAGAGTGATTTGGAGTTTCACTCCAACATTTTGACTGTTTTAAAGTGAGACAGACACAACTGCAGTTAGAACTGTCAGGGTCTTAGGGAAATTGTAGTAGAAGTGCTCAAACCCTGATAATTGATGTTTGCAACTATGTTTTAATTTCAAGATAATTTTAAGACACAAACAGTTCTAATCAGTGTTATTGACTAATCAGTCTCACTGACCGGTCCTCCATTACGCCCATCTTCTCCAGGATATCCAGGATCTCCTCTCTGCCCTCTGGTACCATTACATCCATCAAGACCTGGAAAACCAGGTCCTCCTGCAGGCCCTGGGTGTCCCTGAAAACACAAACACAGATCAGACACAAGACTATTTATTGATTCCACACATGGGAAATTTGGTCGTAACAGTAGCATTCAATAAGAACATAGCTAAACAAGGTAGAAAAGTTATGCAAATATAAAAATATAAGAGATTGGACAAATCAGTCAAGATGGCAGACTGAAGAGGCGGGGTTTCTTACCGGGACTCCCTCTAAACCCGGAAAACCCAGAACGCCGACATTTCCCTGAAAGAACAAATTAACAGTCAAGGGGTTCTGCACAGGACCAGTGAGAACAGCAACAAAACATAAAAACAGAAACCGTTAATTCAGACCAGAACCAACAGAACCAGGTTTATTCACCAAGTCTCCTTTCAGTCCTGCAACTCCTGTCGGCCCCTCATCTCCTCTCAGACCCTTTTCTCCTGGAGGGCCCTGAGCACCTGGGAATCCTGGGGGTCCCTGATGGCCCTGCTTCCCCAGACCACCTGGAGAACCCTGCAGAGCACAAACAGCACAGTTACAGAACATGTTAGACGCTGGCAGGACATGTTGTATAATCTGGTAGAATCTTCTAGTAATTCTAAAGAACTTGATGGAACCTAATAAAACTGTCAAATACACAATGGGAAGACAATGGAGCACACAACTACTGTACAGTCTGTTTATACTGTTCATGTATTCAGGATGTTCGTCACTGCAGTGATGTAGTGTCGTTCTCTGACCACACGAGGGCAGTGTGACACAATAACAACAACAATAACAACACGCACTCAACCACACACACACACACACACACACACACACACACACACACACACACACACACACACACACACACACACACACACACACACACACACACACACACACTCAGTCTCTGTCCCATGGAAACTGTATCTGATTCAAAAACTGATCTAAATCACTTGTTTAAGTCTGGACAAGATAGTTTAACTAACAACATGAATGGACTAAAATTCAGTTATTTCTCTCATTTCTTTCCGTAACAAACATGTGAGGAGGTTGTGTGACAATCAAAGAATATAATACAGCTACTACAACAGGTGACAGGTGTTGTAAAGGAGGGAGATCGTGAAGCTGTCACTCAACTGAACTGGGGGCTGCAAGATGCCAAAATAAATGACAACAAAATCATAAAATTGAAAAAACAAACAAAAAAAAAAAGAAACATTTTGGACCTCTATGTAGTTAACAGAATATTCATTTTACATTACATTTATTCTAAGAATATGTGTTTACTGTATGTGGGATATTTCTGTTGTAGCATAGACCACATTCAGGCACTGTGAGAAAGCTGGAGCTCTGGCAAAAATGAGTTCATACTGAAGAGAACATTTTACATACGAGGAAACAGGTGAACTGTTTTATAATGTTGCATGGTGTTGACATTATTTTGACACATCTCATCATTTCTATCACAGTTTTTCACAATTGTTAAAACACATTTTTCGAATCCACCTGTCCTTTTCTCATAATTCTAAACACAAAACTCTTTTCTCAAACTACATTCACAAAACCTCAGATTCTTTTTGCAAAACCAAACCATCGCCTCAAAATAGTTTTACCTATGCTCAAAACCAAACAATGTTGTCAAATCTAATTGGTCAAAATAGAAAAACTGCTGAGCAGTCATTACACACTACACCAAAAAAAGGAACAGTGTTCAGGGCATGTAGCTCCTGGAGAAATGTTTGCTGATCAGAAGAGAAAAAAAAGATTTCACAACTCTGTGGATTTAGCATTTACTCTGCATTCAACATAAACTGTAGTAATAGGTACTGTCAACAAAAATATTTTCATCATCATCATCCTGAATGCAGAAAGTCTACAGCCTAATGCAATGTAAAGGGTAGAAGATGTACTGTGTATGACTGTACACAACTGATCACGAAGTCATTGAGCTTCATCCGGTCTTTGAGCTGGGTCAGACCTCAGCACTTCATCAACATCACATTTGTCCTGTTTACACTTCACGTAGTGTAGGTGTCCTACACTCCAGTATGGCAGTCGTGCAATTCTACAAAAAGTGAATGTGTAAAATATCTATAATGTGTGACTGAACATTTTTATATACAGTAACTTTCATTGATAAAACAGTACAGTCAAGTACACTCTACCTGTTGTCTTGTCTAAAATCTCTGGATTACTGTAGCATGGACACAGAATCTACTGATGTTTGGTTGGACTCTTTGTTCTTTCTGTCATGCCATGCACAAAGACATGGTCGATGACAGCAGTCTGAATGCCATCAGTAATAATCACTCTTTGTCTTCTTGCATTCTGAAGTGGTTTATATTGGTTTTCACATCATGAGAAACAAGTTTGATCAATTTTGAGTTGTTGTGTATTTTTGTTTAAGTTTTGTCACTTGTATTTATGCATTATGCATCACAAGAGCATCACAGTGATGACTGTGTCTTATTGCATGACAGTTGTGTTTAGAGTTTTGCAAAAGGAATGACTGAGATCTACAAATAGTGTTTTCACAAATACAAATAGTGTGAAGATTGTTTATGGTTTTGTCAAAAGGATGTTCAATTCGGGGAATGAGTATAGACAACTGAGCAACTGATTCACACAACAGGAATTGGTATTTTAGCAATTCAGAAAAAACTGTAAAGTCTGTCAAACTCCTGGGATGAATTCAGAAACAGCTGATTTCTCTGTGGGACCCGACGGACACGGGATCTGAGAACATTCAATAGTTTAACATGAACAAACAGTTTTGAGTCTGATCGTTGTGTTTTCACTACAGAAATGTTTCACACAACTGTTCTCTCTTGGTTTTAATCATTTAATCATTCAGGATCTGACTGCTACCTGAGCAAACCTGCGATCAAATGAGTGCACAACAGTTTCTTAAAATGTGTAATGTATTGATTCTGGATAATCAATGAAGTGTATCAGGTGGCAGACCCTGGTACTGAACATTACTGATGAATCTGATTGTTGATTGAGATGTGGTGTGTGTGTGTGTGTGTGTGTGTGTGTGTGTGTGTGTGTGTGTGTGTGTGTGTGTGTGTGTGTGTGTGTGTGTGTGTGTGTGTGTGTGTGTGTGTGTGTGTGTGTGTGTGTGTGTGTGTGTGTGTGTGTGTGTGTGTGTGTGTGTGAAAATCAGTGATGTGAAGTGTGAGGGTATTAATGTGTGGGAGTGTGTGTGTGATGTGTAGTGAGTGTGTGTGTGATGGGATGTGACAGCTGTGATCTCTGATAGTCCTCTCTCTGTCCTTCTTTCTCTGAAACTACTGAACTATGAAATCACTGAGACAGACGCCTTCCCACAATCCTCTCTGCCTGTCTGCTGCCCCCAGCTGTACAAACACACACAGTAACACAGATACACACTGAAACACACCCACACGCCGACAGACACACACACACACACACACACACACACACACACACACACACACACACACACACACACACACACACACACACACACACACACACACACACACACACACACACACACACACAGGTTTCTGTTTGTGGTCTGAGCAACAATCAGTCAGATAATCGTTGTTGTTATTTACGCAATCAGCTGGCCATAATAACAACAGACTGTCATGGGATGTTTTATGAGCCGTTTGATTGGCTCCTAAATTTTTCACTAAAAAGACACAAGTTCAAACATCTGGACCCATCAAGCCATACTGAGACTGTGGCAGAAACATCTGGACCACAACATACACAAATATCCTGACCCCACTGTGGCGATGGGCAGATACATCCGCCACACTTTGAAAAAACAACAACATCTGGATCCTACTCTTACTGTAGCTGAAACATCTGGACCACACTGTGACTGTGGCAGATACACCTGGACCACACCATGTACACATTACAGTAACATCTGGACCATTCTGATACTGTAGCAAAAACATCTGGACTACACTGTAACTGTGTGCAGATACATCTGAACCACATTGTGTACACATGAGCATCTACCATACTGTGCTTGTTGCAGAAACATTCTGGACTATACTGGAGACAGAAACATCTGGACCACACTGGGACTTTCTAGAAACATCTGGACGGCACCATGTACACAAACATGTTGTAGTGTTGTCTGTTCACTGCGCCGCCTGTTTCATCTGTTAACAGGATCTTTCTGGAAACACAAGTTTAGGGTTTAGGGAGGTGTGTGTGTGTGTGTGTGTGTGTGTGTGTGTGTGTGTGTGTGTGTGTGTGTGTGTGTGTGTGTGTGTGTGTGTGTGTGTGTGTGTGTGTGTGTGTGTGTGTGTGTGTGTGTGTGTGTGTGTGTAATCTGCTGACTCAGTTTAAGGCAAAACACAGCTAATTTGACTCCAACACATTCCACACTAGCACTCCTCCATCCAACAGCTCCTTATTACACACTGTGTTTGTGTGTGTGGTTTGGGACAGTAAAGGTGTCACATGTCTGTTAACTGAGGAAACTGCCTACAGCTGTGATGATGTCATGCTGCAGCTGGGCTCTGATTGACTGCTGTGTGTTAGTGGGCGGAGTCTCACCCTCGCTCCTTTGGCTGGAAAACACTGACAGGTGGAGCAATCCCGCCCAGCGCACGGCTCTGAGTGGTCGCCCTGGAAACGAAGAGAGAACATAAACATTAGGGTGACATCATACCAAAAATCAGCATCACATTCTCAGGACATCTCTGCATCAACGACACCTGACGTCAACATGATGTCAACATGACGTCGCTTCAGTCTGAAACAGCCGAGTGTGTGTTGGCAGGTGTATTTGTTCCCACCATCACCTGGCTGGGACTGGTGTTCCCCCATGGCCAGATAGTGGTGTTGTTCAGGAGCTCCTATTCAGCTCATCCAAGGTTAACAACCATCTGGAGCTGTGACACCGACATTATACTATAGATCATTGCCCTCTCCTGGAGTCGGGCCTTGGTGTAGATTGTTGGCAAGCACCACTCACACTCACCCAAGAATAAGAATAAGAATAATAATTAATCCCCAGGGAAATGAATTTGTCTGTCAGATCATCTACCATTTGCATGAGATTTAAAAAGCCTAATGGCTGTTGGTACATATGAACTTCTATATCTCTCTGTCCTGCATCGAAGAGAGAGGAGCCATCTACCACTGCTATTTGTTTTTTTTTGGTCCATCAAGGTTTTATGAAGTGGATGATCTGCATTGTTCAGAATGCCCTCTCACATCTTCAGTGTGAATCTCTCCACCACATCCCCCAGTTTGCCTAACCTGGCTTCAATCACAGAGCCACCTTTTTTTTTACTAGTTTGTCCAGTCGCCTTGCATCCTTGTGTCTAATACTGCCTCCACAGCAGACTGCAGCATAAAACAGTATACTTGCCACCACAGACTGATAAAACATCTACCCCATCAGAGACATCGAAGTGGTGCCAAACTATAAATATCTAGGTGTCGGTAGGTAAGAGAAGTCCTGCCTATCTGAGGAAATAACTCAAATTATTTATCTATTTACTGTATTTGGATCCCTATTGGCCACTACCAAGGGTTCAACTACGGAAGAGTATTGAGGCCACTCATGAAAAAAAATGAGAGGAATGTCAAAGAAATGTCGAGAAAAAAAAGTCGAAATGTCGAGAACAAAGTCAAAATACAGTGCCGAGAATACACTCCAAGGATGCGCGCTATTGTCAGTCGCACTAAACTTGAAATTTTGACTTCACTCTCGACATTGTATTTCGGCTTTATTCTCAACATTTCAACTTTATTCTCAAAGTGCATAATGGGCAAAAGATAGAGGGCTAGTTCTAAGCCTATTCAGCTTCCCTGGCACAGCTCACTGAGAGAGTCAAGGGTTTGGTAGGCTACTACTATAACAGTGACCGTGCACAGTTTAGTGATGTGATCGTGATGTGATTGTGGTGCACATCTGCTCGGCCCGGTGGGGGATCTATGGCAGTGCCTCACTGCTGTGGGCCCCCTCACTGGCCTGTAGCATGATGGGTGCCCGGGTGGAGGCATCCTGGCCGTGCTCCGTGACCAGCACCCAGTACAGACGGCCTGGTGTTTCCTGACCTGGCGCCTCTGTATTCAGCCACATGTTTCACGTTTCTTAGATCTTGCGTCGTGTGTGTGTGTGTGCGACGTGCGTGCATTTGTATGTGCTTTTGCGTATGGGTGTGCATTTGGGTGGGGTTTTTATGGGCTGGGGTGGGGTGGGGTGGGGTGGGGGCGGCTTTTAAACATTTAAAGCGCTTTGTGCTACATTTTTTATGTATGAATAGTGCTCTATAAATAAAGTTTATTATTATTATTATTATTATTATCCTGATCCTGGTACATTGGACCTGCTGTGTTGCAGGGACAGTGGAGGGCTGATGGGAGGTTTTCCAGCCACATCTTCATGTGGTTTGTGGACATAAAGCCCTGGGGTGTGTTGTGGGGGGCGCTGTGGGAGCAGACTGGGTCAGTGTCTGAAAACATATGTATGAATGTTCAGACTGCAGCGGAGTGCGATTGTGTGTTTGTGGTGTATTTTGTGTTTTCAGACAGTGAGGAATGTAAACACGCTGCAGGGAAAGACAAGCATCTCTGAGATTCTCGGGAAGCAGACAGCTGATGGTGATGGTGTGTGTGTATGTGTGTGTGTGTGTTTATCAGATAACGTCAGTGACAATCATGCTTCATTTTTCCTGACCCACACACTCTTTGAACCATTTGAATGAGGACACGAGAAGCAGCCTCTGTTCATCAGATATAAATTTGTGCTGCAGTTGGAGCCAAACACGTGTTCATGTGCATCATGTGATCACACACACGTTATCATTAATACCAGCCCAACAATAAAGCACACACCTATTAAAGAAAAAACATTGGGATGCTGTGTAAAACAAAGATAAAGAAGAAATATGATGATTTACAAAACATGTAAACCTCATATTCAATTGAAAACAGCACAAAGACACATACAGTATCAGTTGTTTAGAAATGTGATTATGTTTTTGAAAAGAACTTGCTAATTTTGAATTTGATGCAGCCAGCAACACATTTTAAGTTTAGACAGTGACAACCACAGACTGGTAAAAGAAAACAGCAGGTGGATTAATGGTTAATGAGGCTACCTGGCAACAGGTTAGTAACATGATTCTGTAAAAAAAGTTCACCCTATCACAGAGAGGCTGACCCTTTCTGAAGTAAACTCTGCTGGCAAATAGTGCATCAGTTTAAGAGTAATGTTTCACAACATGAAAGCTCAAAGAATTGTGGGATTTCACAGTTCAAAAGCCAGCAGCCATGATGGTAAGGGGTGCATTAGTGTGCATGACATGAGTAACCTGTAGCCTATATTTGTGAAGGCATCATCAATGTTGATATGGACGTGGACAAAATTGTTAGTCCCCTTTTGTTAAAGAAAGAATAACTTCAATTATAGCTGCTGCACAGCGATGGGTCGGGTCCGGGCTATTTTTGGCAAATGTAGGCAATTCTGAGCAACAAACAGGAGAATAGCCTATAGGAAGACAAGACAGTTGATCTTATAATGTTAATTTTGCACCAGTTGAGGCTCGACCCCACAACTTCTGGAACCAAAGTCTGGCTGAGCTAATTGGCAAGTGGTAATTCAACAGTGGCTTCACAAGTTGAGTAAGCCATTCACTGTCATGCAGGCAGATTTGAAACCACTGTAAAAATGTGATGGACTTCATAATCTTTAATAGGTTTAAATATACGAAAGTTTCTTCAATATTGAGGCTACAGTTTGATGAACGTTGTGAAGCTGTAGCAAATATAGTTGATTTGTTATGAATTTTCACAGTTTTGAACTTTAGATGCTTGCTGTAGTGCCACCATCAGGACTATTGGCTTGAGTAGTATGCCTTGATAGTCTTGAGATTTCATTGTACCCTGCACAGATAACACCCTGTGCCAAGTGCAGCAAAGCAGCCCCATAACATAACCAAGCCTGATCCATGTTTCAAATTAGGTAGGATACAGAGGTATTTTCTTTGTATGCTTCATTTTTGTATCTGTAATGAGCTGATGTGACTTGCCAAAAAGCTCCAGTTTTGTCTCATCTGTCCACAAAGCTTCTGGGAAAATGTCCTTTGGTGCTTTACTTTTGTCCGTTTCAAGTTATTTCAGTGACAATTGTGGGTTTTTCTTTCTTTATCATTACCTCTTCACAGCTGTTCACTGCAGATTTTACATCTAAATCTGAATCTTGCCATGTTCAGAAGTACTCGATACGATACGGCCATCGTGGCATGTGTGAAGAAGAGACAGGAAGATGAATACAGGGACCTGGGGCATTCATGGACTGGTGCAACAAGAACAACTTGTTGCTTGATTCATCAAAGACCAAAGAAATGATTATTGACTTTGGCAGGTCCAAAAGATCCTTGCGACCCGTGACTGTGGATGGGGTGGACATTGAGTGGGTTCAGTCATACAAGTACCTTGGAGTACACCTTGAAGACAGGTTGGATTGCTCTGTATACAAGTGCTGTGTACAAAAAGACACAAAGCAGGCTCTTCTTTTTGAGAAGACTCAGGTCCTTTGACATCTGTAATGTAATGCTGCGCAGGTTCTGTCAGTCCATCATTGCAAGTGTTATATTCTTTGCCATTGTCTGCTGGGGTAACAACATCAGGGTCAGGGACAGGAACAGACTAGACAAGCTCATCAGCTGGTGGAGGCTGTGGTTGAGTGGAGGATGGGGTGTAAACTGAAGGCCATCCTGGGTGACTCCGAACACCCTCTACACAGGACTCTCACAGGTCAGAGGATCAGCCGCAGTAACAGGCTCATCTCCCTGACCTGCAGAACAGAAAGATTCAGGAAATACTTAATTCCTGCTGCCATTAAGATGCACAATGCCCATTATTTATTATTATCATATAGAATATTTTAGGTTTAACAAAGTATTTTCTATTCTATTCTATTTTATCAACGTCTGTATAGGGTTTGGAGCAACATACGTATGCTGCCAGGAGAACATTTGTTTCAGGGAAGGCCTTGTGAAGAGTTGAGCAGCTAAAATTGAATATCAAGCTACAATGGGGAGACATTTCACTTTAAAATGAGAACATGTCATACTGTCCACGATGTTTATGTTTAAAAAAAATTGCATTATCATCGAATTTAGTATTTAGTACCTAAAAGGGAGTAACCTCAATAGTATGAAAGTGGTTCTGTCTGCAACACTTTGCAAAAACATGCAAGAATACAGTTTCCACTAATGGTGGAGACACAACTTGTTTCAACACATGAAGCAAAAACACACAGCCAAGCACAACCAGGCGATGAGGGCACGTGAGGAGGAGACACTAGCAGTGATGTGCGGGCCCAAAAGTAAACAAATGATTCAACTGCCCATCCCTGGAGCACTGACTGGTTGCAATATGACTATGGCACTATCATTTGGTCAAGGAAACACTGCCAATCCAAATAGAGGAAAATGGGAGCTTTAAGCAACTGACTGAAATACGAAAGTACAACATCCCAGTTCAAAAAGAACATCCCTGCTTGCCACGTATGACGCATGTCAGGACAAACTATCAGCTACGCTAGCATCAGTGGAGATTTTTCAACCAAAAATGTGTGGTTGAGGTGATCATGGAACTATCAGCCTGATTGTGCACTACAGTATGTCGACAACAATTCAAGCTACACAACTCCTGTCTCGAGACCATCGCTCTCACTAACTGGCATGTGACTTTTACTAAAGATTTCCAGATTTTTCCACTGATGATTTATACAGCATTA
Source organism: Trachurus trachurus (assembly GCF_905171665.1). Classification (NCBI taxonomy): domain Eukaryota; kingdom Metazoa; phylum Chordata; class Actinopteri; order Carangiformes; family Carangidae; genus Trachurus; species Trachurus trachurus. The sequence goes on along the minus strand of NC_139892.1, from coordinate 22,448,129 downwards.
TGAAACTTAAGTATGAATATAACGGTATTTTAAGTGATCAGGTAAATAAGCAAATACTTAAACTTAAACAGAAGCAATTTGAGTTGAATGACAAGCCAGGAAAGTTGCTGGCAAGACAGCTTCACGGTGTTCAGGCAAATAGATCTATTCTTAAAATCAAGTCTTCTACCGGGGAAACTCTTACCCACCCTCAAGATATAAATGATTACTTTAGGGAATTATACTCGAAGTTATATGAGTCTAAATGTAAGGTATCTGATGAAGAGATAGGGGAATTTCTCAACTCTGTAGACCTACCTAAATTGAGTGAACACGCTAAGAATGAGTTGGACTCTAATTTTACAGTAAATGAAATCTGTGAGGCAATAAAATCATTTCCTAATGGTAAGGCGGCAGGCCCAGATGGGTTTAGTGCAGAGTTTTTCAAGTCCTTCACTGATTTCATTTCTCCACTGTTATATAGAATGATTCAACATTCTATTGTTAATAATTCATTCCCGCCAACGTTTTATGAGGCCAATGTTTGTCTTTTACTTAAGAAAGGGAGAGAGGACTCGGACCCATTGTCCTACAGACCTCTCAGTTTGTTAAATTCTGATCAGAAAGTGGTTGCTAAAATGTTGGCATCTAGGTTAAGTAAGCATATTTCATCTATAGTCCACCCTGATCAAAATGGTTTTGTGTGTGGAAGATATTCTTTTTTTAACACACGCAGATTATTTAACATTATGTATACTAAACATGAGGTAAATCTCAAACCAGTGATTATTTCCCTTGACGCAGAACGCGCTTTTGATCAGATTGAGTGGAGGTATATGCATGCCACTTTGAGACGGTACGGATTTGGCGAATTTTTCCTATCTCTCATCAATATCCTTTATGCTAGTCCTACCTCTGCTATTCTCACTAATGGCAATAGGTCATCATCTTTCAAACTTGGACGTGGGACTAGACAGGGTTGTTGTGTTAGTCCGCTACTGTTTAACCTTGCACTTGAACCCCTGGCTATTAGTATAAGACAGCTATTAAAGCCATTAAAGGCATCACAATTGGTAACACTGAATGTAAAATATCTTTGTACGCGGATGATTGCTTGATTTTTTTGTCCGACCCCTGTTCATCCATCCCTCCACTTCTCTCATTAATTAATTATTTTGGTAGTATGTCCGGATACTCCATCAGTTGGAGGAAAAGTTCACTTACGCCTCTCACTTCCAATCTAGATCCTCTTTTTCTTAAATCCCTTCCCTTTGAAATTGCCAAAGACCAATTATCTTACCTGGGCCTGTCTATTCCTGTAAACTCTAAACATTTAATCAAAAATAATTTTGACGTCCAGGTTGAGAAGCTTAAAGCAGAAGTGAGTGATATATTTGTGTTAATATAAGTCTTAAATAGTTATATCTTCCGACAGCAATCACTTACAAAGAGTGTTTGGTCTGAAACACGGGTCTCTCAGTCCCTCTGCTCTGCTCTGAGCCGAAGAGAAAACATTTATCGTATCCTACAGTTTTTATCCAATGAGGAGAGAGAACGGCATGCAGGGCTGTGTGTGCAGCCAAGGAACGCCGTGAATGTGGTGACGTAGGGACGAGGACTGTTATGGTGCGTTCAAGGAAACTCGTATTTTTCCGACCGTGAAATGGTACCAGTTCGATCTGGTACGAGTTCACCGGTCGGAAGTTACGAGTGGCCGTTATAGTGACTTTCACCGGTAAAACAGGTCGGAAAAACACGAGTGGGTTGCCTGGAACGCTACAAAGTCGTAAGTTGTGACTTGAAGCTGTAATTTACGATTTCAAAAGCCTGCCTGGAACGCAGCATTAGCGAAAACGACCGGATCACTCACTTCTGCTTTAAGAGAAATATTGATTATTGGAGGTCTTTGCCACTTTCTCTCATAGGCGGATTAACGCTATTAAAATGGTGACGCTCCCTAGGTTTATGTACTTGTTTCAAAATATTCCCATTTTTCTTTCATCGTCATTCTTTAAAAAAATTGACTCTATAATTTTGCCTTTTATATGGGGATATAAAACTCATCGTATTTCCAAGGCTCATTTACAAAAGCCTAAGAAACATGGTGGTCTTGCCCTTCCTAATTTTCAACATTATTATTGGGCAACCAACGCCAGAGCTTTAATTTTCTGGCAGGATCTGCTCCCTCAACATAGAGAGCACTGCGATACACCTAAGTGGTTACAGCTTGAATCACATGCTGCAAGAAATAGCTCCCTTTCAGCTCTTTTGTTTTGCACGAAAGATTATCCTTTGTCTTTGGTTGAAGATAGTTTTGTGCTGTATAATTCAATTAAAATTTTAAAACAAATTAAAGCCGCAAGCGGCGATGACGGGCCCTCGCTCACCCATGCCACCGCGGGGCCTGAGGCATGTCGGGGCTGCAATGCTTCGTTCATCCACCAGGTGGCGCTAAGCAGTTGTGGGTGGGTGCGTTCAGGGGCGGCCCCTCATCACTCATGTGAAGTTTGGAGTGAATCGGACAAAGCATGAGGGAGTTATGAGCAGTTAAAGGTTCGTCCACCAGGGGGCAGTAATGGGATGCGTGCAGGTGTGTTCAGGGTCAGTCCCTCATCACACATGTGAAGTTTCGTGGAAATCGGACAATGTTGATGTAAAATATGGTACTTCCTGTTTCCACTAGGGGGCGAATGAGTGAGATCGCCTATGAGTACATAGAAACGTTGAGGTCGTGACCCTGGACCTGTGTACCAATTTTCATGTTGATAGGAGTTCATTAAAGCCATCCAAAGGGCAAACGTATTGTCATAGCGAGGAATGTTAGCCACGCCCCCACAGGGACGCCATTACTCGTAGCTTCACAGCGTTCATAATGTAACTTCACCAACTGGTTCTGCATGTTTTAGAAGTGGAATGAAGTTGATGGGGCAAAGTATGTACATTTTCCAAATTTTAGTACACTTCCTGTTACCACCGGGGGGCGCTATGAGTTACGTGGGAAGTTAATATATCGGGACCTTCAGGGCGGAGCCTTCGTCATGTCCAGCAAGTTTGAAGTTGATTGGATGAAGTATGTGGGCGTGAGAGCCACTCGTATGTGCATGGCGAGCACGCCATAGTGTATTGAGCGCTGGCAGCCACGCCCTTTGACCTACGGACGCACGGAGCACAAGATAAGCTCAGCTAGGTCTGGAGATGTGGTGTACCTAATTTGAACTTGATCGGGCGAACGCTCTGGGAGGAGTTAATTTTAGGCGGGAAAAATCAAAACCAAAATGGCCGACTTCCTGTTGGGTTGAGGTCATGAGGTCAAGAGGATTTTTTCTATATCTGGGTATAATACATATGTGTACCGAATTTTGTGTGTGTATGACAAAGTAAGACGATGGCGATGCCATTGACATGTGTTTGTAGGGGGCGCTATTCAGCCATTTGGCCACGCCCATTTCCAACGACTTTAAAATATCAAATTTTTCGCGAGGCCTGATGTGCTTGCCAAAATTCACGCGTTTTGGGGCATGTTGAGGCCCCCAAAAATGCGATTTTAGGGAGAATATAATAATAAACATAGCAATTACAATAGGGCTTTCGCTGGGCGACTTGCAGTCGCCGCTCGGGCCCTAATTAGGAAGGTACTTCAACTACCTGATTTTTCTAAATATTCTCCTATTTGTTTTAACCATTGTTTTGTTCCAGCTAAGTCTGATCAAGCCTTTGTATTCTGGAGACAAAGGGGTCTTGTTACCTTCTCAGATTTGTACACGCATAATCATTTAGCTTCATTCAATGAGTTGAAGGAAAGCTTTTCCCTTCCTCAATCCCACTTTTTTCGCTATCTACAAGTAAGGCATTTTGTTAAAGAAAATGTAAACAACTACATAAATCCTAGTATGGAGCACTCATTTTTTGCTATAATGAAACTAAAGCCAGGATCTAAACACCTTGTTTCAAAATTTGTTTCATTGTTTTCTAAAGTTTCAGTTTTGTCAACAAACCATATCAAGTCTGCATGGGAGGCAGATCTTGGTACGGAGCTGTCCGATGAGGTGTGGAGGGAAGGGTTGGAAAAGATTCATTTAGGTTCAACTAATGCCAGGTTGCAGCTGATCCAATATAAAATCATGCACAGATTACATTATTCCAAGGTAAAACTCAGTAAAATGTATCCTGATGTTTCCAATTTGTGACAGATGCAACCAAGGTTTAGGGACTCTGGGGCACATGTTTTGGCTCTGTCCAAAGATTGTTTCTTTTTGGCAACAGATCTTCTCATGGTATAGTAATGTTTATGATGTGCAGCTGGATCCAGATGTAGTTTTTATATTGTTTGGTTGCTCCCAAGCTTTCTTTTCACTCCCTCGCCCTATGCAGGTGACCATCAGATTTGGCACCTTGGTTGCAAAAAGGTTGATACTTTATGACTGGAAGGCCACTGACCCTCCTAGCTTTTCCAGGTGGCTGAGGGAAATGGTCTCAGGGATACACCTAGAAATGCTTCGCTGCAATCCGGGTACTGTTACACCACCCGTGGAGACTGACTGTGTCTGGGGCCCCATTGCGAAACATATTAACACAGTTCTGTAAATGTCTGGGTAGTGTTTGTCGTTGTTGTTTTGTTTTGTTTTGTTTTGTTTTTGTTCTTCTTGTGTTTGTTTGTTTGTTTGTTTCCTGTTTCGGACGTGTGCTTTTGTTGCTGTTTTTGTTTGTTTTGATGTTGCTGTTTTTATTGTTTAGCTTGTGTACTTGTTTGTTGTGGGGAGATTGAAGTGATTTTTGAAAATAATAAAAATATATAATTGAAAGATTTCCAGAGAAAGCACTATCTACGTTGGCTTTTTGTACTCACATTTAACTCATGCTCTGTGACTACGATCGCACTATAACGCTGCCTCCTTGTGGCAATAGATTTATTTATGAATTTTTAATTTGCTTCAGTGAAATAAGGTTTAATGTGTGTGCAAACTTGCTCACCTCCACCCAATCAGCAGTGCACTACTGTAGATATCCTTAGGTCATAACATGCTGAGCAGGACAGTGCCCTCATTGCAGCCCTTTTCACTGACAATGTACCTCCAATTTGTCAACATTAGTTACACCCACTGTTCAACCTCAGAAAAAAGGTAACCTGTTTTTTACATGTTGATTTCACTTTACACATGGCTGTTATCACGTTAGCTTGTAGTTCTCCTGTAGTTCCTGTTGTGATCTCGCGTCTCCAGCAACTCTGGGACTCTGCTCCACAACACAGCGGATCACGAACACATTCAGTTAACAAGGGTGAGCGCCATTGGTTGCAACCGCTGTGCAGACAGAGTGTGTGGAAATTAAGGACAACGCCACATTTCCGTTCAGCTCAGTTTATGTTGACCACCATTGAAGATATGTACTATGACTTTCAAAAGGAATAACCTCCATGGCAGACCAGCTGGCTCACAGGCGCATTGCTGCCCCAATAGGTCAGTTGTACAACTGTCTCGTGTCCAAAACTTTGACTTGTGGGCTGATCAAATTCACCCACCACTTCATAAATGTACCTGAATTTGGCCAGTGGCGGGTGCTAATTTCCCACCCTGGGACTCATCACACATATCGTTTATGCAAATTTCCTGGAAATATGGTGATATCATTTTGAGGCTCTATTGCACAACAGCGACTGGTCTCCTCGGTCTCAAACACTGACAGAGAGTTGTTAAAGGTGTACAGAAAAGAAAACTGAATTTGAGCCCACTCTGGATCATAAAATTAATGTGATAACTCATCTATCAGACGATGTAGGCCAAACTATATGCAAAATTCTATTTTTGAGTAAATCCGGGATGAAAGTGTGTTTTTTTTTCCGCATTGGATAATGCAGGCACACGGATTATACGTCAGCCTGTACACGATTCATCAGCCACTGATATTGGATCCGTAATCCGTCATTCAAACGTCTGAGACATGCACACACACACGGAGCTCGGGCTCGCCCCAAGCTTTGAATATCCCGCCCGCTCGATAACGACCAATCAAATTCGTTTTCCTTACTCGGGTAAACTCGTGTTGCAGCTTGTGACAACTCGGCGCGACAAACAGGACAAACGGCCATTTCTGTACACCTTTAAAAGAAGAGCTGATGCAGCAGAGTAGTAAACACGACCCTGTCCACTTTTATGACATGTGTTGCAGCATCAAATTTAACATTTAATGTGTCTTTATGCTACTCTCAATTAAAGTGGGAGGTTTACATGTTTTGTAAATCATCACATTTGGTTTCTGTTTATGTTCCATAGTGCCCCAACTTCTTTGAAAACAGGGTTGTACTAATACCTTCATGGTTAAATAACTAATATAGTGTAGTGGTCTACCATCTGGAGTGGTCTTTCTCCCAAGGGAGACAATGAAATAACTAAACTATTAAAAATTGGCGTTTTTACCAAAGTAAAGGATTTGAGCAGTTCCTCCACTATTGACGGATGCTGCTGTGGGGGACAGGTAGGAAACCCCTGTTAAAAAGGACCTGACACTGTCCCCCTCATACGTCCCACACTGAGGGTCCCTGTTGATATACTGAATGTTTTTTCTTTCTGTGGGCCCCAGACGGTGAGTTTCCCAGCATGCAGCAGTGTTTGTGTAGCAGCCACATTCCTGCAGCGTTGTGTAAACGAGGTTATCAGTCAGGCGTGGCTATCAGCAGCAGGAATGTGGCTATCGCTCTATCTGCTGTCACGACTTTGTTCTGAAAGTCTGTGCTCACACCATCCTCCCTCCATCAGTCCTCCATTTATCCTCCATCACCGCTCTCTCTGCTGTCAGGACCCTGCTGTGGACCGGTCCGCACTCACACTGTCCTCCCTGCATCCTCCATCTTCACTCCATCTGCCCTACTATCATCCATTAATCCTACATCCTCCTGCCATCCCCCCATCATCCTTCTATCTGAGACACCACACTGACACCGATTGGCTGAACAGACAGCGGTGCAGTTGATTGGCTGGCTGTGCCTATTCACAGACAGACTGAACCTGACAACCTCAGCAGGATGGAAAAGTTTAGACAAGAGAACAATCTTTCTAAACCTCTGCAGGGACATCTCTACATCATGTGTCCATCCTGGATCAGTTCATCATCATCCCTCCTCTCCATCAGTCAGTCCCTGGTACAAATAAATAAAGACCAGAGGACCTGGGTCTGATCCCTGTGGGACGCCAACAGATTCTCAGGCAGGTGATTCTCTACCCCCACCCGTAGGTCAGTCATCAGTGAATTTTCTCTCACACCCTGCAGCACAAACAGGTTGTTCTCCCAAACTGAAGAGAAGAGATCTACACCAGATGTTGATGTCCCTGGCATTTTGAGGCTGTAGCAGACGAACACGGTGTCAGTGTGACTCTGCAGCCATCCGTCACACTGTTACTTGAGTTCCCACACTCAGTGTCATAAACTATAAACTGTTTTCTTGTCTGTAACAACATCTATTGCACGTCTGCCCGTCCTGGGTGAGGGATCCCTCCTCTGTTGCTCACCCTGAGGTTTCTCCAATTTTTCCCTGTTAAAAGGGTTTCTATGGAGTTTTTCCTCAGTCGATGTGAGGGTCTAAGGGCAGAGGATGTTGTTGTGATGCCATGTAAAGCCCTTTGAGACAAATTGTTTGTAAAAATGGGCTATACAAATAAAATTGCCTTGCCTTGCCTTGCCTTGATTAAAACAAGAAGTAGATAAAATGGATAAAAAGTAAACAATAAAGTGAAGTATAAGACTCAGTTTAGTGCTTGCCACAGAAATCAAGAGCCCAGCTTCATAAAGATTAGGCATAGATGACAAATTTTCTGTACCATTTAAGCTGATGTGGACAATCTTGTACTAAGGCTGTGGGTGAAACTTAAACATACAACATACATGGTGATGGGATATATAGACATGCTGCTGTCACCACCCTTAAGCCATTAGACTTAGTTTCCCCCCTGTTAAGAGCAACAGGTACAAGCACTCCTTTACCCCCTATGACCATCTCTATTTTAAATTCTGGCCAGGGGAGGGGATAGTTAGTTAGCCCTTAAGCATGAAGTGTAATGCATTCAATTGCATTCATTGTGTTTATTGCATTCACTTCACAGTTTAGAAATATGATTTAAAATTGTTTAAATCATTATGCTCAAATAGTTTTCACTAGGAAATTAGTTTTGTTTTCTGGTTGTTTGCGTGTTTTCTTTAGGGTCCGGGCAGCTAAGCTGCCAGGACACTATTGTATTCCTAGGAATTCTTCTTCTTCTTCTTCTTCTTCTTCTTCTTCTTCTTCTTCTTCTTCTTCTTCTTCTTCTTCTTCTTCTTCTTCTTCCAAGGAAGTCATACTTCCCAAAACTCACCAAACTTCACAGAAACATCCAACCCCATGCCAGATTCACTCAACTCCAAGGACATGTGCCCCCCCCTTCACCACAATGTAGCCTCAATACTGCTGAAACTTTTGTCCACTTAACCCTGTAAGAAGAGAGAGTGTTGCAGAATTACAACAATTTTGGTTATCCCCAAAAAACGTCTAATTTTTTTTTTTTTTTTGGTTCAACCATATTAACATGATCATTGGGTCCTATAGTTTGTTCTCACATTGCGATTGGATCCCACATTTGTATATAAGTGCCCGCCCCCAGGTCAAGAAGTCACACAACCTCCAATTTTTTGATCGAGCAACATCCCTTCGATTCACTGGACTGGATTCATCTAATTCAAGTAAGTAAAATGCTTTGAATATTTTTTTTTTGTGTTTATTACAATGTGTAGAACATGAACATGTATAGTTTTTGTGGAAAATATGCCCTACATTTTATTTAGAGCTTGTTTTATAATTGTTGCAATATTACAACGCTGGGTCAGAGTGGTAGCCAAAACAGCCCTGTTTTTGAGAGGAACTTCAATTGAAATTTTCACAATATAACTTTAAACTACACATGATTTACACATTCTAGCCTTCAGCCTTATATTGGATTACATGTTTACATATTTTTTATTGTATTAGAAACTAAAGAGCAAAGATATATTGCCATATTTAAAAATTTTAATTTACTTAATTTCTAACCACCTTCAACACTCAGTATTTTCTCCTTATCACAGAATGCAGGACTTTCTAACAAAGAAATTCTGTTTGTGCATGTCTGCCCTTTGTTTTAGTCTCTATTGATAAGAAACTGTTCCTAGCAATTCATAGTCAAAGCAGGGATGCTCCTGGTGCATCTGTGGCATTGTCCTGGAACAGGTGTTAATGTTCATGGATGTAAGGTGTGGTTGTAAGCTGGAGGCTACATGCATTTCCTATTACGATGATAATCACAGTCTCCAATAGGTCAATAGGTCAGTATTGTGTGACCAGTGAAATGTGTGAAGAGGCTACTTCAGTGCAATTTGTAAACACTTCATAATGAAATCAGTCTCCCCAACACCCCATCTTTCCTGTTGGCCATCTAGAATCTAGTAAGCATGTGTGCTATTTGTATATACATTTGTTTCAATTTTATTTTTTCCATTTCAGAATGCCACCAGCAAGGCGAGATCATCGGTACAGCGTGCAGGATGTAATTGCCATCGTCCAAAACGGAGAGAGGACATGGGACATGTGGACATGGATTTCGACGACACTGATGCAAGTGACGAAGAATCCGATAGCGATGCCTGTGTGGACAAAGAAAACCAAGAACCTACTGATTGCCGAGCCAATGTGGACATTGAGCCCCAATCAAACAAACACATCATGCCCCGTGACAGATGTCGCTGGCAAAAAAAAAAGATTTTATCAGTCCCAATACTGATTTTTCTGGTCCAGCTCTCACTGATGCTGTCAACTCCCTCCACACACCACTGCAATACTTCCAAAAGTTTGTGTCTGAAGACATGGTTGAAGCTCTGGCAACAAATACGAATGAGTACAGCATTCAAAAAGGTATACTAATACCCAAACCAAGTGTGATGCTGTGAGACTGGGTTGGATGTCTGCCTCTGTTTTTCAGAGGACAAGAACTGCTTCTGGGACTATCACTGTAAATAATATAAATAAATGTCAAAGTTCTTCTTGTTGGAATAAATGACTCTTCATAACAACATGACTGAGATTATTATTCATGTTATATACTGGCTTGGGAAAAGCAAAACCCTGCAAATGAATCCTTAGTTCTGTATTGCTGTTCAGACAATGAGTGGAAATACAGGAGATTCTGCTCCCCATTAAGCCCAACGTTGCAATATTACAACATTTCTGTAAAACCTTACTAAAACATACATTTTTTTAAAACACTCCATTTTCAGCCCCAAAGGCCTCCTACAACAACATCTGAATGGTTGAATTTTTTTTTTTTTTTGCGTTTTTCTATATTTGGGTTTTACAGGGTTAAACTCATTACAAATTATGAAGTCCATCACTCTGTTTTTTCAATAACTGTAAAACTTTTAAAATGTATCTCCTCCCACAATTTTTGCTCAATTGACACCAAACTTGCTACAGAGCATCTCCAGACCGTCCTCCACAAAACTTGTTTCTCGGATTTTTGATTAAGCAAAAATTAAGCCTACAGTGCATGAAAACGTTTGACTGTAAACAGTACTGTAAACATATACCATCAAATTCTTGCTAAATACATTTTCAATTTTCCTGAAAAAAATTTAGAATATTTTGGAGTCATGGTTGATGAAGTTTAGCAAATATCAGAATTTTATCTCAAAAACTTTTTTATTATTTTATTTTCTAGAACATTTTGAATTCTGCTCTCATGGGAACAACTGCAGTCAATGTAAGAGTGACATTTTTAAACATCAGATTTACTCTTATGAAGCAAAACACTTATTATTAAAAACAAATCACCAACATTTCCATGCTGTCTAGATGCAATTTATGTATTAACAGATTTTTGTTTAGATAACAGAATTTCTGACATTTTGACCATTTTTGAAATCTGCCTCTACAACAGCTGCCCGGACACTGACTCCCTGAGTCTATTTGAGAAGACACACACCATGTCTCACTTCCAGGTAATTAGCTCACTGAGTTAAGCGCTGGTTTGTGGTGCGAGGGGCTGTGGGTTCAAAACCCAGCAAGGGTGATGATGATAATGACACATCAAAATGCCAGAATCCTCATGCCGACATCACAGCAAGCCTCTAAATTAAAAAAACAAAACAAATAGCTTGGACCGGACCATGGGTGAAAGTTCACTAAATTTTGCACAAAGGTCCAGTGTCATCTTCTTCTTTCTACTTCCAAGGAAATCATACTTCCCATGGGTGAAAACTCACCAAACCTTACAGAAATGTCCAACCCCATGCCAGATCCCATGTATTATCAGATTTTTGTTTAGATAACAGAATTTCTGACATTTTGACCATTTTCGAAATCTGGCTTGACAACAGCTGCGCAGGCATTGACTCCCTGAGTCGATAAATGAAGCTACACAGCAGGTCTCACTACCAGTCAATTAGCTCAGCGAGTTAGGAGCTGGTTCTTGGTGTCAGAGATTGTGAGTTCGAGACCCTGGTGTATCTCTGATTAAATAAAGGTTGATGATGATGATGATGATGATAAAATTTGTTATTGTAGAATCACACCTCTTCCTCCAGCAGTCAATAATGAACAGAAGCCGATTTGTAGACAAATATTATCATCCATGAGAATTTGACAGGAAGCAACAAAACAGCAACTGAGACTAACAATGAAAACATGCAGCAGCACATCAAACATAAAGACTACAGTACATGAACATGACATCTGCTGCTCTGGACACAAAGCCAATGCTCATGTTTCTCTCAGAAGAGCTGAGCTCAGTTAAATGGATAGTTCAACATTTTGGCAAATGGGCCCATTGCCATAATCGCTATAGTCATAGCAGTAGATTCATTACCTTTAATTGTAAGTGTAAGCTGTTTTTAGTGAGTGAGTGGTGAGGTTGATGAGGAAAACCAAGAAATTCCATGAGCCTCCGTAGCGTAGCTCTGAGCAGCCTGCCGCTCCGCTCCGCCGTTCTAAAAATAGCTTGCACCGACAAATAAAGGTAACGGACCTACTGCTATGACTATAGCGATTATGGCAATGGGCCAATTTGCCAAAATGTTGAACTATCCCTTTAAACATCTAAATCATCCTCTGGATCGTATGTTCACCAAAGAAATAATCCATGGTCTGGAGAGACACTTTCGCTGTCAGAACATGCCAATTGGATCAATAACATCAATAACATCAATAACATCATTGCAGAGGCCCGCATCAGCATCCATCGAAAACAGAGTTGAGCTCTTCTCCACAATCTGATTGTCTTGTCATCCTGTGAAAGTGTCACTCACTGATAAAAATCTCCTCACTGAGGCTGCACTTCAGATCAGCTGATTGTGCTGTGTGTGTGTGTGTGTGTGTGTGTGTGTGTGTGTGTGTGTGTGTGTGTGTGTGTGTGTGTGTGTGTGCGTGCGTGCGTGCGTGCGTGCGTGCGTGCGTGCGTGCGTGCGTGCGTGCGTGCGTGCGTGCGTGCGTGTGTGTGTGTGTGTCCTATATGTGTATGTGTCAAAATTGCAGGTATTGGTTATACACATCAGTGTCATGGCAAATTCACCATTCAAATGTCACCCTGTCTCTGTCTACCACCAGGATAAACGCATAAAAGTTTCACTTTAAAAAATCATTCATCAGATACTGATATTAAGTTGGGTGCCCGGTGGTCAAGTGGTTAGAGCACGTCCCTTATGGGCATTGTCTGCACCAAGAGGGGGTTCGACGATCTTTACTGCATGTCATTCCCCCAGTCTCTCCCCCTGATTTCCTTTCTCTCCTCTCACTGTCCTATCAAATAAAGTTGAAAAATGCCCTCAAATAATAACTTAGAAAACAAAAGTTAAAATAAAATAAAAAGTCAATATGTACTGTCTATGGGAAATAAAGCTAAATATTGTGTTGACATTGTGTGGTATTGCTCTGGCAATATTTGATCACTGACATCAGCATCCATCAGCACATATCACCATGGTTCCACATTCACCAGAGAGAGATAAGAAAGGTGAGAGTGATGACAGCATGGATTACTCCAAAATAAGGAAAGTTGATGCTGTTCACCAAACTTTTAAAGATGAATGGCACTGACTCCAAGCCAAGATTCAAATTACTGGCAGGGCAGTCACATGCCCATCTCTCTCACTAAGGGTGTTTCCACACTGGTGTGGACCAAGGGTGTGACTGTTGTGTGATCCAAACGCACCACTCTCAGGCCCAAAGTTCTGATCTAAACAATGCCTGTGTGAAAACACCCTAAGATAGTATATACTTATTTTACTCTAAGTTTTTGTCTTGTTCTCTTTAACTTAAAATGCCTGGGACTACTATTATTTACTATTATACTACTATTACAAGTGCACTATGTGAAAAGTTTCCTGCATTGAAAATTGACAATAAATATGAAAATGTACATTGCTGATTTTATTTAATAGGGTAGGCTATAAGACACAATTTAGACTTTATGAGGTTTTGACCTTTGGCCTTTGACCTTTGATCCCCTGAAAGATTAGTAACTGGACCTTACTGAATTACAATTGAATCAAAACTCTAAACTGTTTAACAACATCACATTAGCAGCACATAAAACACCTTCACAAGAGCTGAACTCACCCCAAGAGCTGCTGGAGGAGCTGTCAGCATCATCAGGAGGCACCTGGAGGAGCAAACATACAGGTGAGTTATCAACTGGGCCAACAGACTGCAGCTCTGACTGATAAATCATCACCCATAGCAGCAAAATGAATCTTCCAGCCTAACATATTCATGGGTCCTTGGGCCGTGTTGGGCAAACATACTTCCACATCTGGGTAGATTCTGACTGTTATCCTCCTGTTTTTGTCCAGATGTGAAAGTACAGTCTGACAGTCATGCTGTAATGTGGGCCACACTCGAGCCATGGGACTAGGAGTGTATTTTGGTTTATAGCTACCATGCAAGCAGAGGCGGTCTCTGACTGTCAAACCAGCCCTTCATTTTGTTTCTGGTCACTTGAAAAACTAAATGTGTTTCTGCTCCAGCTGCTGAAAACTACTGCATCAACCATCTACTCATCCTTTTATTTTCGACTTACCAGAGCCAGGTGTAGCTGCAGGGGGCGATGGAGGAAGTCAGCAGCATCTTGTCCCCCATGCAGAGGAATTCCTGGCCACGACACAGCCGTCACTGACTCCGCCTCCAGCTGGATCTCAGCCAATGAGGACGCTCCGATGTGCGACACTGGTGGTCGTCCTGTGGACACACAAAGACACACTGAGACTAAAGACACAGCAGAGCCCAGAATCCGAGCCGTACTTCATGTTTGAAGGGTTCATCCTCTGAGGAGCAGGACTCAGTTCAGGAAGGTTCAGGATTCGTCTGAGAGCTGCTTATGTGAGTCATGGCAAACAGTGCACAACATCTAAACAACAGCCATCAGACAAACATCTGGCACAAAACACATAGACCATGAAGAGATAACAAGGCGGTGGATGGACTACACAAGCGAATAAGAGACATAGACAAAGCAGCAGCTCAGAGACACTCAGACACACATCATGGTCCTGGTCTGAGAACAGCTGTTAGATCCTTCACGTGCCCAGATGACTAGATAATCCAGTTCACAGACCAGTACCAGTGATGATGATGATGATGAGGATGATGATGATGATGATGATGATGATGATGATGTCACAGCTGTGGGTGAAGTAGTTTCTGTCTTCGCTGTGTTTATTTTTATTTGGATCAGAGAAAGCAGTATTGATACTGAGAGGATAATCCAGCTGGAATCAGTCAACTGAGATGAATGTGTGAGACGTGAGAGCCTGAGTCTGTACAACATTTCTAAATCAACCTGTGCTTCAGTGCTTCGGTCTAAGAGAAAAACTGATCCACAGCTACATTATAAGGGGCCAGTCTCACAAAGACACATCAGATTGGTCTACATCTGTCTTATATTTTAATGTTAGTCAGACACAAAAATAAAGACTGGCTCATTTTAAGCCAAAACTAGAATCACCTCCTAACCACCTGTCTGCCTCCTCCACTCAAACTAGTGAAGACATTTTGTCATAATTGCTGAGGGACATCTTTAGAAATTAGGGCTGAAGAAAAAAGTTGAAGCTTTGAAGCTTCGATCGTTGACATGGTAATCGATCATGAAGTCCCTGATCGATTTTTTTTTTTGACACCGGTTCTCATCAGCAATTGTTACTTGAAGTGAGTAGGCTACTTGACATCCTGGAAACCTGCCTGATAAGTTTGGGAGACATGCAGTGTTTCCCATTATGTCCGCCATGAATAGACCCCCCTCAGCTCATAATTTGAGCAAAGAGAAGATGACAGAGGAAAGAGTTTTGAGACCAGATAATATTTTTTTTTAACTGTTTCACTCCTAAATGTCCTTAACTGTTTAATTTTTCCTTAAGCCAAACATTTTCTGCCGAAGGAAATGAAGCTCAGTGGTTGGAGGCTGTTCCTTGGTTGGCTTGGCTATATATTATTATTTGAGAAAAAAAAATGTCTTGGTTATCCAGAATTATCCATAAACCACAGATAACCACAGACTGGAAAAGCAGTTCAGTCTCATGGCTGACAGGAAACTTACTGGACAATGTCTATGATGCCAGGTGAAGAAATTACAGCAGCTCAGTCATCTCCTGCGTTTATGTTCCCAAGGAGAAATTAGTGACTGAGCAACATGACTGTCTTCAGACAGTTTTTTCATTATATTGTATAAATAACTAAAAGATTTCCTCTGGGAAATTTTGATAGGGCTACGGAAGCTACTGCCGGTGTTACAATCTCTGTCAACATGGGAGTCAAACCCACGATCTTATGGTCAAGACAGAGTTATAGTAATTAGTTGGTGTGTGTGTGTGTGGTAGAGGAGTGTGCACACACATGTGTGTTGGTGTGGTGGTTGTGTTTGACAGAGACTTACATGTATGGGGACGGCTAGTGTGACGTCACAAATCACTTCCATGTCCAAACCCCTACTGCTAACATTCAGCAATGCATGTTCTTCATTGCTGTACCCGTAAAACACACACACACAGTTTATCATTTAGCTTGAAACATAGAGACAGGTAATGTTATATAAGCTAATAGGGATGCACCGATTATTCGGTAACCGAATATATTCGGCCGAATAGTGCAAAAAAAGCAACATTCAGCCTTCGGTGGAATGAGCGCAAAGCAAGGCCGAATATTAAAAAAAAAAAAAAAAAAAGTCTGATAAATACGCGATTGCGCGACGATCGAAACGGCAGCTTCAACGCCCACTCCGTCCGTGGTGACGTCTTTTAAAACAGTGTTTCCCAACCTTGGGGTCGGGACCCCACGTGGGGTCGCCTGAAATTCAAATGAGGTCGCCTGGAATGTCTAGTAGCCTAATTGATGAATTAAAAAAAATATGACCAAGAAAGGTTAGGAACCACTGTTTGAAAAGACACTTGGGTTTTTTTGGAATGTATTTGCATACAGTAGATCTTTCAGCACTCACAATGGGCCGATATAAATGAAAAACTTTATATAACTTGTTGTGCTTTTTTGATGAGCAACGGCAACTGGAATATTCAAAAACTGTCAGAATAGTCAATAAACTTTTACTTTCTTTGAAAATTAAGTTTAAAAAAATATTTTATTTAAAAACTTTATAACCACTTTCGGTATTCGGTATTATTCGGTTATTCGGCCAAGCGTTTTGATTTTATTCGGTATTCGGCTTCGGCCAAAAAAATGCCATTCGGTGCACCCCTATAAGCTAACATTTAACACTAGTACGTTAGCTAACGTTAACCACCGTGACGTAATCTGTAGAGAAAAGTCATAAATTGCGTTTCCATCAGCTGTTTAGATGCGCATCTAGATGTATCGCATCGGAAAATGATGATAGAAACGCTGTAATTCGAATTAAAATCCCCTGATTCGCACAAACTGAAATACGCTCGCTATGGCCGGGTTTTGGTTGATTCGAATGGGATGGAAACAGCTGTATGCGAATTAAGTGTGACGTAGCGCACTTTCACCCCATCTGCTCCCGTGTTTGCAGTTCACTCACAAGACAACATCAGGGTTTCTGCTAATGTCACAGAACAATTAATTAATTAATTGTGGCGCACCGCCACGGCAAAATAAAAGCCCCCACACACCTTCATAATGATGTTACTGCACAGTTCTTCATAGTTCTCCTCAGTAAAAACGAAACTTATCAACCAGCGCATCCAGCGTTTACCATTAATAAAGGCTGTGGCGGCCGCGACTCTCTCTCTCTCTCTCTCTCTCTCTCTCTCTCTCTCTCTCTCTCTCTCTCACACACACACACACACACACGGACAGGTCGCGTTATGACGGTAATAAACATATGCGCTAAATCGTGCTAATGTGTTCAAATCAGACCGTCAGTCCGTCCGGGGGGCGGGGCGGGGGGGGTGCAAAGTCCGTAGATGGAAACGAACGATTTGAATTTCTTTTAATCGCTATAGTCATAGCAGTAGGTTCATTACCTTTAATTGTAAGTGTAAGCTGTTTTTAGTGAGTGAGTGGTGAGGTTGATGAGGAAAACCAAGAAATTCCATGAGCCTCCGTAGCGTAGCTCTGAGCAGCCTGCCGCTCCGCTCCGCCGCTCTAAAAATAGCTTGCACCGACAAATAAACTACATAGCTATAGCGATTATGGCAATGGGCCAATTTGCCAAAATGTTGAACTATCCCTTTAAACATCTAAATCATCCTCTGGATCGTATGTTCACCAAAGAAATAATCCATGGTCTGGATGCGCATTTCCCAGTAATTCGAATCACTTTGGATGGAAACATGGCTATAGACCCCTTCATGGCCTACGTCAAGACATTTGCTGGAGGCAAAACAACTGACCCAGCGATTGTTTAGACAGGCATCTACTGTGTATGGGACAGGTTTTAAATTAATTTTGAATGAATGTTATGATCAGTAGAGATGGAAAATATATAATAGGTTCTGTTTAAAAGAGTAAGAATAGAAGGAAAGAGTCGGATCCAGAGCAGCATTCATTTACAAGCACTGATTTAACTTCTTGTGCTCCGCCGCCGGCCACAGCCTCCTTTCCTTGTGTCAGTCCAAGTTCTCAACGGGTTGGACCGAACAACACGACCGGACGCACCGGGTTCAGGTTGAAAATATTTAGGCTAATAACTCGGTACGCGTCGGACCAATGGCTTATTATTTCTTTCTTTTTTTTTGCTGCAGTCCGAGAATGAATACTCGTGAGTCCGGGGCTGCATCGGGTCCAGGCTTCAACACCTGCGGATCAGACCGGGTCGGGTCTTTGAGATGTGGCAGGACTGAAGAAGCTCTGCAGCTATTTTATAGCTGTAGAGGCCAAGGCCTTGGTGTGTTGGCCCGTGGCCCTAACAAGAGACAGGAGGAGGAGGAGGATGCTACATAGACTGCACTTGCACTTGCAACTGAGCTTCTCTTGTCCTACCAAACACTCCAAGTGCTTTGGAAGCCACATTCACCAATGCACACATTTCATACAGCACTGTTCTACTATTCACATACCCGCCATCAGTGTGTGTGACACTTGCATACTGCAGAGGGGAAGAGGCAAGAATTATGCAAATGGACGATGATGTTGTTGAGGGACAATGACTAGTATGATCACTGTTCACTGACTGCTCATGCCTTTGCAAATGTCAATTTGACCTGTTTTCCCTTTGTAAGTTTCAAAGTGAATTCAGTCATTAATTGGTAATGATGAAAAGACAGAAAACATGAAAGGAGAAGCAAGCAAAACGTTCAATTTGTGAGATTTTTGTGATGAACACAGAACAGAAGGTTCATCATCATCGTTCATCATTGGTTGACTACTAACTTCACTAACTACTTATTATCAATGTTTATTTTTGTCCTATAGAGTCACAGAAGACGGAGGATCAGAGAACAGACTGATCCATTGGTCAGAAAGTATGCTATGATTTAGTTCACCATCAGATAGACTCCCATGATTAAATCTTGTGGTCAATTTACTTTCAGACCACAAAAAGACCACCTGGAGACTGAGATGCTTGAGGTTCAGCTGTTTGGTCAGCACAAGGGTTTGACTGACAGTTTAGCCAAACTATCCAGGAGAACACACAGGGCTCATAGTATTGAGTTGAAGAGATTAGATGTGACAGTAATTAAGCAGGTTCAGTGGCAGTCAATGATCTCATGAAGTTCTCCTGAACAGTTGAGTATGATCTCGTTAACAGCGACCTGACACTTTATGATAGACAGGTTCTGTTTTTCAGGAGAATATTGATTATCACTGAAAACAGATGGTCATGATTGCTGTCATGGTTCTGTCCTTGTTTTCACTCCCTTCGTGGTCTCTTGAAAAGTGCATGACCCACCATTCCCCATCCAGCTACTGTACCAGATGTCCCAGACCTTTCCCTCCATCCCTGGTCACCATCAGCTCTCCTGCTATTTAAAATGGCCAGTTTCATCAGCTGCCCACTTGATCAAGTCCCTGTTCCTCATTTGGTTCCTGAACTCTCTCACCTGTGCCTGGTCATCTGCACTGAATCATTTTGCATGATGACTGAGGTAAAACAGGCTGATCTCCACCAATCAGAGGGCAGAACATCACCTGGTAGTACTGTATATGAAAGTGAAGTAGATAAACTTATCAGCAGTGTGATCCACAACATCAGTCTTGGATTCTGGCAGCTGAACTTGAGTTAAGATTTTAGTCAGTGATTCCTGACCTACTTACAAGTTTCCACATCCCACTGTCAAAGTTATACACTGCATCCTGATTGGCTCCAAGCTGATGATGATGTCATAAATCCTACAGGTAGATCCAGGTTTTACAGTGAGGCATCACTCCATATGAAGAAGTAAAACACTGGTTCTGATCAAAACTGACAAAGTGATTACAATTAACGAGTTTACTCCTGGACTCTGCTTAAACTTTTAAGTCCACATCCGTTTCCTGAGTGTCACTGGCTGCAACTTCTGCATCTGTCCAACAGCTGCACTGACTTTGACGATAAAGATCTTTGAACAGAGCCTTAATCAGTTTGTAGAATGTGAACAAACAGCTGGATTATGATGCAGGTGTTTCAAGTCAGTCAGACCTCAGCTATTTTCTTCACAGTATTTTACAGTTTCATGTTTCACAACAAACAAACAAAAACAACACAAAGTTAAATTAACATTATTACAGCTGCTCTGCAGAACAAACTCTGATTCACTATGATTTTTCTTTTCTTTAAATATCAAGAATCAATCAATATACTACACATTAACAAAGCTCCTCGCGACCACAGACCATAGTGATCCTCCTGCAGCTCACCAGTGATCCAGGCTGGAGAATAGTAGTGGAGTAAAAGTACTCCGTTACTTCTCTCCTCCCCTTCAGCTTCATCAGCGGCTCATTAACTGACTAATTAATTAACTCGTCAATGACGTCAGCAGCTCATTAGATCACGGTTAGCAGTTAATTAACGGCTACACAGCAGATTGGAATCGATGATCAGAGATTCAGCAGCCGCATCAAACAGCACGTACAGCAGACTAACGGCTCAGGTGAGCCGCGCACAGGTGAGTCTTACCTGAAGGTCTCGCTCGGTCTGGAGCCTCAGTCAGTTCTCATGTCACAGACGCACAGACAGAAAAGTCCCAACTTTATCCGCTAAACTGAAGCCGCAGCGCAGCGCTGCACACACAACCCGACACCTTCTAAACGGCGGCAATCACCTGCAGGGACACACGCGCACACTTCCGGTCCCAAGCGCCCACCCTCCACAATAAAAGCTGTGGAGAGAAAAAGAAATGCTGATTTGAGGTTAAGTCGTTTTTTATCAGCTGATGATTTGATCAAAACTATTGATCATCAGTGATGATGTGATAATATTTAGGCTGCTCTGAAGTTCATTGCTTTAAACATGTAGGTCTCCATGACGATGGTCGAGTCTTCACATCACAGGCACAGATCAGCGACATCAGAACATGAGCATTAAAAAAGTCTAGGCATATGAATCAGGTTACTGTTTTACAGTGATGTATGATATGGTCACAGGCTTCACTGAATATAAGCAGCTGACATCGCGTTCATATCAGAGTAGGCTATAAAACAAAACAAAAAACAGAGTGATGCTCAAAAATAGACAGGCAGGCTGCTACTCTTTGTGCTGCAGCTGTTTGAGTTGATGAGTTTGTAATGGAGTAGGCTACTTTAATCTTATTGTCAATGATCTAAATAATCTCTTCTCTGTAGAACAAAAAACATGTAGAGACATATTATTTTGTTCAGATAGCTATCAATGGAAACGGTGTCACCTTACCACTTATCACAATGATTTTCTCAAATGCTGTTCTGTTTCATTTTTACTAATAAATCTAGCAAAAATATCAGCAAAGAAAAATTGTTTCTAAATCCAAAAATCAAGGGCTCAGGTTGTTTTGACCTTGAACCTGACTGAAATATTGAGTTCAAGGTTTTGTCAGCTCTAATGCAATATTACAGATCGGCCAAAAAAAAAAAAAGTAGGCTACATCCTTTCTTTTCTTTATTATTATTATCAGCAAAAGTAAAAACTGTCAAAAGTAAATGCCCTCCTTTCCAGAATGGTGTTAAACCATGACGCCTTCAGGGTATTGGAGTTTCTTTCTTTTATTTTCATCCATACAGTAACACTGTAATAATGTGTCCTGTGTTTGTGGTTAAATCAATGGCATATAAACAGTCAGGTGGGTGTAGAGCAGTAAAGTAGGACCTCAGTAAAATGTGATGTGGCTGTATATATAAAGTAGGCCTAGGCTACCTCATGGTATGGCATGGCATAAACTTTATAGTCCTCTCAGTGCTGTTTTTTTGTACTTGTTTGCACTGAGTTATCTAGGTCAGTAAAGGAACTGAGCCGTGGAAGAGGGAAACCAAGTCTTATCAGATCTGCGTTTTCAGGCTTTTATTTTGTAAGGGCAGGACCAGAAGTCCCTGTGTTGGATGTAGTGGCTTTGACTCTGTCACTGGACCAACTCTCCATCCTGCAGCAGGTTGCTCTGTACGGACAGGATACGCTGCACGGACCCCCTGTGGACTGAGCCGAACCGCGCCGAACTGAGCCAAACCGAGGAGTGGCCTACGCTCCGAGCCGCTCTGAGTTCACCCTGGAGTCCGTCTGATCAGCGGGAAGTCTGTGGCCGTCTGTCCGTATGTATGGAGGCTCCGGGCGGCCCGAGGCGGAGGATCATCCCGCTGCTGGTTCTGTTGGTCTGCTGCTCTGCCGCTCCGGGACATGCCGAGAGGGTGAGTGAGCGCACCTCGAGCCATACACACAAGCACGCGCGCACACACACACACACACACACACAAACACACACTCTCACGCACGCACGCACACTCTCACACAAACACACACACACACACACACACAGGGGGTAAATAGAGGTTTAATAGAATAATAAGACTGACCTGCACAGACTGACTCTGTGAGTTTTTGTTGACAGAAGAAAACATGAAGATGTGGAGAGACTTCAGCTCAAAGGAGCTCTTATTGTGAACTTCATGCCAATCTGTATTTTGTGTGGAGCTTTGTGGCGTGTAAAGATCTGATTTCACTGGAGAGGTTTGGTGCTTTATTTTGTGTGGGTGTGCGTGTGTGTGTTTCCATAGTAACAGACAGATGTGTGTGAATCTAGTGTTTGCTCTCTTTTATTGTTTTTAACAGCAAAGTTAGAAAGACTGTGAGTGTGCCACTGAAAGGCCTGACAGTGTCACCATCATCACTGTCATCATCATCTTCAACATCATCATCATTATCATCATCATCAGCTCACACACCTTAGCCACACCTACTGGAGCTTATTGTTATCATGACCGTTGTTATTATTATTATTGATGTTACAACAAGTACTAGAGGGACTTTTCTGAGATGTCAGTATGACCACTTTGCTGTGAATCATGGGAAATGTTGTGAGCAGGTGTGTTGGAGCTAAAACACCTGCTCCTGAACACCTGAACTTTTCAAACTTGTACTCCAGACGTCACCTGATTATCAGACTTGACACGGCTCCAGGCCTCACACTGCTGCTTTCACATACAACACCTGGAGACATCTTCAAGCACACTGTCTGTCTGACTGATCTGTTTGTACCTGGTATTGAAGTTTAAATTGAGGTTTCATTATGTTAAACTCAGCTGAGGTGAGCTGATGTGCAACATCTGTGTCTGCTTGACTCATGTCAGACACTGTATCACAGGTTAAAGACACATTAGTGAGCCATTGATGGGCCAGTCTGTCACAGACTGAAACTCTTTGAGTTTGGGAAAAAGCCACCTCGGACCATGAGGAAATTGGCTGGATGGGTTTTTTGGGGGGACGTTTCATAAACTTATAGTCTATAGTCTAGTAAAAAAAAAAAAAAAAGTCTTCAGCTGCAGCTGTGCTCCAATGAAAAATACCACACCTTGTCCAGTGGAATCTGTGACTGACTCCTCGTGAGGGAAATGTTTTGCTGCAGGACAGAGGGAGAAGCTGATGTGAAGATAAAGTGAGGACAATGTGAAGACAGACTGAGGATGATGTGAGGACAAAGTGAAGGAAGAGAGAAGATGGTGTGAGGACAAAGACAAGATGATGTGAGGAGGGAGAGAAGATGTGAGGACAGAATGCAGACAGTGCAAACAGCATGAGGACACAATTAGGAAGGACTGACGACATAACAGTGATGATGAAATGAGGACAGTGTGGACATGATAGTCTTCACTTCTCTCTGTCTTCACACTGTCTTCATTATGTCCCACTGTCCTCTAATCTGAAAACCGAGTGAAGACAGAGTGCAGTCTCACCTTTCCGCAGTGCAGGCTACTGAGCATGCTCAGTACATGTTGTTCCAAACATCTCTCCTGTTTACTGAGGAAATAAGAAAATGTAGAAAGAATGTGAGACAGGAAATAAAATCAATGTCTCTGTCTGTCTGCACACTGCGGAACAGTGCTGGGAAATAACTAAATACATTTACTCATGTAGAGTTTAGTCATACAGAAGTATTTACTTTGTACTTCTACTGCATTTTGCCTCTCAGCTTCTTAGTTTCCTGAAAATAATTTACAATGAATTGTTGTATTGATGGAGCTTCACATGTATTCAGTAATTAGACTCCACTAATGTTGTACACAATTCTGACATCATGAGAACTTGTCATACTTTACGTACATCTCAGTGATATACTACTTTTGTAGTTTTACTGAGATCAGATTTGCAGAACTTCACAGTGTGAAACTTCCTCCACTGCTGCAGTCAGACAGACAGTCTGCTCTCTGTCTGTTGTTTTAGTTCGTCTGTTTTCAGTTTCAGCCTTTTGTCCTGAGCTGCTGTTATTACTGACCCAAATACACACGTGCACACACACACACACACACACACACACACACCCAGCATGAAGAACGTGATGAGGCAAAGTGTATTGTCCGTTGCTGCTGTAAGTCATGTTGATAGAAGAGATGTCACGAGAATGGAGAATTTCACGAGAACTTTAGGACCAAGTCAATGCCCAGACTCTAAAAGTGTGAAGGAGCTTGAGCTTCTGAATACTGTAAAAGTAAAGTAAAGTAAGGAATTGAAATGTGATTCTTCCAAGACTGACACATGTAGAATCAAAACTAGAACAAGTGTTTTAGTCTGTTAACAAACTCAAAGATATGGAAGAAGAGACACAGTGAACAGTTATGACAAAATGTGGCATGGCAAGCCAGTGCAGGCACATCAACAACTCTACCATGACTTGTGGGGGAAAACAAACACACAAAAACTGGTCTATGGAGATATTTATAATTTGATCTGGCAAGCTTTGGACAATGGTATTTTGAATAGGCTCAGTTTTCACAGTGCTGGTTGGATGTTTTACAGAATCAAAGTTACATCATGCATCCATACACAAGTTGCATCATGCATCCATACATACACCATGGGCACAGTCCTTGTTAATTGTAGGACTGCACAATATGCAAAAAGCATCAAATTTAGATTAAATCGGCAGATGTTGCAAAAATATAAAACTGATAATGTAATTTTGTTGGGTCTTTTACCAAACACACATGTCCCTTTACGTTGTTAGTATATGATTGGTTTGCCAGGGTGTCTCTGTAGTTGCTACAGAGACACCCTGGCAACAACACTTCTGGTGCTGACGATGAAAAAATGTTTTCAACACAAAAATGTTGTGACACATATTTTGGTTGATCGTGGCCAATTTTTTTCGACCAATCTTGCTCATTTATAGTAGAAATTAGTAACTTGGTCCCCCAATACCAAATTTGGTGTTGTTAGGTTGAGCTCAAAATGCTTTGGGAAGCATATTCCCAATCCTATTGTGAATATATCTACCAAGATTTATGATGATTGGGCAATGGGTTAAGGAGTTATGGCCAATATTTCTTAAGCCCCGCCCTTGTGAAGATATCTTGGTCAATAGCAGCCATATTTTTTTGACCAATTGGCTCATTTATAATAGAAATGTGTATTTCAGTTCCCTCTGGCCTTCCCAAATCCACATCTTTGAGCCTCACTTACAGCGTCACTATCTGGTCAATTGGGCTCATATTTCTTGGGAAGAGAAATGATGTGCATCATACATCATTTCCAGTCATTGGGCCAAGTTTCATGTTTCTAGCCCATTCCAGCTCACGAGAATTTGAGCTCAAGTGGCAGACAACAAATAATGATTAACCTGAGCAAAAACAATAGGGTTCCCTTAGAACCCTAAATACACATTAGCGATTAAAGGCAGGTATGCTAGACTGCACTGATGTATGAGCAACATCATCACAAGAAATGTCCTGGAAATGATTTTAAGATAGAGTCATCTCTGGTCCCTGTGTGTGAACCTGGTGTGAACCTGGTCTCTGGATGTGAACCTGGTTTCTGTGAACACTGCACTTTTCATCCACGAGAATATTTGTGAGTTTATGGTGCAATCATATCTGTCACCTGAGGGGTTTCCTATTCTGGACCGTTCGAATAATGCAGAGACCTGTGGAGTTTTAGTTCAACCTGAATCAAGAACAAACAGGAGAATGAATGTTTGATGTTGGAGCCTTCACAGTGAAGTCTGTGTGGACCGTTCTGGGGTCAGATCTATGGTCTGAAAGTCTGCAGGTCAGCTCCTCCCTCTCTGAACCACCTGAACCTAAAGACTGAATGTGGAACAAGTACCATGATAACGCGCTGCAAGGCGTGTTGAGACATCTCCTGGTACCGGCGTCCTGCGGGATGTGAGACAGGAATGAAGATAAGACAACATCAGACCTTCATCGGCCTGTCTGTCTGACTGCCTTCTGTCTGCTGGTCCACTTTATCTCAGGAAGAGCACTGTTACACCTGCAGGATACATAGAGATGTTTGGGTTAAAGTCCTCAGAAATATGTCAGATAAAGACATCGTGAGGAGACATGTTGAACAACAATACAACAGTGTAAACCAGACTTTAAGTTAAGTCTGGACTAAACTAGACCTCTGTTACCCCTGCAAGATTCAGCAAGGGGTCTGGGTTAAAACTCATACTCTGTCTGATGGACAATCATGGTGAGGATGATGATGATGATGATGACCAGAGCCTATGGATTGGCATATGGACCCGACCTGAGACTGGAGGGAATCAGGATCTGGATCAAAGTCCCTAACCCTCAGAGCTGCAGCACAATGATGCTACTTTTTTTTTTCAAATCAACTTTTTTTTTTAAATTATGATTTTACATCTTCCTGTAGAGGGGAAAAAAACTATGATTGTCTATGAATGCACAATATAGCAGATAAAGGTTTAATCTATTTGACTGGTTAATGACTCTCTGATCAGCCAGGATGAGTTGAGAGTTGACTGTTGTAGGAGGATGTCATTGATAAATGAGTCAGTTCTGTAGAGTTGGATCAGCGCAGGGCCTAGACTCTGTCACTTTCTTCTTTTTCATCATGTGTGTTTTGTTGAAATTTGCATGGATCATCAGAATAATTTAAAAAGTCTTCTTCCTGTCTCTGCAGGTGTGTCACTGCAGTGGGAAGTCATTATGTCACTGTGATGGGGTCAAAGGTCAAAAGGTGAGTGGGAGGATCAGGTGGGACAGGTGACATAATGAAGTCAGAGCTGAAGTGTTTCAGTACCTGACTGTTTTCTACTGTGTGTGTTTGTGTTGTTACAAACAACTGACAACTGGCCACAGTCATGTGTAGACATGTACAATAAACACACATTTATCTGGCACATATTTCATAAATGAGTGCAGGGATTTTCATATTAAAAGTAGTTTAATGGGAAAAAAAAAACATACGACAGTACTAGTGAATGATGAAAATCATTATGACATCAACACTAAAATCACATTTTAGATCATGAGGGTTAGAGGTCTCTGTTGATGTCATGTCTGCACAAACTCCACCAATCAGGTCTTAGGACAGGATGTTAACACCTGGGCCAAAGCAGACCCCCAAGTCCCTCACCTCTGCCCCTCAAGACTGAAAATGTCCCACCCACCTGTTGGAAATGACACCCTTGGTTTTTGAAAACAAGTGTCAGACCTCCATGACCCTGGATCAGTTGGTGGCTACAGTCTGCTGCCCTCCAGTGGTGACCTGCTATCACTGCACAGGTCCAGGACATGTATGATAGAGGGGGGGGCAGACAATCAGAGAGGGGGATTCCGATTTACCTGACTTTCTCACTGCTTAGTCTTATCAGTATTAGAGGATTTGTCCTTTGCACACAAAAGCATCAGTTGTAACAGTCAGTGACACAATATGCTGATAATGAACAGTGAATAGTAAATAATAGAAAGACAAATAGAAACTGTTGGAAAGGGAAATGCTTGAAAATGGTTGTCAGTCACAGCTTTAGTCTTATGAACAGCCATCAACTGTAAACAGTCGTGTTTGCTAAACACAGACTCAGTGAAAAAGACTGATCAGTTATCATCTTTCTGTGTTTTCAGTCCCACACTGGTGGGTCTCTTGTTACTATGGTTTATCAGCTCATAGGATCCTGACAGGGACAAAAGAGTTTATTATAAGGTAATTAAAGGTGTACAGAAAAGAAAAATAGAATTTGATCCCACTGTGGGTCTTAACATTAGTGTAATAACTCATCTATTAGACGATGTAGCCCAAACTTTGTGCAAAATTCTATTTTTGAGTAAATCCGGGATGAAAGTGTGGTATTTTTTGTTCGCATTGGATAATGCAGGCGCACGGATTATGCGTCATGCTGCTCACGATTCATCAGCCACTGATATTGCGTGAGCTTAGAATGATAAGGTTCTATCTGTTAATGCCTGTGTGGTGTTATTTTAACATTTTCAACATTTTTTTAATTAGTTATTCATAAAATAAAAAGGTTCTATCGACCAAAACACAAGCCGAGTTGGAACTTTGATGCTCAATATCTCGGAACTACCGAAAACGGAGATAGAACCCTATAATTCTAAGATCACGGGATCCGTCAAACATCAATCAAACGTCTGAGACACACACACTGAGCTCGGTCTCGCCCCAAGCATTGAATATCCTGCCCGCTTGATAACGACCAATCAAATTTGTTTTCCTTACTCGGGTAAACTCGTGCGGCAACTCGTGGAAACTCGGCGCAACAAACAGGACAAACGGCCATTTCTGAACACCTTTAATAACAAAGATCAGCAGATGTTTTTATAGATCAGGGTGTGATTTTACTGTTTGAGTCTTTGTCCACTGACCTGAACGCACTCTTTGATCATGACAGTGATGAAGCCTCTATGCACCTCTTCACCACTGCAGCTGAGAACAACATGAGGAGACTCTGTGACCACACCAACAACGACACACTGTTTACAGTATATTATTAATATTAATCATAGTCCATAGATCACTGTTCAGTATTTAAAAGGTTCACTGAAGCCAGAGAAAGTAGACTGTAATATGGTTAACTGGATATGTTTAACGTGTCTCATAGTACAGGTTTCTGGAGTGTTTCATGTGGGTCTAGTGGGTTTGTAGGTATTTGGTGAGAACTTTAGTTCAGTTACAACTTAAACATATAACAAATTAATTGAGCTCTCTGAAGTTAATATTCAGCTCTTGAGGATACTTAATTCATTATATGCTGTAGAAGATCCAGAGAGAGCCGGAGTGATCTTATCTCCTCCGTCTCTGCTCTTCACACTCTGTAGACTCAGTGGTCAACAAACTGAATATATTTTATTGCACAGAGATAATCTTTACATCAGCGTTCCTTTTATTGTTATCTTCACTCTGCTGTAAAACGCAAACTGTCCTCAGATCTGCGTTCAGCTGCAGTGGTGTCTGAAGCCTTTGTGTCTCTGCTACAGTCTGATGTGACTCAGGTGTGGATTGGGAGACCACCCAGGTGTGGACTCTGTGATCTCAGGTGTGTTCAGCAGCAGGAGAAGAAAAGCTGGTTCCTCTCTGCTGAACATGAAACATCATCTGTTCACCCAAGTGCACCTGGGCTGCAGCCAGGATCTCTGCTACACCTCTGAACTTTACTTTACGTTTGCTTATGTTTTGTCCCTTACAGGGTGAACCTGGTTACTTTGGAGAAGATGGACTTCCTGGAATGATTGGTTACCCCGGAAACGAGGGTCATCAGGGGCCACAAGGGGAGAAGGTAACACCTGTTCGTTGTTATTATTTCACTTGTAACCTCTTAAGATTCATATGTTTAATAATGCCCCTGTGACCTCACAAGTGTTCAGTCATTTCCTGTTCATTCAAACTCCTGATAATCCCATTATCAGATCAAAATAATATTTCACAGCCTGGCGGACAAAACAAGATGTTGATATGTTAACTTCAGCTTCATGTTAAAGGGATAGTTCAACATTTTGGCAAATTGGCCCATTGCCATAATCGCTATAGTCATAGGAGTAGGTTCGTTACCTTTATTTGTCGGTGTAAGCTATTTTTAGAACGGAGGAGCGGAGCGGCAGGCTGTTCAGAGCTACACTATGGAGGCTAATGGAATTTCTTGGTTTCCCTCATCAAACTCATCAAATACAAAATCCCAAAACTCCAAAACGCTTTCGTGGACAAGTTGTGACCTGCACAATCACCACGCTATGAGATAATAATGGAACGTTACGAAACGGAGCCGTTTTCGAGGTAAATACAGAGACTGCTTGCTGAAAAACTGTCCCTGAACGCAACGCGCATCAGCGGTTTTGCATGAATTTACCTCTAAAACAACTCTGTCTCGTAACGTTCTATTATTATCTCATAGCGTGGTGATTGTGCAGCTCACAACTTGTCCACGAAAGCGTTTTGGAGTTTTGGGATTTTGTATTTGATGAGTTTGATGAGGGAAACCAAGAAATTCCATTAGCCTCCATAGTGTAGCTCTGAACAGCCTGCCGCTCCGCTCCTCCGTTCTAAAAATAGCTTACACCGACAAATAAAGGTAACGAACCTACTGCTATGACTATAGCGATTATGGCAATGGGCCAATTTGCCAAAATGTTGAACTATCCCTTTAAAGGCAATACATTTCTGATGCATACTTAAAGAAGATACTTGTCTTGTACTTGTACTTGTACTTGTACTTGTACTTACTGAAGGATTATGACCTTACAAAGGTTTAATTAAATCACACAGATCACATGAAACCTCAGTGGTACAGGTTTCTGCCAACAGACCTAAGATTCTCCACACATCCACTGACTCAAAATATATTTCAAGAAGCATCACAGCCAAGCGACTCTTAATTTCCTGATAACACACATACACTTAGTCTGATTACAACAATTACACTGATTTTTTTAAAGCGGCCACCGTATGTTTGTGAAACCAGATCATATTCTTTAGTTTGATGATCCTTTTCTCTTTTGTCCATCCTCAGGGTGATGGAGGAACACAAGGAAGTCCAGGCCTGAAAGGCTCTCGGGTAGGACGACAATTATTATTTTTTTAACAATGTCTTGCCCCTTTTTAAATTTCCCAGTGAACCACTGGTCCATCGCTGGTGCTTTTATTTCTCTCATCTTATAATTTCAGATCTTAAGTTGACTTCAGTGTCATTCTGGGACTGTCTGTATCTGGCTCTGTTTCAGCCTCTTCTGCATCTTCTCAGACTAGAGCATCATGTTAGGGAAATTTACATCTGGTACCTTTAAAACTGTGACTGTAAACTGCAAATAAAGGTCAATATCAGGTAGTAATCGGCTGTCTCTCTGTGTTCTCCAGGGTCTTCCAGGGAAACCTGGTTTCCCAGGACCTCCAGGACTGCCGGTAAGAACATTTACACACTAACAGTCAGACAATTCACAATTTAAGCCACAAGCCCTGATACATTATGTTTCAGTAAATATTTCAGCCACCATAATTTTTAATTTATGTTATTATTAATATAGTATTTAATTTCCACAATGTTGTTACTTTAGCAAAGCAATTCTACCTCAGAGCACATTTAAAGAGTTTAACTCAGGTTTTTAAAAACTTAACTGTTAAAAGGAATACACAGATCACAGTTACTGCCGTAGGCTATTTTTATATATTTTTCTATCCTTGAAATGTTTTTTATTGTGTCATTATGTGTTCTGTTGCTGTGAGACATGTCTATGGTGGTGAAACCAAAGAGGATTTTCCACTCTGTGGATAATAAAGTTTTCGTATTCGTATTCGTATCAGGGGTGATGAGGGCATGTTACTGTACATATCTTATAAATTATTTCCATATTTCAACTGCAACTAATGTTTATTTTATAAGGGACCCCTCCTTTTTTTGTTAAACAAGTGAAACATATTCTTACCAGTTTGTACATTAAAATAATTGTTTTGTATTTTGTTTTAATAGAATTTTCTAATATCTTTATAGGATCAGTGTGTAGGATTTAGTGCCATCTAGTGGTGAGTTCAGATATCAATAAACCCAATACCTCACCTTTAGGTAAGATAAAATGCAAAGCCCCCATCTAAGGCTAGTGTATGGTTCGTTCATTGTGGACTACTGTAGAAACATGGTGGTCCAACAAGGCAGCTATGTGTATGAGGCCCTGCTTCCTCTGTAGATATGAGAGACCCATTCTAATCTTATGAGTTTCATAATCTAATAAACAGTTAGTCTTATTTTCTTGTGACTATACACATTAAAGCCGCTTTGGATGTCATTTGACTTCAACAGCATCAGAAACAAGTTAAAATACTCAGACACGGTCTGAGCGTT
Organism: Trachurus trachurus; assembly: GCF_905171665.1. NCBI lineage: Eukaryota > Metazoa > Chordata > Actinopteri > Carangiformes > Carangidae > Trachurus > Trachurus trachurus. The sequence continues at coordinate 22,416,008 of NC_139892.1, read as the reverse complement.
TAAAAATAAGACTCAAATAACTGTATGAAGTTACCAATGAGAGGAAAACGATTTTTTCTTAGTGTGGTACATTACATTTCTTGTTTTTCAGGGACTTCCTGGACATGAAGGATCAATTGGCAGACCAGGATTCCCAGGATGCAATGGGACAAAGGTGGATGATCATTGTATTTCACTGAAGGCAGTGTGAATACTGCCTACCAGGTTTCTTGCAGAGGTCTTACACCATACATCTTGACTGGGGTCAAATGGTTTGTGCTATAATTTAACAAAAACTGAATATTTCAAAAAATGATTGGCTGATCAATAAAGTAAAAAACAGTAGATAAATTCAGGTGGGTTCTGCTGTTCTGCCTGTATAATAGAAAGATGAGGAGAGAGAGAGACAGACAGGTTGTGTACAGTCTGATGGGAAAATGAGATGCATGTATCTCTCAACAAGAGTCCTGAGTGAGTCCAGACTCTTGTGTCAGACTTTTTACCCCATTGTCCAGTCTCCAAGACACCACTGCGAGGCTGACGTTTTTATATAATCTCACAGCGTGAAGAAAAACAGAAGACTTTTATTACCAAAGTGTGTGAGCAATGTCTTCATATTTATCAATCAAATGTATGATGTTCAATCAGGGAGCCGGAGACAGGTGGCCTTGGGCTATAGGCCATGTGCGAGTTAAATGTGGAAAAAGGGGAGAGAAAGTGGGGAAACTCTATCTCAGTGCACATGGTTTTGTAGAAAGGCTGAAGAAAAAACAGATTATGATCTAATCTGTCAAGTAGTGGTAGAGCTGAAGCAGTGTAATCCTCCTTCATGTTTGCATACAACAAATCGGATCAGGTGTCTTATTTTCACTTGTGGCACAGTCAACATCCTGAGTGAAGCCAGTCAGTTGAAACTTGAAAGGGTAACACGGGAAATATTAAGGTCTAAGACCAACTGCCAAAAGTTCAACGTCCTCACATGTTTCTTCTTTCCCCTCTCTGTCCACTCGTACAGCAGTAAAACCAGTTACATCCACACAACAGTCTGGAGTGTTGTCCTTTAACCAGGTATCTGTAATAAAAACAAAAAACATGGGACTACACTTCTTAAGTGTCCCCAGTCTCCGGGCCCAGTATTTCAAAACTTGTAATCTGGATCAGAGTAATCCGGATAATGAAATCCTCCTTTTCTCAGTCATGGATCACGGTGATCCTGCTGACTTTATCTGAGTATTTCATCACAAAATCCACAATACAGCTTCTTCAGCTCAGCTGCTGCTATGGGATGTTTAACTCATATCTGGTTCACTTGAAAGCAGCGAGTTCCTCCCTCATCTACATTATTATTGTCAGTTAAAACAAAATCATACCAATCCACAAAAAATACACTAATTTACTGCCAAAAAAAGTAAATCCATAAGGACTTCCTGCCACTTGTTGCTGGTACATTATTTGAAAGTTAATAATCTAATATCTCATTACAGAAAGATTTTTACTCCCCAGGCTGCTAATTAATCAACAATAACAATATAATCTGATGATGGACAGACAGATCTTTATGCCTGCATAAAGATGCGTAGATATGAGTCTTTAAAGGATAGACCGAGCTTGATTGATTGATTGATTGATTGATTGATTGATTGATTGATTGATTGATTGATTGATTGATTGATTGATTGATTGATTGATTGATTGATTGATTGATTGCTTGATTGATTGATTGATTGATTGATGTCTTTCAGGGGGATGTTGGGTACCCAGGATACCCTGGGGTTCCAGGACCTCCAGGCACACCAGTAAGTCCTACCTGTGCAAAGCAGTGATTGACTGTTGTGAAGACTTCCTGTTTTCCCCTGTCAGTCATTTAGATTTATCACAGCAGGCTGAGGCAAAGCTAATTAGCGCAGAAAGCCTAAGCTAATTGCATTGATGTTTTTCAGGGTCAGACCGGACTGCGAGGTCCAAAGGTAAGAGATCACACCTGACCCTCTTCACATACTGTCATACAAAAATCATTCCAGCATCTAGGCTGTACTAGATTATATGTATCTCTCTGGTTTTGTCCATCTCTTAACAATTTGTCTGTGAAACACTCAAAAACAATGTCATTATTATTAATGATGTCAAAACTGCCAGATTCATTCACCAATTCTTGGTAGGTTGAATGGGAAATTATTTATTCTCTTAAACTGATCCACCCAAATTTTAATAACGTACAATGCTTGAAGCTGATGTTTCAACAAGGCCTGCTCTCATTTTAAGATTTAAGACTTTTTGGACCAGCGTCACAGAGCCCTCAGCAAGCAGGACACCATATTGTTAGACCTCTGACTGTTCCTGCTCACTTCTGGTTTTAGGGGGACACGCTGGTCTACTCCATTCAATCAGAAGTTAAAGGAGCAAGAGGACCACAAGGACCGTCTGGACTAGAGGTCAGTCAGTGTCAGACATTTTATTTTTCAGGCAAGACAAATGTCCTCAGTTTTTTGAGTGTAAAAAGGAGTGAAACCATGACTACACACATTTTTCTGCTGAGCACTGTAGACTGTACAGGCTGAGAGATGTCAGATTTACTCACATGATAAAAACTGTATAGATGATACCTTTCTATTTAAATTAATTCATTAAAGTCAAGTTAATCAATACAGTGATGTCTTGTATTTAACCAGTGCTCTGATTAGCTGATGAATGATGTGTTCTGATTTACTGTTTCTGTTTCAGGGGTCGAGCGGAGCTGCAGGTCCACAGGGACTACCAGGACCAGCAGGACCCTCTGGAAATCCTGTAGGCTACATATCTGAGACAAACTTTATTTAAACGTCAGTAATGATCAGCACATCCAGGAATTGACATCAGGTGTTTGTTTTTTTTCCTTAGGGAAGGCCAGGTGCACCAGGGTTGCAAGGAGAGAAGGTAAATGGGAGTCTGAGCCTGAACACTATGTTTTACCTCATGACACCCACACCTGTGTATCAGCTGATAATGAGTACTAATCAGGTACCAACAGCTGTGAACTATCGCCAAGTGCTGATATGTGATACGGTGCTGTCATTGTTGTATGGCTCAGGTTAAACCCCGATAAAACCTGAACAGATACATGATCGATTTACACAAGACCTACTCCTCCCTACAAAATCCTTATAGACTGAGCGTATTGACTTTCTGCTGGCGGAGCTATCCACTGGAACATTTTCCCCAATTGTTGATATTTCTCTAACCCACTATGTTTCCCAAACTATCGGACATCACCTCCGTGTAGGCAACTATTTTAGAGCAGAGAAGAAGAATTGGCATCTGAAAAACATTTAAATTAATAAATTATGTGGTAGCAGATCATCAAGTGTTTCTGATACGTTTCAGTATAAGGATCGGAACAACTCTATTCATGAAATAACCTTCAGGCTCTGGACTTGGGAAAAACAAGCTTTTTTAAAGTAAATACAAAGGTCTGTGTATAGAGTAATTACAAAGCAGGTCTAGGTTCACTATTATAATACTGTGAAAGCATCAAGACCTCAGTCCACAGACAAATGCACAAACCCTGTATTCAGTAACTGGCCGTCAGGACTTAAATGTGACTTTGTCATAACAAAGCAGTCTCCGCCCATTTAGACCCACCATCTAACTTTGTAGGATTTGGTTCTCTTCAATTGTATCTTGCTCACAAGTTGTTACAGTGTTCATACAACTAAGTAACTTGTTGACAAGTTAGTATTTTGTCTGTGCAAATTTCCATCTTGCCCTCACCCATCACCATGTGATCTGAAAAGGCTTTGGGGGGATAGAGGGGATTATATTTAAATATCATCTCATTCATCAAAAAATCCCATCAACTCCCCCTGATGTTTGAATGACCAATGTGCTGTTGGATCAGTCTATCAATATCAGGTCCTGATGAGACTGTGTTTTGTTTCAGGGTCAGGAGGGTCCCAGTCCAGTCATCCCGGGTCCCCAGGGTCAGACAGTAAGTTAACGGGATTCAGAACTGAATGTGTTAATGTGAAGGCAGAAATATAACCTATTTAAACTGTGAAACACTCTCATCATCCTCACCATGACATTCATCATCATCATCATCATCATCATCATCATCATCATCGTCACAATTTCTTTTTCTTTTTAATTTATGTATTTAGCGCAAACAATATCATTTAAAACAGCATGGACAATCATCATGACTGGGAAAGTCAAAGGGGAGGTATGAAACCCAAGGGCTTATATAAAAACCTCACCCACATATTCCAAAAACAAATTTGTTACAGTTTAAAAACAATAACATAGGAAATAATTAAACAGTAATGAAAAATAAGTAGAAAAGTAAGTGATTAAACAGTAAATATAAGGAAGTAAGGAAAAATACATACATGAATGAATAATACAAAACAATAATAATGAATGAGATGATGAGAAAAAGAAGAAGGAGAGAGAGAGTGAAAAAAAGAAAAACATGACAATAAATGTCTTATGTTTGATGGTACATATAATCAACATATTATCTAATTTGTGAAAGAATTTCTTTAAAAAAGGGGGTAGACAACATGAGTTTACTTCTTTCTGCCCTCCTTCATTCAGGAGTTGCAGTATTGTTATTTTTTTGAGTTGTTTTGTTTTAATTTTTCGATGAATGAAACAAATAAATAAACTAAACTAAACATCCTCATCCTCATCATCATCATCATCATCATCATCATTAGCTGTACTTGGTTTTTAGGGCGATCGTGGACCTCCAGGGATTCCAGGACAGAAAGGAATCAAACTTTATGCTGAAGGACCCAAAGAACTGAAGGTCTGTCTGTCTGTCTGTCTGTCTGTCTGTCTGTCTGTCTGTCTGTCTGTCTGTCTGTCTGTCTGTCTGTCTGTCTGTCTGTCTGTCTGTCTGTCTGTCTGTCTGTCTGTCTGTCTGTCTGTCTGTCTGTCTGTCTGTCTGTGTCAGCCTCTCTGTTGATCCTCACTAATGTCTTTCGCCATATCTTAGGGAGAACCAGGTGACGTTGGAGCTAAAGGTTGTCTTGGACTTCCTGTAAGTCAGACCTGTCTCTCAGTCTCTCCCTGTCTCATATCACATTCACAACAGCAGTTGATTAATATTTGATGCATTTGAGTGATGCATTTGTTTCTTCCCCCAGGGTCTGCACGGGAGACTGGGGCCGAAAGGGCAAAAGGGAGCGCACGGTGACCCCGGAGCACTGGTGAGAGCGAGAAAGAAATCAGATCATTTTCACTGGTAATGATCTGAAATTCTGCAGAAACCTAAACCACTTCATCGTGTTCTAACTGCTGTGTGTGTTTCAGGGTAAACAAGGGAAGGAAGGACTCGTTGGAGAGCTGGGGGGCCAGGTAACTCACCTTGGGGCCTGAGACTTGTTTAACTTTCTGTTAATGGTAATTAACAGAGATGGTAATAACAAAATGTTGCCTCAGTCAAAGAGAACTTGAACTTGCAGTCTTGACATTTCTCTTCTCTGTCACATGGACGACATGTCCAGTGCAGACATCTTGAAACATCCTCAGACAGTTTCTGCTGTAGTGTTCATAAACTACTGACAAAAACATCCTGGCTGACTGAACCTGTGTGTGTCTTCAGGGAGACCCAGGGGATCGTGGGTACCTCGGTCCTCCAGGTATCGACGGAGCCACGGTGAGTCTTGTGTTACTGTAAGTTCTATTGCAGTAGTAGCACACACACAAGGAGTGGAAACCAGGGCATCTTGTCTCACTTTTTGCTTTCATTCCTTTTTTACTTTCTTCCTCCTGTTGGACAATTCATATCACTATTCATCACTATTTATTCTCCTTGGATGGCACTATATTGTCAATTGCCTCGCGAGTTAAGAGTTTTATTTATTTATGCATTCAGATATATGTGATACATTTGTACATCCCATGTTCGATCATGTTACCTCTATATGTGTGTTGTTTATGTGTGTATATGTGTATTTCTATGGTGGACTGTAGAAACAGAATTGGCCTTCGGGGATTAATAAAGTTTCCTTGACCTTGACCTTGATATAAAAACGTATTACAGCTTACCCCAGAGAGTGATGCTTTTAGTATTTCTAACTAGACTTCAATCTTCAATACAGGACCTTATCAAAATGCACCTCTACTCCTTTATATTCAATGCAAAAGTAACATCATTTAAAATGGTTACGTATCACAGTTTTTATGTGTCAAGATGCCGTGGTTTCTCCTACCGTGACAGATCTGAACCTGCTCTGACAACACAAACTGTGCTCTGTCGTGTTTTCAGGGGGAGAAAGGTGAACGTGGTCCTCTAGGTGCCCCAGGAGAGGTGAGTCTGACTTTCTTTGCTGGATATAGCTCAGTGATTGAACGGTAATAGTTCTTCCCAGTTTTTATCCCAGACATTCCCACAAGTCTGCACTAAAAAGCAAAACACAACAAAATGGTAACATGTAATAACACTGTGGCTGTGTTTATATTTATGCTGCTACAACAGTCAATGTCTATTTATTTATTTGTTTACTTTTTACATGATCTAATGTGTGGATGTGTGTTGTGCGTGTGGTTGCCGCTGTGCCACTTTTACTGTTCGATTTATCTCAATTTTATTTTACTTTTGCGTTATAGCTGAGCCCTTTTTTAACTGATAGCTATATATATATATTTTTTTTTTTACCAGATTGTCTGGAATAACATATACTTCAAGGGCCAGCGTGGTGACACTGGGCCCCCCGGACCCCCAGGAGCCCCTGGAAGAGAAGGTACCACAGACTCTGATCAGTTGAAAACACCGGGGGTCTACATTAACTTCTAAAGATCTTCTCTAATCATCTGTGACCTGTGGTAACAGAGTGTACAGTAATGTGACAGATCCTTTCAACACAGCAGTGTACTTCTTCTTCTTTCTTCATTCTTTTAGGACTTATTGGTTTCCCTGGATTGCAAGGCGAGCCAGGTACATGTTACCCCATCACTCCCACTCTGAGTTTCTTTACTAAAGATAAAATCAATAATAACAATGGTGATCAGGTTGCACAGTGTTGTGAAATATTCAGTCAAATGTGACATTTGCATTTCTTAGCTGGTTTATCTTTTTCTTTGGGGACAGCATAAATTTACATAAATCTCTTATTCTTCTCTCAAGGTGTGGTTATCGTTGGGCCACCAGGACCCCAAGGGCCACCTGGTTATCCCGGACCCAAAGGAGACCTAGGAGAGCCCGGGCCCATAGTCAACGGGCCCCAAGGAAAGTCTGGCGTTCCAGGAGCTCCGGGACCTGAAGGAGAACCAGGAGAACCAGGAATTCCAGGTGATTAAACTTTTTTTTTTAATTATAAAAGAAAAACAAAAATGTATAGAGCATGTATACATCGATGTTCTGTCTAACAGACTTCGAGGTGGGAGGTGTTGGTCCTCCAGGACCTAAAGGTCCACCAGGCCTCATTGGACTTCCTGGGACCACAGGGCAGAATGGACAGCCGGGTAAGTGGGTAACATGAGGGGGGCATTATGATGATAACATGCCATCATGACTGTATACAGTATGATGTACTGGTCTGATTTGTTGTTTCTATACTCATAACTGTACAACAGCACCTGTTAGGATTCAAATTGCAGATTTGAATGTGATTTTTAATGAAGACACAATGGATAGGTCAGTGACAAATAAGGGTTGGCAAGAGGAGCTATTAGCTATTGAGCTATAGTATGAGCTATATAAACAACTTTAAAAAATGTTTTCCATTGGATTTGTTAAAATGTAGATTTTGCATTAATGCTGGTTTTATGTGATTTGAAATTAAATTTGCACCATTTTTTTTTAACAAAAGTTATTTTAAATATTTTAAAATATTGTATCCACCTACAGTGGATTTAAATGTACTGTGACATTAAATTAAAATAGATTTCTTGCTGTGTTCCCATATTTATTTTTTAATGCATTTTAGCAATACTGAGCAGCACATATCCTAAAACCACTAGGTTTCTACTATGCTTAATTCACTCGATATTATATTAAAAAAACTTACCACATACTTCAATGTATGCCTACATTTATTATTTTAAATTGTAACCTTTTTAAAATTGACTAAACCATATGGACACAAAAATTTAGCATCACGTTACTGACTCCCATATAGACACAACTGTTTAAACAGCACAGGAGAGGGAGCTGCATATTTAGAAACAATCTGAGGAAAACTCAGTAAAATAAGAGGCACAAGATAAAGTGGAATTAGATAATTAATCAGAAAATAATCGTCTAGGATAATGTTTTTGATAACTAATTAACTGATTTACTAATTGACTGGTGTTTCACAGGTGAGACGGGTGACATGTGCTCAGTTTGTCCTCCTATTTATGCCGCCCCCGGACCCCCAGGTAAACCAGGAGAACCTGGTAAAAATGGCGAGCCAGGTAAGAACTCCCCTGATGTAGTGATTATCTGAGCTATTGATCCTGTGATTGACAGATTGACAGTTGAATTTTCACTGAATCTCAACAGTTGTAAACAGTCAAATAATGTTCTTATAATAAAGTAGCCAGGCCATAGAAAACAGGATTTGGATCCAGACTCAGTGTGAACCGACAGCCTCTGTGATGTCATTCTGTTTCCAGGTTCAGATGGTTTTCCAGGACGTAAAGGTAACCCAGGGCTCAAAGGTATCACAGGACCATCTGGTCAACCGGTGAGCTCACCAGCAAATATTTTTAAACATTTTACATTTCAGTCAGTTTCTCGCAAACTATTGTACAGTCAGATTTTTAAAGGCTCTGTTCTCCGATTCACAGAGAAGGCCCGTAGTGTGTTTCTTTATCTAATCTTTATTTTTTGGAAGTATCTCAGCTGACCAGTACAGTACACAGTACAGTACACATGTACTGGTACTTAAAATGCCATACACTGTGTAAATAATGTGAAGTATGTTCTTGTGAATTCACTACAGTGATGAGTATCAGAGCTGCAGCTGGAGAGTCTAGTTCCCCCAGGAGAAACTCATTTATGTTAACAAATAAAGTTTTATTGCCATGTGCAAAACAAGAAAAGAAAAGTGAGAGATGTCAGTCTTTGGTGATTTGACTCCATCATGATGCAAACATCATACAAAGAGGAGAAGCTGGAGATCTGGATGTGATGATGATGAAGGCTGGATATGAAGACCAGAGGTGGTTGCAACAAACATAGAGCAGAACAAATCTGAAAGTACGACACATACAACATGATTAGCTGATTGAGAGCATGGAGATCAGGGATACGTTTGGTTGCCAAACACCTGAAATCAGCTGATTGCTAGGAGAGGCTGAGAGAGAGAGAGAGAGAGAGAGAGAGAGAGAGAACAAGTGAATTGTGAATACAGGTAGAATAATAGTCCAGGCAAAATAGCGTTTTAAAGAGAGTCTTTCTGATTGACATTGATATGACTGTTTACATGTCTTTTCCCACTCACAGTATATAGTTTTTTTTATATATATAGTTTTTCCCTCTACTTCTTCTTCCTCCTCCTCCCAACAAGCAACCAACAGATTAATCAGGCTTCTGATTCAAATAAACAAAAAATATCTGTCTGTCTCAAGGGCCCCTTTGGGTTCCCTGGCACCCCGGGGGAACCAGGACCTGTAGGTGACCCGGGGTACATGCACAGAGTGGGGCTGAAGGGTGAGGAAGGATCCGCTGGGGAGCCAGGAAAAACAGGTTCTGAGGGGAGAGACGGACCTACTGGAATTTCAGGACCGAAAGGTGTTTTGGGGCAGAAAGGAAATCCTGTGAGTGAATATTCATCATTCAGGTATGAGAGGGGGTCCGTCTGTCGCTGAACTTTGACTCAGTGGTTTGTCGATGATCCTCCAGGGGCCTCCGGGACGGAAAGGTGACAGGGGCCCAATTGGGGGCACTGGTCCTAGGGGACTGACAGGACAGAGAGGACCTCCAGGACCTCCTGGTATTGGTGCTCCAGGACCTCCAGGACGGCAGGGCAATGTGGGAGTCCCAGGACAGAGAGGAAGTTCTGGAAAACCAGGTGAGTCCAGGCGAGACTGTCCAGGTTTAGAGCAGACTGGAGTGGGCAAGGACTTGAGCTAAAAGTCGGTCTGCATGTTGTTTCAGGTGAAAAAGGTGCTCCAGGTGAAATCAAAACATATCCAGGAGACCCAGGACAGAAAGGAGATAAAGGCTTATCTGGAAATCCAGGACCTGAAGGTGAGATGGGTTTTCCTGTTGCAACTTTCATTTTAGATACAATGAATCATCTGTGAAAGTCAAACTTAAAAAAACCACCCAGTGTGAACAGGTCCCCGCTGTGATCAGGATCAGAACAAAACATTTTGTGAACAAAAATGTGTGCGCAAGAGAAGATGTGTTTGTAAACTGAAAATAGTTAGGAGTTTTAATTTTTCCTTTGTAAACAACAGCTTTGTGAAGAGGACGTAGGAGAAGACCTTTAAACTCCCAGTGTTTAACATGCAGTGTTTCAGTTTTAACAGTAGTAGTCCTAGTGCACATCTGTTACAAAACAGATGTTTCTCATTAAAGGTCGAGCCTGTATGGTTTCCCTAAGAGTCACAATATAGACATATACAAAAGAAAACCTGCTTAATCATCACCTACTGGCTTCTACTCATGTGTGGTGGGGACTGTGTCTGTAGAGACAGTCTGTTGTGTTAACAGCTCCATCTGCACCACCTGATTCACCTGTGTGTTCTTCTGCTCTCAGGTGGGACAGGACCTCCAGGTTTTCCAGGATTTGTTGGTCCAAAGGGCGAAATAGGAGATACAGGATTCTCTGTGCAGGGCCCCCCAGGCTTCCCAGGGGTGAAAGGTCAGTGTCGAAACAGCGGTGAAGAAAACAATTGAGAAAAACTGAAAATTATAAATAACAAACACAGAATTGAACTATTTAAAACAAAAAAGAGATAATGAAAAGTACTTTGTGCATTTTCAGGTGTCAAGGGTCTTAGAGGGACTCCAGGTTTACCAAGTTTTGGTATCAAGGGACGAGCGGGACCATCGGGCCCACCAGGGATGCCAGGTCCAAAGGTAGCATGGACTCATACAAACAGGAAGACATGAATTAAAAGACTGTAAATGTTCCAACAGGTTTGAGAGAGTAAAGTTATAATCTTCACTCACAGCTGTCTATCATCTCATACATGTGTTCAAAGTTCTGGTAGGACAATCAACCACAAACACAAAAAGTCAGAGAGACGTGCTGCTACTGGTCTGGAAAAAATCCAGAGATATCAGAGCTTTGGTAACTCCCGATGAAAGCAGCTGAATTCCTCATAAGAACATCCCACTTCCTGCCTCGTGTTGTGATGTTGAAGTCATGTTGAGCAGTGTGAACTGATGTCATCATCTCTTCGACTGTTTTTCTGTTCTGCTGGTTTCTGTGATCACAGGGAGACAGGGGAACCGGTTTCCCAGGCCAGCAGGGTCAGCCCGGCCCTCGGGGAGAGGATGGCTCTGTGGGACGCCAAGGAAACCCCGGATTTCAAGGACGAGATGGAGTTCCAGGACGTCCAGGACAAGATGGACCACCAGGACCCAAGGGTAGCACATTTAAGTTTTGAATCCAATAAAAGAATCTTAAGATGACAGATGCTGGAACAGGTGTGAAATGTGCTCTTGACTGGTCATTTGGTCAGTCAGTCAGTTCATTCTCTGGCTTTGATTTCACTCAGTCACATCCTAGTATGCAAAGCTTAACTGGCTGCCGTACCTGTTTAGCTTGAACGTTCAGCAAACAGCTTGAGAATTGTTTCTAGAACACTTCATCTAAAGGTCAAGTACAGTTCAGGAACTCCGTACTCTGATGCAAGAGTTTGAAAATGTGCTAACTGAACTGAAGTGGAGTTTTTTTGCAGGTCGTAGTGGCCTGGATGGTCCAACTGGCCCTGTTGGTCAGGTTGGAATTTGTTTGCCCGGAGAGCCCGGAGCTGATGGAGAGCAAGGACAGCCAGGTGTCATCGGATTCCCAGGTACCAACTGTGCGGAGGATTGTTCATTTACAGTATATTCATTTAACAAGTCCCTGAGATCTGTCCCACAGAGAGTCTAACCCAAACTAACACAGCCTCTGTTTCGAAGGAGTCCGCGGCTTAAAGGGGGTACAGGGTAACCCTGGGTTGCCGGGTGTGGGATTTCCTGGGCGTCAGGGACCAGTTGGGGCCCCAGGGTTTAATGGACGTCCAGGACCAGTAGGGGCTGTTGGACTGAAGGGCCGGAGAGGGACTGATGGGGAGCCAGGAAGCCCAGGTGAGGAAGGATAACAATGATATTTCTGCTGTATCATTTGTTTCTATATTCTTTCACAAAAGGTTTTTCAGAACAAAATAAAATGAAAGGAAGGAAAACTGGAGGGGCAGTGACATAATAAACAACAATGCAAATGTATTACATTTTTCATCAACACATGAAAACTATACTGTAGTCCAAAAGATGGATGCAAATTGCAAATTAAGTAATTTCTGTCTTAGGTTTTTTTTCTGATATATTCATCTATGGATTGTCTGACTGTAGCTGCTGACTGGTAAAAGCCAATGACATTTCTTCTTGCAGTGCATTTATCTGTTTGCCTTTAATGGTAGCTAGCATTTCTAGGTCTTATAAACTTGTAACAGAATGATTCACTAAATGAATCTTGAATCCAGTGAGGATTAGACAGGAAGCAGCAACAGAAGCTTAGGTCTGTGGTAGTATAAGCATGGTGGCTGTGGGATGTATTGATTTCTGATTCAGAGCCCATGTTAATGGATTAGAGCAGACACACTGGCTCTGAGATGTGCAAGCATCACATGATCTTGAGACGCAGCACCTAGCCAACACAGAGAACAGTTTTAAAGTTATTTCTAGGATGAATCTGAATGTGTTTAACCATCGAGCTGAAGGTTGAGACAGTGACAATTGACTAACATTTGCTGTCAGAAGAATAAGAAATTAATTGATATTGAAGATAAGCCACACATTCCAATTACCTGTAAACTCTGTGTAGGGACAGAGCTGCGGCAGCAGAGACAGTCGGTGTGCATTTGATTTTCCACAGTAGCTTGGTGACGCCGGCTCAGCGGCTGTCACTCCTACTATGCATCCAGTGTGTTCCCAGCCTGAGCTAATGCTACACAATGAGGTGCTGCAAACATGAATCCTTCAGAACAAGTTTTGATTGTAAATTAAAGCCTTACAAGGGTGGTACAGCCAACATGAATGTGTTTTAGGTTTCAGAGGGAACACGGGTCCTCAAGGACCTCCTGGGTGGCCAGGGGATGATGGGAAACCAGGAGAGACAGGACAACCAGGACCAAAAGGTTTCTTTCATCCATCCATCCATCCATCCATCCATCCATCCATCCATCCATCCATCCATCCATCCATCCATCCATCCATCCATCCATCCATCCATCCATTCATCCATCCATCCATCCATCCATCCATCCATCCATCCATCCATCCATCCATCCATCCATCCATCCATCCATCCATCCATCCATCCATCCATCCATCGTCTTTTTTAATTCTAAATATGTCTGTCTGTGTGTCAGGTGAGGTCGGAGGGGATGGTATCGGTGGTTCCAAGGGACCTACGGGACCTCCAGGGAACAGAGGGATGCCTGGGCCAAAAGGAGTTCCAACTTTTGTTGAGATATACGGAGATCCAGGAGACCCCGGGCGTCCTGGTAACTGATTCTATTATTTTCTATTAAGTGGACATCCTCTGTGTTCCTCAGGGATTTACTCTGGTCCTCATTTTATTTATATTTTATTTATATTAGTCAGTTTACATTCCTTAACCTTTGTCTGTTTCATATTAAGCTACACCCTGTTAAAGACCGGAGGACAAAGCTAACCACTAATGCTCACTGCACTCAATGTTTTATGTTCTTTCTTAAAAAATATATTGTGGTTTTACAGGGGTTAATATGTTAAATTGTCTCATAGCTGGAAGCAGTAACTTAATGGAGACTTCACTGTTTCCTGGTAATTGCCTACTACACCCAAGAAGACCTGTCCAAAATATATGACTTATATGACAAGACTGTACTTAAACAGCATTTTACAGCAAAGCACACAGATACAAATCACTGATGTTAACACATGAAGAAGTATTTGAACTAATCACACATCAATGTCGGGGTACTTCAGATATAAAAAGACACTATCATTATGTCTGTTGATCCTCTTCATTAAGATTCTCTAGGTGTGTCTATCTCTCTGCCTGCCTTCTGTCTCACCCGTAGGGCTCATGGGTTTCACTGGGATTAAAGGAGAGAAGGGCTTCCCGGGATATCCAGGCCCAGATGGCGGCAGCGGCAAACCTGGAAGTCCTGGTCCAATAGGTGAATACAGCTACCGAGAAACACTGTTTGTTTATTTGGATGATCATATTTGGGAGCTTCAAGATGACACAACACCCGTTTTTGTTGCATTGTGTTTTTATTTTTATGTTTAGCATGACCCTAAATGTGTATGTGTCTCAGGACCTCCTGGAGACCCCAGTAGACCTGGGCAGAAAGGCCCCCCCGGTCCTGCTGGTCTCCCTGGTAACACAGGAGAAATGGGGATCCCAGGTAACCTCCTCATCCTCACCCACTCCCATCCTCAACACAAAATGTCTCTCCATCTCATCACAAATATGATCTGCAAGGTTGACATGGGGTTTGGGGTTAAAGTTCCTCTGCAGACATGTTTTAAACTCAGGCCTTGGCTCCACCCACCACCTGCTGGCTCCACGTTAACAGGCGAAAGAGCAGAGAAGTGTCAAGTTGTGTGTGTTTTTGTGACTGACCACACCTCGCAAAAGTCATATAGAAGCATTACCTCAACACATTCTGTCCTACCAGTTGCATCTTTTGGATGAACAGGAGCTGTGGTCATAGTGTCTTTTCAGGAATAGGTGAGAGGGCCAACTGAGCTCTTACCAAACTTGTAACCATTAATTGACACAACAAGGAGGAAACATCAGAAAGACTCAGGAACTATTTTGAACCTCAGTCAAACCCAGACTCAGATTAGGAGTCTGTTGCATCCAGAACCAGAGACTAGCAGGTGGATCTTTTATGTGTTCATGTGGTTTGTTAGCTTGTAACTTGCAATGGATGACAGAGTGTCAGAGTTTAATGCCAATGCTAACGCTGGCACTCTGCACAGACAGGGAGATTTAGATACAGTATCTACTGCTGTCTCTGTTTTGGGCACTTCTCGTTTGGCTTCTCTGCAGGCGGTCATGGGCAGATCAGATGATCCGCTAGCCTCTCTTGCAGATTTATTTACTGATCTTATCTAGCATCCACCAACCCACAGGGGAGCATCTGTTCCAGTTAGGACTCAAGACTGTGTATACCACACACGGGGCTGAGATGTCCAGCATATAAAAGTGGACAAAAGTAAGACGCTAGGACTAACTTGCTGCAGCACAATTATTCTGAAGGGAAACTCCCCTGAATAAGACCCAGGATGTGGCCAAGCCACAAGTCAAGTGCGCATGCAGACCTGTGGGAGGCTGCTGACTGTGACTGTATAGGCCAAAGCAATAGACTCCATCAGCCAATGGGAGAGGTGTTGCTTTGTGACTTACAAGGGATATCCCAGGTAACAAACATCTGTGAAGGTTAAATCCAGAAGTCTTTGTACATCTGAGCGGGCCAGAGAGCAGGCTGGTGTGTTAACTGGACAGCTGGGAGATTAGCTGGCTAGCACCTACACAGACTTCAAGATTTTCAAGAGTTTCACACTAAATTTGTCTGAGAGAGACAATAAACTTCTGTCTTTGTTTTTCTTTATCTATCTCATTGTGTTCTCCGCCCAGGTGTGAAAGGTGAGAAAGGTTTCCCAGGTCCTTGTGGGAAACCTGGTTCAGATGGAAAACCAGGATCAGGAGGACCTAAAGGTGTCAAAGGAGAACCAAGTCCACCTGGACCGGGATCCAAAGGATGTAAAGGAGAGAAGGTATCTCACTCATTACCCACAACATTTTATTCCTTGCTTTTTATGCCTGTTTTTATGAAAGCATTTATCAAATATAACACACCTCAGTCCATCAGTTCTCTCTGGATAGAATGAATCTGTTCAGTTGTTTTTCTGTCAACTCTCCTACACAGCCACATTTGTCTCTAATAAAATGTACTGTACATTTTCCGCTTTGTTTTTTCACACTTCAATGTTTCTTTTTCTCTTATTCAGCTCAGTTTCCTCTTTCTATCATATTTTTCTTTACTCTCTTTCATCTTTCGAACACTAAACACCAAAGGGAGATAAAAATAAATAATAAACATAATAATTCAAGTTATTAAATAGAAATAGCTATCTTTTGTTTTTATAGATTATTGCATATAGACATAGAAACCTTTTGTACTTAAATGCTCCTGAAAGTGTCTCTGAAGTGTCCTCTGCTCTGTCCTCACAGGGAAATCCAGGTTGTCCAGGACCTTCAGGTGTAATGGGGAAACCAGGAGACCCTGGGAACTTTGGTCCTCCAGGAAGCTGTGGTGCCTGTGGCCCCAAAGGACACACTGGGTCTCCGGGATGCAGAGGTGATTCTTTACTGTTTATGTGTCCTATATCTGCAGTTCTTGAGTGTGAATTTTGATGCATCCTAAATTTATCTTTGCATGTTTGTAGCTCAGGTTTTTTTGAAACAGCGATCGGACGGAATGTAAGAGTTTCGCTTTTACCACACACTACTGTCATGCATACACGCTTCTCTGTGTGTGTGAACAACAATAACGGAGAAACAGCGCTGTGCGGAGATGAATGAATGGAACGATATTGCATTGGTCGAGCCAAAAGTCGAAAAACCTATACGTAGCGGGCGTAATTTTTTTTGTCTTTGCAGAGCAGAAGACTGAACTGGGCAACATTTCTTCCACTTCAATCATCACTTGTTTCAAACATCATTTTTCAAACATTATGGTTTTCTTTGTCTGAGCTTTGATTGGATCTTTTAATGGGTTGATCACCTTGGTTTAATGGCAGGGACTGGATAGTCAGAAAGAAAGAGTACTGAGTGGAAACATTCAGTCAGTTTACTTTTTCTTCTGGCTATGTACGCAAAATTTGAGCTAAAAACTGACTAAAACACTTGACTGCAGATTATTATGTTCTTCATGCTGAATGAAAATCACTCCTTTCTGTTCGTGTCTGCTCAGGTCCACCTGGATCTCCTGGTGAAAAGGGTAGTGATGGTCCTCCAGGACAAAATGGCCCCCCAGGGCCCACCGGACTCCCAGGTACATGAAAAAGTGTTATAAATACTGTCGTTAATGTTATTAGGTAGTGCTACTTTGTCCCTGTTCAGACCTGGTATTAACATCCATCTTGGGTCAAGTGAATGTACCCAAGATGTATTGAGGGCGCATTTTAGATCAGATTATTCAAACCACATGTGTCCCGACCACAATGCAGGACCTCCTACTTTACCAATGTCCTCTAGAGGACCACCTACTCTACTGACATCCTCTAGAGGACCATCTTCTCTACAAACATCTTTTAGAGGACTATCTCCTCTACTGACATTTCTCTCGAGGATATAAAGCAGATAGTGAGATCCAATCGCAAGTGGTTGGTTGAAATGCATTTTAAATCAAGGTGTGCACAGACACACTTAGAGCTGATTAGTGTGATCAGATCACTAGAGATGCGGGTTGATGCAGGTCTAAATAGGACCTTTGATGTAAACACAAGGTGATATGTCTAAGGACAGAGGATGTTGTTACGATGCCATGTAAAGCCCTTTGAGACAAACTATTTGTAAAAACGGGCTATACAAATAAAATTGCCTTGCCTTGCCTTGCCTCCTACTTGTGCGTTTTTTAGGTAACAAGGGGGCTCCTGGAGATCCTGGCCCAGCAGGTCCCAGAGGAAACCAGGGACAAGATGGGATACCTGGACCACCTGGAGAGAAAGGAGCCATGGGGGGTAAGAGACTGGACTGGATGAAACCAAATCTGATTGGATAGTAACCAGCTACCAGCCTCATTCGGATTGGATGAAAGTCTACAGTCTACTTTTCTTTCCTCAGCTCCTGGAATTGGACCCCGGGGCCCAGAGGGGGAGAAAGGTCCAACGGGTGAGTCCCCTGCTCCGACTTCATTTTCAATTAGAACTGTGGAGTAAGAAATAAACCGTCTATGTTCTCTCTCTTCTCAGGATGTGTTGGAGAGAAAGGTCCTCCTGGTCCCTGTGGACCTCCTGGTCCTACTGGTCCTGGAGGAAACCCAGGTTGTTCTGGCCCTTCTGGACCCTCTGGTCCTCCTGGTCTTCCTGGCCAGGAGGGAATATGTTTCGAGGGGAGCAAAGGAGAAAATGGATTTTCAGGAGGACAGGGGCCAAGAGGTAACTACTGCTGAACAGACAGATAAGCATCTCACCACAGGGTCAGGGTAGCTGATCTGGAGCGTTAATCCCTAAACCCTAAAAGTTTAGATCAATTCATATGTTCTTCTAAAGTTGGTGGAATAGACTCCGCTGTGTGACTGAGGAATCAATAAATCCAGGAGTGCATGAGAGGTGTTCGCCCCTTAAAATTGAACATGTGTCCTAGGTCACATATGAAACCTTAGAAGTAGAGTTGGGGTAAACCTGAATGAATGTGATTAAATGACTCAAGGTTAAATCTCTGACCCCATGCACACAGTATGTCAGAACCTGGTGCATGACCAAATACCTTCAAAACAATTTCCCATTTCCCTCATCTGGCCTTTGACATAAAAAAAATAGTTCAAAGTCTCACAGAGCTGCTGGCATGGCTGTAGACTCTACAGTAGGTCTCCTCCAGACCTGCCAGTTAGTTCTTATGGACCTGACTCAGGAAAAGTATACTCATTAAACAATATAATCTTCACACAACCAGATATGACATGTGGCTCCAAAGATTCAGAGAACAACACAGATGTTAAATGAACCTTTCTGTCCACCTCTCTGTCTTTGTAGGTCCCCAGGGCACCAGAGGTCCTCCTGGTCCTCCAGGTCCTGGAAATAAAGGAGATAAGGGCTCTAAAGGATCAACAGGTTCCTCAGGACCACCGGGCTTCCCTGGTGAGCCTGGTCCACAAGGCAAACCGGTCAGTACACCCTATAGTTACACTGACAAATTCAACTCAGTCTGGTCAGTTTAAGTAAATGGTAAAACTGTGAACATATAGTGAATTTAGAACTTAGCTTAATCAATTTCTCCTTGTATTAAAGCTCCATATGTTCCTATTCTCAGTGTTTGTGTGTTGAGCCATCAGAAGATATATTTGTGGTTTTAAGAATACACATTTCTTTCAGGCTTATCTCTGGAGCTCAACAGGCCAGTGTCAGCCAATCAGAACAGAAGACGTTATAATCCTCTCTTCTGATTGGCCGACTGTTTTTTTGAACCGATAATGGGTGGGGCTTGGGTTATGGCTGAGAGGATTAATTGGCGACTCTAAATTGCCCATAGGTGTGAATGGGAGTCTGTCTGTATATGTTAGCCCTGCGATAGACTAGCGACCTGCCCAGGGTGTACCCTGCCTCTCGCCCAAGGTCAGCTGAGACAGGCTCCAGCTCACCCGTGACCCAAGTGCAGGATAAGCGGTATAGAAAATGTATAAACAATACAATTGTTGTTGTTTACAGGGTAATGCTGGATTCCCAGGCCTACCTGGAACCAAAGGCTCGATGGGAGAAACTGGTGTCACAGGACCTGTCGGTAAGAACTGCAGTCAATGGACAAACATTTGTTTCTGCCAGCTGCATATACCTTCATCAGTCAGTGTCCATGGTCTTCAGAGACCAGCAGCCTCTGTAGACGCATAGTTTTGCTTTTTACCACAGTTTTTTTTTTTTTACTATAAAACTTTCTCTTTGTGGGTTTCAGGTTTGAAGGGAGATGAGGGATTTCAAGGTTTTGCTGGCCTGCGAGGATCTTCAGGACCACCTGGGAGGAGAGGTAACATGGAGGTCTTATGCTCCAACAAACTTTTAATTGCACTGCCACAATTTAAAGCGTACTGCCACTGGTGATATTACTAACCCTGTACTGTTCCTTGCAGGACCTAGGGGGGAGGATGTAACCAGGGAGGTGA
Source organism: Trachurus trachurus (assembly GCF_905171665.1). NCBI lineage: Eukaryota > Metazoa > Chordata > Actinopteri > Carangiformes > Carangidae > Trachurus > Trachurus trachurus. The sequence goes on along the minus strand of NC_139892.1, from coordinate 22,396,025 downwards.
TCATGGTTCCAGGAGACATAGGCCCACCTGGAGATCCGGGAATCCCAGGACCAAGGGGATCTCCAGGGCTTCGTGGGAGACCTGGACCTCCAGGTGCGTTTCAATCTCAGTTTTCACGCTACAGGTGTGTGCAGTTTTAGAAACAGTGTTGTGTTTTGTGGCTGCAGGTTTTAAGGGCAGAAATGGGCAGGCTGGCCAAAGAGGACCAGGAGGTCGCCCTGGATTGAAGGGGGATCAGGGAGAGAGAGGATTCCCTGGAGCACAAGGTACGACATCTGATGTTCTGTCAGCTTTTAAGTCATCAACATACAACTGTGAGACTAAATACTAAGTTGAGTGTCCAGTCTATAATTGTTCAGATAATAGTGAGTCTCAGGCTCAGACCAGTGACAGATAATGGTTTAGATTTAATGTAGATAAATAGTTTGTGAACTTTTTCTGTGTTAAACCAGACCAAACCAAATATCTGTGGTTCTTCATTTTTGACATTGAAGTTCCCTGGTGTAAAGAGTTTTTAATTTTGCAGTTTAATTGCACAGACATTTGCCTATTTGCACTATTAAAGGCTGCTAATCAGTCACGGATCTCAAGCCTCCTGGCCTCGGAGAATCACCTGATTTTAATCCAGAGCTGACCCTGTGCTGACAGGTCTGGCAGGTGCACCTGGCCTGCTTGGTGCTAAAGGTGTCCGAGGTCCGCGGGGTCCCTGCGTGGACGCACCAGAGAAAGATGGTTTCCTCTTCACCAGACACAGTCAAAACCTCGTGGTCCCAAGATGCCCTGCAGGATCCAGCGAGGTGTACAGTGGATACTCCCTGCTGTTCATCAACGGAAACAACCGAGCTCATGGACAAGATCTGGGTAACACGAAGCATAACTTTTCTACTCCACTTCAATATAAAGCAGCATAAAGAACTATTTACATGAAATCTGAAGTCACCGACTGAATTAAAACAATTCAGTTGCCCAAGTAAATAATTCAAAACACAAATTATAAGAAAATAAGATAAGAACCAAGTGGAAAATATGATCATTTTATCAAATAGAAACAAATGTTTCCATCCCTGGTTTATATAGAAAAAAATACAGATACTATGAAAACCACAAGTACACAAAGACCCAACATATGTAAAAAAAAAAAAAAAAAAAAAAAATACACTGTGTAGTGCTTAAATGAAATTGTATAAATGAACACATGTTTGAATTGTGTTGATAATATAGCATACGTGTTGTTTGAACTACTAATATCAAGGAAAAGTCAATGATGCATGAGTAGGAAGCTGATTTGTTGCATTTCTTTTGTTCTATCACTATCAAATGTGTGAGGAACATGTACTACAGTAGGCTACTCAGCAGTGCAGTGTACAATATTCCTAATGTTCAGACCTACTCTACTTATAATAGAGCGACCTCACATCACATTCATGTTGTGTCTCTCTCTCTTCAGGTACACTAGGCAGCTGTCTCCCTCTGTTCACCACCATGCCCTTTATGTTCTGCAACACTGACAGCACCTGCCGCTACGCCTCCCGCAACGACTACTCTTACTGGCTGTCCACTAATGCAACACTGCCAGGCAGTGTCCCATTCATCTCTGGACAGGCACTGGAGAGTTACATCAGCCGGTAAAACAGCATGAGCATCATCATGCACCAACATGAGCATGCATGTTACTATGTGATTCCAGTTTTCAGGTGCTGTGTACTGTATGTGTGTTGCTTTGTTGCAGGTGCACTGTATGTGAGGCCAGAGCCAATGTGATGGCCATCCACAGTCAGACCAGTGTCATTCCTGAATGTCCATCTCAGTGGGATCGGCTCTGGTTTGGATACTCCTTTGTCATGGTGAGCTAAACTTGTTGGATTGCCTTGTGTCAGCCCACTCCCATCTTTCAATCTGATATGCTTAGTGAGAGCTGAGCGTCTTCAAACGACCTTGTCAAATGAATTAAAACTTTAGTTGGAATTTGGAGCTTCAACACCAACAGCGTCCCTTGTTAGCTTATAAGGACAGGAAGGGACACCTTCAGTGTAAGCCATGATGATGTAAGTGTTTGAGAATTAGATCTTTGACCCTGTTGATCTCTAGGAAACTGGAGTTGGGGCAGAGGGGTCGGGTCAGCCCCTGGCCTCACCTGGATCCTGTCTGGAACACTTCAGGAAGATTCCCTTCATCGAGTGTCACGGCAGAGGAACCTGCAACTACTACACCGACTCCTACAGCTACTGGCTCGCTGCTCTCAACCCCAACGACATGTTCAGGTACAACACTCCTTTAAAGACAAACTGTGTAGAAATTCCTTCCATGTAGCGTTGAGGTTCCAATTGAATCTTATTCTTTATGTTGCATTCACGTGGAATCGTGATGGTTTTCAAACAGATGCCACCTCAATCGTTTCTCCCAGAGCCAACCACTCCGGTATCTCTCTCTGTGAGTCAGTATCTCTGTGGTTACCTTACTGTCACGCCGCCACTGAACGGAAAAGATGGTGGCACGACATGGCAGCCAGCATTGAGCTCACCAGCTCTACTGTATGTTCAAAGCTTACCAGAACACTTCAGTTCGTTGATGGTGGTAACCACTTATTAAAAAATTCAAATTGCACTCATTATCTACTCACCCTCTGGGAGAAGTTTCAGAGTTATCCGTGGCTTCTCTGAGTTACAGGGGGTCTCGGTGTAGCAGTGCATGTCCATATACGGTTGTCTTGTATTGAAGCCCCGAAATGCGAAATTGTTCCGAAAACAATTAAATAAGTCTATATTTCAAGCGTGTTTGCAGCGGAAGCTCCTCTTCCTGGTCCGTCCAAATCTCGCGCGATTTGCGCCGGCGTCAGTGCGATTACGGACAAGACGGACATTACATACGAGCAGCATGGAGGTATTTGGATGTTTTTTGGTGTGTCTTTTTGTTACGAAGAAAGTTGGTATCCATTTGCAACCGTTATATGGACATGCACTGCTACGCCAAGACCCCCTGTAACTCAGAGAAGGCACGGAGGACTCTGAAACTTCTCCCAGCCCTTAGTCGACATGACGGTGAGTAGATAATGAGTGCAATTTGAGTTTTGGGTGAACTATCCCTTTAACGGCGTGTTCAAGTGCAGTACTCCTTTAACGACATGTTCAGGTACTCCTGTAATGATATGTTCATGTACGGTGTGAAACACATTGTGGTGCTCTACTTTGTGTTTGACAAGAAGACACAAAATGTCTTCTTAGTCGTGAACTGGAAGCAGTTGGATATTATGAGCCCACTGTATGGGACTTTTCTCCGCAGGAACTCTGACTGCAGCACTCAGTGACTGAACATCTAGTTACATATCTGTTTATGTCTCTCATCTTGCAGTAAACCAAGGCCTCAGACTGACAGTGGCGACTTTCCAGGCAGTCTGATCAGCCGCTGTCAAGTGTGTATGAAGAGGCTGTGACCAGCAGACCGGAGAGCTGCAGCTCATACTACTGATACTACCACTGTAAATACTGCTGCTGCTAACACTACTGATATTAATACTACTGACAACAGTGCTACTCTGTCCTGTCTATTCACACCAGCACTGAGTCAATAGGGTGGCCACAGGACAGCTTGGTGTTGAAGAATGGACCAATCAAAGACTAATCGGTTTTCATTTTTGTATATTGTTCTTTAATTTGCCAATAAGACATGTCACTCCAAACTTACCCAGAATCAGAAACTCAATTAAATGCATGTAATCTGACTGTTACCAGCTCACATCTGAGTTATTTAGCTGCATTTTGCACAGTGTCTGGAGAACAGGCGGAACAGCTGTTAGTCAGCCCTATTGCCACATTATCCCAAGCTAATTAGCCCTGATGCTAACCCTTGGATATGATGTGCTCACAGCAGATAAACAGCCTACATCTGATAATGTTGTTATGTTAAGTACTTGAAGTAGCTTGTTAAAATAGGTACTGTAAAATGAATGGACTGTATTAGTGTTAATGTTGGATTTCATTTGGGTGCTACTTTTTCCAACTCAGATGCTTTAATCAATATCCCATCAGTGTGGCATGAGCTCTGTAGTTGAATGTTGATGAAATGCATTTTTGAAGTTGTAGTTTTTATGTCAACGAGCGTCTTGTAATTTCGAGTTTGTCAATTAGGTGGTTTGTTACCTCTTGTTCTGAAAGTTTGATGTCCAACACAGACTGAATATGACACATGAAGTCACGATGTCTGACTCCTCATTGGAAATATCTGAGCTGGGTGAAAAACAAAAGTAAATAAATAAATAATATAATGGATGTATCAACATAGAGAAAACATTGCTTTCCTATTTGACGTTTTGATCAATAGTTAAACTCATAATCAGTGATCAATAATTCATTACTAAACCCAGTGTTGTTTTGTGGCTTGACACCTCAAAGTGTGTTACCTTCAGTAACTGGTGCTGGTGTGAGTACACAGCTGCTACTACTAGTACTACTGCAAATACTTGTATAACTCTTGCTGCTGCTGTAACTGATGGACAAAGATTGTTTCAAAAAATGACTCTGTCCTCATGTCAAACACTCTTGTACTTCCTCTTTAAAATTGACTGCACTGCGAACAACAAAACGAACAGAAAACAGAAAAATCATGATGTGTTAATAAATGAGTGTGTACAAGTACAAATGTTATCCTGCTTCTACCACCACTGCTCTTATGGTATTGATGAGGCTGTGATCACCCCCACTACAGTGTTTTGGGTAGTTTAATGTGTACTACCATTGTTACTATACCTACTATTACTGCTACAGTGCAGGGGAACTTTCTGTATTATACAGAAATACATGCATTGAGTTCTGATATTAAATTAACAGGTGGTATTTCTGCTTCTATTGCTTCTACTACTGCTACTATCATCTACTAATTGTTCTAACCTCAAAGTCCTTCTACTGCTACTTCTGTTACTTTTACTGCTTCGACTATTAAAAGCACTGGTACTGGTCGTACTACTGCTGCTGATACTGTAAGTACTACCACTGGTTATACACCTGTTAGTGCTCCCCCTGTTTGTACTACTTTGTACTACATCTGTGACCGGTTACAGCCTCCAACGGCTATTGTAGTACTGCTACTCTCAAATCACTGGTACTACTGCCATCACTGGAGCTGCAGTACCCCCATTCTGCCAAAATAGGACAATGCTGAAACACAGAGAAGAAGAACAGAATGGAGAAGAAGACTGCAACCAATCAGCAGCCTGCTAAGCTGTACTTCCTCTAACAGCCACCTGGAGGAGCCCAGAGGAAACTTTTAGTTAATGACTACAACACAGCAATACAAGATCAAGACTTTTTTTTTCTGCACAGCAACAAAATCTGAGCCTTGTTTATTGGATACATCTTAAAGCAATGCATGCTGGGATTTGTTGTCTTCTCTTATAAAGTGACATCTGATTGATTCGTCATCAAACAATAATCTAATAAATACCGTAGATGTATGAAGTGTTTACAAAGTCTGATCACATTATGTTCAAGTCAGTTTAAAGGGTTAGATGCTTGTTGTTTTCAGATGTACATACTCGTGCTGTTATTGTTACATTTTCTGAACTCGTGATGATAACCTTTTTCTGTTTGTGAAAATGATCCTTGTTGAGTTTAATTAAATGTGTTTTACAGAGGTTAGATTGGTTTCTCTTTAGTCCTTGTCAAAAAATGTCACTCAAAGGATCAGTTTATAGGTTCACTACATTCGTTATCATATTTTCATTAGTGTATAATTAGCTTGGGTCTTCCTCCAGGCAACCAGAACAGATAAACCAAATGGAGAGCACTTCATGTTTACATTACATGAAGGCCATCACATGTTCTCCAGACTTGGAAAGGGAGGGACGAGGGGAGGCGTATTCAGCTGATTATCATCTGTAATGTGTAGATTGCCTAAATGCTGTTTAACCTGATTAACAGCCATATGATGTTTTTTTTATATATATAATACAAGACATGAGGAGAGAATAAATAACCAGTCAATACCGTGACCGAGTGGTGCTGAAAACCAGTCACATCGGCAGGGTGTCATGTCACAAATGTGTGTGTGTGCACTGACACTGTTTCTGTCTGTGCTCTCAATCAGACACCTGACTCTCATCTGCCTCATCAACAAAACACAAAGCCACAGTATTTAAGACTGGTCTCTGCTTTCACTCTCTATCTGTTCGTTGCTCAACCCATTCTGGGGTTTTGATTTCTAACAATACGAACCGGCCAGAATGGAACCAGCAGACCAGGTTCAGCGTTAGGGTTTGATTCCACCCAGAATGACCCCAGGCCAGGGAACTGGACCCAGCACTGCCAACCCCACCAAACAGTGTGTAACCCACTGCTAATAAAAAACATAAACAAATCAAGGATGCTAACTAGGCTAACTGTTCAGACCCATCTGCTGGGTCTCTCTGGTTCTGGTCACAGACTCCTGCACTGATTGAGGGATCAGGATCAAGATTTCAGGAAGATGATCTTGGCCTTGTTTTCAATGTAGGGAACCCATGTGTAACAGGGTAAACCTGTATCGGCTAGTTAGGGTCCGGGCAGCGCAGCTGCCAGGACACTATTGTATTCCTAGGAATTCTTCTTCTTCTTCTTCTTTCTTCTTCTTCTTCCAAGGAAGTCATACTTCCCATGGGCGAAAACTCACCAAACTTCACAGAAACATCCAACCCCATGCCAGATTCACTCAACTCCAAGGACTCCTAGGGGGGGCACAATAAGCGTTTAAATTTAAAAACTTTAAAAAATTCCTACCAAACCAACGGTAGATGCTACAGTTTTGAAACTTCACCACAATGTAGCCTCAATACTGCTGAAACTTTTGTCCACTACAAATTATGAAGTCCATCACTTTGTTTTTTTCAATAACTGTAAAACTTTTAAAATGTATCTCCTCCCACAATTTTTGCTCAATTGACACCAAACTTGCTACAGAGCATCTCCAGACCGTCCTCCACAAAACTTGTTTCTCGGATTTTTGATTAAGCAAAAATTGAGCCTACAGTGCATGAAAACGTTTGACTGTAAACACTACTGTAAACATATACCACCAAATTCTTGCTAAATACATTTTCAATCTTCCTGAAAAAAATGAGAATATTCTGGAGTCATGGTTGATGAAGTTTAGCAAATATCAGAATTTTAATTCAAAAACTGAATTTTTGAGAACATTTTGAATTCTGCTCTCATGGGAACAACTGCAGTCAATGTGAGAGTGGAATTTTTAAACATCATATTTTCTCTTATGAAGCAAAACACGTATCATTAAAAACAAATCACCAACATTTCCATGCTGTCAAGATGCAATTTATGTATTATCAGATTGTTGTTTAGATGACTGAATTTCTGACATTTTGACCATTTCATCACAACAGCTGCCCGGGCACTGACTCACCTGAGTCTATAAATGAAGCTACACAGCAGGTCTCACTACCAGCTTATTAGCTCAGCGAGTTAGGAGCTGGTTCTTGGTGTCAGAGATTGTGAGTTCGAGACCCAGCAAGGGTGATGATGATGATGACAGATCAAAATGTCAGATGTCCTCAAGCTGTCTAGATGCAATTTATGTATTAACAGATTTTTGTTTCGATAACAGAATTTCTGACATTTTGACCATTTTTTAAATCTGCCTCTACAACAGCTGCCCGGACACTGACTCCCTGAGTCTATTTGAGAAGACACACACCATGTCTCACTTCCGGATAATTAGCTCAGTGAGTTAAGCGCTGGTTTGTGGTGCGAGGGGATGTGGGTTCAAGACCCAGCAAGGGTGATGATGATAATGACACATCAAAATGCCAGAATCCTCATGGTGACATCACAGTAAGCCTCTAAATTAAAAAAACAAAACAAATAGCTTTGACCGGACCATGGGCGAAAGCTCACTAAACTTTGCACAAAGGTCCAGTGTCATCTTCTTCTTTCTACTTTCTACAAGGAAATCATACTTCCCATGGGTGAAAACTCACCAAACCTTACAGAAATGTCCAACCCCATGCCAGATCCCATGTATTATCAGATTTTTGTTTAGATAACAGAATTTCTGACATTTTGACCACTTTCGAAATCTGCCTTGACAACAGCTGCCTGGGCACTGACTCCCTGAGTGGATAAGTGAAGCTACACAGCAGGTCTCACTACCAGCCAATTAGCTCAGCGAGTTAAGAGCTGGTTCTTGGTGTCAGAGATTGTGAGTTCGAGACCCATCAATGGTGATGATGATGATGATGACAGATCAAAATGTCAGATGTCCTCAACACAAGACAATTGTCCTAATGGTGGCATCACAGCAAGCCTCTAAATTTAAAAATCCAAATAGCTTGGACTGGACCATGTGCGAAGGCTCCTAACATCTTAGAGTCACAGTAGATGTTTAACAAATACATATCATTATTTTACCTCAAAAACTGATTTTTCTTTTTACTGTGGTTTCAAATCTGCCTGCACGACAGTGAATGGCTTACTCAGTGCGATAGACAACGGTCTTTGGTTCCTGAGGTTGTGAGTTCAATCCTTATCTGATGCAAATTGCAAATTATAAGGTCAACTGTCCTGTCTTCCTATTCTCCTGTTTGTTGCTCAGAATTGCCTAAAAATGCCCAAAAGTAGCCCGGACCCGACCCATTGCTGCGCAGCAGCTATAATAATCTTTGTATTTTGTGTGACACTGTGGTGGATTTTGCTGTGGGTGTGGTTTTAACAGAGTGAGTGTGGCTTTAACAGAGTGAGTGTGTCTGCAGTGATTGCATGGTGACGGGCTAACTGGAAACAGGTGTGCTGGACAGGTCGGCAACCAGCTTAATTACCCACACACACTCTCTCCTTCAGTCTCCCTCTGATCTTCTCTGTGACAGGTACCTGTGTGAATGTGGTCTGAGGTCTTAAGAAATTGTAAGTTGAATGTATCTGGTGTTGAGTCTCCCTCTGATCTTCTCTGTGACAGGTGGCGTGTGGCGTAGGCTGGAGTCACTTTGGGCGCTGGGTCAGGTTGGAACCTCAAGGGCTGAACAGAAGCGCTTTGCCTGCAGCAGTCGTAAGCAGCACAGCACACAGCGCCAGCAATGATGATACAGCCCTGACACCGAACCAGTACACCAACTGACCAGCAGATCCAGCCAGCTTGCCAGCCTGTGTGAGTGAAGCCCGGCCACTCACCAGGCCACACGGAGCCACACTCTCAGCCACCGACTTCCACACTTTTTAAATTACTTCCCCCATAGACTTGATTAGTTTTTTATATATTTCTATAAATAAAAAGGACTCCTTTAAACCGTACCTTTTGTCTTGTGTTGCCTTGTCCACTTTCACTGGTTGGTCAAACAAAGAACACTTTACACATGTTTAACTTTTAACTAATCGTACAAGATTATTTTACATTGCACCCTCAGTATTTACTGCAGAGGCTCAACAGACCTCAAAAAGCCCAGAAAAACAAGTGCAAGCAAATGTTTTACCACTTCACACCACAAATACAGACTCCACCAGTTTCATTGCAGTCACTATGTTGTGATTCTATCTAGTTCACCCCGGAAAACACAATTCTTCTTCCTTATTTTTTTTTTTGGTCTGATGCATGAGCATCAGCTCTCACTAGAGTTAGGCTACTAACATAGTACATCAGACTGAAGTGGGATTTCTACACAAGTGAATACTATCTTTAGTCACATTATGTACCATAAAATGTAATATATGCACACACATACATATAAGATCTATGTGTTTGATAAATATTATAAAATATCAAACTTGGATGGTGTCAGTACTGTCTCAGTCATGTCTGATCATGATCGTTAATTACATTTTCTTGTTATTTTCAGCTTGTGATTTCACTCAGTAACTCAGTGTGGAAAGAAAAACTGTAGCCTACGCATCACAGAGAGGAAGAGTGATGTCATCACTTTCCCATCATGAGAGAGAGTGTGTGTGTGTGTGTGTTCATGCCAGCAGCTCCTTAGTGGCGGCTGCCTGCTGTTAATGTGTTACCGCGGCAACCAGCTGCCGCTAATGTGTTGTTTATTAGTATTCGCAGAAGATGAGGAAGAAGTCAAATCAGTTTTATCTCCAAAGCTCAGAAACAAAGATTAATCATCTGAACTCACAGATGGGAAATCAATCACACTGATTATTAATATTCAAACATTTTCTTTGTTTCTGCCAGAGGCAACCAAAGTCCACAATTACACATTCATAAAGAAAGAGCGACAATATACACTGTGCAAGTAGCAGAACACAGTGTTGAGATATGACACATGCAGAGCAACAGTGACATGCAGACATGACACAACGATCAGAATAAGAAGTGTCAGATATAGTCAAATTTATAAAAATGATCTGTATCTGATTGATCTGTAAGACACAACTCTGAGAGATCAGACAAAGTGTGTCATAAAATACCAGTAAATACATCAAATGGAGCAAACGCCAGTTTGGGCACAGGACCAGGGGCCGACTCTGAACTGCTGTTTCAGTTCAGCTGCATCAAAAACAAACAGATCTGAGGAAACCACACTGCTCAGAGAGTAGATTGACACACTCACACTTTTAACCTCTGGCTTTGTGCTGTTGGATGTTGCCATCCAGCTGTGGACCAGCCACTGTTACAGACCCTGGTGTATTTAACTCTTTGTATGTTTCTTTTCTGTTTGTATGTAAGTGGAACATGTGTGTTCATCAACTACAACTGCAATAACTTGAAAGTGAGTCTCACTGTGAATCACAGTGTGACTTATGAAATGATTGTCAGTTGGTCAACTTTTCATGCGGATTCAGTCCATTTAAGCCATCGAGTGTCAGTGTGTATAGCAGCCGCTCCTCATCCAGCTTCAGCTTCCTGTAGTAGGCAGATCTTTGTTTTTGGTTGGTCGAGGCCACTAAATGCTTGTCGCTGAAGGCTACTTAAAGATGTATGGTGCTGACTATGGTGAAATGTTTTCCAGTAATATACATGTGCACCTAAATGGATCTGATTTTGATCACAGAATCAACAGAAAGCATGAATGAGTTCAAACAAGCTCCCAAGAAGCATCAAGTATTTTGGTATAAAAGCCCATATTTTTAATGCACAAATGTCTGCCATTTCTAACAAACCAAACCGCATTAAAATTGGTTGAAGATTCAGTGAGTTATGATTATTTTACCTGTGCATACACCTCCTTCGTCAATAGAAGTGAATGCACTGGATGCAAAAGCGAGTACCCATCAGGAAGGCGGCCGCACTGATGATCAATGAAGTGTCTATCTATATTACCATGGGCCTAACTGACCCAGAAGTACATGTGAACAAGGTTTGCAAGATCTCGTAAACCCCCCCCATGTCCCTTTCGGGGATTCGTTTGAAACATCAATAGTTAAACACTCTCAGAAAGTTCCCTTTTGAAGTTCTGCTGGTTTTGTGGTGGTTAGTGTCAAGCTGCACTCCACATTGCCAGTCTCCTTCCTGTATGCTGACTCGTGCCCCCTGAGGTGAGCTTGATGACTGTTGAGTCGTCAGCGAACTTGATGATGGTGTTGCACGAGTGGACCGTGGTGTACTGTACAAGTGGTATAGGTGTACAATGAGTGGAGTCACTGACATACGCTGATGCTAAGGATGGTAGTTTGACAACGTGGGCAATTTGTGAGGAAGTCCTTGACCCAAGTGCAGATGGAGTTGGAGAGGCCCAAGTCCAGTGGTTTACTGATTACAGTAGATTGTCCAGAATGATTTTATTAGACGCTGAGCTGAAGCCAATGAAAAGCATTCTCATAAACTGTCTCATCGCAGTGTGAGTTGCAGCAGCTGGCAGAGAGTGAGGTGTGAATGCAAGCCAAATTACAGATATTAAATGCCCTCATATATTCAATTTGCCACACATATGCACATTATTAATTTACTGTGTATATATCTGCATGTAGGACTTTAGATTTCATATATTTTTGATGGTAAAATTGCTGCAGTGAAATTGAGAGGACATGTGTAATTGAGTGAAGCTTGTCACATGAGTAAAGCAATGCAGCTATCAAGTTTTTTGCCAAGGCTCCGCTCCATAAATAGTGTTCTGGTTCATGATGAAGTGCAGATAATAAACTGGTTTAGATTCTCTACAGCCGTTCTGTTGGATCTATGTGCTGGACTGGGACCAGTATTAGACAGGATGGGATTATTAAAATGAGTGAATGATTAATCAAGTTCCCTCCTCACAGAGAACAGGTAAAATCATCAAGGGGCAGTTTGCAGCAATGTCCAGTTTCTCAAATTAAATCAGTGTACTCATATTGCAATTTGTTTTACAAACGTGTTTATATTATGACAGCTTTATTGATAATTTAATATCAAATAATGTATTGAAAAATACTTAAATGTAATTGTAAACATTTGACTGTTTCGTATAGTAAACTCTGTTGTGGTAATGAGCTACCATATGTCATGCATTAAAAACTGAATTTTACACATTTTAACTGTGTCTTTTTCTTTTTTTAATTGATTGAGAGATCAACTACAATACCACATTAACAGATGTGACAAATAATGAATCTGCTGTGGTGTATCTTGAACATTTTGCACAAAATAATGAGAGAAGAAGTTTGACGTCCCTTACTGTCCTAAATGATCACTGAGTGCAGGTCACATGTTCATTAGACAACAGATTTTCATGTAGTTTTATAACAGAGTTCACCAGAATATTGGGACAGATACAAAACATTTTTCTATTAGGCCTACTGAAATTACACATTAGATATATTCAATGCAATTAGTTTAATCACCTGTAATAAAATCCCCCCCAAAATTAAATTACACTTAAAGGGACAACGAGGAGTTTTGGAAAAGCGAAGCGTTTTCACACTACATTTATGAGCCTCCGCGCGCACCGTAAAATTCTTTTGACCGGCGTAAGATGGACTCATGTTTTCATTCATCAAGAATTAAAGTCAGAGGTTCAAAGAGGTTCACATACCGTCGTATTTCCGACCATAAACGGCGATTCAGCTGCGTTATTCTCATGACTCGTTGCGAAACCGAAAGTAAAAAACGCTGGTCGGCTCGACCAGCATCTCCGCCACCATAATAATAACAAAATAACGATAGAGACAAAACGATATATTTATCGAAAATGGGCCCATTAACAAGTGTGGGTAGCGGAGATTCATCCACATTAACGTGAGACTTTTTTATAACCGAATAGAAACTCCTCGTTGTCCCTTTAATTATTTCATGTAAATTTGAAGTTGACTGTATGAGTCAGAAGCCAAATTGTGCCATAGAATACATCAAGAACTTAAATGGATGAAGGAGGAGAATAAAGATGTTTTTTTTCTTCTTCTTTTTACAGTAAAGCCAGTTATTGGTTTGATCTCCAGTGGGAGCTGGTTCCAGTTGGTTTCCAGCAGGGGGCAACGTAATGGCTGAACTCTGCTTTGACCTGATTGGTTTAAACTTTGGGCTCCACTAACTTAGAGATATATAGCGCTCCAATACAATATATTTAGGGCCCAGACCATTTTAGTCAGTCAAACTTTGAAGTCAACTCTGTATTTGAAGTCTATCAAAGGCCTGAGAACTGAAGTAACATGTTCTTTTTTCTTAGTTATACTAAGAACCCAAGGAGCAGCATCTGACTAAGCTGTAGCTGTCTATAACAGTCTGATTTGGTAAACCAGAGAGAAGAGTACTGAAATAATCCCTTCTGGGGGAAATAAGGCAAAACTACTTTTTCAATTAGCTCGCCTATGAATGGGAGGTTTGAGATTGGCCTGTAATTACTAAGAGCAGCGGTGTCTATGGTCTCTCTTTTTAGGAGAGGTTTGGTTCCGCAGTCTTACAGTAAGTGATATGGTGCCTCAAAGAGGGGAGCCACACACAATCTGCAAAAGTTTGTGCTTTTCCTTTTATTTGGCTTTCAGCTGTATCCCATGGGCTTCCTTCACTCATCACATGATTTCAGTACAGTGGTGGAATAATATTCAGATATTTCCCTTCAGTAAATGTAGTAACAGCAGGGAAAGCACAGCAGGTAGCAGAGCGTAGCTGCTGATCATGAACTACAGGGGACCTTTAATGTGTTTGTGTTGTTTATTTCTGTTGTGTAGTTGTCCAGCGATAGAAAATTCATTTCGTTTGGTGGATTTCATCTAGACCCAGTGTGATAGTTATTAGTTTATTTACACAGTACATGAGACATAAAAAAAGCAGCAAGCTGAGAGAGAAGAAAAATAAACAGCATTTAAAAAGAGAGAAAAGGAGAATGAACCATGAAATGTGAAATCTGATTAAATATCAGGCATTCAACCTGATGAATCTGCGAAAACAGTGTCATAAATTAATCAGCAATTAACCAGTGTGTGCGTTGTCATCATCTTCAGACATATGGGCAGGAAAATCAAACCCAGGTCAAAATAGGCCAATTCTACATTATATAGTATACATAATTTTCTATCTTTAAATCTGAGTTAATTTATGGCAGTGTTTTCAATGCCTTCATTTTATTTGTGTGAACATCTTAAAACTTTGACGTGTTGATCTGTTAGAAGCTATTAGTGTTTTTAAGAACCAAAACCATCTCAGTGTAGTTCTGCTTATCCATCTATGTGATGCTTTCTGAATATAAATTTAATTTGTAGGAGAGAGGTGAATGTAGATGAGCTGAATCAGATCTAGCTCCAGGCCTGAACACTCATGGTGATCAATCTCCGGTGGTACAGTACTTAGAGAAGTTTGACTTCTCTTTCTACATTGTGTTGGTCAAGTCATTGCTGTGACTGAGGACTTTTGGGATTCCCTGATGTCATTTCCACTCAGTCTCTCTGCAGCAGAACATTTTAAACCAATATATGATAAGTGTTTTTCTTCAGTATTAAGTTGTATTTGTTCTAACTAAATGTTGAGTGGGCGACTCTCTGCTGCTGCCTCTTTGTTTAATGGAGATATCAGCAAGTGCTAATGAAGTCTGCTAATCCTCTGAATGCTCCGTTAATTCCTCTCCTCTTCAGCCCGACATTCTGGCGTTGTATTTGCTGTAGATGAATGCCGGCAGCGGGAAGACGCTGCTGCTGCTGATAGTTTTATTGTTTTATTGCTCAGGCTCCATTTAAAGTCAATAAGGACTAATGGACGTTTGTTTAACTTGAATGTCAGCGTTCCTTCATCACCTTGCAGCCTGCCGGCTGTCAATCACACACACTGCACCTCGTGACCTGGTGGAGGAGGAGATTCAGGCTTCAAAAGAGCAGCACCCAGAGGACCAGGACCAGAGACAACCCCAAAACCAGGATCAGGACCAGCAGACCACATCAGACCAGCAGACAGTAGGAACTTTATCTTCTCTCTCTCTCTCTCTCTCTGCTCTTCTACTGAATCTCCATCCTCAGGTGTACAAGTTTCTCCTTCTCTGTTTTTTTTTGGCAGGTATGCAGTGTGTTCGTTGTCCTGCCATCTTTGTTCTTGTGGTGTTGGTTTTGTGCAGTCCAAGCGTTTCCTCTCAGCCTGACAGAGACCTGGACCAGTTCCAGAACCAAGACCTGGACCTGGAGCTGCGTCATCACCGGCTGCTGCAAAGAGCTCGTGGTGCAGGACTCCTGTCACAGGTGAGAAAGACCTGTAGTTTGATTTTGTTGTAGTAGTACGAAGCAGTTGGACAGTCTGACAAAAGTTGTCTTGGTTCTGTTCAGTCAATGTGTTGAACATTTGCTGAACATTTCTGGGCTACAAACAGTAACTTCTTTAAATCCTGACCAAAACCTTTTGCAGTCCAAGATTTTCCTCTATCATGTATAAACTCCTGGTCATCATTTTTGTAGTTCCATACAGACATTAAGCAGAGTTGGCTTTAGCTCCATGCGTGAAACACATAGACATAAGCTGTGTGCAGATGTTTGTCAGAAGATGCAAAAACCAGAGAAACCTATGTGAAACTTGTCCAAATAAAGTTTTCAGTGTGGAGCAAATTTGTTGTGGCCAGTGGAGAGAAGCACAGTCCATGTGGATTTTTCTGGCCTCCAGCCACAAGGGGGCAGAGATGTGTTTAAACTCTAGAAAAAGTACTTGCATAAATTGCACAAAGGTGGTTTGTAACTGTTGAAACTCTAGAAAACACAACCCCACAACAGAGCTCTGTAGTTGTAAACACCTGCAGTGTGGTTGTGACCTGTTTAGTCTGGTTCTGCTCTGTCCAGGAGTGGAGTAAACGTGCAGTGGAGGACCTGCTGGCCCAGATGTCTCTGCCTGAAGCCGATGCCCAGAGGGAAGCTGAGGTGGTTTCCACATCAACTGGAGGAAGGATGAACCTGGAGCGGTCCATTGATGCCACAAACAACCTGCCCCCCCGTGAACGCAAAGCCGGGTGCAAGAACTTCTACTGGAAAGGCTTCACTTCCTGTTAATGTCCTGTCCAGGTATCTGAGTGTCTATTTACTGTAATCCACACCCACATGACTTACATTATGGTTTTTTTTTTTAACCTGTTCTTGTTTATCTCTTATTCTTTTTTTAAATTCCAGGCCAAGGTCCCACATTCGCTGGGCTTAGTAACCAATCCCTGATGACCTGACCTTCACCTGAGCCGCTCGACGGACCAATCAGTGGCTGTCTGACTGCAGTATACCTGAATAATTAATGTAATTAATGATTAAAGAGATAAATCAAAAGGTTCTGCCTCTGTCCATCCTTTTAGTGATAGTAATTACTGATTAGTGATTGTTTGACTTTCAGAAGGACCCGGTGTTCAGGTGTGTTCACGCTCTCTCCTCCCTCAGCATGCATGACTGGGGGAGCAGTGGATGTGATGATGAGTGTGTGTGTGTGTGTGTGTGTGTGTGTGTGTGTGTGTGTGTGTGTGTGTGTGTGTGTGTGTGTGTGTGTGTGTGTGTGTGTGTGTGTGTGTGTGTGTGTGTGTGTGTGTGTGTGTGTGTGTGTGTGTGTGTGGAAACCACAGCAGGTTTCAGTGTTTGATCAGACAGAGAAGGTTGACTCAAATTAACCTTTAATGGAGAGAGAGTAAATATTGGCTGAACACGTTAAACAGTGCTGTGTGTGTGGGTGTGTGTGTGTGGGCAGGGGTAGGCTACAATCGGGGACTTAAAGGAGAGACTGCTACATCGCCTGTTTCAGTAGTAGTGGAAATCCAAGATCACTAAACAACATTTAACTCTGACAAATGCTATTTTACTTATTCAGAAAACTGACTCTGAGCATTGTTACATTACATCTGTTAAAATGACCCAGGGGGATTAATTCTTTAGTGAGGATTGTAGTCTCAACACCTGGGGCGGCTGCTGCTCTACCAACTGAGCTAAACACTGCCCCAACCATCACTGTTCCATAACAATGTGAAAAGTGCCTGACACTGACTCTGACCAACTCATGGCATCACCTCAATATAGGGTTATGTGTGTGTGTGGTAAAGCACAGTTGAGTTACTACATCTCACTGAATAATGCACTGAGTTTAACTCAACCTGTTATCACTGTCTCAACCTGATTCACCGTCACTAGCATTATATGTTCAATTTTATTCAAGTTTGATGAAAAATATTGTGTCATTATGAGTATTCACTGCTGGCACATTTCTGACAAGTATCAAGAATAAATGTGTAGAATTAATATCAATACTAGTTTTATGATTAATTCCATAGTAACAAATTGACATTTTGTTTGTGTATATCATGAGCACTCTACTAGCATGGTTTGTAATACGAATTGTTTTCTATCTGTTTTACACATTATAGATGAACAAAAAAACATTCTACAGAGCAAGACCACACACTTTTCTGACCCTTGTGCCAGAAAATCCTCAGGACTCAGATGCAGATCTGAATGATGATGACCCGATAGATGACCCAGATTAGCTGCCCACACCAACAGAAGAGAGTGGGGACATTTCTTTTGATTTTATGGATGAGGAGGACTTTGCTTCAACAAGCTCATCCTCTAAACCACTATACGAAAAGAAGAGAAAGGTGAAAAAAGGTGTGTCCCCTAGCTCCGCCAAAGAAACTGTTTTGAGGGAGTTTTTCACCTTTCTCTTCACCTTTCTCTTCTTTTCAGTAGGCCTATTTCAAAACGCTCTTCATCAATGAAATGATTAAACATAATACTCACAAATTTCCCCGTTGTGGAACAAATAAAGGATTATCCTTTCTTATCTTATCTTAGCACACAATCTCTACTCTGCCCAGGAGTTGGAAGATCCAATCATTAAAACTGGGGCATGTTTGGTAATTGGTTTACATGTTGACTGATTTGGGTTTATGGAGAGAAATAAAAGAATATCAGGCTGCAACACTGGTCTTGTGTAGTGTTTGGTGAATTTAGAGTACATTTGGATTCTATGTGTACCTCACTTACAGTAGCCTATACTAATCACTGAGAAGTGTTTTAGGTAAGTGTGTAACTGGTTCAAACATCATTAAGTCATATGCAACAAGTGTGTTTCCATAGAACAAAATATGTTTTGTTTTGTTTTGTTTTGTTTTGTTTTGTTTTGTTTTGTTTTGTTTTGTTTTGTTTTGTTTTGTTTTGTTTTATGAATTAGTGTTTCATTTCCAACAGTGGAAAAGAGTGGTTCATATCACAAAAGATCTGATGTGTTTTGCTAATTGAGTGAAGTGTTACAGTAACGAGGCCCTGTTTTCAAAGTTGTGCTTAAGCACTCAAACTGTTTTGGCAACTCTGTGTTGTTTGTATGTTGTGCATTATGTAACAGTTATGATCATAAAAAAAACACTTTAAACAACCCTCATATTAAATTTGATGTTGCAAGTTTGTGTGTTGTGGTAATTGTTAGGTGGGGATGGGTGGTCTTGTGGTGAGGCTCAGAGGAAGAAGCAGAAGAGGGATGGTGTATTTGTTTTGCGAGAAATTAAAAACTAAACACACTCAGCAGGTTTCTGTTTCATGTGTTTATGTGTTTTTCATTATTTCATTTGTGTATCCATGTGTGTGTGTGTGTGTGTGTGTGTGTGTGTGTGTGTGTGTGTGTGTGTGTGTGTGTGTGTGTGTGTGTGTGTGTGTGTGTGTGTGTGTGCGTGTGCGTGTGCGTGTGTGATTTATTCCATGTGTACAACTGGACCAATAACGTGCATTTTGCCAAACAGTATAAATCATACATGTTTCTATTGTTATTAAACAAATATATTAGAACTCAGATCACACAACACAGATGATGATGATTTCTAGTCTGAGTCAAAGTCTTCAGTTTAAAAATGTCAGGGCTCTGAAACATTGGAATATGAAAATAAATAATAAACAAGTTTTAATAAGAACAGGGAGTAAACAGTAAACAGCACTGACAGCTTCTGCAGCTGAAACTGAAATAAATTGAAAATGATTGAAAACAGATTGAACTCTTATCAGGTGTAGCAGTGTGTGTGTGTGTGTGTGTGTGTGTGTGTGTGTGTGTGTGTGTGTGTGTGTGTGTGTGTGTGTGTGTGTGTGTGTGTGTGTGTGTGTTATCTCACTCTGTCAGCTGGTTGGTTACAGTCCCCCCGTGATGAATGATTCCTGCTGAGAAGCCGTTCAGAAAGGCACAGAGTCATCATGTTTGTCAGCTCTGCTCTATAGACGAATAACAATCACAGGTGAGGAGGTGGCTGAACCTTCCTCTACATCGTGTTAAAGGGATAGTTCACCCAAAATTATTCAAATTTCACTCATTATCTACTCACCCTCATGTCGACTAAGGGCTGGGAGAAGTTTCAGAGTCCTCCGTGCCTTCTCTGAGTTACGGGGGGGGCAGCAGTATTTGTCCATATAATGGTTGTGAATGGTACTCACTTTTCTTTGTTCAAAAAGACACACCAAAAAACATCCAAATACCTCCATACTACTCGTCTGTAATGTCCCTCTTGTATCTCGCGTGATTTGCACTGACCGGCGGAACAATTTCTCATGTCGGGGCTTCAATACAAGAGGGACATTACAGACGAGCAGTATGGAGGTATTTGGATGTTTTTTGGTGTGTCTTTTTGGACGAAGAAAAGTGAGTAGGCTACCATTCACAACCATTATGGACAAATACTGCTGCACGGACCCCCCCGTAACTCCGAGAAGGCACGGAGGACTCTGAAAATTCTCCCAGTCCTTAGTCGACATGAGGGTGAGTAGATAATGAGTGAAATTTGAATTTTGGGTGAACTATCCCTTTAATAATAATAATATATTTTATATATTATTTTTTATATATTTTATATATTTATATATTTAGGTGCTTTTAAAGGCACTTTAAAGTACACCTTACAACGCTCAGTAAAACATAAGCACAAGGCATAAAACACGAAATTGTCAAATACCTAGGTACAAGGCATAAAAAACTGAATAATTGGAGTGAATGTGAAATGTGTTGTAGAAGAAAGTTTCAGAGCTGAGGGTTCATTTTATATCATCATTGTCAAGGTTGACAAATTACCTTTCCTTGGGAGATTATCAACAGCAAGCAGGTAAAAAAAAAAAAAAACTACTTGTATAATGTGGGTTTAGTCCAGATATTAAATAAATTAAAAGACACAGGTTTGTGGCCACACATGGAGAAGTCAGATGCTATAGAGTCAAAAGGTGCAGCAACAGAGCAACACATGACCTTTGGAGCGAGTATAGGATTGTCTATGAATTGCTGTACACTAGTGCTGTCAAGGCATGAACTCCCTTGTAAGAGAGTTATTTGCGGAATAATAATCAATAAATTTCAGAATTTAATGTGGTTGGTAAACAGTTGCAAGTAGAGTGGGAGTTGGACTATTGATTTTTATGGCCTGAGACTGACAGCAGAGGTATAGAAGATATAGGTCTGCTTACCACTTCCATTGTAGATTGTGGGGAGATCTTTGCTCCTATGAGAGAAGGGTGTAAAGAAGCCCTGGTTCAGTTGTTGCCAGGTCTTCGTCAAACACAGAAAATCAAACTTGTAATCCATCATTAGGTTGTTGGAAAGCAGGTCGATGTTGAATAACCGGGGTCATTCCTATGTTCCCACAGCCCTATGTTCCCACAGCCTTATGTTCCCACATTTCTAACTTTTGTCGTCACTGTAAATTAGGCCCTATGTTCCCACAGCCCTTTGGTCCCACCATTGGTTGGGTTAAGGCAATGAAGAAAAGAGTTGGTTAAGTTTAGTAAAAAGACCCGGTAGAGGCTAGACAGGACAGATAGATAGAGTCCAGATAGGCAGAGAGAGTCCAGTGGGAACATAGGGCCTAATTTTGAGAAAAATCTTAGAACTGTGGGAACATAGGGCTGTGGGAACATAAGGCTGTGGGAACATGGACCCGAATAACCCAAAGGCAAGATAATTGCTTTTACAAGGTATGGCACTAGCTAACCTGGCTAGGCTAGGAAAGCACATTCTGCCCAGGTTTTCAAGAGGGACAGGAGGTTGAAGACCAAAAGGAATTGAAGTTGAAAAGGCTATGCACATGTGTCAGAGCATCAGTGTTACTGGAGAGAACATGAGAAACATGGTTCTCCAGGTGAAAGTCATGTGGAAAAAGAAGAAACATCAAGCTAAGCGGCAAAGAAGCCAGCAACCAGATATGAAACCACTAGACCAGCATAGGCAGAGTTAACTAACTGTCCATTTGTCTAAAAGAACAGAGAAACAGAAAGAAAGAAAAACAGCAGCAGCCAGATTGTGTCAGTGTTTACTCAACCAGAAATCATGGTCAGTTGATTCTCAACACTTTTCCACTGTCTGAGCTCTGAATGGATCCGTTAACAACTTAATTTTCTTGGTTATGTGGTTTGTGTACTGGCACATAAAGGTCCCACATGTATTTATTGCTTTTTTTCTGTACTGTATGTAAAGATCATTTAACCTGTGATGAAACAGAGCACCCTCCTCCACCTCAGGTATATCAGCTATCTGCATTCTCACCGGGTGAAACTGTGTGTGAGGGTGTATGTGTGTGACTGACTGAATGTTAGGAGTGAATGTAAAAGTTGAATATGGTCTGATATCTGCTGCTGCCACACTAAATCCTGTTAGTGCTGCTTCACACTGTCTGACAGGAAGTAAACAGTTGAGAGACACTCAGACTGATGGAGCAGACTGACAAGAATGACAATTATGATGATGATGATGATGATGATGATGATGATGATGATGATGATGATGATGATTAGTTACTGACTCAGCTCAGGTTGGACACCTGAAAGAAGTATGGAATGCTATTTTTAATAAAGATTAAATAAATAAATAAAAACATGAAATGAATCCTTAAATGAAAAAAAATCGGGATTTTTTTTCCCGGGTATATATAAATAATTGTAACATTTATGTATTTATTATTTATTTTTTTATTTAATATTCATCAACAAAAGTTAAAGTAAAGTCCGCTACTTGGTCAGAAATTTCAAGACGATACACCGTTAGGTCCCTCTATTCTTCAAATACCACATTGATTTATTTCTGGAGACTTTTGTTTCCGAACGCCACATTTGTTTCAAGCACTTTTTATTTCCATCTGCAATATTCAATTGAAGGCATAAGAAGAAACTGCTGTGCAGAGAGGGAAGACACTGTTAACACTAATGCAAGGTAAACTCTATGGCAGAGTGTTAAATACTGTAGGAACTATGCAAGATTTTCACCTTAAAAATGCTACATTTTTACCTTAATTAAACAGCTTTGGATTTCATGATTATAGATTTTCTTGGTACAATTATTGTCAGAGAAATAATCACAGTATTAAGATTACTGCTGTATTTGTGATGTGCTACTTTAACATATTTATAGAGTAATGGCTCACTGCTCCTGAGTGCTTGTGTGAGTTTTCCTTTGTGTTTTGACTGGAGAGCATGAAACATCAACATCAACATCCATAGATCAAAGTAGATGGTAATAAGTCACTTTTGCTATAAGCTTTATGTTACTAATATCGCATTGTAGATGCTAATGTCTTCGCTTGGCACAGCAAGAAGCCCACTGCTGCTGGGGGTGTGATCTCTACATGGGAATCAAACCTATGACCTTAAGGTCAAGAGAGCTAAACAGTCACATATTGTATTGACTAATCAGACTGACACATACTCATCTTTCTCTGAGCAGTGAGCTGTCAACCTCTGTGTGTTAGTGTATTTTCATATCAGAAGGGCTCGAAGATGTTTTAGTCTTGTTGTTTTGTGTTGTGACACTCGTACCTGTTTCAAAACATAATTTCACCTACTCCGTACGCCTTCATCATTGATGTTATGTAGCTGATATGACCTTTTTATCCTCTTTTGCTGCCCTGTGTGAAGCCCTTCATGACTCTACACATAAAGATGATGATAGTCATTATCTCTGTGAGACGGTGGGTGAAAATGATGCTAAGAAGCAGAAACTCCGAAGTGAAAGAAGTGAGAGGTCATCTTGTCAACAGACTCTTTGACATGATGTTTGTTCTCGGTCACTCTGTCCTCTCCTGGTCCACATCATTAGCATGTAAATATATGTGAAACAAACCTTTAATGGGTTCAAAGGTCAAGTCAAGGGAGGGGGGGGGGCAGCGGGAGGCCCTGCGTCATGCAGACTCCCCACTGAGGAGCCATCCAATAAAACGCTTCTCTGTGGACCGACCAATCAAACGCACGGCTGGAGGTGAATGTGTCTGTCAGTCTGGACTAATCAATGAGCAGAGACTCAGCAGGTGAGTGTCCATCACAAACACACACACCACACATCACACACCGACTCGCACTGATTCACCTCATCCACATGATTAGCAGGTCAGCACACACCATGTGACCCCCTGCCACTGCCCAGCGGGATTCTGGGAGAACTGTTTAGACGGACACAGAGAAAATGTCCTCCCCGCAGGAAGGAGGAGAGAAGAGGGGAAGGAAATAAGGATAAGAGTCAGGGAGGAAAGAGTGGACATAAAACAAGGAAAGGAAAGAAGAGATAACATGAAGAGAGGAGGACAAAAGGAGACATGTAGAGACAATGAGAAGAGGAGATAGGAGATGAGGCAATGAGAAAAGATGGGGCATTAGGAAAGATGTTGAGAGGTGGCAGGAATCAAGGAGCAAAGAGGAAAAGGGAGGATGAAACATGAGGAGGATCTAGATCACTGATCTGCTGTGTGATGTAAATGAGCTGATGTGGGTTCAGTCGAGTTTCAGTTAATGGAGGGGAAGTAACGAGGACAAACACACACACACACACACACACACACACACTATATTTGCATGTGAAGCCTGGAGAGCTACTGGGAACAGCTGCTGACTCAACCACTTATCACAGGTTGGTAGTTTAATTCCACATGTTGATGATGTATCACTTCACAAAACACTGAACCACAACCTGGTCAGACCTGAAGCCTGCGTGGTCTCCATCAATGTGTGTGTCTCACTGAACATGAATATGAGAACCAGTCTACACTCAGGGTCAGTGGATGGAGAACGTATGGTCCTTTTCCTGTGCCTGGTACCAGTTGCACTCTGCTCTTTGGTTGTTGTATAAATTGTGCACATTTGTGTACAAGTTTGTGTAAAACATATATTGTAATTGTAACGCATATACACACATTATTCCTTGTTTCAATGTAAAACCATTGAAACAGGGACAAATCAAGGTAACCAAAATGTGGCTAAATGCTGAGTCTGAGACTTTGTCTAATCCCTCCCCCTGTTTTGATGAGGCCACACCACCTTCTTACTCTCAGTCTTCCAAAGACATCGTCAACCTCAACCTCTACCTGAGCTCTGCAGATGTCTTCCTTGTTGATCTGCTGTCAGTCCAGTGTCAGGCGCTGCTTTTAAGATCTGTAATGTCTTTCTCACCCCACCAATGTTCCTGGCCTGGCCCAGTAATTTGTTACCATGGCTCCCCAACTCCCGCAATGTCAAATCTCTCAGGATTGGACTACACTGATGTGTTTTGGTTTTTAAAATGTATCTGTTGTCCACATGACTCCAAGGCTCAATTATAACAGAGTCACTGTATTTCAGCTAAAAGGACAGAGCTCGGTCACCAGAGTGTATCTCGGTTCAACAAAGAGCTACAGATACAGAACTACATGTTAACAGTTAAACAACACAGAGACACACGCTGTCTTAAAGCTTAGCAACCTCATCTTTGAGCTGAACATTGTGATGAGTATCATCATTGCTTCATTATCCCACACAAAGGAAGTTTTGTACCAATCTGAAAAGAGCACCACGACCTTTAGTGTACTTCAGGTCAGCTGAACACTGACTGAAAAAGATACATTTTTAACAGCAGAATATTATACGTCTAAATGATAATATAGATTTAGTTCCCAGACCTTTCTGATGAGGCCTCATCAGCCTCGACTACCAGTGGTGGATACTGTACAACGTGATGAATTATAGTGCAAGTGACCTTCTTGTCTTTGCTGCAGCTGTTCTGTCTTTTAATGCTCCAGATGTCTTTTTAGATTCTTGTCCAATTGATTTACTGTAACCAACCAACTGCAGAGTTTATATTCTGCTTCACACTGATTCACATGTGCACAAGGTACACTCAGTGTAGGTTGTCACTTCTTCAACCTCCTGACCTGAGAAACGTATCCGTTCCAGTACCAACAACGTCTCTGCAGCAGCAGTGATCTTCTGCACACGGCAGCACATAGTTGTCATAGTTACTCCAAAAAGACAGTTGACAGTCTGCACCTACTGTGTGCATTTCTAAATGACTAAAAGTAATTTAGTACAACACTACCCAAAGCCAAGCTCACCTGAGAAAGTCAGACTTAAACTAGCACAATCTCCCCATGAAGCCTCAAGTCATTCCACGAACGCAGTCCAGACTTATCTAATCGAGGCTGACTCAACACAGACTTGCACAGTCATGCTTTGTGTATGGACCAATGGGGTTTATGAGAAGCTCAAATGAATGGATGCATGAAAAGAGTCACAGAGTGGAAAGTAAGAGCACCTTTCTTTTCAGTGGCTGAACAAACGCTGATGATGGAGCTGTCGTATGAAGAATCTAAAGATATTGTAATTGAAAAAATGGCAAAGCTGCTGCCATTAATGAAAGGGAGAGGGAGATAGCAATAGGTGGAAATGGTTGACAGGCTAAATGCAGAAGACCCACTACACTGATGGTCATTGATTGACAGATAGAGCAGAGGGCACCTGACTGAAAGGAAGACATTTCATTAGTGTGCCCAGTCAAGTGCTGCAGACCAATGATACACCGACTGTAGATGAGCACATGGTGACAGCAGAATGACCACAGCACCCTCACAGAGACTGCAGTCACTCTGCAGGTGGATGTGATGAGAGGAATGAGGTGTGCAGGTTCAACGTCAGGTGAGTCTGGAGGACGGGGGGACTGTGGTGACCTCTGGTGGCCAGGTGAGGGGTGACAGAATCCTCCAGGTCTTATGAATTCAATGCCTGAAGGAAGATCAATGATGTTATAATGACTTTAAGTGACAGTTCAGAATAAAAACAGAGGCCCAGAAGAAGACGTGAAATGTCCCCGGAGGAGCTGAACTAGTCCACATGATCAGTCACTGACCTGTAGACCAGGACACTGGTTTATTTAGAAAGGCACAGATTGTTTTTACAGACTGTCTGTCTCTTTGTCATCCTCTAACACTGACCAACAGGCTGAACCAAGCAGCTGTCTCGAACAGTTGCTATAATCCAACAAGTTTCTGAATGGTTTCCGTGGTAACAAAGTTCGACAGGTGTGAAATGTGTCCTGTCCTCCGCAGTTAACCAACAGACAGCTGAGGTCCTGTACCCGTGGACCACACGGAGGACCACAGAGTCCTGAGAGGGCACAGCAGTGGGAGATGGACCTCAACAGTTGCTAGGATACAGGGAGACAAATGGTGATGACGGGTGTAGTTTTGGGGTCAGGGTGGCGTGAGATGCCACCACCAGTAGGCTATGTCATTTTTCCAGATGTGAGAGGAGTCGGTTTCCTGGATCTCAGTCTGGAATCTGCAAAAAAAAAAAAATGTATACATCATATTGTTTTCTCTCACCTAGTGTTGCTGTTTGCCCCCTCCCCCGTGTGTGTGTGTCTGTGTCTGTGTGTGTGTGGGCGTGGCTTCCCTCACCTGGTTCACCTCCACACCTGCAGTTCTTCCTCCTCAGGGACTAATGCCTCATCTCACTCTGCGACAGTTTTACCAATGTTGTTCAGCCAAACAGCTCAGCCCGAGTGAAAGTCAAGATCCACCCTTCAGTCGGCTGCACTGCTAATCCATGCAGGATCTTGAAGGGGCAAACCTCCTACCGTGCATGTGTTTGGACTCTGGGAGGAAGCTGGAGAACCCAGAGAGAACCCGTGCAGACACAGGGAGAACATGTGAACTCCACACCGAAAGCCCCTAGACCTGGGAATCAAACCCACAGCCTTCTTGCCAGGAGGCTCACTGTGCCGATGTCAATAAACCACAACAGACAGGGTTGAGCATGAGGTCCATGTCTTAACCTGCCACTTGATTACCAGCTCAACTGAGCTGTTCGTGCTGGGGCTCTACAGTGCACTGCTCTCCAAGAATGCTTTGCTAGTAGAAAACGTACTAAATGGAAAGTTTGAGTATTAGCTCATGATGAAGATAACAGGTTGACTCATGTGAGAGACGACTGTCAGAAGGTGATTCACCTGGGGGGTCAAGCTCGCTTAGCTCAAAGTCTGGCTTAAATGGCCGAGTCTCGCTTATTCCAGTGAGAGTTCAGTTCCATCAACGTGGCTGAGATAAGCTCCACCTGGGTAATCATGGTTCTGGCTAAGCCTGACACTTCGAGCTAAGCTCCGACTTTCCAATCCATCAACCTGAGCCTCAACTCTGTTCCATCAAAGTGGTTAAAGGGATAGTTCAACATTTTGGCAAATTGGCCCATTGCCTTAATCCCTATAATTTTAGGTGTAGGTTCGTTTACCTCGAGAATTATCTCAGGAAGAGTGAGGGGAACACGCAAAAAAGGACCAGCGGGGATTCGGACTCGGACTCACTGCAACAAGGACTAAAACACCTTACAGCAACAGCTCTGCCCAGTGAATTACTACACATATCTGACTTGTGGTTTCATATGATGTTTAAATCAAAGGAACTCGTACATTGATCCTGTCAGTCATGTTGTCCCAGACCTGTTACCCTGTTAACAGTAGCAGAGTTTCATTTTCTTGTTGTACATTCCTTATATTCATTATTAATCTCCATAAGGAGCCTTTACTCCGCTGTGGAGAAGCTTCTGTCCTTACGTTTCCTTTGCTTTAGGCACCCGACTGGTGTTGGCTTGGAAGAGGTGAGGCTTACAGGTGAGGCTTGAATTAGCTTCAAGTGCAGCCAGCTGATCTCGCTTGATGGAACAGGTCGGGGCTTGGTTTGGATTCGCACTAATTCACCATAGTCTGGATGTTCTCTTAGCGACTTTGATGGAACACCTCCCTGATCAGTCACCGGGGAGACGACCAGACACCGCAGCCTATGACTCGTGGATCTGGTGTGATGGAAAAGCCAATCACAGAGCTTCTCTGTGACCTCCATCACCATCAGCAGAGGTGCTGTCTGATTGGCCAGGCTGATGAGTGCACATAGCAGACGCCACCCAGCAGAATGATTTTCAGAGTCGTGGAGACTGCAATGTGTCCATGTGTAAAGGAGTTTGTAGTAAAAACCAGAGCACATTAAAGAGATGTATGTTGTATTAGTGTGTTTTGCTCGGAGCGGAGGTGTGATTAGTGTTTGCAGTGTAACAGTGGGAGATTGTTCAAACAGTGAGACTGCTGAGAGTTAGGTTTCATTACTGGGACTCCCACAGAGTCTACAGCATCACTGCGGATCAGGGCTCGACAGGGAGCTGAGTTAAAACACAGAGGCCGTGGAACATTGTCTCTGGAACACAGAATGTTCCACAGGGTTCCACACTCTGAGGAGTAACGTAAGTAAAGTAAAGTAAAGTTTCTACCCTTGTCTTCAGATGTTCTGTTACAAAAGAAACAAAGACACAGACCTATGACTGTGCAAAACAAGAGCCAGACTCTGCTGAGTCATCCAAACTTTCCCGAACAGATGCAAACTCTACTGACACCTGCTAATGAACCTGAATTTACTGACTATAAACAGACCTTTCTAACTACAACCAGACTCCACAGACCACCACAAAAATACACAGTGCAGACTGTATACCAAAGCCAGGCTGCAGACTGTGTTCTCTTACAGTAATACAGTTCTAAACACCGCCTATTAAACATTCCTTTGGTTTATGCCCTGTATAATCACTAATGTCATCACCTATGGTGAAATACTTCCGTGACAGGCTCCTGAGAGCTGCAGATCCAGGAGGAAACTCTGGGCTGTTTATTTAGTTGTGTCTCATGCAGCTTCTGTGGGTCAATAGCTGTGAGTCAAACCTCACATGAGTAATGTCAAGTAGCTAATATCGGAGCTGAATTCCAGGGAGATGCATGTTTCACTTCTCTCTTTAGATTATTTAATACAGGGAAGAAAAACAATGAGCAGCTGCGGAGGTGAGCAGTGTGAGACAGAAGTGTGTGTGTGTGTAGGAATGACGCCATCTTGATGTGATCAGCAGCGTTGTTACTGACAGAGAAGGCAGCAACACAGGGGGAAACATTTATTAAACATGTTTATGACGCTTTTCAGAAAGACGTGCAAAACAACCACAGATATACAAAAAGAAGAAAAAAAAACCAGGCATGAAACACAAAAATCACAAAAGAGACACAAAATCAACAAAAGAGACATAAAACAACAACAGACACACAAAACAACCGAAAATGACCAAAAAATGTACAGAATGACCTCAAAGGGTTTTTCTTCGGGGCTTTAGCTCTATTTGGTTTGAAACCTACGTTATTATGACCTGATGAAACTTTGTTGACTGACCAGCAGCTTCTCTTCAGACTGCACTGACTTGTGCCAGAAAACACTCACTGTCATCATGTTCTAAGCGTGTCAAACAAATAAAGATCCATAGGCCTACCTGATGGAGGGAGAGGAGAATGACACGTGCCCGCTGCGAGCCTCCAGCTGAAAAACTCTGTCAACTGAGCAGCAGGAAGTGAAGACTAAGTGTTTGAAAACGGATCATTTCACTAAAGGCAATGGAAACACCATCATCACCATCATCATCATCATCACCACCACCATCATCACCACCATCACCATCAGTCACCCCCCGGCCCCCTCCTGACCCGCCCTCTCTCCCGCATCCATGCACAGTGATCAGTGACGTCAGCAGAGCTTTATAAGAGCAGCTTAACCGGGGCAGACCCAGAAGATCCGCCGACCTGCAAATACCACACGCACACACACACAGGTGATGAAGATGGTCTCCTCCTCGCGCCTTCGCTGCCTCCTCCTGCTCCTCCTTTCTCTCACCGCCTCCATCAGCTGCTCCTCCGCCGCCCAGAGGGACTCCAAACTCCGCCTGCTGCTGCACCGGACCCCGCTACTGGGCTCCAAACAGGTCCGACTGCACACTCAGACTCACACGCACACACGCACACACGCAGAGGTCACATTCCCTCACAAACTTATGAAACCTAAACCACTTTACTCAAATGTTGGCTGATCTTCATTCCTCTGTGTTTCTGTGTGTTAGGACCTCAGATCACCTTAAATTACCTGATTTAACCTGATGCTTCAATATAGAAAAAGTTAGGTCCAAATTTAATCTTTATTTGTCTATAAATCAAGAATCAGATCCAAAAAGAACATTAACAAAACATCTTGACATTAAAGGACACTTAAACATGATTTAAGCTGTGAATCTGGAAAATATATTTATATTGAAATTGTCAAAACCTTACATTCGACAATGCGTATTTAAAACAAATGAGTAAACTTAATGCTGATGGCTGTATTCAGATTTCAAAATGTCGTACCATTTACATCTTTAATTCTAATTGTTTAATTATGACTCAATATTTAGGTGTCAAAGAGACTTATTCCCTATACTTCAGATCTATCTCTTATCACTTTAGATGTTTCTTCTGTGATTAGACAGACAGTGTGTGTGTTTCAGGTTTATATTTCACTGCAGGTGGTTTTCACATTATTTAAGATGGTTTATTTTTATTATTAATTCATTGTTCTTTCTTGCAAAATTTATCAGTTGTGATAATTGAATCCAAACATCATGTCCTCTCAGTGTATATTGTTTTATTTGAATTGGTTTAACTAAATAGTAAGCACTGTTCAGTCTGGCTCTTCTTAAAACTCATGAAAATTGACACATTCATCTCCTAATTGATTAATTGTTTGGGGTGGGGATGGGGGGGCTTTAATGCCTTCATTACAGAGACAGTGAAAGCTTTAGGGAGAGAGAGTGGGGTTTAATGATGTGCATACTGTATATGAGAAGCGCCATAAAGGCATCTCTAAACTGTCACTGAACATTCATAAGACAAAAACAGTTGGACACTCACATGTTTGATTAGCTGAGTCTTTTCTTGTCGTTCATTTTTATATTTCTACTCTTGTGTCAAACATTTCCCAAAATCTCATGTTGCCCTCTTTTTCTTCTTTTTCCTGTGCAGTAGAAACCTGCCTCTTTTCTTCCACAGAGAAAATGAGAGCCAGACGATCTATGTCAGAAATACAGAATAGAATAATGAAAACAGGTTTAATCCAAATGCAGACTGTAATATCATACTGTTCCTGAATCCGTCTCCTGTTGACAGTGGACCTGATCCTGATGGACCCCAGAGCCATTAGTCCTCAGGTTCATGTGGTCCACACTGCGGTACACAGAGAGCAGCTCTGGTTGTCCTCAACTCAAATTGCTCCGCATCAGCAGCAGCAGCAGCAGCGTCATAATTAGGGAAACAGCAGAGAAGTTTCAGTTTTTAGTTAAATTTCTGCTTTTCTATGATGATGATGATGATGATGATGATGATGATGATGATGATGATGATGATGATGATGATCAGGATCAGGATCAGGATCAGGAGTATGCTGGCGTTCCTGCCTCCTGTTTGAAACACTCCTAAAAAAGCTTTCTGTTTCTGGTGGACATCACATATCAAATCAGTCCCAGAATCTTCCTGCGGATCCAAAGACTCTGATTCTTTTATTCAAAAACAATAATTCAACAACCATCTGTAAGATGTATCTGTGAAACATAAACTAAACCAATCAGATCTGAATCAGATCTTAATCATAATGTTGTCCACAACCTCTACCAGACATTGATGTGATTGTCATTACCATGGAGACACACAGGTTGAAGAACATCAATATGATCCAGGTTTTTACAGAACTATCTTATAGTTGGGTTTGGTTCAGTGCAAGAGGAGAAAAGCGGTGAAGCTGAACTGGAAACGGTTGTTTTTTTTAGTCCAGTGACAATATCCAGTAACCTAAAACACTGAGATGCAGAAGAAGGAAGTAAATGGACCTTGAGTTTGGATTGTTTTTGTTGGACTCATTTAAAAACCCTGAGACAGAATCTCACTTTTAACCGTTTATGTCAAATATCTAAGCCCGCACACATACATAACATCATCACTATCAATTTAACAACGAGAAAACAGAATGAAGAGTCCAAATGTCTCAAAGATCAGCTTCTTCCATGACTTCATTGAATTAAATGTGGTTTGATTTGATATTTCAGGCCCTGACCCACTCTGCTCTGGTTCTGGTCTTTATCTGTAATGTTTCTTGTTTTTCGGTTCAGGACCTGACCCGCTCCTCCCTGGCGGAGCTGCTCTTGTCGGACCTCCTGCAGCAAGAGAACGAGGCTTTGGAGGAGGAGAACTTCCCACTGGCTGAGGGAGAACCAGAAGATGTTCATATTGACCTGGAACGAGCCGCCGTCGGCAGCGGGCCGCTCCTGGCCCCCCGAGAGAGGAAAGCTGGCTGCAAGAACTTTTTCTGGAAGACCTTCACCTCCTGCTGAGAGCCCTCCTCTTCATCCCCCACCATCCTCATCCTCCCTCACCTTCACCACCCTCCTCCTCCTCCAGACGCTGTACAGACACTGTGGGTCAGACTGTCACTGATTAGTTTGGATGAATTGTTAGATTTTCTGCGCTGATTCTTTCTGAATGTAAACTTGATGAAACTATTTTTAATTGTTGGTTTGAATAAAATCTGTTTGAGACAATAAGGTCTGCTGCTGTCGTCTGGTGGAGAAGGAGGAAGAGGAGGAGATTAAATAAAATTCTTCATCAGGATGAAGATCTGCAGGTTTTTATTGGAGGTGATTAAAGTGTAAGCTGAGGGGGAGATTCTGCAAGGAGATAACAGTTAATGAAGCTTAATAATAAACAGAGGAGACGCCATGGCAACAAGGGAAGAGAGGCTTTTGTTTTAATCAGTTCTTTCTCACTGATCAGATAATAAGATATGAGGCTATTGATCACCAGAGCAGAAACTCACATTACAGTAGCACAGAGGCAGACCAAGGAGACAGGAACTAATGGATTTCAAATTATGAAGCACATATTTATTTATCAACCATTTTTAATTCAAATTTCACCAGAATTACCTGAAAAAGTTGTATGTCAATGTTGCAAGGCAACAGGTGCACCGCAGTAGGGCTGGGCACAGAGAGAGAAAGTCCTCCTCAAGCCAGTTTTTCAGTTTTCAGGGTTTACATGTGACAGAAAGGAAGGAAGGAAGGACAGGCTTTCACAACACATCTAATCTGAAGGATGTGACACAAAACAAAACAATGTACCATAACAATATTTGTATTAACAGCTGTTTACCTACTGTGTGCTTCAGTCGTCCCGCATTTACAAGAATAAAGGTTTATAGTACATCCTCTGAGCAGCTGCCTCTTCAGCGAAGACCAGGCGCTACAGTGACTCATTATCTCAGCTTGATAAGATGGATTGACCGGGCCGGAGCTGGCTGGTTAGCATGCTAAGTTCTGTGAAAGAAAGGATGTTAATGTTGGTGTTACAGTAATATTTGAGTTTTTCCTCCCCCGTCACCAGGTGGTGCTCTCTGTAGGAACTCTCACCGTTTCTCTCTATAATAAAGTCAAGTTTTACCTCACCCTGTTAAGTCCTTTAAACTAACAGATATAAAGATTTGACACTATACCAATTAATTTAATTGAATTATTTTATGTGTAATTTATGTGAAACCCTTTTAAGAAAAACCCATGAAACGTTGTTCTGACAAATCCTGATGTAAAACTGCAGCTCAGATGTTAACTCCAAGTAGCAGAACAGCACACACACAGGGGTGTGTGTGTGTGTGTGTGTGTGTGTGTGTGTGTGTGTCTCAACCGTCAATCATCAGCCCTCATTAAGCTCTAATTCCTAAAAGCTTTTCTTAACAAAGCTTTAATGAATGAAAGGAGCTGCTAATCTAACTGGAGCAGCTGCTACACCGTCCATACCCCCACACACACACTACTGACTGACTCTCAAGTCACATGACAACACCTGAGGTCATATGATGTGCTTGCTGTGGTAATCATCAGCATAGACTATTACGCATGAAAACACTGAACACTTTCCAGGCATCTTCAGACCTTTAGTAAAATAGTTGTTCTTGTGCTTTCCTCATTAGTGCTGTACCTTTCACGTGGTTTCAGTTCCGTGGATGTTGTGTGATAGCCCTGCAGCTGCCCTTTCATCTACTGTGGAGGAAAATCAGAGAAAAGTATAGTGTCAGGAAGTGACATCACACTGAATCATATCATAATAGGTCTGACTCAGTGCCAGTCCGTGAGAAGGACAATTTCTGACAAACACTGAAGCAATCAGGAGTTAAGTGTTTTCTTAAACAGACAGTGACAAACAAGTGGAAATATTTCCACCCAGCCTGAAGATAGAAAAACGACCCCTCCAGCTCTGTATGCTTCATTCCTGCACACTGGGAGGCTGCAGTTTCAAGACCCATGCCATCACCACCTAGGGAATAGGAGTGTCAAAAGATGATTTCAGAGTGGCAGGTTCACCTATTTTGTCTTAGTGCTACTAGTTTTTAAAGTTGCATGTTGAGTAGTTTGTGTAATTGGCATAATGGGCTCTACGCACAGCTCCACTACTTCAGGAAGTAGTGGAGCTGTGCATAGAGCCTATTAGATCATTATCAGATAAAATACAAATAATAATTCTATACTACAAGACAATGCAATAGTAAACAAACAGGGAAAGTGGCCGATCTCAGCAGCTGCGCACTAACAAGTATGAAAGAGCCTCAATAGCTCCTGAGAGAGAGAGAGAGAGAGAGAGAGAGACATGACCTGTCACCTTTAGCCCCAGTATCAGCAGCAGCAGCAGCAGCAGCGTGCTCTTTAGGTAAGTCTGCAGGTGTCTTCAATCTCTTCCACAGGAAGCTGTGATGATGTCAAACACCTCTCTGTGTCATTAAGAATCACGCATTCTTTAATAAACAGGAAGCAGCAGCTGCAGCAACATTAAGAGCCACAGCTGCCAATCAACCTATTAGCCTATCAGGTGCCAGCGTTTAAATGTCTTCAATAAACTTTAATGAGCTAAAATTATAGCTGAAAGCTTCACTGGAACTCATTTCACACTGCCTTTTAACCGTGCGTGCGTGCGTGCGTGCGTGCGCGCGTGCATGCGTGTGTGTGTGTGTGTGTGTGTGTGTGAATGGCTCCTGATGGTGTGTTTCACCTTAAGAAGATGCCAACTAATCAGCTGCAGTAGCTATTCAGCATCATACACACACATATACTCACACACACACACAAGATGACGTCAGTGGCAGTTAAAGAGGTCAGTGGTCAAACTGCCATCAGGAGGTCTGGACCAAGAAACAAAGCCTGTCGCCATGGTAACCTTATCATCGTCCTCCAGGTTTGGAGATGTGTCCAACCGTCTCAGGCGGTGCGTCCCGGGTTCTGTCTGCAGGTAGATGATACAGAGTGTAGGAGGAGTCACATGACCCAACTGACCCGCTGTGATAAAGTTGTCTTCACTCTGGGCTCGGGGTCTGGTAGTCGTCTCCGTGCAGTCCCGTGATGTCACCAGGTTAAACTAGTGACATCTTCAGTGATGGATGACATTAGTTACAGACGGCAGACCTCCAGACCTAAGATGCCCACTTCTGGCACTCAGGCATCCACTTTGAGACTTCAGACATCCACATCCAGTCCACAGACCCCCACATCCTCAGATCTATACCCAGACCTCCACTTCTAGTCTCCAATCTTTTTTTCAGAGCTGAGCATCTAGTCGCCATACCTTTGTATCTGGTCCAGGCTGCTGCTGCCTGTTCTTCAACCTCCCACTGTTTCCTCATCTTCGCCCTGCTGCTGCTTCATCCAGAGCTCTCGTCTACGAGCTCTGAGGAGATTAAACCTTAACAACCTTTCATCAGCACGCCTGTCTCGTTGGATTGTGCTCACATGTAAAATTATTTGGAAACAAGACTCTGGTTCATAAAAATTGATGGTATTTTTTTCTATTGCACTTCAGTTGAGAATAATTCATGCAGGTTGTTGTTGTGATCCTGGATGTTTGAATAGTTCGTCACAGGCTGGTTGTTGACAGGTGACGGTTTAGCTTCCTGTTGTCTCTCAGCTCATCCTGCTGCAGGTGTTCATACGTCATCTTAGACATAAATGTTTTTATCCGGATTCAAGTTGAGTGAAAAGAAAATTGATTTTCTCTTCAGAGTCACAGCTGCTGTTTTTCCTCGTCTGCCTTCATCTAGCGGGAACACGCGTCCTCTCCCACTTTACTTTATACTCATTCCTCTCTTTCAATACTTCCTCCTCTCCCCTGCATGCTTTCTCCTCATTTCCTCTACTATACAATTTTCTTCAGCCAAACAAAGAAGGAGAAAAAGTGAGGAAGGATGTAGAAGACATAATGAAGAGAAGAGCGTAGAAGAAAAGAGAGAGTAGAAGAAGATTGGAAGAAAGCAGAACTTTGAAATAAAGAGGAGAAGAACAAATACATGTGGATGAACAAGAGTAACAATAACAGTGGAAGAAAAGGAAAAGACAAGAAAGGAAAAGACTGATGGATGAAGGTGAGAAAGAGATGAAAAGAAGAAAGGATGCATGAAGCAGAGTAAAAGCCACTTCGACCAATAAAAATAACAGGGGAGGAGGCGGGGATACAGAGGTAAGTTGGTGAATGAATCGTCATCATCATCATCATCATCATCATCATCATCATCATCATCATCATTACAGAAGCACACTGGTTTGTGTGTAGGCCTACTGAACATAATGAGCTGATCAGATCAGGTTATAGTTCATTAATATTTTAATATCACAAAAATTTGGGGATAATCGCCTTTTGTAATAAATTTCAGAATGCACCTAAAATGCACTACAGTATATAAACAATTAAGTGAACTTAATTTGACCTTTTCTAAACTTTTGAATACATGTGTCAAACTGTTCAATGTTTCAGTACTGTATAAAATACGCTGTTCTCTATTAACCGCAAACATCACGACAAGTGTCTGATCCAAGAATCGACCATTAACTGTTGTGGTTCACTGACAGTTTGTATTAAAACAGTCCTCTTCATCGTGCTGTTCACATTTTGACATCGTGAGACCAAGACGACACCTAACAGTCCATAGCACCTGCACATGTCGAGGCTTCAAATGGGATGTTGTCACATGTCGAGGCTTCAAATGGGATGTTTAGGTGTCGCCCTGAGCTCAGAGTGTCATCAGCAGGTTGAACAGAGACACAGAGAGACTGGAAGAGTCACAGAAAGGCTGAGAAGTGGACATCCACATGACAGGTTATTGAGACATTTATATTTTTTGTTGTGGTATAGCCACCACTGTTGTTAGCTTTTGTTTTCCCATCGATTGTTTGACATGAAGAAATTACCACTTTAGGTAAATGCCCTACTACCATGATATAATATCACTGTAGCATGAACTTTTACATGTTCCATACAGTATATTTCACCCAAAAGTCGAATATCCCTAACTTTGTGTGAGTAGTGTATGTATTTGAGTGTATTAACAATGAGATCTAGCTGCCCTCTACTGGAAGGTCTTGGTACTGTATCAACACTGAGCCTGCAGAACCAACCACACAGTTGTCCAGTCGCAGATCTGAGTCCTGATGACCTCACACTGAATGACAGCTGTATATTCCATTACTCTTTACATTAAATTCATAAAATTTAACTTATTATTCTTTAAATATTGACAAATCTGATATGTAAAAATGATTTATCTACTGGGACCTTTAGGTAGGCATACACCCCACACACACACACACACACACACACACACACACACACACACACACACAGAGCACACAGAGAGACACTAAGCTTCTTGCTCTTTCTTATCACATATGTAAAGATGAATGTTGTTACAGGAGGAGAAACAGGAGAACAATCTTTGGAGGAACCAAAGCTTTGTCAAACCCTACACAGTGACCTAAGCCCCCCTATCTTTGGAGTTAGGACTGAGTCTCTCATCAGCAAAAGTTCCTGAGGAGATCAGTCAAACATCCACAAAACTGATCATCATCTGAATAAGTTATAGAAATATACAAAGTTATCATTAAAAAATATACCAGCAAAATACCTGAAAACGAGGGAAACAACCAAAAAAGTCAGTGAATTACACTCAAGAATCAGAAAAATATCCTCATACATGTTTCATTGACTTTTCTTAAATCTTTAGTGTCTTCATTGTGATTTTGAGTGATGTGACTGCCAGTGTGTACTGTGTGTCTGTGGTCAGCAGGGGGCGGTGTTACACAACTTTCCACAACTTTCCACTGAACTCCACAGCTGAGTGAAACCTGTTAGCTGTAATGAGCTCATGAAACACCAAGGGCTCTGTTCCAGCAAGCAGCTTTATGAGAATTGAGTTTAAACCAAGCCTATTTTCTAGGCCTTTTCTCGAAAAGTGCGAGTGATCTCTGCAACCACAAGGTCTATTTGAATACTTTTGGTGTCATAGTCAAGGGAAAAAATTGAGAAATTGCTGAGATGTGTAAATTTCAGTGTTACTGGTGAAGAGTAAATGAAGATGACACACAGCAAAAATTAAATAAATGTAATGTTCGCCTTTAAAAAATCATATTTTGGATGAGTGTCCTTCAGAATGATGCCAGTAAAGCTCAAAACCTCTATCAAATGATTGTACAATGAACATTATCTCTGCAGTGGTTGATTCTGATAAAGTGAAGCAGTACAAAATTATTGTCGTCATAGACACTCCCAGAGGGATCCTGCGCCGCAACCGAAATCACCTCGTCACTACTCAAGTGGCGCCAGCAGCGCAGACCGTCTTACCAGAGCCGGAGCAAGTCGCTGGTCAGCCAGTGAGTCCAGATCAAGCAGAGCAGCTAGGGCCCAGTTCAGCCGGGCAGTCCTGAGCCTCCGGCACGCTACCCTGCAAGAGAGAGACAACCCCCGGGGTAGGCTACCTGAAGGACTTTGTAGTTAAATAGCAGGCACCCCTGGGAAGGATGAGTGATTTCTACGGGGCAGAATAAACCCCCACACTCATTAGGAGGTTTGGGCAGTCCACCCCACCTTCTTAGTTCAGTTTGCCAATCAATGTTCATGCTGTGTGTTCATGAGATATAATCTGTTTAATCATTTTACAGGAGTTTGTGAGACTGGGAACAGTTAACCCTTTAATATAGTCTGTTACAGTACATGGGTGTTAGTGTATCCTTTTGTTAGATATCAGTACAACTGATCTTAGAGAGGGGGATGTAGTGTTAGTGGATTTATAGGACACAGGATGTGTTGTTGCCCCCTGGTGGTTAGGCTTGGGAGGTTGTAAACCAGGCACTTCAATAAAGTTAGGCTTCAAGTGTACACGCTGGAAACCTCTCTCCATACTTATTTCTAACTAACTCCACAAACTGCACCTCTTCTTCCACGTGTGTCTTATTGACAGGTGGAGCCTATATTAATAATTATATAAATGCATAGTGAACGGTAAGAGTGGAGAGTTGGACTAATGCTAACTAGTCCAGTTCGAACTAATGAGGACCTCCCATTAGTTCGAACTATCATTACTCCGATTGTCGGACCAATGGGAGTTCGAACCAATGGGAGGTCTAACTAATGGGAAGTTGGACTAATGG
Source organism: Trachurus trachurus (assembly GCF_905171665.1). Lineage (NCBI taxonomy): Eukaryota > Metazoa > Chordata > Actinopteri > Carangiformes > Carangidae > Trachurus > Trachurus trachurus. The sequence goes on along the minus strand of NC_139892.1, from coordinate 22,356,114 downwards.
GAGGTCGGACCAGTGCCATGGACCCCCGTCAGCAAAGGGACAGTGGCCTCCGAGTTAAAAGGGTTTGGTCTTTGTCTTGGCAAACATGAGTAGGCTATAATAAATAAATGATGGCAGCAGAATGACTGAAATAGTTGGAGAGAAATCAGTATTTCCAGATTGGCAGGCTGCTGTTGTCAAATCATCAAAACCTCTTTGTGACGAATAAGTAATCTGACTTATTCGTAGCCTACATATTATGTATTAAAAAAATGTACTGTTATTCAAATGTGATGTATCAGTAAGTGTTAGCAGCTGAGTCCCTTCTGTCCCCTGTCAAACACTGTTTAATAACTGAACTGACCTGGCGTCATCTGTGTCTTCAGAATCATGTCAGTGAATCAGTGCTTAGTGAGCTGACCAGGTTTAGCTGAACCAGTTGAACCAGTTCTCCGCGTGAGCAAATTCTTCGAACAGTGACAGTAAAGAGCAGGGAACTGGATCTGTATAGGTGAAATGGAGTAATCCACCTGTTCCAGGAAACAGCAAACAATACCACAATGCCCTGCAGGAAGTGAATACACATCTCAGTGCATTTCAGTAAGAGGTGCACAGTATTTATCTGGAGATACGGCCGGGTTTGTTTCTATTGACAACCATGTATATCCACATGCTGGTGATTTTGACTTTTCAGATTACCTGGATGATCCATCCCTAATTCTAATTTAATCTGAATCAAATCTGAATCCTGAGATGGAGACTCTGAGTTTTTAGCTGATCTGAAATCTGTTCACTCTGAGTTAAATACAAACATGAGTAACATAAAAAGACATCAACAATGGAGCTTCAAGTCAACGATTCACCACGGAAACAGGTAAATAAAGAGCAGAGGTACCATTTTGATCCAGTGGAGGGGGAAAAATAACAGAGAAAAGAGTCAGTTAGTTGAATTTTATATATTAATGGAGATGGAGCTACTGTTAAAATATATTTAGCTGTGACCTGATGGGGACAAAATTCAGTCAAAAATCATATAAATATGGGACATTGACTGGGCTAAATAGGACTGAGTGACTGGGATGTGTTTTTCAAAAACAAATGATTCTGACCTGAACTTGCTCACTGACTCAGTCTCCTCCTATCCGACCTCCTGCACTGATTCTGTCATCCCATCCAAGCAGGTTAAACTATAACAACACGCCTCTGTTGACAAAAGACTTGAAAATATGCCTAAATAAAAAGAGGCAGGCATTTATGAGTGGCAACAGACAAAAGGTAAATGAGGTAGAGAAAGAGTTCAGACAGAAATCAAGGCTGGCTTAATCCACTATGAGAACAAGGTGGAAGGAAAATTTGTAAGAGGGAATGCAAAGGAGGCCTGACAAGGGATCAACACCATGATAGGCAGAGAGCAGAGGCCTGCCCAAATCAAATGTCCTGAACCCACCTCATTTGCAGAGCAGCTGAACACATTATGGCAGGTTTGGTAACTCTCAAAAAGTACCCCAGCACTCCCAGCGCCCCATACACCCCAGTCATAATCACCAGGCCCTAACCAGTTAAATGGCCGACTGATAAAGGAATGTGCCGCTACACTAGGGGATGTCATGACCAAGCTCTTTCAGCTGCTTTTGGACTCAGACAATCTGACTTTTTCCTTGTACCACTACTGTACCTTAGACCACAAAAGCTAGGGTCCCCAAAGATTACAGACCAGTGGCACTGACATCTGTGCGTTGAATGGGTGGTGAGTGACCTAGTGACCTCTTCAGTTGCAGACAAACTGGACCCGCTGCAGTTTGTTTATAAAGCTCAGCAAGGAGAGGTGGATAGCTGCCTGACACTTCTGGACACTGTCACCAAAAACATGGACCAATCACACTCATTTTACAGGATTTTTTTTTCCTCAGCCTCAGTCAACATAAACACTTAACGGGATAGTTCACTCAAAATTGAAATTTCACTCATTATCTACTCACCCTCATGTCGACTAAGGACTAGGGCCTGGGAGAAGTTTCAGAGAGTCCTTCGTGCCTTCTCTGAGTTACAGCGGGGCTCCGTGCAGCACTGCACTGACATATGACGGTAGCGAACGGGGATCACTTTTCTTTGTCCAAAAAGACACACCAAAAAACATCCAAATACCTCCAACGTGCTTGTCTGTAATGTCTCTCTTGTATTGAAGCCCCAACATGAGAAATTGTTCTGAAAAAAATTAAATAAGTCTATATTTTAAGCTTGTTTGAAGCGGAAGCTCCCAGTGTAATTTTATGTTTATGTAAGATGCTGTGTCTTTATTTCTGGTACTTTTATTTATTATCCTGTACAGCACTTTGGTCCACTGTGGATGTTTTTAAGTGCTCAACAAATAAAGTTGGATTGGATTGGATTGGATCAGGCATGCAAGGAAAATAACAGGCACCACCACACAGTCTTCACTTTCAGATCCCCACACTCACGCAGTCAGACTGAAACCACCACTCTCATACATGAACTTTCACATCGACTCCACAATTCATTTCAGTTCCTCCGCTCCGGCCATCGTTAAAGGATCCCTCCAGCAAAGACAGACTTCCTGAAAAGATCGTTCAGTTTAACGGCTACCAACACTATTAACAAAAAATAATGGACTCTCAATTTATTTGCATACCAATACTTTGGAACAATTTTACATTCATTGTATGTGTTGTTTTTAACTGTATCTTTAATGTGCTTTTTAAAGCCACGTCAAAGATGAATTTCCATTGCTTTTGCAATGGACAATAAAGGTTTTTTTTTATGAAGTTCTTTCAGCTGCTCTACAGTCACCCTCACTCACAAACATCACACCAGCTACAGTGTGATAGGACTGTTCATCACTGTGAGCAGTCACAACAAGAGAGGTTATTCTTCACTGATCACAGTCTGTGTCTGAAGCTTCACATTCATGTTTTCATTTACACCGATGGATATGAGGTTTGGCAGAGGTTTGGTCAAAAGGACAACGTCTATTCCACTTCCATTCACCACTCTCAAGTTTCCTAATGAGCTGACTCTATAGGTGTTTGGCAACCAATCAGATCTCACCAAAATCTGAGCCAGCCAATCATGTTGTCATACCTTAAAATACACCTTCACCCACTGTGAGCTGTCTTCAGTGCACCTGCTCCCTCCTCACACCCCCTTTTTGACACAGACACTGGGTTTAAACAAAATTGAGTGTTTTTCTGATGGACACACAAGTGTCCATGTTTCAGAGGAGCTAATTGACAGTGCAGATTATAATCCGATTTGAAGATGAAGCCTCCATGTGCATCTTGAATCAGAGGTCTCTGTCCTCACACTGACCCATATCATAAAGCATAATGTTTGCAAAGAAAAAAGTTAAAAAAAGAAAGAAAAGTAAATTCATCAAATAAATGTCTCTGATGTGTACTTGATACAGTGTAGATGAGGAAATGATACTGTGGCAAGGCTTCTGAAATCGCAGCAGGAGGCGGAGACAGACCAGACTGAAGAGGGCCACATGTGAAAAAAGACTTCTGACTTTAATCTGGGGAACAAAATCTTCACATGTGGCCCTGATCCTCTTTCATAAGACAGAACCTCAGGGGTTGTTGAAGAAAAACTGCTATGGAGCAGCTTCACAGAGTGAGTGTATTGTAAGTGAATCAGGTTAAAAGACATCTAAGTTTCTGGAACAAAAAAACAGAGACTCCATGAGCTGGGGTAAAGAAAGTTTTCACTAAAGCTGCTTCCTGGAACAGAGCATGTGTCTGCATCACTGACAGTCAGAGCTAAAGCTGCAGGATTTTTTATCTCCAACAACAAAATCGGTGTCATCATGCTTCACTGATTCACATTCTTCATATTTCATGCAGGGTGACACAGTGGTTCTGGTGACTCTAAATTGCCCAGCAGTGTGAATGTGAGGTTGTTTATATGTCAGCACTGACCGGTTCTTACACTGGACCCAACTGCTGACCAGAGTCAAGGTGACACAAAATGATTTTATTACAGTAGTAAGGAACGGGAGAACACACGGGGATGCTCAGGACACAGCACAGGGTTGAAACACAGACAATCTGACAAAGACAAAGGGGGACACTGGGGTTAAATACACAAGGGAAGACACAGGTGGTGCAATCAACCCAGGTGAGACGCATCAGGTAATCACAAGCGGGAGAACACAGGAAAACAAGACAGGAAATTCAAAATAAAACAGGGAGCAACTCAATTACACAAAGGAAGTGACACCAAGACAAGACACAGAGACTTTCACAATAAGACAGGACACAGACCACATTTTCTTTTAATTTTCTTCACCTTTTCTTTTCTTGTTAGCAAATCCAATGTCAAGATTTAACACTAGTTCATCTGTTTTCTTTTTCTTTGACGTAAAAGCCAATTTAAGACTTTCATATTTCTGTTTTGAACTTTTGTCATCATGTGCCACAGTCAAATACTGTAAATTATTACTAAAAGGAAAAATTTTGTAAAAAAAAAAAAAAAAATTTGAATACTGAATGATTTAAATAAATAACAATATCTTTGGAATGTAAGTGATTCATTTGTTAATATTTTAATTAAATTGATATATTTCAATATTGAAATAATTGAATTGTATAATGCAAATATGGCAACTTGAGATAATTTTATTTTAAAAAGGGGGTTATGGACACATGTTTGTGTTGACAACAATAACACAAGACATGTTAAATGAGCTAATACATGATTGTGTCCTTGTAGCTACAGACAGGCTGATGTGTTATCTTTAACACATCTGTTCACATAGTCCATGAAACCATAAGTATACAGACAGATAGATAGATAGATAGATAGATAGATAGATAGATAGATAGATAGATAGATAGATAGATAGATAGATAGATAGATGACGTAGGGCCGTGTGGATGACGTCAGCCCCTCTGTGTCTCAGGCTGTTTGTTTGTGAGAGGAAGAGGCTGGTTGGATGTTGGGCGGGGTATGAGGAGACAGCGAGAGAGGGAGAGAGAGCGAGAGAGAGAATAGAAAAACCTCCCGATCCCGATCCTCCTCCTGCTGCTGCTGCTGCTGCTGCTGCTGCTGCACGGACAAAAGGAGGACAGACGGAGACAGAGAAAGACAGAGAGGGAGCTAGATAGATACAGCGAGAGACAGGGCGACAGGCAGAGCGGAGGACAGACAGACGGACAGCCGGGGAGGATGGGCCGGCGGAGCGGCCGTCGGTAGCGCTCTGTTTTCGGGCACGGAGCTCCAGGATGAGCGTAGCCCTGCAGGACCTCCGGAACACCGTGAGTACATACACTCACACACATACACACACACACACTTGCACAGACACACATTAACGCACGCATACAAGCAATTTTCTCGCGCCGGAACGCGTGACAGTCACAGCGCGCGTCACGGGTACACCGGGTGCGAGTTCAGTGTCTGCAGCTGAGGCTGCGGCTGATCACCTGTCAATCACTCAATCACTGATTGATAACTATGTAACTACATGCAGCTCAAGCTCATGTGTGTATGCGTGTGTTTGGGGTTGGGAGAAGGTTTCAGGCCTGACATCAGCTGACGTCACTGATCAACCAGGCTGATCAATCACTAAACCTCACAAACACTTCTGATGCACAATAACTTTGAGTTTTATGAGCACAGAATCACGAGGCTTTCATCAGTTAATGGACAAAGCACTGCAGCTCTTAGAGTCAGTGGCTTATCAAAAGGCAAATCGGTCCAGTCCGACCTCAAACTTTATTATCTAAAAAACTGTGAAATAATATCAGCCTTAATCTGTTTCCTATCAAAATCATCTTGTTTCAATGAGCAGCTGCTGCAGAGGAAACTACATCAGGAACACAGTGAATTATTCTGGTCGAACATTTGCTTCATACAGGAAACTAAGTTCTCTGGTTTTTGGTCTCTGTGAAATTAGAGAGGTTTCAGCCTGCAACACTTCTCCAACTGGTTCACATGAAAAGTCTGAGAGGTTTCATCCCCTCCCCCGTGGTCATCTGACAGTCACCAATAGTTTTCTTCATGGATTAGTTGATCTTCAGAAATTGAATCATTTATTCTCATTTCTCTGTTTCTTTAATGAGTTGGTTTTCTGTTTGTTCTGACTCTGGACCTCTGTGGTTTTTCACTTCTGCTCAGAGTAAAAGATTAGCTATTGAACCAATCACTGAATCAATAGATTAATTAGTTTCAGTGCTGCTCTCTCTCTCTCTCCTCTGCTTCATTACTGCTTCAGATTGCAGATGAGAAAGCAGGTGAAACAGGTTAGTTCAGTAAAGCCAGTGGATGCTAACCTCACTGTACTGACTTACTGACAGCTCAACATCGGGCCTGCGTTGGCCCTGTGTGATGATTTATTCTCCAGCTGCTGAGAGGGACATCTCTCCTGAGAGGGAGAGACATCTGCAGTTTTCTGACAGCACAGTGTTGTAGTTTTAGTCGACACCAGAGGCGGCACCAGGATCAAGCCGGTGGTTCTCACACAGAGAAAACACACCCACATACTATCTGTAGATTGAACAGCTGATCAGTGAATTGACAGGAAATCTCCCGGTAACACAGACTGATCATTGATTAGCTTTTGGGTTTTTACTGTGTTTCGACTGTTGTCTGAATATTTGAGCTTCAGAGAACAGCTGAAGATAGTGACTGTCAGTTATGTTGCAATCTCAACTCAGGTTTTCTGTCTATTAGTGGAAAAACACATTAACAACAGGAGCGGTCTGATTAAACGCCAGATCTAAATTGTTAAAACCAGAGGCCTCCTCAGATTTATTAATAATCAGATTAAATGGAGAGAAGTGAAAATGAATGAGTATTAACCAACAAACCAATCACCTGATGGGATGTGTCAGACCTCCACCTTCACAAAAACAGACTTTAATCCAGCATTCAGCAGAGTATACACACAGGTGAGCTGACTTCACTCGCCTGAGATCACCTCACATCAGTGATGAGGGATCATAATGAGTCTTTGTCAGGTTCTTCCAGGAAACAGATATAAGGAAGTTACAGTAGGTGAAGCATGGATAGATCCACAAGGTGAAATCTCTCACCTGTGTTTGACACTGAACAGAAAACTCTCAGACACCAGACCAGTCTGGTTTGGTGAGTTCAGGGACCTGAGACAGTGTTGAGGTAAATGTACGTGAGTATTTTCATTTCCTGTTACTGTGGAGTTCAGCCGCAGTTTTATTGATTATTCTGACAAAACTTAGTGACATATTTCTATTATTATTATACTGACTGGCATTTGCCCCACTGGTCAGTGGAGTTGCACATCACTGACTTGGTTTGTTAAAACAGCTTGTGTACAGCTGCAGTGTTGACAACCCAGCTCATTGTCTCTAGATTTATTAAATAAACTGGGTATTATCCTGGTTCAAAAGGCCACACCTCTTGTTACAGGCTGTTAACCAAGCCACTCTGGTTTGCCAGCTGCTTGGAACCAGTGTTATTTCCTCTAACTTTCTCTCAGAGTGATAATTTTATAGTAAGCAACAGCAGAAACGACAGCTCAGTCTTAAATTCATGTGTTTGGTGATTCTGTCAGACAGCGTTGCAGTTATAAAAATCAAAATGGCCAAGTCTTGTTAGAAATGAGAAAGTCTAAATTTGCACCACGACAATTTGAGTATTCATGTTTGATCAGTCTTTAATCAGTAATCTATCTGATTACCATAAAGTCTTGTCCAAAACCCAGAGATTCATGTTACTGTGGTAAAATGTTTAAGTTCCTGCAAGCATGTCCGACCTAAACTCTATAAAAAATCATCTGGCACACAGGTTCCAGGTGGTCAAGTGTTTAAGAGCACGTCACATGTTGGCAATGCCCAATGCAGTGATCGCCAGATCGATTTCTGACTGTGCCAAACTGTGCTGCGTGTCATTTTTTCAACACAAACTGTCATTGAACCAGAACATTTAGTGGTCAATTCATGGATCAGACACTTGTTGTGATTTTTGCTGTGAATCAGCTTGTTATAAGTACTGAAACATTGAACAGGTGGACACGTGCATTCAAAGGTTTAGAGAAGGTCAAATGACGTTAACCAGGTTGTCGTGCATTTTAGGTGCATTCTGAAATTTTATCTGAAAGGCGAATATCTCTACATTTTTTGTGTGTAGTGTATATTTAAAAACATCTGGCATCATTCATATTGAGTTTAACATGGTGTTTTACACATAAAAACCTGTCCGAAGCTGAGAAATAAGAATCAGGCCTTGGCTCCGCCCATCACCTGCTGGACAGGTGACAGAGCAGTGAGTGTCAAGGTAGCTGGAGTCTCAGTGAGACCCAGACTCAGGTGAGGAGGAGTGTGTTGAGACCAGAACCAGAGGCCACAGCTGGATCAGAGCAGCTACTGCAGTTAGCAACATCTCTGTTTGTTCATGTTTGTTAACTTGTGACTGACGGTGGCTGATGTGTTAGCGGCTGTGCTACTGTACTGACAAGGTTTTGGGTGTGTTCAGCCACGCCCCCCTCCCCACATGATGACAGATTGGTTCTGTAGGTTTGTGTGTAGGTCGAAACACTAAGTCATGGTGTTGACTTCATTTCATTCACCACGTAATGAAAAAATATCTTAATGGACGTTTAGACGGTCTTTAATAACAGGTGAAGCAGACGGTGGCTGCGGGCTACAGATCCATAATTATAAATTGATCATCACAAGATCTGTGCATTATTTTCCAATTAACTGACTCATTGATCAGTTCAGCTCTAGAGCTCTTTGTTTTAACCCATTCCCACAGTTACAGCTGTGCGTGTGTGTGTGTGTGTTGGGCAGGGCAGGGTTTACTGTTTCCTGTCTGCAGCTCTGTGACTTCCTGTCTTAAGACGCCCAGTTTCCATCTGAGCAACAAAACAAACCAAGACACCCTGGATGACCACTGCTGCTGCAGCTGTGCTCTGTGTTTGACCTCATTAGGCTTCATCGCCACCAAATTACTTCCCATCATCTTCATCATCATCAATTACTTGTCATCGCTATCTTCTTAATCATTATCACCATCATCCTTTCCATCTCAGCAACTGAACATTGCTCTGTGTTTTTTGTCTAATCTTAATCATCTCCATCACCTTCACCTTCATCACATCTCTGTTCTTTTCATCTTCCTGATCACCTTCAGCTTCATCAGTCACTGACAGAGTTTAGGAAACCATTCACCCCCTGCTCCTGATCTTCATCTTTAAAAACCTGAACTATATTATTATTATTATTTTTAAAAACATATCCCTCTTTTTATTGTTATTCTCCTCTTCTTCTCCTTCTTCTTCCTCCTCCTCCTTCTCATCATCATCATCATCATCATGTTGGATTTATAATGGTCATTGCTCCTCACAGTTTTAATGGTTACCTGCAGCCCTGCACTCATCTTGTAACTGGTCACTGGGGGTTTCATGGAGGAGGAGGAGGAGGAGGAGGAGGAGGAGGAGGAGGAGGAGGGGGGGTGGTGGTGAATGAGGGTGGAGGTTCAGGGGACTGTGGGGGAAGGGAACTGGTCCTTTCTCTGTGCTATATTGTGTTGAAGAGTTGTTTATGTTCAGAGGTCAGAGGTCACAGAGGGGAGGTGGTGATGTAAAGGTTGCCATGGCAATGGCCCACAGGTGCTGAGGTCAGGAGGAAGCTGATGGAGGAGAGTTGGTGACTGAAATAGGATTAAATCAGGTTCGGTATGGAAGCCATGTTTGTTTCATTTTGTTTCAGTGGATGTGTTGACGTTCATGTTCCCTCAGGATGAACTAGTGACCTCAGCAACAGGTCGACGTCTTAATCCTAATGCTGTTTAGGACTATACCTATACTATATCTCCTACCAACCACAATATATAGGTCTACTGATTAAACCAGAAGGACTACTTGTCCTGGTCTCATTAAAACATGGTCTGTGTTAGAGAGAGGTTGGTTTCAGATAAAGATTAAACCTGATCCAGCGCCACCACTGGTCCCATTGAAGTGAAGGGGCGGTTCTATCAGAGCATGGTGTCAACAAAGATGAATGTTCACCCACTCCCATGGTAACTAAAACAATACTTTCCTGCGTTCATGTTTAGATGTTTTCCTCAGTGTCAGCAGTAATCCAGTGACTGTTGCAGGTCTCCATGGTTACAGTACAAAAAGCTGCTCGTAGCTAATGCAGCATGACTTTGCTTGGTTCAGGTCTGCCAAACTCGAAACAATAAAGACTAAACTCTGAGAAGTTAGGAGCTTCATCCTAAGTGACCCTCCAGCTGACTATGGTTGTTTCTTCCTCTGAACTTTCAAAACCTCGCAACACATGACTGCAAATGAGGAATGAGACCTTGGGGCACGGCTTTACAATAAGACTCCCTTCATAAAGGATTTATAAATAGTTAATACAGTTGTAAACATTGTGGTAAATCATGAATTAACAGTTATAAACGCAATTTTCATGGTAGGATGTTGATGCAAGCTCTGGCAAATGAAGTTGATGCTTGTTACTCACTAATCTTACAAACAAGTTTCTATCATTTTTATCTTACCATTTAAATCTTTAACCATTAAAATATGCTGATGGAGGTTAATTGCTGATAACTTTACAATTGTTGATGGAAAAAAATAAAATCAACCAGATATGACGCCTAACAGTACAAATGCATGCAGGCTCAACAGGTCATTGCTGTCTTTTTTATCAGTAACATCTTCAATGATTTACAAATGTAAACAAACAAATCAATAAAGTTGTTATAAACCATTCATAAATGGTTCAAGAGGGATCTTATTATAAAGTGGTACTGAACTGGAAAGTCTTTTTTTCAGGTTTTTGTCAGCTGTACTCAGATCAACATTATTGCCACTGTCCTCAACTTTCATCTATAATTAACTGGTGAATGGACTGTTTCCTGTGCTGTAATGTGGTTGTGTGGTCACGTGGTTGTGCCCTGCCGCACTGACCCTGCTGATCTGGAAGGACTGTGGTTGTTAATGTTGAGCAGCATCTGCTGCAGCTTGATGTGAGAGGAGAGGGGGTTGGTCTGCATGCACTCAGTGATCAGTGAGTGTCCATGTCGTCTCTTACTGTTGATCTGACCTTTTAATGTACTCGCTCATTTCACATCCCATTTTGAATCTCTGTTAGTTCACCTCATGCAGCTACATCCAGTGGTTTCACACTGCTCAGCTTATCCACAGGTGGCTATAGCACAACAAGGTTTACAGCAGTGCGCCGAGAAAGGCACTGAAGAGGAAGACTGTTAGCTTGTAATGCTGGATTTAATCTGTCAGGAAATCTGTAACTGTTTATGACCTCAGCGACACACACAGTGGGTTTGTATGAAAAACACTGAAACTAAACACAAGTTTGTCTTGGTTTGCAAGACAACGTCACAGGGCACCTTTACTTTGACACATTTGTGCTGTGTCTAACAGTTTGTAACCTGTTTTTCAGATGTTCACGGCGCATTTTCTGGATGTTGAAGCACATTGCTACTGTATGAATAGAGGTGTTTGTAGCAGCAGATTGTGTAAAATGATACATTTTTCTCTAGTTTGATTCAGTAACTGTTTAACTGTTGTTTGCTTCCAGTCTTTATTACTAAGCTAGGCTAAGGATGCACAGAGATGAGACTGATCCTGTCCTGATGTTGCGGAGGAACAGATGATTTACTGAGTGTTTGACTGTTTGCTCAGCAGTGTTTGTGTCTGAGGTCCGTGTTTAGAGTACGGAGACTGAGAGGGGACAAAAGAGCAGATTTCACAGCCAGTACAGGGAGACAGACGGACAGACAGACAGAGAGACAGACAGACAGATGTTATATAAGCTGCAGTGAACTCCATTAGAGCTGAATGGAGATGATTCACACACATTATCTAATTACACACACACAAACACTCATACACACATGAGTGACATCACCCTCTACAGAGAGATATAACACACACTCCCATCTCCTAGCAACCCCACTAGCCCACCCCCCCCCCCCCCACACACACACACACACACACACACACACACTCACACTCCCTGTGTGCGTCATCAATTAAAGAGAACAGAGCCGGGCGAGAGACCCAGACAGGGATAGAAAGGGAAAGAGAGAGAGACAGCGGCACACAGACAGGTTTCAGTGAGGGTGTTAAGGAAGGAAACAGTTGGAAACCTTTAGTTTCCTGCAGGACATCAGGCAGCAGCAGGACACTGAGACTCTGCAGAGACACAGGACACACAGGAAGACGTTTCCACCCTCCTGACCAGGACTGACACTGAGACAGATCTACGGCTACTGCCCTGTCAGACCAGGACCTGGTTTTACAAAGAGCTGCTTAAGGCTCAAATGATTGCAAAAACCATCATATCCGAAAAGGATCATAACAGAAACAATAGAAGATTTTTATGTATAACAGATGTGATAGATCGATAACTGGGTCCTGCCAACTATGTGACGTTCTGAACCAAAACCAAAAGATTTTACTGTCCATTCATTTCAGTTATTTCTTCAAGTCTTTGAGATTTTTAGACTCATATTTTGACTCAGGCTTTTATGTTTTGACCCAGACTTTTATGTTTTGACTCAGACTCGTGTGAGTGCACACAGATATTTTGACAAATCTCTGACTCAGGTAATTTGACTTGTCTCTTGGCGTACGTGGTCTTAGATATTTATCAGGGTTTTTCCTGCGTTCAAAATTGCGTGGTGGCCGCCTCCAGCTTATTTTGTGCCGCCCCCAGCGATATCTGATGAAAACAAAGCCTTGAGTCCTGAAGGTAAATCTTTTTTGCGCAAACAGAATATATTAAGACATTTGTCAGGACTTTGAGGAGGTCTGTGACCATGACCAAACGTAGCTACATGTGGTGGCCCATATAATATCGAGTGAAGGAAGCAGATGAAAGGTCAAGAGGTCGCCAGAGTTATCAGGATCCATGATGAATCTGTTCTAATGAAGACCAGCCAATATCATCGACTCAGTCAGCAGAGCTGCACTACTCGCATGCTAACAGCTGCAGCAGCATTAGTAGTTAGTAGCACTGGTCTGCATTGCAGAGGTTTCCATGGCGACCAAGTGCGGCGTAGGAGGTGTTGAAGTGAAACGATGTGAGCAGTTTTAAGTTTATAAAACTTGTTTTTGCCGTGTTTGTGAGACCAGTGTTTCTCTCTGCTGGGTGGAGTGCCGCACTGTTTATATTTCTGCCACACAATGACTGTGGGGGGAGGGGCAGGAGGGGGGCACAGTGGTAGAGAGACACAGAGAATGAAGTACGGAGAGAGAGGAGCTGAGTGTAAACACAGGAAGTGGAGATTTATTTGATCACAGTTAAATATCTCCTCATGCTGAGCTCTCCTCTGCTCTCACTTCATGTTACAGCTGTGCCCTGGTCTACCTTAAACTACAATCTGTTGTTTCTGTGTCTGTAGCAACTTTGCATTGCAAAAACAAGTGTGATAGGGAGAGTAGATAGACAGACATGTAAATGACAACAAACACAACACAAGAATATGTGTATGGTGTATGTCTATGATATATGATTCAGACACGCTGTCTTCGGTGTGTGTGTGTGTGTGTGTGTGCGTGCATGCGTGTTTCAGTTTTTGTTTTTGTGCTTGTGTGTGTTTTTTAAGGTTTATCTGTGATGTAGTCATATGTATCTATCTTGTAATGTAGCTATATGATATGCTGACAGCACTCTATATATTATTCATATCATTTAATAATTAAAAACATGTATTATTATCATTATATAATATACAGTGTTATATTGTGTAACAATTATAATTGAACAAACTGAAGTTATACAGTGCTGGGTGTGGAGGTCAGGTCAGTCTGCTGTGGAGATGAGCTACTCCTGGTCGTAAAGGGGGGAAAACATGAACATTTTTTGAAAATAAATTACACATCCACAGTTCATCCTGATAAAAGGTATTGTGCTGTAAAATAACATTTCTCTCACTTAAAAAATCTGATTTTATTCTCTCAGCATCACATTTAAACATCACAACAGAGTACATAGATAAATGATATACAATATATTCTAGATTTAAAGTGAAAGAGTACTTAGATACAGTTGTCTTATTTTTACAGAGTCCATGGTTTCCTGTGCTAATCAAAGGACTCTATGCCCAGAAAGGGGCTGATTTCTCTTACAGTGTGTTTGTTTGTACTGTGAGCTGATATCAGACGTCTGCTGCAAAGGAAAGCTTTCATATCCCCGGGGAGCACTCTCGCTGACAGTCAGCTCAGCAGTCAATGTATAATCAATATACATGACTACAACAAACAACAAACACGATATTGAGTTAATGCCACAGCTTCATGCATTATCTTTACATCTCATCCAAGCATCCAGATAGAGCGACCGCTGTCGCGCATCACACATTTACTTGAAACCAACCAGTCAACTCCAGTCAACCTGCTGGAGGCGCTAGAGTCAAAATCAACAGGATCAATGTTAAAAAGACCAACAAAATGTTTTTATCTATCTATAATCTTTCTATCAAAACATCATGATGTGAATAGGACTTTTGAAGGGCGCAGTTGGTGCGGAGAGAATCTGCCTGACTCACTTTTAGCTTTTATTAAAACTAACTTGATTTATAACATATGGACAGTAAATGCCTCTTTCACCACATAAACAACAAACAAACAAGGCTGTAATGCTGAAATAAGACAACACGAAAAGGAAGCAGTAGGAAGAGTTAATTCAATAAAACATAATGCAACAGGAGAAGGGATAAGAAAGCTCAACACATGTTGACAGAAAATGATGTTTGCTGGTGTGAGCAGCAAATATCAGCAGAGCAGCACAAATGAGGAAACAACAGGACAAACTGTTGTTTCCTCATTTGTGCTGCTCTGTTGTCGTGACACTTAAATCATTTCTTCGTGTTGGGGATTGTATAACACAGTGAAAGGAGATAAAATAGGAACTTCTTTCAGCAGCCTGACTGACTCCACCTGTTTTTATGGAGGTTAATGAAAAGCTCTGTTTCTGTTTCCAGTCAGATTAGATTCATCCACTGTTTCTATCTATCAGTGTTAGTGTGGACATCACTGCCTGTCTTATGTCTCCGCAGATGTCCAGCTATAAGCGAGCTACACTGGAGGAGGATGAGGTGTCTGATGCTCCAGCTGAGGCGGCCTCGTCTCCTGACGGAATGGAGGTCAGTGAATACAACACAAACACACACATGCACAAAGAAGAAGCTCGGGGAAGTCTGCTAAGTCTCCCGTGGCTAACTGGTCCCAGGTGAAGTCCTGAATTCAGACTGATCTTAATCTTGGCTCAGAGCCACAGGGCTGGAGACAGACCTGGGGGGGCTTTGACTGGAAACACAACAAGGGGCCACCTCCGTGTGGGTCCACCACCCACAGAGAGAGGAGCAGGGGGGCTCTGTGGAGGAGCAGGAGGATTTTCACACAGACTTGATCTGTAATAAACCTCTTCATGCAGAACCAGCTCTGGAGCAGAGTCCTGGACCCTGACTGAAATCACCCAGGGTCCAGGACAAAAGGATCCTGGTCTGGAAGTCTAAGCAGAACCAAAACCAGTTGCATACAGCCAGGGGCAGGGATTGAACTGTCTGGTCCTGGTCCTCTGATGGTTAGGGATGAAAATCACAAAAATCCCAAGACCACATATAAGACCACCTGTGATCTGGCCCTCGCTGTGATGATGTGTCCCATCGGGCGGTGGACACGAGGGGCCGTTCTTGTTCAGTTGTTTGTGTTCAGACTCTGGGTCTGTGGTTTTCTCTCTCAGGTGGGCTTCAGGAAGGGAGGGGTGGACATCCTGGGCAGGAGGACTCAGCTGGAGGTTCTGCTGTCAGCCCTGCTCCTGGCCGCCCTGCTGGCCCTGCTGGCCTGTCTGCTGGTCCTGGGATTGAAGTTCAGCTCAGGTACCTGTGCCTCCTCCTCTCCTTCCCTACTTCCTTCTTTCCTTTCTTTAGTTTAGTCCATTTTTCTCAATTTCCCTTTTTTCCCATACCCTCACCCATCCTTCTCTGCCTCTGCCTTCTTTTAGCCCTGCACACCCTTCACCACCTCCACCTTTCCTTCCCTCCCATCCCTTCCCTTTCCATTCCCCCCTCTCCTATTGACATCTCTCCCTTTCTACCTCCCCCTTTCCTTCCTTTCACCCTTCTCTTCTCATCTTCTGTGCCTCATCCTTGCAATTCAATTCAATTCAAATAATTTAATCTCAGTAGACATTATCTCAAGGCACTTTACAGGATGAGGCCCTTCACCCCATCTCCCATTTCCTTTCCTTGTCAGTCTCTTTTTTCCTATCTTTCCTTTTCTGCATTTCCTCCCTAGCTTCCTCTCTCCTTTCCTTTCTTACCCCTGCGTGTCCTTCATTAGCTTCATCATTATTTCTTCCCTGTCTCCCTTCGTTTCCTTTCCTTTCCCTTCCTACCCTTCTCTACCTCATCCTTTCCTTCTCTGCCCATCCCTTCCTTCCCCTTGTCCCTATTCCTTTCATTTAATTTCCCTTCCTTTCTTACCCTCGCCCATCTGACTCTACCTCCTCCTTTCCTTCCCTATTGCCCTCAGTCCTCCTCTCTTTTCCTCTCTTTTCCTCTCTTCTCTTTCCTTTCTTATCCCTTTTCTATTGTCTGCCTCTTGCATTATGAGGTTTCTGTCATTCGTTTTCACCTTCACTTATTTATTCCTCTCCCACGATGCTGTGCAGACAGTGGGCGTGGCCTGTGTCTGTCAGAGGCATGTGTCACAGTGGCTAGCCAGATGGTGGAGGCGATGGACCGCAGTGTCGATCCCTGCCATGATTTCTACCAGTTTGCCTGTGGAGGCTGGATGAGGAAGAACCCGCTGCCTGATGGGCACTCGCGCTGGTCCACCTTCAACAGCATCTGGGAGCAGAACCAGGCGTTGCTCAAACACCTGCTGGGTGAGGCACACAGGCTAACAAATACCTTCATCACTCAGCTGCTTTTACTGTTGGAGTAGTACAGTATATACTACATTATAAATGTTGACCAGTTTTAATTTGATTTAAATTACTTTTTGTTCCTGAAATCCTCCCTGACTCCACCCAACTGTTGGGATCAGGATTATCCAGATTTTTTGGATCAAAGTTATCCCGATCATGCAAAAAAAATTTGAACAACACAAACTGAAGGTTTGATCCAGATGAAAACCAAGATTGGATCATGCGATCTAATCCTTTCTCAGAATCCATTTTTAGTTTTGAACAACCCATTTTCAAGATTTGATCCAACCCATTATCCAAAGTATGATCAGATTACTTTTCAACAACTGGACCCTGGGATAAAAGTAAAATGAATCAAAAATCTGGATCATTTTGATCCAGATTAACAACTGGGCCCAGGGTCTTCCTGGATTGGTTTCATCTTCCAAACTTGAATTCAAACCTCCTGCTCCTCAGTAACATTAAACCCTGACTGTGAGTTGTTACCTCTTTAGAGAACGGGACCTTTAATGGCAGCAGTGAGGCAGAGAGGAAGACCCAGTCCTATTACCTGTCCTGTCTCAACACACAGAGGATCGAAGACCTGGGAGCTCAGCCTCTCATAGACCTCATCACCAAGGTAACTAGCCATACACTCGAGATTGTGGTCACTGCATCTCTCAAACACACATTGTTAAAATCTCTCCAGCAAATAATCTGTTGCCCTGTCCTTACTGGTTTGATGAAAGTTTCTGATCTCCTTTTAGATTTTAATGACACCATGATTGTTGTGAAACTTTATGTTTACAAGGAAATCAGTGAATAGAGCATCAAAAAAGCAGACGGTCATGGTCCCAACAGAAAGAACAATTAATATTCTGACCACACGTTTGTAGATGATAGAGAAGATGACGATGCTGAAGACACAACAGAAAGGGGACTTTGGTAGTCCCAAGGGGAAGTGACAGTGATACAGCAGATACCACATAAATCACATGTAGGATTTAAGGGCCAAAGTGTAAACAGTAGGGGTGTAACGGTACACAAAAGTCACGGTTCGGTACGTACCTCGGTTCAGGGGTCACGGTTCGGTACGGTTTCGGTACAACAGACACTAATTGAATGTAAAACTAAAATCTGTCTTGTGTTATAAAAGTTAAAAGAAAAAAGAATACAAAATAAAACAAGTGCATTAGGAGTGTTATAATGCCATTCATTAATTCTAGAGGAAAAAAAACGTGCACTTGACAACTGGCAACTATTATTCGAATTATTAAATTGTTATTATAAAAAAAATATTATTAAAAAAACAAAACAATAAACTGACATCAATGTTGGTTTACACAGTTAAATTAGACTAGCAGTTACTTTGGTGATGTTTCTGGTCCTGCCTGTGTTCATAAAACATATTAGGCAGCTACACGCACATCCCCCAAAAAACTGAAGACTCGGTGCTGGACCACCAAGAAAGACACAGGTAAGGAAAAAAGGAGACCGCACACTAGTTAAAAGCTCCCGTGACAGTTTAATGTCACTCACACGTTTCGGGCGTCAGCCCTTCATCAGACAAAATGTGTCTGATTATATATAGTGTGCGGTCTCCTTTTCTCCTCACCTGTCTGTGTTCATGTCAAGAGGCTTAAAAGCAGCGGGATAAGTTGTTGCACACAACTAGTCTTTTTACTTGCACCAGTGATTGACATATCAGGGTGAACATGCGCTACGTGTTTGATGCGTTTCTAGCGACGCACCGCGCATCCGTGAAACATCGCCGACGGACTTTGTCCGGTGGACCAGTCGCGAGCATGGATGTATTATGGTCGCGAGCCGCCGCCGCCGCTGTTTGTTTCATGAGAAGCCACAGTGACATGAATGAAGCAGACAGCTCTCCTCCTCTAACTTCACTCTCTCATCACTTCTCTTCTTCGTCTGCTATGACGGCTGCAGGCAGCTTCGAGGCTCATTACCGCCACCTGGATTCGAGTGAGGACTTGACTTTTTTTTTTTTTTTTTTTATATTCATTCAGACGTATTCGTCGTGTGACTGTGTGCACCGAACCGTGACCCCCGTACCGTGACGGCACGGGACGAATACATATACCGTTACACCCCTAGTAAACAGTAATCATATAATACAGAATCTTCGTTTGATGATTTTCCCTGTCAGAGTCATTTACCTCACCTTACCCCCCCCCCCCCCCCCCCCCCACACCAGTAATATCTTTTTAACACATTTATTTCATATAATTCTTTTTTTTTTTACACTGAGACACAAACCTTCTCATCCATGAAAGATTCTGATTTGTGGACCTGAGATTAATCTATTTATCACTCTGTATCGCTCATCTGGTTTGATAGAGAGATCCCGTTATTATAATCAAAATTGTGGTTTAGGAAATTTACAGTGTCAATATTGGTAAAGAAATCATAGTGGGAAAGTGTGATCAAGGACATCAGCAAACAACTAGAGTTTCATGCGCCATTGTCTTCAAAGATATACATTTCTCCACCAGAAAGTGGTCTCAGGTGCTGGTCTCAAGTTAGAGGTCATAGCTGCGGCCCCACAGATCAGATTTTCTGTGAATCTCTGTAGATCGGTGGCTGGAACATGACGGGTCCATGGGACAAGGATAACTTCATGGATGTCCTGAAGGCGGTCTCCGGCCCATACAGAGCTCAGCCCTTCTTCAGTGTGGGAGTCAGTGCTGATCCCAAAAACTCCAACAGCAACGTCATTCAGGTAAGCCAGATCCAAAACCAGAGAATGGACTCAAGGATGAACTGAGTTTGGTTGTCAAAGATCAAGATGGTTTTTGTCCACAAATTTCAAGTCACAAATTGCAGTAATTATGACACAAGTAAAACACAAATATAACAGGATAAAATGTTCAAATGTTGACAGTTTAAATCAGAAAGGTCAAAGTTCAGTATAACATCCTGATCCTTATTACAATCACCATTAAAATGTTTATTGCAGCTTTAGTATGCATGTTTGGCGTCACGGCTCCGACCGCATCACTCCCTTAGAATAGGATTTCATTAAATGGAGTGCTGAGGGAATATGCAGGTGGATGCTGGGGTGATGGTGGGGCAGAAATAATGCAGTAGGCTGTTTGCAATTTTGACATTGACATTTGTCATTGACAGACAAAGGGGATGATGGGTAAATTTCCCAGCTTAAATAGAGCGCCAAATTGGGAGGGTGTGTATGATTGAAAGAGGCATGCCATGTGAGTGAAGCAGCTCATGGCGTGGTGAATGTGCAGGTCACAACTTCTCCCCAAGAGTGTTTTGGAGTTGTTGGATTGTGTATTTGATGAGTTTTGAGGGACAGGGGACCTGTACCATTCACCTCCATTGTGTTAGCTGAGCAGCTTGCGTCTCTGCCCTGTGGATCTCAAAACAACATGCACCGATAATTAAAGGTAATGAACTGACTCTTATGACTATAGGAATTATGGAAATAGGCGAACTTGCCAAAATGTTGAACTATCCCTTTAAGAAGGTGATCAGTAGGTGGAAGGTGATGCAGGCTGTTCTCCTGAGGCATAGCTCAGCTGACACGTTGGGGCAGTGGATGTTAGTGTTTAGACGCAGCTGTAGCGTCTCTGCAATTAGTTGATGATGATCTGTGGTTGTGTGTCATTCACCTGTTGACCTTTCATGCAGGTGGACCAATCAGGGCTCTTCCTACCATCCAGGGACTATTACCTCAACAAGACAACCAATGAGAAGGTGAGAATTATTACGGTCTATCCAGGATCTGACAACAGAGAGATGATATCAGAAAACAGCTGGCAGTACAAATCTGTGGAAGTGGTTTTACTAATGTTGCCTAATCGTGCGCTGCTGGTCCCAGGTGCTGGCAGCATACCTGGACTACATGGTGGAGCTGGGGATGCTGCTCGGAGGGGAGAGGAGCTCCGCTCAGCTCCAGATGCAGCAGATTCTGGACTTTGAGACTGCGCTCGCTAACATCACAGTCCCACAGGACCAGCACCGTGACGAGGAGAAGATCTATCACAAGGTCACCATCGCTGAATTACAGGTGAGGACGCTAACACCTGAGAGGGCTGGAATGACCAGGATCTGAAGACCAGATTGATTTGACAGAATATGATTTGAAGCTGCCCTCTTCACACCCACTCAGTGTGCTGGAGGGGCTTTAAAGAGACACACAGTTTATGGTTTATGTTTATGTGGTTGAGAATCAGATGAGGAGTCGACTTACAGTGGGTGAGGCTGTTTTAATAAACATAAATTTGTCAGGGTCATACCTCATACCTCTCACCCAATTCAGTTTCTATTTGATGTGAGATCAGCAGACTGTGTGACTGTAGTCTGCAGCGGTACAGCAGACAGATGCAGTGTTCAACAGCTGTTCAAATGTTGCAAGCAGCAATGAGAGAGCAGCGGTGCTCTCGCACTACTGTAGCCGTCTCTGTTGTTGCAGCTCTCTGTCCTTCTGGGCTGCAGATGCTTCTGGGGTCGCCATGGCAACTGTTGCCATGAGTTGTTGCTATGTGCCTGCATCTCTGAGCGAGAGAGGAGGGAGAGAGAGGGGTTAGATAACAGTTATTATATAAACATGGCTGAGCATGAAGGAGACATCAGACACAAAACCTGTCAGTGCAGGTGAATTGTGACCTTCACATAGAAGAAGAAGAAGAAGAGTGTGTGTCAGCCATGGGACGGGATTATTTTCATTTAATCATCATTAAAAGCTGCGTGAGACTCGTCATCTAGACAATCGACCCCTCATCTATTTGTCTATGCGTGCCACACCTCCAGCAGAGACAGACCTGTTGATGTCATATTAACGTCACAGCAGCAGCAGCAACATTATATTAAAATGACACCTTTCACTCTCTGAATCTGAATGAATCAGGGTGTGTGTGGGAAGAATGAAATGCTATTTGTAGGTAAAAGTGCTGTGTGAATGGTTGAATGTAATATGAAGCACTTTGAGTGGTTGATTAGACTAGAAAAGCATTTCAAAGAAGAAAGAAACATTCAGGCTTGTATCATCAAAACATCAAGAACAGCAGTGCCCCAGTGTCTCACCTTGTAGAGCATGTACCTTAAGGGCTTAGTCCCAGATGCAGCAGCAATAGGTTCAGACCTGACCTGTGGCTCTTTGCCTCATGTCATCCATCTCTCTGGTCTGTCAATGAGGCTTAAAAGATCAGTGCAAAGATAAGAACAAGACCCTGTGAAAACAACAGAAATGAGCTCCGACAGAATCAGACAGTGGGGTACGATGGTGTGCAGATGTCAGTTTTAATCAGCTGATTGACGGACGTCTGAGGCTTGTGAGTCTCCAGCGCCCCAACCCATGTTTTTGATGGAATTTTTTTTCCTTCTTTCTTTTGTCACTCATCTGCCACAGCCCTAACATATTACAAACAACTACCAGTCTCATATGTTATTGATTTATTGGTCTTCTTTGTTACAGCTTTTGTTTGTCTTAATATGTGTTTGTCTTCTGTGTTTTATTCTCAATTAATTCTCAGGTTCTGTATGTGAGCACATTTTTGAAGATTTTGATGACTGATGCTGAAACACACTGCAATGACAAATAAAGACCACACTGATCCCTATAGGGACATTCTCAGTCTACCCAGCTGCAATAAATTAAATTAAATACATTCTGAAACGGACAATTCTGTATGATGAGTACTTTTACTTTATTAAGGAACATTTTGATGCTGACACTTCTGAACTCGTACTTATCCTACTTAAGTTTTAGTACTCGATTGATCCTTCATATTTGAGACAGACTGAGAGACAGACTGGTTCATTGGGTCCACCTCAAGACACTAGTTATTCTTACAGGTTAAACTTTGCTGAATCATAAGAGAAAAGAAACATCTGTGTTAATATCAAACCTGCATAAGGCTATGGACATGAAACTTAATTAGATAAGTCAACTACAACTCCTAAGATGCATTTTACCAATTAACATTGAATCTGATCCCAACCACTGCACAGTTGGGTTGTTGTGCAGGTCTTATATCACAAAAGGCTTGTCACAAGTTTCACATAAACCCCTCAAGGTCAGCTGGGTGAAGTTCTGGTTTCAGGTTTTAGCTTCTGCAGAACTGATCCTCTCTTTCTCTATAGACCCTGAGGTTAATGAGTATTGTACTGAGTATTTAGAGACTTTTTTTAAATTCTGTAACCCTGTGTAAAACCTGCTGTCTTTGATCTTCAGTGTGCTGTTGTTTCCTGTTTCAGCTCCTGGCTCCATCTGTGGAATGGTTGGACTACATGACGTCCTCTCTGTCTCCTCTTGAGCTGAACGACACCGAACCTGTTGTCCTGGAAGCCAGGGAATACCTGCAGCAGGTGTCCGACCTCATCAACAAGACTGACCGCAGGTCAGACACAAGCACTGTCTGTCCAGTTCAGTATCTTGTACAAAGTCTCAGTAGACTTAATAGAGGCCAGCATCACAACCAGGTCCCACCCAAACCTGAATGTGACTGATTTAGAAGATGAAAATCAATAGAAATCATCAAGGATCAATTCAAGTCTAGCACTGTTGCCATACAGGTCTGCATGGAGCCCTTTGTAAGGGGACTGGACTGACACCCACCTACTGGACATAGCTACACTAGACAAGGAGCGTGCTGCGTGAATATTGGTACTTGATGTACTATTGTGTTTAATAGACACAACAGTACATCCCAAACAGCCCAGGATGCTATGTCTCATCAATCTTCGAAGGGGCTGTGGTGAAATGTAGTTCAGATTGTCATATCCCTGAAAATGATTCATAGCAACTTTAGTTTGTGGCAAATTACCCTCTAAACTAATCTCCACGTCTCCATCAGCCTCTGCTCTGTTGTTACTGCCAACTAGTAAATGTCAACATGCTAACGAGCTATGCTAAGATGGTAGACATGTTGATCATTCTCTGTCTGTCTCTTCAGTCTGTTGAATAACTACATGATGTGGACACTGGTCCAGAAGAGTGTGGCCAGTTTGGATCAACGCTTTGAAAATGCACAGGACAAGCTGCTGGAAAGTCTCTATGGAACCAAGAAGGTACTGATACTGATACTACAGCTAGTCCTGCTGCTGCTAGTCCTAGTGGATTATTACTGTTCTGTCTGACATTGGTTTGTCATCGGTAACCAATTCACTCGACCTGCTTTGACCGTCTCTTCCTGTTTGTACCAGTTTGTAACTAGGTCAGACTGGTTTAATCTGGTTGTAACTAGTTCAGACTGGTTCTACCTGGTTGTAACTTGGGCATCTTGTTTCTTCTATCCAGTTGTACCTGGTTGTAACTGCTTATTGTTTATTGTAGTCCTGCACCCCGCGCTGGCAGACCTGCATTGGGAACACAGATGACACGTTGGGCTTCGCTCTTGGAGCACTCTTTGTCAAGGCGACATTCGACAAACACAGCAAAGAGATTGTGAGTCACACAACTTCTACCTAATAATAGTAATCTGGTTTCTACAGCATGAACAGATAGTCCTGGATCTTGTACTTAGGTCTGCCTTGGTTACTTTTAGTTAACCCTACTCTCTCTCTCTCTCTCTCTCTCTCTCTCTCTCTCTCTCTCTCTCTCTCTCTCTCTCTCTCTCTCTCTCTCTCTCTCTCTCTCTCTATCTATCTATCTATCTATCTATCTATCTATCTATCTATCTATCTATCTATCTTAGGCTGAAGAGATGATCAACGGGATCCGCTCAGCGTTTAAAGGAGCTCTAGACCGACTCAGCTGGATGGATGATGACACCAGACAAGCTGCAAAAGACAAGGTACACAAGCGAACAAGAAGATAGTTGGAGTTAAAGGTAATGATGATTGGTCTAATTGGTCTGTTCTGTATGTCCCTTGTTAGGCAGATGCAATCTATGATATGATTGGATTCCCAGAATTCATCTTGGACCCTAAGGAGCTGGATGACGTTTACGACGGGGTGAGTGACAGGTGTCAATATTCGACTGCGTGACACAGTAGCCACCACACATGAGTAGAAGCCAATAGGTGATGATTTAGCAGGATTTCTTTTGTATAAGTCTCTATTTTGTTTATTTTTAAAGAAAATCCTACAGACTCTATCTTCAAGGAGAGTAATGTTTATATGTGGGTTGTCTTCAATAAGGTCATGCTCTGCTGCCCCCTGCTGTTAAATATTGCCGTACACCTGTTTCATAACTGCTCTCTTGTGTTTCAAGTATGACGTGTCGGAAGAAAGCTTCTTCCAGAACGTGTTGAACTTCTACAACTTCTCAGCTCGAGTGATGGCTGACCAGCTGAGGAAGACTCCCAACAAAGACCAGTAATTCTGAAACTATTAATAACAGTGACACACACCAACACAATAAAGACCAGCAATACTGACGAAACACCAGTAATAATCAAAGTCAAATACACACATCGAATCAGGGGTCATATATTCACAAAACACCTCGAGGCTAAAAACTGTCCCCAGCTGACAGAGTAAGAAGAAACTCTGAAAATAAATTTAACGTCTTTCTCCAGAGTGTAAATAAGGAGTTTCTGATGTAAAACCACGTCTTCAGTCTGAGATCCAGACAATCAGTGTCAGTGAAACCTGCTCACAGTCAGTCAGCTGCTGCAGCAACATCTCAGAGGGCTGAAAACACAGAACCTTAATCCAGCATTCAGAGCATGTTTTGATATTAGCAGAGTAAATAGTGGTCAGTTCAATTCATAAACACGCTGAAACAATCCCTTAACACTGAAGGTGGTCGTTTGTAAATAAATGCTTTTCAAACTCTGCTTTGAATAAGTGTAATGGAAGAATCTAATCTAAAACCATCTAAAGGATGTCCAGATCCTCTAGATCTGGACATCCCTTCTAACTCAGTCACAGAGAGACTGAGGATTCAATAACCAGCAGATCAGAGCTGCTGGAGTGACTTAATCGTCTGATACCTGATATATATTTTGTCTGAAAGAGTCTCTCAGCTCCTCTGTGTAAAGCAGAGAAGAGGAAACTCATTCAGTCATACTTGGTGATTCCTTGTGAATATAACCCCTGGCCTGTTTTAAACTGGTAGGACCACAGATTAACTCCTCCTATCCTTGTTTCTTCCCCACATCCTCTCCTTGTTACTTCTTCTTGTCCAGGTGGAGCATGACTCCTCCTTCAGTTAATGCCTACTACATGCCCACTAAGAACGGCATCGTCTTCCCTGCTGGGATCCTACAAGCTCCTTTCTACGCCCACGACAACCCCAAGTCTGTTTACCTCTAAATTTACCTATCTATGTGTACACCTGTTTGTGTGTCTGTCTGTGAGCAAATTGTGATTTATTAAAAAAATATATATAAAAAATTGATAGATTGTGATTAAAGTACCTGATCTCCCTCCTGCTCGCCAGATGATAAACCCCTTGGTTTTAATGAGTAGAGCCTATAGGGGACACTAGCAGGACATTTGGGGACATTTCTTTAACTCATGCACGTTTGTTTTCAGGGCGCTGAACTTTGGTGGGATTGGGGTAGTGATGGGTCATGAGCTCACTCACGCCTTTGATGATCAGGGTGAGTCTGAATTATTAGTTATGTCCACCTCCTGTCACAAGTTAAGTCCTTGCTTAACGTCAGGATGTGCCTTGATCCCATTCTGTTTTATAGGCAAAATCAAACTAACCTCAACTGTACCAAGCCTTTTTGGTTGGATATATTTTAATTAGAAAATTGTTTCATTCAGCATAATGTGATGTGTATTTTGCTGGCTGACTTAGCACAGTCTCTATTAACTTTCTAGATGGTGGTACATGTTTATTAAGGTTTTATTGTTTGGGTGCAAAGTGATTGCTAAGTTGATTATCTGGCAGTAATCCAAACACAGCAACCTCTCTATCAAGTATCTGAATGCACGGTACGTTGTGTATTGTACACAACATTTATGAGAGGAAGTAAAAAATTACTTTAGAGAAGCTATAATGTACTGTCATGTCAGATAGATACCATGTTAAATATTATCCCCCTCTCAGGTCGCAAGTACGATAAAGAAGGAAACTTGAGGCCGTGGTGGCAGAACTCATCTGTGGAGGCATTTCGTCAAAGAACAGAATGTATGATGGATCAATACAGCCGCTACACCATCAATGGAGAACACATCAATGGAAAACAGACACTTGGAGAAAACATTGCTGACAACGGAGGACTGAAGGCTGCATACAACGTTAGTACTAACATGTTGCATAAAGATGAACTGTTCTGAACCGATGTAACAGAGCGTCGCATCATGTTCTGTCAGAACATGATACTGATGTTTGTCTTCTTCAGGCCTATCAATCATGGGTCAAGAGAAATGGAGATGAAAAGAGACTTCCTGCTGTCAACCTGACCAATGACCAGCTCTTCTTCGTGGGATTTGCCCAGGTAAACAATATCTGTATTGTAACCCTCACTTCTAAATAATGTTCATCATCCCACAAGGATCTGTACCTGGACCACTTGTTTCCATGAGCATTGTTCAATTGCTCTGATGTAGACTCAAGTTATACGCAGATGACAAATTTGTGTGTCTTTTGCCATCAAACTGCCATCAAAGCACAATGAATAATATTACAGAAGATAGGTCGGGGGGCAAATGCAGAATTTGTCTTTGTTATGATACAAGCTGGCCCGGCGCCTGCTGCGTTCGATTGCGGAACTCGGAAAGATCCGACCTCTTATAACCGTCTTACCGTCTTATAATGTTACAGAAAACCTGCATGTTTTTTCTCCTCATGTCCTACACTAGAGAACTTGTTCTTCTTATCACCAAACGAGGCTGCTCTCTCTCTGACAGCTGATTTTTAAATACCATAAAGCATAACATGTATGGAGGAGAGACTATCTGATATACTCCGCCACTGGCTCCATCTAGTGGCCGAATTAAGAATTTGGATTTGCAATAATGCTCCTTTAACAAATAAACAAATCCTCGAGAATATCAGGTGAAAGTGAGGATGTGGGGAGGCGAGTCTTTGAAACATCTCATCACTCTTGTGTATTTTCCAGGTGTGGTGTTCAGTTCAAACACCAGAGAGTGCTCATGAGGGCCTGGTGACTGACCCCCACAGCCCACCCAGATACAGGGTCATCGGCACGCTCGCTAACTCTCCGGACTTCAGCCGCCACTTCAGTTGTCCTGCGGGGACACCCATGAACACTGGGAAGCGCTGTGAGGTCTGGTAGACAAGGCTGAAGAGGACCACACCTGAGGACGAGAGAGGGGAGGGGAGCTAATTAGGGCAATCTGTTAATGAGCAGGTCTGTTCATGAGGAAACCCGTCTGCATTTAGTTCATTAACAGGTGGGTTTCTGCATTGACAGGCTTGTTGGTGTCTTAATTAGAAGAGAGAGTGTTAATGATCAGCAGGTAATGAGAAGGTGATCAGGTGTTGGTTGCGGGTGTACCAGGTGTGACAGTGAATATAAACCTGTTGATGGAGAGGTCAGACCGACTTCCTTTCTGGACACTGAAGGGACTCAGTGGACTTCACAGACACGTGAAGGACTAATGATGATGAAGATGATGACGACGATGACGATGACAAAGCTACATGGGATGATGTGCTGATTTCTGCTTTATCATCGTTATTGATTATTATTATTATTATTATTATTATTATTATTAATGGGCTTTGGTTTGTGTGTGCATGTGTGTATGTCTGTCTGTGTGTGTGTGTGTGTGTGTGTGTGTGTGTGTGTGTGTGTGTGTCTGTCTGCCTGTGTGTTTCTGTGTGTGTGTGTGTGTGTGTGTGTGTGTGTGTCCATGTGTGTGTTGTCCTTTGTATGACAGACCCCTATAAAACTGTCTCTCTCTGATGACATCACTGTGATAACCTCATACAGAGTTGAACTGTTACATCATTATTCATGGTCGTGTGCATACTCAGATCATCAGAGGAAGCTGTCGTTTGATTTGTCACCAGACAAGCTGTTCTTGCAAAATTTATTTCACTCTGTAATTGTCACACAACAGTTGATCCAGGACTGAGTAGATCTGATCCAGGACCCTGACCACATGTCACAGTCCGAGATGTGGAAGCGATATATTTTAACTTGTAATATGTAACAAAATACGTTGAAAAACATAATTTAGATGGAGACAGGTCTGTTCCAAGAGAGTCCACAGAGAGCCAAAGTCAAACCTGAACCAAATTCAGAAAATCCTCATTTGTAACATTGCTAACTAACTTTCTCAACAGTAGACCATGTGCCTTGATTCATGTGTTCAGATCACACCAATAGATATTATTCTTTATTCACTATTTATGTTTTAGGTGCCTTTAACAAACACCATTTACTATTTCCCAAGCCCTAGACACACAGGGATAAACTCTGAGGAGTGTCAGACGTCAGAGATTACAACTGTGTGTCAGTGACTTTAACAGAGCTGCTGTGTATAGGATTGTGATGAGAGCTGTAGTTTCCAGTGTTTGACTATAAACCACTTAGTTTTGTTCTGCTGTGGTGCAGCTGATTGGTTTTTGTCTGTGTAAAGAAGCCGTCCAGGAACATGCTTCATTTCTGATGATAGAAATGTTGAATGGCAGATTGTGTAGGTTCCTGATGTGTGGCCAGGACCTCGGCTCTTTGCAGACACTCAGTCCTTCTCAGTCTGTGTGTTGACTTCAGTAAGGAGACCTGTCTCTGTCTGAATAAAATCCTCTCGTAAGTCACTAAACATCTTAAAAAACATCAAAATCAGTTTTGGTTTTATTTATGTTTGGGTTCTGAAATATTTTGGGTTCAGAAATTAATAATTTTAATTGGTGAATGGAAGATGAATTCAAGTTTTATTGTTTTTCTTTGAGATTAAAGGGTTAATGAGTGGCAACTCCCTTTAAATGTACAAAAAACAGGTAATTTGTACCTAAATTAATTGATGAGCAGTTTTCAACAGTTCAATTATGACTAAACTGATGGTGTGTGCTTACAGAGGGGGTGCTATAGATAACTGTACTTTAAATGTTTTACCTTCATCAGAAATTTTGATTCTTTTCTTTAAATCAATTTCAATGTGAGCTATTAATTTAGCCCTTGAAAATTCAAAACAATCAAAGTAGGTTAATTAATGTCACAATCAGTTATTTTTCCCAGAAATTCCCATCAAACCTGAGATCTGTGTTAAACAGGTCGCAGTGGGTGAAAGGGTTAAAATACTTTGATGAATGAATGAAACATAATAGGCCTATTGTTTAGTCAGGCGTCTTATACTCAAATCACTCTACATGTTAACTCACTGTAACCACTAACCCCCTTGCCAGTGTTGTCATGGTAACCAACTGTTACTGTCACCGACATTAGTGAGGAGCGAGAAAAGGCCTTAAAAGTTATTTTACGATAAAAAACATTTTGGAAAGATACTCTAAAAATTTAAGGTTCCGCCTTTAAAAAAAAGTGGAGTTATCAGCTGCTTGTTGGCTCTGAGGTGACCTGATGTTTGATGAGTTCCTGTTTTAAGTCAAATGAAGTCAGGTTTATTTTTACAGTTTAACCTCATATTAGTGTTAGAGGTGAACTCCATCTTCCATTGGAGCATTCAGTATTGGAAAATTATCATGGGGCATTCAGGGATTTAAACAAATGTGGGACCTTTTCATTCACTAAATCTTGTAAGGGGCTTTTGGTGAGTAAAGTAAAATTAGGTGTGTGGGAGTTATGAGTAAAATGAGCATGAGGCTTTGCAGGAGAAAAATAAGTGTGGGGCTTAAAATCAGGATGGGGTCTTCAGGGACTGAAATAAGGATGGGGCATTCAGAGCTAAAACAAGTAAAGCTCATGTGAGTAGGAAAGGTAGGTTCAGGGACGTTTCTAGTTTTATCATGTGTAGTGTTTCATAGTGACTAAAAATGACTATTTTATTCATATGTGTGTCTAAGAGTGAAACTTGACTTTCTGTTTTATCTTTCACCAAAGTCCAAAATATGTCTGTGACAGAATGAGTCCCTCTGTCATCAGAGCCTGACAGCTGGACTATTAATATAAATATTATACAAAGAAACCAGGATAATTATATGAAAGAAATAAAGTATCTAACATTTAATACTGAGTAAATATGAAGTGTGAGAAGATACAGTGTGTTTCAGTAGTGCAGTGTACAAACAACATTAGTTTAAAGGCTTGTTACCTCAACTTCGATTACCCTCAATCCTTTAGTGTTACTGTTCAGTGCGGGTACCTGACTCTGACAGCAGGGGGAGCTCTCAGCCTGTTCCCCTGGACTTCATCACCTGAAACACATAAAAAGAAAAAACATTAAAGTCGGTATTGTGACCACACTGCCCAAAGTATACTGTGTAATCTCTCTGTGTGTGTGCGTGTGTGTCATAAATACATCCATGGTGTGTGTGGAGTCACAGCTGTGAAGCAATGTGTGTGTAAAGTAGACCAGTGGTTTTCAAAGTGGCGTTCGCTGCCCCCTGGGGGGCCACCAGGGGGTCCTCAGCATATTGGAGGGAAGATGAGAATAAATGCAAATTAAAGCCGCAAGCGGCGATGACGGGCCCTCGCTCACGCATGCGACCGCGGGGCCTGAGGCATGCCTGGGCTGCAATGTTTTGTTCATCCACCAGGTGGCGCTAAGCAGTTGTGGGCGGGTGCGTTCAGGGGCGGCCCCTCATCACTCATGTGAAGTTTGGAGTGAATCGGACAAAGCATGAGGGAGTTATGAGCAGTTTATGGTTCATCCACTAGGGGGCAGTAATGGGATGCGTGCAGGTGTGTTCAGGGTCAGTCCCTCATCACACATGTGAAGTTTCGTGGATATCGGACAATGTTGATGTAAAATATGCCACTTCCTGTTTCCACTAGGGGGCAACATGAGTGAGATCGCCTATGAGCATATGGAGATGTTGAGGTCGTGACCCTGGACCTGTGTACCAATTTTCATGTTGATACGAGTTCATTAAAGCCATCAAAAAGCCAAACGTATGTTCATGGCGAGGAATCGTAGCCACGCCCCCACACGGACGCCATTACTCGTAGCTTCACAGCGTTCATGATGTAGCTTCACCACCTTAGTCTGCATGTTTTAGAAGTGGAATGAAGTTGATGGGGTCAACTATGTGCCATCAGCACATGTTAAGGTAAAACCTGGCCACTTCCTGTTACCACCGGGGGGCGCTATGAGTGACGTAGGAAATTAATATATGGGGACGTTCAGGGCGGAGCCGTCATCATGTCCAGCAAGTTTGAAGATGATCAGATAAAGTATGTGGGCGTTAGAGCTGTTCGAAGGTGAAATGGCGAGCAAACGAAAAGTCGCCAAAATCCTCAAGGCCCCAGAAGCCACGCCCTTTGACCTAGAGACCTGCGGAGCACAACTTTTGATCAGAGTGGCATCTCGGTGGTCTCTAGCCAATTTGAAGTCAATCGGACAAAATCCCTAGGAGGAGATAGATCAAACAGGTCAAAAATTCAAATCAAAATGGCCGACTTCCTGTTGTGATTTCACCATGACATAAGAGGCTTTTTTGTGCGTCTTGCCATGTTCTATAAGCCCACCAAATTTCATGTGTCTAGGTGACACACAAAGGCGGGGCTGATGTTTTGAAATTTTCTAGGGGGCGCTATTTAGCCATTTGGCCACGCCCATTTCCAACGACTTTAAAATATCAAATTTTTCGCCAGTCCTGATGTGCATGCCAAAATTTACGCGTTTTGGGGCATGTTGAAGCCTCCAAAAATGCGATCCTTTTGAGAGAAAAAGAATGAAAGAAAGAAAGAAAGAATAATAATAAACATAGCAGAAACAATAGGGCTTTCGCTGGGCGACAGCAGTCGCCGCTCGGGCCCTAATAACACAATAAAATCAAATTATTATTTTTTGCACATTATTATAAAATGTAATTTATAGTAATTTAACATATTGAAATCTTGCTTTCCAGTCAAAACATCATTCATTACATCAAACTGTTAGTGTTGACCTGGCAGTGTTTAGTTTTATCTTGTTCAAACTGGAAACCAACCTTAACTGTGACTGTGAATGTTCAATCAATCAATAGAAAACATATCTAAACAAATGTAATTATTGTTGCATTCATGAAAGTTAGAAGATACATTCAAACGTTTTTTGTTTCTTTCCATATTTAGTAGTATTGTCGATGGGTTTGCAAAAGGGGTCCCCAGCCCCCCAGAAAAGTTTGGGAACCCCTGCAGCAGACAACAGTAGATATGATGTAGAATAAACTCAGCTTGTTGTAAACAAGGGTGAAAGTAAGCAGGTACGGTCCAGTACTAGGGCCACTAAAAGATACAGTGGCAGACTGGCAGTAGCAGACTTCAGTACAAGGAAAGCAGGAGAGCGGCTGCCTGCTAAAGCCAACATTCAGATCCAGCCAAGGCTGCACTTAGGCCAGAAAATAGATCTGAAAGATCTGCTAGCAATTATGCTCTTTCACACATAGGCTACTAGTGAAAATGATACATTGTTTAATTTTCAGCCAGCCCAAAGTTCAAGTGGGCCTGTGTGAAAACACCACTTTGTCAGTTTATTAATTGCTTTTAACTCATTCCCAATTACTTCTGAACCACCTGTGCTGTGTTTTGGTCCATGCTGGATTGAGATTGCCCTGACATCTCCCTCAGGGCTCTTGCCCTGCTTCTCTCCCCATACCCTGGGAAAGAGTCTAGTGGTCTCCTATGAACCCAGCCTTTTACCTTTTACCCTTTAAATCTTTTTTTTTTTTTTTACAATTTGTACAATAGCCTATGTAGCGAGGTTGAAAGAAAAATCTTTTGGTTAGGGTATACATTGTTTCTCCCCTGTTTGTAAACTGTGTCACTGTCCTGAAGAAGGCATTACTGCTCTGCTCATCCCATGATAGAGTTGCTATAGTAGGTATGTGCTCCTATCATAAATAACACAATAACAAACTTGACTTCAATCCCATAAACCCTGTACATGCAAACAATTATAATTGCAGTGCCAATAACAACACAACAAATACATCAAGTTATAATATTGTTTAGAACTTGTGCATAGCCTATTATGATTTGATGATGCTTATATTACTTGTTTTTTTTAATCTAGCCTATACAATTTATCATTTTACACACGTTCGAAATAAAATTGATTCATTCATTATAATGAACTGTGGGATGGGATGTAAATTGATCTAGTTACTAGCAGATGGGGGCCTTTAAACGAACGTCAAAAAAGTTACCTTACCTTACCTAGAGCACTGGAAAAGAGAGTAACGACACGCATTGTTGGTTCAATGGAAGCGCCTCCTGATGGCGAAATATGGGTATTGCAAAAGCGCCCAAGAACTGACATCTCTGCACTGTTGGTGAATGGGCAAGTGTGGTATTTTCAATAATTTAAGGACAGTTATAGATCACCCACGTTAATAGCATCATTGAGGATCCTTTACAGATAAATATTAACACATAGGCGAGTAAAAAAAAAAAATAGTTGTCTACAAAATCTACATTTTGTAATAAACAAATTATAATCCAGTGTCACTTTTCCGGGACTTTAATTTGATATGACCAAGACACCTAAAAACAAAAACTGCCGTTTTCATCAATTTACAAGCAAGTGGCTAACACACATACATTGGAGTGAATGAGTTTTCTGGGCGCTTTTGCAATACCCATATCCTGCCACTCGGGGCGCAAAACCCTTACCACGGGAGTCAATGGTGGTGTCGTTACTCTCTTTTCCAGTGCTCCTTACATGATTAGAAGTCACATGACTAAAACAACCAATAGAAATGAAACTGAAATGAAACCAAGACAAAATGTATTACTCACACATGACCACGGGAGGGCAGAGTTCTCACAGCACACACAATGCAGCAATACGCAGAAGTTCCAGCACAATGAGTAATCCCTTCTGCTGCTGGAGTTGTGCAGTTGTGCAGTGTTGTACCAGCAGGTGGCAGAAGAATCGATCAATTAAAAAGCCTGGTGAGTAAAAATCTTTAAACTGCCTGTTTCATAGCTGTATAAGTTGACAGGGTTTCAGAAAAAGAGGTTCACTCTTCATTTCGTTTCTGTGCTTGAGGGTTTTTTTCATTCTAGGAGATGGGGGGGGGGGGGGGGGCTGGAGAAGGTGGGACTTAGAGGAGGGGCGGTGCTTACGGTGTTTAAACTTGAACTAAACACACACACACAGCTGTTCTGTGTCTAAACCCAAGATCCACCTGTGCTTCACTTGAGCGCGTCGACGTCTGCAGCACAGGTGAGTCCGGATATTTCGTGGTTAATCAATATTAGAGCAGCTGCGCCACTAAACAGATGTTCAGGCAAATTGAACCATCTCACAGAAATTCATCTGTTTTCAGTGAGTACTTAATGTTTGTGCCTCAGAGTTTTTGTGGGAAAAAAGTGGTTCAGTTCTTATGAACCCAGTCTAAATACTGTACTCAATACTATTACAGTCCTGAGGGGACTTAATGTGTGTTTGTTTGAAATCTTTTGACAGGTTCAGTTAATGATTCAGTCAAATCAAGAAAGAAAGAATTACTTTTCTTCACAATGATGTCATTTTCACAGAATGATAAATATAAACATTGTTTAGCCTACTTTTTATTTTTTATTTTTTAGCTGACCTGTTAAGTGTTCAGACAGTTTCTCAACATTATTGAATGAATTGAAATTAATCTATTGCACTGATCTCCATTTTCCTTGTTATCATTATTTAATGGCCAATATTAACATAAGGTGTGAGAGCGTGTTTGCATTTGCTTTCTGCACTGGGGCAGTCATGCTTAATACAGAAACAAACAGGCCTTCCCTAAAAAAGGCATAGCATTGTCAAAAATGTCTTTATGAGCCGCAGCATCGGTTCAAGGGAACTAAGGGGCGCAACAACAACCCTGTAGTATATTATCCCTCCTTCACCAGACTTTACCGTTGTCACAGTGCTGTCAGGCCTGTAATGTCTTCCCACCGACTCATCCTTCAGACTGACAGATAGTTAAGTATCACTCCACGCAATATGTTTCCCCTACTCCACAGTGCAGTGGCAGTGTGCTTTCCACCTTTCCACCTGACACTTGGCATGGTGCTAGATAAGGTAAGGCTTAGGACATCAAGCAGTATAAATCTATAGCCATTTAGTAAACAGAGCTACGCTTCTCAGAAAGTTGCTGTGGTTCCTTAATTCCTTCCTTGGCAATAATAGGCCACCATTGACAATTGATCATGTAATAAAGGGAGGGAAAAAATTTTTCGCAAACTGACTTGTTGCAACAGAAGCGTCCTTCCACGCTTGAATTCAGTGAGTTTCTTAGAAGGACCCATTTTTCACATGAAAGTCTGTTAGGTGCTTGCTTTTATACACCGGTGGACTGAATAAAACAGGTGAATTCAGAAATTGTAAGGTGTTGTTTGTCCATACAGTGGAGACAGAAGCCACAGTTTCTCTTGAACTTAACTGTTATGATGTTCTTGTTGCGTGTGCGTACTATCTCTGTAGTTCTGCGAGGCAAAGAAGGAGGAGGAGTAGGAGGAGGTGACGGACCATGATGAGGGAAGGGGAGCAGAGGGAGGACAAAATCACACTCATTGCCATGGAAACCAAGCCAGAGAACAACTATGGAAGCATTACTATGGTAAAAGCATTTTGATTGTGACCCAATAATTGACAAACAATTTATTCATATAGTATATATCTTCATTAGTAACCCTACCACAACCTGAAAGATTCTGTAAAGGTTAAAATAGTTCAGGGTCTATGTTTCTCTTGAGGGCCCCAAGCATTTACCTGGTTCCATCTCAGAAAGTTATGTATTGATTTCCATTCAGCTGATGGTTGGGTCAGAGTTTTAAATTTAATCTGATATTTCCTTTTTTTATCTTTAGAAAATATATATTTATTTGCTTTTATCTTTTATTTCAATTATTTCTGAGACATTGTTTTATGTAACTGGATGGAAACTGTTAGCCTAAATCCGACAAAAGGCAAGAATAACATAAGGTTCAGTGTTTGCTTTAGTGTGGCTGCAGCAGGAAACAGGAAGTGTGTGATTAGGTGAGGCAGAGCGGCTCCACATAGATTAACACAGACTGAGTGATGAAACATTAAACAGTAGATGTTGGTGTTTTCTTTGTCTCACTACCAAGACTATCATCAGTCTCATTAACAACAATAGAGGCTCGAAACAGCAGGAAGACTCTAATCTGCACTGGCAGACTGAAAACACAGACTGATAAAGGGAATAAACAACCTTCTGACCCCTGAATGACCAACTTCACTCTACTGGTTCACTCACCCTGATCCCATCCAGCTGTTCTTGGAGAAACATCTGCATCAGTTTGTCCTCCACCTGCTTAGCAGCTGGTGATGGAGCATTTAGCCGCTAAAAAGGAGCAGGTGGAGACCAAACACAGAGCTAAAAGAGAAGTTAACCTTTGTTTCCAAAAACAGTCTGAAGATTTGATGTGTTAAAATGTGTAGCACTAAATTTAAAGTGACTTTTGCACCCACATGACTTAACATACATAATGCAGAAATACAAATTTCATTCATTCATTCATGATGCAGTAAAAATCCCTTAACTAATATACTGTGACTGCAGCAAAGTCATTTGACCAGTGAGTGCTGTGTGAATGCTGAGCCTGATTTTAGCAGATCACATACAAAGCATTGCTCTCAGTTCTTAAACATCCTGGGAGCCAGCGTCAAGAGATCAGACAGCAGGGAAAGAAGCTATAACATTAAAAGTCTTAAAGACTCATAACAGTTCACCTCAGAAAGACTGTGTCACATTCAGTCTTCAGGTGTTGTTTATCATCCAGGTGAACAGTTTCCTCAGTCTCCATGACCCAGAATCCATCTAACAGGTGAATTTTACCTGTGCTGTTTTTGTTGGGGGTTTTTTTGTTTCCCAGAATGCACCTGTTGAGCCCCAGGACAGGAACGTGTTCAGAGATGGGTCAACTCGAATTGGTGAGTAGAACAAACACGGTGCTGCTGAGTCAACATTAGCGGACAGGACAGGAAGACAAAGAGCAAACAGTGAGGAGGAGCAGAGTGATGAGCCATCAGCAAATGACCTCTGACCTTTAACACGCCTGAACAGGTGTGACAGCTGCAGAGTCTGACCTCTGCTCTGTCCACCACACAGGTGTTTCTAATTAAGTGCTTGCTTAGCGTTACTGTGACATCATCACAGAGCAGCCAATAGCACACGGGCTAGTCTCAGCACTGATGACCTGGTTTAAACGCCATGTTCCTGTTGGGCAGATTTCGTGCTGGTTTGGGAGGAGCCTCGGGGTCCACAGAAGGGGGAGAATGGAGGTGAAAACCCCACCCACGTGAAATGGAGGGAGGATTTTCTGAACAGACTGAAACACGCTGGACTGCTGTACGAACAGGTGAGCAAAACATGCACACCTGTAAACACAGCTGAGCTTCAATGAGATGTCCTAAGGTCAGACAGACGTCAAGACAAACAGGAGGGTGTTTGACGAGCGAGGCTGTCAACTGATCAATTCCTCCACATGACCAGGGAATTTCCTTAAGTTAACATTTACGCAGACACTTTGGAAGTTTGTGTGAGAGTTCAAACATATATCCAAATATGCAGCTGAATAAACCCTTCCCACGGTAAATCACTGTACCACTGGGTCATCAACACTGATGACACATGCACACACATTTAGCAGAGAGGTGAAGTCAAACAGAGCTCCTGAACTACGCTCCGAGTTACTGTAAATAAGAGCAGTAAAACAAAGTAAAAAGCCTCATATACACCTGTTCAACCAGTAGAGCCACAATAAAGTGTGTGTGTGCACGTGCGTGCATATGTGCATACGTGCATGCGTGCGTGTTTATGTGTGTGAGACAGAGTGCTAGGTGACATCGAATGGATTTTTTTCTATTTTTCTATTTTTCTTGTCTATCACCTGATATGAACGAATTAAGATGCCTCTGGTACTGATCACATGAATGTATGATGGTGTTTTGTATAGGCTACCTGTTGCCATAGCATGCTTGTGCACATATTTTTTCCTTTTCTTATTGAGTGTTTTACTATGTAATGTTTTTTGAATATTGTGCACTTAAGATGCGTCGCCTGTTTGATCATGTGACCCATGAGTATATTAGAGGCTCGCTGCTTTCACCTGTGTTAGTCTGAGGAAGGGTCCTTGAACGCGAAACGTTACACTCCCCCCTTGGGTGATAATAAGTTATTGCTCCGGAGCTTTTGCTGGTGTGCGGACTTTTCCTTTTTCATCAGACAGAGTGCTAGGGCCATGTTTAGGGTAAGAAGGAATAAATGAAGTCATAATAACCAAAGTGAAAGTCAATGTAAAAATCACAATTTTCATACATATTTTTATCAACTCAATCTTTTCAATGTCATGATGATGATGATGATGATGATGATGATGATGATGATGATGATGATGATGATGATGATGATGATGAACCAAAAGATGAAGAGTCCCTTAGACCTATGTCACAGTAGAACTTCACAGGAAGGTCCTTGTTCCTTTATGATATTTGCCATCTGATCCTAGAAACGTTGTGTTGGACGGAGGTGATTGAATTGTTCCTTCCGTCTCTGTCCACAGAGGGAAGTCATCCAGACGAAGGTGAGGATTTGTTTTGCCCTCCTCAGTGCTCCATGGAGCGTCCTGTGCTACTACGCTGAGGAGATCAGTCTGAGAGTCCCTCTGCAGGTAACACACCTCATCCTCCACCTGAACTTCCCAAACCCTGTCCAAGCCCAGACCACAGTCCTCACCTGTGTCTGTTGTGTCCTCCGTTCTCCTGTAGGTGGTCACTGCTCCAGCCATCATCTGGTCTCAACAGATGCTGTCCAAGCTGTCCCTCCCCAACCCCATGTCCCTCGATGTCCCCAACCCACCACCTGACTACTACACCTGTCAGTTTAAGACCAACAAGCTGCAGAGGTGAGCAGCATCACAAGAATATCGCTCGTCCATTATTTCATCTTTTATCCAAACTTTTTCTTCATCTCCTAAATGTAGTTTAAACACAGAAACACTGAAATAGTAAAAGACGTGCAAGTGGCCAGTGTGACAACAGTAAACCCACCTGTCTTCTGTCTGCAGGTTTCTGGGCAGCGACAACCAAGAGACGTTTTTCAAGACAACGCAGAGACACCAAGTGGTAAGTTCAGAAACCGCAGACATACAGTAGTATGTGACATGCAAGTGAACACAGGCGTGGTAGAGCTTGTTACTTAACATGAGGAAAGTGTCCAGATATGAGGAAAGTTTCCATAGTCCAGGTTTTAAAGGGGAACTATTCAAGTCGATCACTTTTCCACCGTTTTGGTCGCTTTTTTTTGTCTCTACGGAGCTCCCCCTACAGTTTCAGAGTGCATTTTTTCTCTGTCGTAAAAACGCACCATTGACCCTGCTCATGTGCTGCTCCCATGTGTATATACTCAATTTCCCTACGGGGACAAATAAATTACTACTACTACTACTATTTGTTTTCACCAAAGCCTGCGAGAAGGAGGGTAACATAAACAAGAGTTTACAGATTACCAGGCTTGTTTGTGTCGTAGCGGCGTAAAGCAGTCCATGTTTTCTTGCGAGACAAGATCTGGGACATCGGGTCAGAGGTGCTGATCTTGCAAGGTTGGTTTTCAGTGAGAGACACTAGGTGGAAGGCAGAGAGCCCCCATTGTCCCTGTCATTCACAATTCTGAAGCTGTTTAATTAAGGTAAAAATCTTGCACAGTTCCTTTTTAATGTGTCAACACCAGGACACCTGTGTTCAGAACATGATGTGATAACTTACTGAACCCATGTACACGTGGGAAATGTTGTCCAGTGTTTGCCAATGGACAACTCCTAAACATATGGGCCATGTGCATCTGGGAACTCTTGTCATCCAGTGTAACTGCAAGTGTGTGAGTGTGTGTTGTTGTGGGATCTTTGTTCTTTAAACAGAGAAGATTACTTTCAGTTTTCTGTTCCCAGCTAAATGTCAAAATAATAATCAAATTGAATCTGTTCATTTTGTCATGCACAGCATTTTCTCCTATAAGCTACAGAATGGAAAAACAGGTGGAGCAGGTGCAGGTTTGTCGTATTGCTATTTTAACAGCAGGAAAATCCACCACAATCAGGAGAGTGTTTTTCAACTTCACATTTAATAAACCAACCACAGCACCGTGTCACATTTAAAAACCAGGCACGCTGCTCCTTGGCATGTTGCTGTTATCATGACTCAGCGTTTCACACAGTTAGAATCCATTTGCAGTTAGTTGATAGTTGTCAGAGATCAGAGAGTCCAGTCCCGACTCAGGCAGCGGCTCTGTTCACTGAGGTCTGAGAAGAGCTGAGAGAATCAACACACTGCTCACAGCTCCACAGTAAAGTAGGCTAACAGCTTACATCACATCTTTAGAAATATGTAATGGTATATGATGGGATTGGGAAGAGTTAACATCTTCAGTTTGTTATAAAACCAATGACACCATGACACCTGACGACCTTTTATAAACACGTCACAAAGAAGCAGCAACTTTCTGAGACTGCACTGCCATGTTCCTCCTGACTCATCCCAACAGTGTGGAGTGTGTGTCAGCAGCCAATATTAGCAGATACTACTTTAAAATATGCCCTTAAAACAATAGGGAAATACTGATATCTGGCATCTGGAGGGTTAACAAACTCTGAGCTAAAACCTGAACTTTAGGTTGACTGACCCTGAGCTGTCACATTCTGAGTTAATTTGACCCTGAGTTAAGCTTGTGCACAAGGAGATGAAAAGCCCTCATCTGTGGAACAA
The DNA here is from genome assembly GCF_905171665.1 of Trachurus trachurus. Classification (NCBI taxonomy): domain Eukaryota; kingdom Metazoa; phylum Chordata; class Actinopteri; order Carangiformes; family Carangidae; genus Trachurus; species Trachurus trachurus. The sequence continues at coordinate 22,314,534 of NC_139892.1, read as the reverse complement.
AGATAACATGATTCACCATGGCAACAAGCAAAAAAAAAGCCTTGTCCCTCCTACTTCTCACCAGTGGAGTTAGACTTTATGAATGCTGACGCACAATATGAGCATGTATTCCAAAATTCCTCTTGTTGATAACCAAGACAATATATTAAGCCATAAAAAGTATTGACTTGAGTGTTCCACTTAATCAATATTTATTCTGTGTGTGTGTTTGTGCAGGGGCAACTCAACAGGCAGCAACTAAAGATGAACTATAAAAACGTAGTTCAGATGGGTGTGGTAGAATTTCATCGCACGCGTTCGTGATGTTGTTTAACCTGCCCCAGTGGCTGATATCAGAATAAAAATTACTTTATTGATCCCAACAGGGAAATTATTTTGCTACAAGTCTCTCGAACAGAAAACGTAACTAGAAAATTCTCAGTTTTTCAGCTGTCCCAACCCTGCCTGTATTTAATATTGTCTATTTAAAAGCAAGACCTAAATGTCTTTACATACACATAAGTCTCCAGATTTGTGTTGGATATGTTCAAATGTGTCTCCACTGTAACGTGATGGGGATGTGTGTGTAGTCTACGCATGGAATCACACCTGGAAATAAACTGATTGATAAGTGCATCGAGTCTATATCTAAGTATATTAGATGTTTCAGTGACGTTTCTTACAGATAGACGGTTGCTTTGGTCATTACCAATGCCATGTGAGTGATCTGAGGCCGGTGCAGAAAAAACATTGAAACAAATACTTATTGAGTAATGATTAAATTCCAATCGAGGTCTAATAACCCTATCCCAAGCCCCGACTGAGATTTTTTGTCGAGTATACGTGCTTCAATATCACTTGGTTCTTCCACAAAAAGAGGATGCCATATCTACCACTGCTTTCAGTCTGCAGGCTTCAGATAAAGAGAGAGAGACTCAGGATTGGTTGGACAAAACCTGCCAGCGTTCAGTTTTCACTGAACATGCTCTCTGAAACAGGGTCCTGCAGTGAGCAGGGTTTGGGTCTTCACAGACTCCTCTGATTGGCTCAGAGATAGAAACCCGCTAAATCGAATTCCAGGATGTTTCAGTCAACAGGCGGACGCTGCTGGCGGCGACACCTCTTCCTCAAACATTATCTGCAAACAGACACACATCCTCAAACACACACTGTCTGCAAACACACAGAATCTAATAGCACGGACGGTCAGCAAACACTGAAATACAATTCTGGGGAAAATGTGTGAAAGTTTCCTAGTTACGACGACTGAAGATTAGTCTTATGTGGGACATTTATTTGCAGGTCAGACCCTGGGACTTTATTGTGTTAGGAAGTTAAAGCATGAAATCCACACTCAGCACTATTCTGAAATCACCAGGATGCATCCTATCAAATCAAAGGAGAAAATGCCGACTCATAAAAGAGTCATAAAGGCTGTCAAGATGTCACTCACAGTTTGAATTTCCTCTTTGCTTGGTTTTCCCTTCCTGCCTCTCATCTCTCTGAAATACATCCTGGTTAATTAAAAATGTAATTAAAAGCGTACTTATACCTTTGTAACAGAGATGCAGCCTCTCCCAGTTGTTAAATATAATTTGCTCCTCATTCTGAAATGTCCAAAATAATGTGGCACAGGACTCAAATCATGTCAACAACTTCATTTTATTTATCGCTCAGTTCACTCCTCTCCACATGTTCGCCTAACAGAAGTATTTTTGGAAATGAAGCATGCTGCCTCAATTTGTGAACCACGTCATCCCAAAGTTGGACAACGGAAAATTGTATAACAATTGGACATACTGACATTTTCTTTATGAATACACATGTCACACACAACACATTCTGGTAAAGAATTAGCAGGACTGTTTTATACTGCTTTATATTTAAGAAATATCCACCCTTAATATCAAGTTTGTCACTATACAATAAGTACTGTACATTCAACTGACTCAACTCAACATAATATATGCTTGCTGGATTAGGTTTAACTACTTGGTTAGGGATAGAAAACGATGAAATAAGTACTCCTTCAACATTTGACAGACTAAGTGGTCATGATTAGTTCAGTATAGTAATGACATGGTTTACTCACAGTTGAACACTCTTGCATAAAACAAGAAACCGAACTGCTGGTGCCATGTGTGGATTCATCAACCTACCACAACTTCACCTCACACTCACATCTCCCTCTCTGCTCCTGTCATAATTACTTCAGCCACAAGATGTCGCCTAGCAAGAAGACCAAATTATGGCTCATAATGAGCTGCTGAACAATGAACAGTACTGGAGGACAGTCCTCACTCTCCATGTTTTCTTACAACATTACTGAGATGTAATGTATCGACATCCTGATGTGAATTTATATCTGGATTAAACATGTTTAAAACAATACCATGTCAAGAGGTTTTACAAATGCTGCAACTGTTAGACTTAGTAAATACAGAGAAGCTGCTGCTGTGACACAGGTTAACAGGTGAGCTACAGATAGTAGTCTGCTGTCTGGTTTGACCCTGAGGTCACCTGCAGCTCACATCACCTGTCAAATCAGGCCAAGTCAAACTGGTTCGCACCTATTGCTTCCTGTTTGAACACTTCTCCACCCTATAATCAATGATTGGACTATTGAGACTGGTGTGATTTTGATCACATTTGATTTGACTTTGTTTGAGGAAGTCCTACATTAGGTGGAGCTTAGCTGTCCCACATTATGGCAACAACATTTCATCTCTTTGTGTGTGTTATCATTCTACATATCACAACAATGATCTTATTGACAGGGACAGCTGGAAAATACATGACCAGTTAGACTAAATCAAGATAAATGTCACGATTTAGTGATTTAAATTACATTTCAGAAAAGTCTTGATTTCAAACTCAGATCCACTTTAAACCCTTTGAAATATGAAACTTGCCATTACACTGTAAGATTAACATTTCTTTTTTTCTCAACAATTAACAAACATTTGTGTGCACATCTAACATCATCCGTTGTTATTATCTGTTATAAAGCTTATGTTTGAAATAATATTATTAGTAGTAGCCTACTATAATTACTTCAAAATTTAAACAAAATTGTAAGTAGCCTACTCATAGGCTACATAATGAACTAGTCTCAAACTTTAAATCACCACATGTGATTACAATTCCTTTCTGATTCAAGTTTAATACAGATAACCAGTTTCCTGTCTTAAATAAGTGTCTTAGCTCCTTGGAAACCTCAGGGAAATCACCAAGGAAAGACACATTGAGTCAAAGTATTAGCATCAGGTCACAGGGTTTGGTGGACCAGAGGAGACATGAGGACCTGATCTAAAGTCGGTGTGTCTTGTCTTTCCAGCTGTATGAGATTCTGGCCAGGACTCCATACGGGTCATCCAAGAAGGGACAGGTGGGGATCGACCGCCTGCTGAACGAGCAGGTCTTCACTGCTGCCTACCCTCTGCATGAGGTGAGTTCCTCCAGAGCTCAGATCAGTGTCCGAGAGCGAGAAACTCTCAGTCCTGTTTCCATGGAGATGAAGATTATGATCAACTATCTGTAACCGCCTCTTCACACTTAATTAAAGCAGAAGTAAGTGGTCCGGTCGTTTTCGCTAATGCTGCGTTCCAGGCAGGCTTTTGAAATCGTAAATTACAGCTTCAAGTCACAACTTACGACTTTGTAGCGTTCCAGGCAACCCACTCGTGTTTTTCCGACCTGTTTTACCGGTGAAAGTCACTATAACGGCCACTCGTAACTTCCGACCGGTGAACTCGTACCAGATCGAACTGGTACCACTTCACGGTCGGAAAAATACGAGTTTCCTTGAACGCACCATAACAGTCCTCGTCCCTACGTCACCACATTCACGGCGTCCCTTGGCTGCACACACAGCCCTGCATGCCGTTCTCTCTCCTCATTGGATAAAAACTGTAGGATACGAAATGTTTTCTCCTCGACTCAGAGCAGAGCAGAGGGACTGGGAGACCCGTGTTTCAGACCAAACACTCTATGTAAGTGATTGCTGTCGGAAGATATAACTATTTAAGACTTATATTAACACAAATATATCACTTACTTCTGCTTTAACATAGGTTTTCATAAGACCACAAAGGTATCCAAACCGACAGTCAGACTCATTTATATTGTGTGTTTAAAGGGTGGGTTTCAGCTGCCGACCAGCCCAGTGCCACCTGAGTCTTTGAGCCTACGACAGATACTGTACGGCTACTGGGCCCAGTGGTCCCGCTGGAAAAACTACCAACCTCTGGATCACATCAGGGAGTACTTTGGAGAGAAGATAGCCCTTTATTTTGCCTGGCTCGGTAACTATAGCAACAATACCACTAATGAAATACTGACATTCGTCAGCTCTTTCAACACTGACCGTTTCTCAAGTTCATTAAAAACATATGGCTTTTTGTGCACGCCACTGACTGCTGGTATTTATGGTAAATGTCTGGCTTTAGGTTTTCATGGTAACATTAACAGGAGGTTTCTTTGGTAGCCTAGCTCTCTGGCTACATGTTTCTGTGATAACTGTACTGGACTATAGGTCTGCATAGTATCTGTGTCTGACTGCAGGTTTCTACAATGGCTGGCTGTTGCCAGCGTCTCTTGTGGGGACGCTGATCTTCCTGTTCGGGTTTTGGCTCATGGTCACTGATGTTCCAGCGTAAGTAGCCTATAAACCGTGTCCAACATGCTAATATGTTTGATCATGACCTCACAGTGATTATGACCTTTGATGTAGGAAGGAGGTGTGTGACAGTGAAAACGACTTCACCATGTGTCCAATCTGTAACATCTGCCTCCACTGGAACTATTCCAGCATCTGCATGACATACAAGGTGGTACCTGTCTTCAACTGCCTGTCTCTCTGTACACCTAGCCTACCTGTCTCTCTGTACACCTACCTGTGTCTCTGACCATCTGTCCGTGCCTGTCTCTCTGTCCACCTGCCTGTCTCTCTTCAGGCGGGTGTCCTGTTTGATAATGGAGGAACAGTGTTCCTCAGTGTCTTCATGTCCCTGTGGGCCGTCACCTTCCTGGAGTACTGGAAGAGAACCTGCTCAGCTCTTTCTCACCGCTGGGACTGCTCCGACTTCGAGGACATTGAGGTTCCTGTCTCACTCCCTTCTCACATCTGTCTCAGAACATGAAATAATCAAAGGACTGAACTGTGAACCAGTGTGTGTAAAGAATGAAGCACAGTATATGAGGGTTTAGCTCATTTTCCATGTAGTCTACAGTTTATCTATCTATAATCCAAAGTTTGATCGCTGTGCGAACCCTCACCATCCTCCACAGGAGCGGCCTCGTCCAGAGTTCACAGCCATGGCACCGATGACTGTGAGGAACCCAGTGACTGGAGCAGAGGAACCTTACTTTCCTGATAAGACACGACTCAACAGAACGCTGACGGGCTGTATGGTCATCATCACCATGGTGAGTCGCCTGACTCTTGACTCTGACTCTCTGGCTGCAGGTCTGTGGGGGGTTACAGTTAACTAATTTTAAAATTAGTATGTTAAATGACTATTTCCTAACTGGAGCATACATCTGGGCATGGATATCAGTATGTGTACACACTGCAGGTGCGATATGTACAGTAATGACCACAGTGTAATGGACATACAATAGGGCAGATCCATGCAGTGATATGAACATGACACACATGTGGGAACTAACTGCAACTTCTGTGAAAAACGAAGTAGGACTTCTCGCTGTGTCTTTTCAGGTTTTTTACTGACGAAAAAAACACTGTCACAGTACAATAACACGACTACTAACAGGACATAAACAATCTCAGACTAATCTCACTTCTTCCAACTGTTTACCAACTGTTCAAACTTTGACCTCCTCTCAACGGACACGTAAACAAACAGAACGCCCCTTGTGGTTTAATCGTGCAACATCACATATCAGTTATATATGAAATCATGTATGGAATTAACTTACTTTTACTCAGTATTTTAATATTATCTATCTAATATATCTATCATGAAATAGAATCTATAAATAAATAATGATTTCTAAATAATAATGAACAAGGATACAACAACACGTGTTTTAATCTCTATTATTAATAACATCTATTGATATCAAAACAGAGAAAGTGAGTTGGGAAGTGACTCATATGAACACAATTACACGTAAATGCATACATTATCTCTGATGTTGCCTGACTGACTCCTACCAGCACAGGCTGCAAAGCTGTTCAGTTGTGGTTACGGCGCTTCTTGCTCTCTGAGATGCCACCCACTACAAGAGTTACTTCTGCCCCCTTGCATGCATTGCATTCCTCTTAGGGCACAAAATTATACAAAATACACATCCCCACAATAAAAAATAAACCATTCATGCTGTGTAAATCAACAGGGTAAAGTTAATCTTCCTGTTTCCTATGTGCAGATTACTGTGGTGTTGATGTTCCTCATCGCCATCATCCTGTATCGTGCCATCCTCACCATCATCATCTACAACTCTGAGGACGCCTTCCTCAGCCTCTCTGTGAGTACATGTCATGACATAAATTATAGATTTAATCAATTGATAGATTTAATAAATTAAAATGTAATCAATTTTTTTTTTCTCCTTTTCCTGTGTGTGTGTGTTTTCAGGCCCAAAAGATAGCTAGTATAACAGGATCAGTGTTGAACCTGTTGGTGATCCTTATGTTGTCCAGGGTTTACACTGCGCTGGCCCACATCCTCACTCGCTGGGGTGAGTCACATTTTTGTTCATCTTCACCCTCCTCATCCTCAGTTTTAGCCTTACATTTTTTTGAATTTTTAATTATATGATTTTCAATTAGTTTATTTAGTCACTTATTAGTTTATGTCAGTTTATGTAACCTTGAACATGACTTTATAGGATAATACAAGATTATTTTATTGCACATTTTCTACATAGTAGCCTCGTAAATCAGCCGCTCCCGGAAATGCAATTAATTTCATTTCTGAGGGAGAGCCTGGCCTCATCCACGCTGTAAGCGTTTGGCCTGAAACCCTCAGAAGGCCGAGCCAATCAGCGTCGCCGTCGCCACTGTGATTGACACAGCACGTTGGCCAATCAGAGACCGACTGGTGCAACGCCCCATCACTACACCAACTTGCTGATTGGCTGAATGGGGTTGTCTGTCAACGCTACTACAAAGATATTAAACCGTCTTTGCTACTACTCCCGCCCAGCTCCCACTCACCCCAAACGCTTACAGGGGAAATGAAATGAAATGCATTTCCGCGAGAGGCTGGTTTACGAGGCGATCTTACGATCTACATAGAGGTTTTTCATTTAGTTTTCTTCTACAAAAAACTGTTGAGAACTGAAATGCAGTATTTCTGTGTTTAGGGTCTAGGTAGGGGTCAGCGAGTTTCTGTCTTGAAATTCATATGAAACTATCAACAGACAGCCCATAGTTATTGACAAATACCTTTAACAAAACCTTTGTGTATTTTTTTCTGTAGAAGCAGTTGTAAAAAAACAAAAACAAAACATAGAAACAGAGAAAAATATAAAAGTCATTGCTTGAAAGTTGAAACACATCTGCACAGAGTGAACATGCTAAAAAAAAGTGTGGGGAAATGAACTGCTCTAAGAGCTGCACTGAGAGAGATGAGAACAGTATTTGTCTTAAAGGATTCGACAGGTGAAACAAATCAGTGTCTAAATGCACTGTGTGGATTTATTGTGTATATTATGTGTAGACTGTATGTTGTAGGTGATATATAGACATTTCTCTTTGTTTCTGTCAGAGATGCATCGCACTCAGAGTAAATATGAAGACATGTTCATCCTCAAAGTTTTCATCTTCCAGTTTGTCAACTTCTACTCATCTCCAGTTTACATTGCATTCTTCAAAGGCAGGTGAGAACCACTCCAGCTAATCAGAGCAGGCCTCTCAGCTTTATCCCAAGAGGCTTTTTTATTGACCCAACCAACACCAACTTGTCTCTTATTTCTAACCTTCCTTTTATTTTCTAATCCTGTCTCTTTTTTGTTTCTTCTTTATGTATGTGGTTGATCTGACTGATTCTCAGTTTTCATTTTCAAAATAAAACTGATCAAACTACAACCCTAGGTCAGGGCCACAGGCTGTAAATAAAGAAAGACATGATGAAAACAACCAGAAGTTTGTAGCAAACTCTGTACAATGTTAGAGATCTCAAAGAGCTCGGATTTGTCAGGCTGTAATTGTTGAACTGTGTAGAGATCCGACATAAAATCATTACATTAACAAAATGCTACATAGATAATGTTTGTGTGTTTGTTTGTTTATTTGTTTGTCTCTGTTCAGGTTTGTCGGTTATCCTGGACACTACAATACTCTGTTTGGAGTTCGAAACGAAGACGTGAGTCTAAAGAACTTTATAATAGATTTATAAATGGTTTATGATAATGTTATTAATTTAGTTGGTTATGAATATGAAAGGACAATTATACACAAGTTACTGATGCAGGCAAGATCAAGTTAATGCTTTCTGCTCATTAATCTTACTAATGCATTACTGCCACTTCATATTGACTTTACAATAAGGCTCCTCTCATCAGTTACATGTGATAGCAAAAAAAAATGGTTGTAAACTGAGATGAAGAATTATGAGAATGATAATGGGGAGAATTCAGCTCAGTGATCAGCAGGCCACAGTTCAGTGTAAGCAGTTCACAAGGTAAATAACGGTCAACAAAGGTCACCAGAGAGCTTAAATCCCAAACTACACAAATCTCGTATATGGTAGAAAAATCCAGTACCTCTAACTCTAGTTTAAAACTGTTAGCTCTGCTCTTAACAATAATGATATTGATCTGCCTGGTGCAGTGATTTCCTGTTTTACTGATGTTTAGGGCGAGGCCATGTGTCATTGGTAATTTTTGCCTTTGTATTTGTTTGAGCAGCAATAGAAGTTTATTTCTGTGACTTTTTGTCAGTGTGGAGCAGGTGGATGTTTGATTGAACTGGCTCAGGAGCTGCTGGTCATCATGGTGGGAAAACAGCTGATCAATAACGCCCAGGAGTTCATCCTCCCGTAAACACACACACACAAACACACACAATCATGTGACATACTGTATTTAACACAGAAGATGTCAGAGCATATCATTTTTCTCATAAACTGAAGGCTGATTATTTGGCAGGAAGTTGAAGACATGGTGGCAAAAGAGGAGGCTGAGTAACCGACTGAGGGAGGTCAAGAAGGAGGAAGGAGAGCAGACTCTGAGGAAGGGGCAGCAGCAGGAGCAGGAGCAGGAGCAGGAGCAGGAGCAGCAGCAGGAGCAGCAGCAGGAGCAGGAGGAGCTCTCTCCCTGGGAGGCAGACTACCAGCTGCTTGTTTGTGAGGGACTCTTCAGCGAGTACCTGGAGATGGGTGAGTCTGGTCTAGCCGATGCTCCTGGATCTGTTTCTTGTAAATGTGACCCACGACTGTGACTTCTCCTCTTCCTCCTCTCAGTGCTTCAGTTTGGTTTCATCACCATCTTCGTGGCAGCGTGTCCTCTTGCTCCTCTCTTTGCTCTCATTAACAACTGGATTGAGGTTCGACTGGATGCTCAGAAGTTTGTGACCGAGTATCGACGACCGGTGGTGGAGCGAGCTCAAGACATAGGCATCTGGCTCCCCATCCTGCAGTTCATCACACATGCTGCTGTCCTCAGCAACGTAAGACCAAACCCACATGTCTGTCTATGTGAGGACAGTTTTTCCCCCTCCTCAAAGAGCTTTGTAACACGGTCTTGACTTCTTAGGCTTTCCTCATTGCCTTCACCTCGTCCTTCCTGCCCCGTCTCTACTATCGCTACACCAAAGACAGCTCGCTCAGTGGCTTCGTCAACTTCACTCTGGCAATATCACCACACGACTACAACCAAAACCACACACCCTGCTGGTAGGCAACATTACCACACAACTGCAGCCTGTTGCTAAAGAAGCTGAACGAGGTCTACAGCCTGTCCAATGATTGAACTCTCTGTCAGACATGTGACTCCCTCACAACACATCTGCTGCAGGTTCTCACAACACAACAGAGGTGTTTCCAAAAGTCATTAAACGGGCCTGAATCTGACTGGGACTGTCTAAAATTGTTTCATTGTTCCAGCAGGTTCATCACTTTTTTATTCAGCTATTTTTTAAGTTAATTTGAACTACGGAGAGACAGGAAAAGACAATAAGGGATTAGGAATATGGCGCCCCCTGTTGTCTTCTGAAAACATGTTTGTGTATCTGCATGTGTTGTGAATTGTTGCAGCGCATGTCAAGTTGATAAAGATGTTTTCTGAATTTGCAGCACATTTGTGTCTTTGAATGTGTTCTCTTAATTTGCAGTGCTTTGGGCTCTTAACACCATCTGTAATACTGCAGGTGTTGCAGTGGTTATTAGTCTGGTGGAACCAATCACAGCACAGTTTGAAAGAGTTTGTCCCAACACAGCGGAGGTGATTTGTTTGATGACATTGTTTTCCCTCTTTGCAGGTATAGAGGTTTCAGGGATGAAAGTGGTGAATACACACCTGAGTACTATCAATTGCTGGCTGCACGACTCAGTTTTGTCATCATCTTTGAGGTCAGTTTCTCTCACACATCAGGTTAATTAGTAGAATATTGTTTTCAAAATGTTTTTGGTCATACTTTTGGTTCTCCTCCCTGTCACAAATAGTATTGGTGATACTTTGGTCATTTACTGACTGAGAAATCGCCTGAGGTTCATTGATCATGAAGAAAGCTTCAGGTCTGGATCCTGGTGAGTTTCAGGTGTGACTGGTGAAGGTTTTCCTGTCTTTCTCCCTCAGCATGTTGTCTTCTTTATCGGCCGCCTGATTGACATGATGGTTGCTGACATTCCTGAGGAGGTGGAGATGAAAATTAGGAGGGAGCACTATATGGCTAAAGAGGCACTGGCTGAGAACCAGGTATGGTGAAACGGACCAAAGTTAATAGACACACAATCACATACACACACGTATATAGGACAGTATATGTATAGTGATAATTTGGTACAACATTATCTCTAGTTGGAGGTGTATCTGTACAAGTGATCAAGTTCATCACAGTGTATCTTAGGACACATAAGCTCTATCCCAATTCATGGGTTGCACCCTTCAGAGGATGTGGGTCTATGAAGGGAGCCCTTTATCGTTGCCATGTAGCTTTAAAGCTGAAAATACTCTAGATGAAGCTAAGGGATAAATATTGGATTGTATAGGTGGGTCATTTTTTAGTGAGTGTGTAAGACCTGATCAGAATCTATTGCAGATAATTTACACACTATTCATGAGTACACCACACAACCCCATGTCAAAAAACTTTCTATTATATAAATATATACTGTATATATAATCCTCAGGCTCAGTGCAGGTGATGTTTGTTTCTAGCACACAATCAGTCTTCAGATAGCTTGGCCCATGAGGGAACCACTTGTTGGAGCCATTGTTGCCCAGGAAAATAAGGACTCAAATCAGTCGGTCTTAAAATGAAGCTTTTTCAGGATCTGAACCCTCAGTGGGGACACTGTTATACTTTCAGTTAGAGGTTGGTTTCCAGTCTTGTCTTCTGTGCTTTCAGGCACTGGGGAAAACCATTATTCCTGGTGATACGAACACCAGCAACCTGCGACAACGTGGATCTAAACCTTCACCACCACCACAGCGCGAGTCTCCCCCACCCAACCTGGAGATCCCAGAGGAAACTCACACAAAAGACAGCTGATGAGTTGACGCCCAAGTGGATTCCTGGATGTCAACCCACTACCTCAGTATCGAAATCTAAAATGGCTGATTAGCCTCACTGACAGAATGACTAAACCACTGTGAGACCTCTGTACACCCTATAAGAACTTCCATAAACTGCGAGCAAGATGTGAATCTACAAGACAATTGCTAGATCTAACAATACAAGATTAATGCATGGTATGTAGAGGTGCTACCAAATATCTGCTGTACTTGAACATGATCTACAAGAGTGCTAAACCTCTACTGTACATGAGCCTTTCAAGGAATTTATTCTTGGCCAGACTGAACATTAATTTACCAACTTGTCTGTTCTCTGACTGTCATTAAGATTTATTCATCTACACTGTTACAATTTTTAGTTTGTCGTTCTCAACAGATTAGAATTTCTCATCCATTTGTGCAAACACTGTTTTAGGAAAAGAGTAAAGAACAATTCTCTACAAATCTGGACAAAATTCACTTGTGTATGTCTCACTGATCAAAACTGATTAGTTGATTCAAATGAAATTGCCTAACTCATAGCTCGTAAACATTCTTTCATTGTCTGAGCATCACCTGCAAAGTGATCAATTCGATTATCAAAATCTGTCATATGTATACACTACAAATATCTATGATGTGTTTGTGATGCCTGCTACAGTAAATATGTCATTGCAATAGAGAGTTTTAATGTACCATGAAACTGTTATGACAAATGCACTTGCAGTTTATATTATGTTAAGACTGTTTCAAGACACAGTGTAAAAGTAATCTGCATGAAAAATAGGTTCAACAAATATCCCTGGCCAGTTTTTTATATTTTGATGATATTTTATATTTGTACACACAGCAGAATTTTAAACAAATATGTTGTTCATTTATGCATGTTGCTGATAATTTGTGGAGAAGGATAAAAGTTGAATATATTGTGTAAATAAATATCTTATAGAGGTCCAGTGACTGAGTTTGTTCATTTATCCTCATCAGATCAACTGTTCTTGGAGAATCCTTCACAGTTCTTTCCAGACATGAAGCTTGAAATTGAAACCAAACGGTTCAGTGTTGGTTTCATCAGATTGGAAGACTGTCTTGTCTTTTAGTCTCAGATACTGTAGTTTAGGTATCATTTAGGAGAGGCTTTGTCTTGACACTCTGCCATGAAGCCAAGATAATGGTTGATCTTCTGGATGTTTATCCATCTCCACACAGGATCTCTGGAGCTCAACTGGAGAGAGCATCTGATTGGTCATTGGTCTGGCTCCAGCTCTAGAGGAGTCGGGTTGTTCCAAACTTCTTAGTTTCAGAATGACGAAGGCCTCTCTTCTTCTCAAGAACCTAAAATGCAACAGAACAATTTTCAAGCTTTTGCACAATCCACTAAGTACAGAGATATCACTGAAGTGGGCTGAACCAGCGCCTCCTTGCTGCTCCCAGGTCAAGACTGCATGACTGCAGTCTCACTTCAGTGATATCTCACCCTCCACCCTCTGGAATCACCCCACTCTTTGCTTACTTTCTTACTTACACATTTCCTTTTTCTGACAAAAACTTCCATGTAAACACGTGGTTGCAGATAAGACAGCAGAGCTGTAATATCTTTGAGGCCTGTGATTACATTAGTTGCCAGATTTTGATTTCAATGGTCTGTCAACTCACCCTTGCATACTTTATTTTCACTGGTGAAGTTGCTGTCACTGTGCAGCCCACCAGTGGTTCAGTCTGAAAACCACTTTCAACCCTGCCTCCTAAAAAAATTACATTTCTTTACATTTAAACTGCAACAGCAACAGACTAGAGGAGAAAATTAAAGGATTAATTAATTAATATACCTTGATTCTACAAGTCTACATGCTTATTTGGGTTGAGATATGGTGACTATCAAGGTCATAGTGTATGGGTCAATTGTCACATCAAACCATTCAGTAACTCATGGTTGGGTTCACTGTTTTCATGTTCCTCAATTAATTTTTCAGGTTTTCCCTTTAGGCTACTTGACCTGGAAACATTAACCAGCAGGGGCCACCCCTTGGGAGGCATCACACCGAAGCAATTGTCACATCCTATGGCGGACGAATGCAGCATTTATGTATACTTTTCATCATATTATAGCTTCTTTTTAAAAACCAGTGGTTGGATAATGTTAATTTCACTTGAAAAATCAAAGAACTTAATCGTCATGCAACCCCCTCATCCAAGTAAGCTAATAGACTAATAGGTGGAGCATGTCATGGGCGGTGTCATCCATTCCCACATGTTCCGTGAAAAATGGATAGTCAAATCTGTTTACACTGCGTTTCATCGATGCATCTGTGGTGATAAAACAAAGATATCAAATGAAGTGAACTAACCATGTGCGCTTCAGTGTTCCCGGTCAGGCACTTTACGGGGCACCTAAACCCACTCGGTGTGTGACGTGTAGGACCTCCTCCTCCGACACACAGCAGCAGTAATGGCGGACTACGACTGCTACGATGAGCGGGACCGGGCCTACGGCAGCTTCGGCGGCGGCAGAGGGTGAGTCTCCGCTCTGCTTGGCCGCTCCGTCTTGTGCCTTTAACGCAAACACCAACCGGACCGTCGCCGTGTTTCCCATCGCTTTCCTCCCTTAGCCTCGATGCAGGGCGACCAGGCCCCGGAGCCCGCCCCGCCCGGCGCTTGGTGCCTGGGCCTGGCAGGAGTGAGGGAAGGTCGCGTAGAGCAGCCAGGAAACGCCGCGGTCCGGAGCTAACAGGCTAACCGTTAGCAGCGGGCTAGCTGCGCACAGACAGTGAAATACACGGACTCATGTGGCAGGGATCGGCCCGGAGCTCGGTAGTAAGATACTGCTGATTTGCCAAGTGTTTGAAATAATGAATCGGCCCCAGTGAGAGACGGGATGGAGCGGAGCAGGAGGCCGCAGCATGTGGAGGTGGTGGCCGAACTGCAGCTGCAGACTGCCCGCATGGCTGCATCATGTGTTCCGCAACTGCAGATTTATCCAAGTAGTAACCAGACATGAGGATGAGTATCAATCAGGACCATCTGTTGTTCATATGTTTGGTACAGCAGGTTATCTTCTGTTTTCTGGGCTTTTATTTGCTGTCTGCGTGTGTGTATGCGTTTGTGTTAAATAATGACGCTGATGAATGAAACAAGCAGTGAAAAGAAGATTCCTCGGTTTGCGCTGGATGTCTGCAGCTGCTGCGACTATACATTGTTTTCCTTCAGGCTCCATCCAATCTGACCCTAAGAGCGGATTTCTCTCAGTTTATTTTTTTATTGTTTGATCAGTGGATGGTGTGATGCGTGAAAACATCACTTAACTCTGCTCATCACAGTTTCCCACAGTTCAGGGGGACAAATCTCCTCTTTTGTCTGACCAGCAGTCCAGAGCAGGTACTGAGATAGAAAACAAAGAAAAGATGGATTAGTTATCTGACAGCAGATAAGAGTAACAGTTGATGAGACACAAATGCTGATTTATCTCTGGAAAATGTTTTGAAATACAGTTTTAGTCAGTTAGTTTATCAGTGAAGCGCTTCAGCTGCTTCAAACACAGTTAATTGAATTAGTTAGTCTCTCCAGCTGCAGAAATTAAGTGACAAAGATTTTGAATGTGATCATGTGAGTTTTGAATTATTGCTGAGTGTTGATCTATGTAGGAGTCAGGTGAACACATGTGCAGCTCAGAGCAGCTGCTCTAAATCTTTTCTGTTGTTGCCAGTGAGTAACACACTTCTATCATACATGTGACAGTGACTCAGGTAGGATGGTCAGTCAGAGGATGAAGAACTGGATGAACACATGCAATATGTGACAAAGATGACAGCATGGCTCCACAATCAATCCCAATATTATTGTAAGGAATATGGCTGCCAAGTGCAACATCTGTCAGAGCAGCTGTTTTGTTCACAGCCAAATCCAGATCACCATCCTTTGTCTCACACTGGAAATTTAAAAAAAAAGGCCATGCCAACTGAAATCATGATTCACAGTATGATATTAGCTCAAATAATCACAATCTGACTTTGTTTTTAATGTTTACATATCCAAGTAAACATATCTTTTTTTTCTGAGCTCATAATGTGTCTCAGGTCCAAGTTAACACATTTCAATGTCTTGTTTTGTGTACCTAACCACTGAAGTCAACTCCTGTCAAAGGAAACAGAAAGTCTAGAGATATTTGAGGATCTGTTTTTACAGAATGTCAAGGTTTTGTTTTATTACCTACTTACCACTAGATTTTTCTAAATTGTCATTGCTTAGTTCATTTTCTTTTGGTGTAATGACTGCGGTTGTCACAGTTGCATCAAAAACAAGTGATGTTATGATTTTATGTGCTGGTCCTATTCAAACTTAATTGCTAATTGCTTTTATGCAGATGGCCAGTTTACATTAATACCAACTGCAGAGTGAGTGTTTGGTGATATAAGTCACTGGAGCTGAAACAAGTAGATAAATGATCCATCAATCACCACAAACATTAGTAGTAAAAATAAATAAATAAATAATAATAATCAAGACTAATAATTCCAGTATAAAGAAAACAATGAAAAGTGGCCCCAGTTTATTTGTGGACAGGTTCTGTTTTGTTTCTCAGACCCTGGGAAACTGCGTTGTTTGATAGAGCAGTCAGTTCATATGTGGTCGAGCTTTGTGTGTGAATCAGACACTGGTTTGATCCTCTGAGGGTCCAGCAGGGGGCAGCAACACAGCTCCCATGATCCAGATGAGGTTTATTACTCTGAAAACATGGACATGAACTGAGGAGACAACGTGTTGGCAGTTGCTCTTTATCACGACTGAGTGTCAGGATGGGGAACCGATCCCAGCTAGGCACATTATTATCTTATATTATATTATTATATTATTGACTTGTACGGTAACGGTAGCGCATCCTGTTTTAAATCAACACAGGGTGGGGTTTGTCCTACAGGTATTACTACATTACTACAGGTAGTGAGAACATTCCAACTCTTGGTTTGACAGTGTCAGTGATTATGACTATGAAATGGCGGACGGTGGCCCGCCAGGTGTACGGCAGCTTCAGGAGGACAAAATTCTCCATCCACAACGAAGCCTGTCATGTGATTTGTTTATGAAGGTTGAGGTGTGCAGTCAGATACATAGGCATTTGTTTAATGCATTGCATCAAAAATATAGTGCTGATGAGGAAAAAACAAACAACACGATCACGATTAATCACAGGGTATTGTGTATTGTGATTCAAGTGAATAATAATTTGACAGCCCTATTTGTATTATTTTATAATGACTCATTGTTGTGTTATTGTCCAGTTTCTAATATGTCACTGCAACACTCACTACAACAATACATCATTTTATTTGATCATGATAACCTTCTTATAAAGCTTTTGATTTTTTCATAACTTTGTGTTTTTCCTCAAGGAAAATTAACAAATAAAGTAGTCTTTTCATAAAGTTCGGCACATTTTCTGAATCAGCACAATCTCTGCAACTTGTTTGTAGGTCAATCAACTTCTCTTGACTCTGAGCTCATGTATTTTGGGTGTAAAGCCAGCTAGACGTGCTGAATAAAGTAGAGAAGTTAGAGAACATGCTGTTGGGTATAGGGACTCGCAGGACAACTGGGATGATCAGTCGTCAGTCGGACTGAACACCACTAGTGAGATCTTTCACGTATGTCCTTTCTGCACCTTCTGTATCTGTTGTTTTGAATTAAAAGCCAGTACTGATCATCAGGTGATCCACAGCGTAGCTTCAGTTTGATAAGCTTAGCTGCAGTGGGTGATCTAATAAATGAAAGACAACAATATGTCTCATCAGCTCAGATACATTGAGCATGTTAGATACAGGCTGCCCTCAGTGTAGTTCTGTTGTGATGTATGTTCTGTTGGTCTCTTACAGTCCCACATGGCTACATGTTTTGTTTTGGTGAACTGTCGGGCGCTGATGCTGTGAACAAGGTGGGAGGCGGGGCTAGACTACAGAGGCGTTGATTCCCATCCACTAATTGTGCAGTTTTATTGAAGATCAGTCGACCAATCAGGATGTTGGAGTATATCATTCAGAAATATCTTTATTTCACAAATGTCATTCTGTTGTGAAGGGACAATGATCTTTTACCTGACTGGTTAAATTATCACCTTAGGTAAAAACACAACGGCCATAACCGTAACTGATATGGAAGAGCAGTTATGACTGAAAACTGAAAAAGTCGTAATAGATGATCATGAGCAGCACTATGAGCTATGACAGGAGGTTTTTTTTTAGCCTGTATTCGTCTCCAGTCAGTCAGACTGTCCTGCTACCAGCAGGTGAGTGATCTGAGATCAGCTCCTGTCTGTGTCTTGCCTGACAGCTCAGCTGTAACTCATATCCCATGATGCTCTGTGTGTGTGTGTGTGTGTTCGTGCCGCTCATGAATGGTGCCTGTGCTCCCCCACCTGTCAGGCCCCGTGGTGGCGGCGGTGGCGCCGGAGGCCCCAGGAAGCAGAAGGAGCTGCCCACAGAGCCTCCATACACGGCCTACGTAGGAAACCTGCCGTTCAACACGGTGCAGGGAGACATCGACATCATCTTCAAAGAGCTCAACATCCGCAGCGTCCGATTGGTCAGAGATAAAGAGACAGACAAGTTCAAAGGTTGGAGAATTTTCTGTTCTGCGTCATTGCTCTGCAGACTGTTGTTGTTGTTGTTGTTGTTGTTGTTTATTATTCACCACATGAGACTGAGTCAGACTCCCACTCTCTTTGTGTCTTTCAGGTTTTTGTTATGTTGAGTTTGATGACTTGGAGTCTCTAAAAGAAGCGTTGACGTACGACGGTGCTGTGAGTATCTGTTTTTTTGTTATTGTTTTTTTTTGCTTCAGCCTGAAACGTGGAGACGGGGACCACGGCTACGTTCAGTCAGTCAGGGTTTTCACTCAGGGACAACACACATTATATGAAGCCTGATTTACTGGCCACATAAGATTGTGAACTGTGATGTGGCAATATGTTCGTTACATACATGTTGTTGAGATGTTTAGTCCACGAGTTGATTATTTGATTGGCAGATAATAAGTCAGCAGCTTGTGAATGTCCAAATGTTGTTTTTTGGCTTATCCCACTGAAATGAGTGTTTGTACTTGAGTCGGGAAGAACCTGCTGATACAGAGCGATTCACCTATTTTCCTCTGCAAGTGCTAGGAGTGACGTCATCACAAGCATTTACTGAGCACACACAGAAATCAGTGGAGAGAGAGAGTGAGCAGCGAGTTGCTGTGCAGACTGGTGAAACACATCAGTCACATCTCGTCCCCTGGTGTTGCTCCTATAAAAGTGATGAAGTCTCAGTGTGAGGTTCTTTGATCTGTGTGCAAAACTCGTTCTGAAGCCACACTCACCCTTATTCTGGAGCGCAGTGTAGCTGCAGTGTTTTTGTAGCCCGACAGGTCTGTCTGTCTGTGTGTTGGCAAGTTCACCTGAATGTTGTGTTTGCAGCACTGCTGGCTGGAGCTGGTAAAACCACACATCTCCTGCAGACTCCTGTGACCTGGCTGTCAGTGCTTATTAAACCCAAATGCTCTGTCGTTGTGGGTTTTTTAACCAGTAGAAAAGGGGCCTCAATTTTCACATATGCCAAACATAATTTTATAGTTAATAATTGGATATGAATTCCTAATTCCTCATATAACTTAACTGATGCCGTGAAACACATCAGACTACTTTATTGTTGGTTTAAATCCCAAAGCTCAGACTATCGCAGAGAAGAGAACTTAAATTTGTGTAATTCCCTTTGAATAAACTATGAAACAGGGTGAATGAGCTGGTGTGAAGCTGAATCTGACAAGAGCCTGATGTGACCTCTGACCCTGTAGTTGCTAGGTGAACGATCACTGAGGGTCGACATTGCAGAGGGGCGAAGGCAAGAACGAGGAGGAGGAGGAGGAGGGGGCTTCGGCTTCAGGAAAGACGACGCAAGAGGTAGGGACGCCACACCACCAACAGAAAGTAGGTCACTAACGTCCTCTGTGTGTGTGTTTGTGAGACGACTCCGTTGTTCTCTCTTCTCCAAGTCTGAAGGCGAAGCTGCTCGGTTCAAACTAGAGATCGATCTGGATTAACCAGTTCTGATTACACATGAAACCAGTTTTACCGTATCTCACAGTGGACAGTTTTACCATTTAAATCTGAAGTCTCACATGGTTAATGTGTTTGTGTAGCCGCATCAAGCAGCAGCAGCCGCTCAGACACAGTCGGCCACCGACGACCAGGCTGACGCTTCACGCCGTCACACCGCTTTGTCTTTCTGGTCTAAAGTTCATGACTGTGGTCTCCTGACTTGGAGGAGGAGGACTCTTCATCCTTCATGTTTTATCCTTTCATCTCCTCATCCTCACCTTCACAGCCCTGCCCCTTTTCTTTTCTTTTCTTTTCTTTCCTTTCCTTTTCTTCTAACTGGTCTACACACACGTGCTCGTACACACAGGTAGCAGGTTGGGTGAGGTCACCTGGCACAGGTGATGTCTGATGCAGAGTGTCGCCGCTTCCTCTCTGATTGGCTGGTGGGCAACTAACAAGCTCCGCCTCTCCAGCGCTGTCCTTCCAGCTCCTTCCAGAAGGAGGCACAGCTCCTCCTCCTCTGTTTCCTCCTCCGTTTTCCTCTCTTCTTCTCCCTGTTTCTTCTCATCTATCCCGTCCCTTTTTCCTCCTCTTTCTCTCATTTCCTCTCTTCCTCCTCTTTGGTCCCTCTCTTTATTTTCTTCCCCTCCTCCTCTCTTTCCTCCTTTCCTTGTCCTTTCCTCTCCCCTCTTCCACCCCCTCTCTCCTCCTCTCAGTGTTAAATTCCCCCCCTGTCCTCTGCAGGACGAGGAGGTTCTCGGGGAGCTCCCAGGGGAGGAGGTGGACGCGACTCCCGTGATGACTTCTACGACCAGCCAGGAGAAGGTGCGAACACCGAGTTCGGCAGCTCAGGTTGGACAGCAGTAGATCCCGTCGGGCCAATCAGAGCACAGCTCGGCCGAAGCAAATCAGACAGCAGTATAATGTCTGAAATGCAGCACATTCAAACAGAAACGCACAACGTGACAGAAAATGATGAGTAGATACTGAGTAGACACATCTGAAGATAAACCACACAAACATGCAGCACTTAATCAGTCTTCTCTGTGACATTTTATCTCAAATCCAAAGCTCCTCCTCCTGAGGATGCTGTGTTATGCCTGATTTTTCCCCCCCCATCATGCCTTTCACCTCACCCATCTCATCCTTATTTGTCACCTTGCAGGAACCAGATGTTGCAGTACACCTGTGGTGGATGGCATGGGGGTTGGGAGTCTTCTTTTCCATTAACCTGTCGTATCTGTGCAACTGTCTCTGCAGGTTTTAGAGATGATGACTTCATGGGGGGGCGGGGTCGAGGCGGCGGCGGCGGTGGTAGTCGCCCTGGTGACAGAAGGGGTGGAGGCGCCGGCGGCGGTGGCGGAGCTGGAGCAGCAGGAGGAGGAGCAATGGGTCGATTCAGAGAAGGACCCAGGGGAGGAACGACAGACTTCAGGGAACCGTCTGAAGGTGACGGCACCTCCTGTGTGTGACTGTGAAGTTGTGTTGTTGGTGTTGTAGCTACTCAGTCACATGGCTCTTCTGATTTGTGCGTAGTGATTTTTAAAGGGACAACGAGGAGTTTTGGAAAGCAAAGTGTTCTTCTACATTTACCATGAGCCTCCGCGCGCACCGTGAAATTCTTTGACCGGCACAAGACGGACGTCTTGCCAAGAATGTTTTCATTCATCAAGAATGAAAGTCGGAGGTTCGAAGACGATCAGATACCGCTGTAGTTCCGACCGTAAATGGCGATTCGGCGGCGTTGTTATCATGACCCGCCCGGCAGCGTCCGCAAAACCGAAAGTAAGGAAATGCTGGTCAGCTCGCCCAGCATTTCCACCACTAATATTAAAAACAAAATAACGATAGAGACAAAACGATATATTTATCGAAAATGGAGCCATTAACAAGTGTGGGTAACGTAGATTCATCCACATTAATATGAGACTTTTTTATAACCAAATACAAACTCCTTGTTGTCCCTTTAACTTTATTAGTCATGAATATCCTAGGTTAGTTAGTAGATGTACTACTTTGTGTCATTTGTAGTTTATTTAATGTGACGTGTTGTTTTCACTTATCAATTTTTTGATTTAGTGATTGGACAGTGCACTTCTTAAATTTACCCAGATTGACGTAGTTATTATTTAACTGTACTTAATCGTGTGATTTACTCACTTTTATGAGTCCAATGCTTTTCCTGTAGTGAGGTCTTTGTTAAGCGACTGGTTCAGCCTTGTCATTTTCAATTGAGGAAGCTTTTTGAACAGGAGACCAGGGTTGTTGATCTGTTTGTCTGTTGTGTCACAGAGGAGCGTGCACAGCGGCCTCGGCTGCAGCTGAAACCCCGAACCGTCTCTGAGCCGCTCAACCAGGTCGCCAACCCAAACTCTGCTATCTTCGGCGGAGCCAAGCCGCGAGAGGAGGTGATCTCCAGAGAAAAACCGTAGAGACTGAAGGCCATGAGAGCCGGGGGGAGGGGGGTGGGAGAGAGGGAGGGGGGGGACACACAAGTGAATGGATAGAGAACTTTAACAAGGAAAGTCAATACAGAAAGAGAGAAACGCCAACGGGATGAGTTTAAACGCCACAGTTAGCATTCCTTCCAGACAGACAGACAGTGAGCGAGTGGACGCCGCCCTCCTCTTGTTCTTCTACTTCTACTACTTCTTCTTCCTGTTTTGAGTTCAGTTTGAGCAGAATATTTATTCTTAGTGGGAATAAAGATGAAACACACTCTGACACTGATGAATAATAAATCTGTAAACACAAACACAACAAGCAGCTTTTGAATGCATGTCCAAACTTTGGGTTTCTCTGCCCCGCCCCTCATCCCGCCCCTTCACCACCGCTTACTGTGATGTCGTACCCGCTATGTCCAGTATGTCCCCATCCTCCTCCTTCGCTGGGTTAAAAGTCCCACACCATTTATTCCCCACCAGAAAGAAGCCCAGAGGTTAAAACTGTAAAGTTTTCTCTTTTTTTATTTTTTTTATTTTGTAGTTTTTCTGCTGCAGCCCCGCCCTCTCACCGTGACTGTAGCTGGTTGAGGTGGAGCAGAGTGTTTCTTGTTTAATTGCCCGGTCGTCCTGGGTGGGCGGAGCTCAACCTACATCAGGACGGACTGCCAGCTCTCGACAAGCTCCCCTCTCCCCCTGTGGAAAAGCTTTCTTAGAATAAAAGACACTGTAGCCTGAAGCTTTGGAGTGATGCTGGTCTGAGTTCTGTAATAATGCACTGGGCGTTAGACGGCCTGTTTAGATGGGTTCTGAAAAGCAGGAGACCAGGTGCTGCGTTCACTGTCTGCGGGATATTCTTCCATTTGGCTTCCCAATCAGTGTAGTTAATTTGCTCGTGAAGCTGCTGAGGGAAAAATGGGGAAAGACTGTTTAGTAAATCGACTGTTATGAATCGACTGAAATGAATTAATTACAAAAGAAAATTGTCCCTGATTTACCAAAAAACAACGCTTTGTGGTGTTAGTGGTTTGTCTTGCTGGTCCTGCTCCAGAAAGCCAAAGCCCGCAAAAAATACTACAAACATAGTCTGACACATTTTATTGTGTCCCACACACCCTGAACGCAGCATGGTTTACACAGATGTGTGAAACAGACAGCGATGGGGTGTGTGGCCGACAGTTACAGCTCCTGATCTGTCCTGTCAGTCAGATTTAAGAAAGAGATGTCCACACTGAACACAGGTCATAAAGTTTCCATTGGTCCACACTGAAAACTTCACCTGTTGTGGATTCATTTGACAACAGGGATGAATAAATGTAGGGAGAATGAAAGGTTGGAGAGGAAAACTGAACAAATGGGAAAAGAGAAGCATCTTTTTTTTCCCTTTCTGTTTTTTCTCTTTCCCTTGAATTATTTTTCATCTTCACATTTCATCTTCTCTCTCTAAAGGGTCTTCTTAAACTGTTTAACAACAGAAAATGAAAAAGGGACTCCTTAAAAAGAAAAGTGTATTTTGTCTCTCCCATAGTCCTGCATTAGGTTTCTTTGTTCATTTTCTTAATACTTTCTATCTTCCTGCCCTCCCCTCCCTTATTATTGTTTGTGCACTTTTTTTTTGTTCCTTTTAAACAGAGGAGCACAGAGTGGAGGACAGGAAATAAGTGATGAAATAGGGAAAGACACAACAAGTGAGGAATGAAATCAAAGAAAAACAAGTCATGGCTCTCTCAAGCTCCTGTGATTATAAAAGCAGTGCAGATGCATTTTGATTTTTAACAAAGGTGTTTAGACAGAATGAAGGAGAGGAAAGTAAATGGGGAATACAAGAGGGGAACAAAAAAAACAAGATACAGGATGAAAAAAATGTTTTTCTCATCTAATTTTAATTTTCCCTTTGCTTTTTGCTCCCCATTTTCTTCACCTCTTTCTGTTCCGATCTCTTCGCTTCTCCTCCAACTGTCTTTTTTTACAGCACTGACTCATTTAAGCCACCTCCTGACATTCTCCTGACCAGACGGTGGCGCTCACACAACATGTCACCATCAGAAAAGAAGAAATTTAAAGGTTTTTGTGCTCTTGTTACTTCAGTGTGGATCATGTGGAAGTCAACTGCCACCAAGGAAATTTTGTAAAATTGAAAAGTTTTGAATGAGCCTGCAAAGTCAAAATTATTAATTATTGTTCAACAAAGTCATAATTTTGGTTCGTAGTTAATTGTAGTTCTTCATCTTTAATCTGTAGGAAACTGAACACACTGTGGACCGCAAACCTGGTCCAGCTGAATCTTCTCAGGTCTCTCTGTGTCAGTGTGGACCAGGTCTGGGTCTATAGTGGATCAGCTGAACAGGATTTGAACCTTCAGTGTTTTCGGTCTGTGTCGCTTTGAGAACATTTGTGTCGCTGATAAACAGTTTTCTTTGTTTTCCAGGACGTTAAATGGAAGAACTTTTTCTTACTGTACTATAGAATAAAGAACAGCTGTTTTAACTTTTTCTTTTCCAACACTGTTAATGGCAATAAAACTGTATCATCTACATACACCACAATGTGTTTAATTTCCGGGTGGTGAGGGTGGGGGGGGTTGATCTCTTGTTTTGTTTTTTATTTTTTCCTCCAAATGAAAAAACAATAAAGAATAAAGCTTGTTCTGTTCTGCCTCTTCTCTGATTGGAGGAAGTATATTGTTTTTTTTTTTTTTAAAGAGCTAAATTAAAGTTTTTGTTTCTTTATTATGTCCTCTGAGCAGCTACCTCAGAGGCCAGACAAGGCTAGCATGTTAACTTCAGTGGAACAAAACTACAAGTTTCCTTTGTAATTTAATTAGCGAACATAAATATGTTTCATATTGGTTATTTGTAGAGTGAAATATGTGTACAGCTCATGAAAATTACAAATCCATTATCAATACAGTATCAATATTTCAAATATTTCTTGAGATTTAAAAAAAAAAGAAAGAAGGACTTACATCACAGAAATGTTCAACTCTGGAGAGTATGTTCATTTTTTAAAAAAAGACTCAGAAAGTAGACTTTTTTTTTTCAAATTATAACAATACTTGTGCTGAAGTCTCCATTAAGTTGTCGCTAGGATACAGACTAAACACCCCAAGGCACTTTTTAATAACATCTGTAGACTTTAATCATGTTTCCCAGATGGATTCACTGGGGGATGTGATGGAGAGATGAGCACTGAAGACGGTGGAGGCCATTTAATTCAATAATATATTAATTCTGATCAACACAGATCATCCACCTCATAACACCTTGATGGACCAAGAAAACGGCGGTGGTGGACGGCTCCTCTCTCATCGCTGCAGAAGATCTTTGTACCTGCAGCCATCAGGCTTTTTAATTCTTCTGCAAATGGTAGATGAGCTGACAGACAAATGGATTTCCCTTGTCATTTGTATTGGTAATCAAGGACTGAATACTTGGTCAGAGCTCCTTCAGCGGCGTGGCATGGAGGCCATCAGCCTGTGGCCCTGTTGAAGCTCAGGTTGCTCTGATAGTCGCCTTCAGCTCGTCTTGGCCGGTGCTTCTCATCTTTCTCTGGAAAGTAGATTGTCTGTGGTCTTTGCCAATCAAGCACAGCAAACCGGTCTGCAGCAGTGTTGGCTCTGAGTAGGTGCCAAGTCCTGCTGGAAAAGGAAGTGGGCATCTCCACAAACCTTGTCACATGACATGGACTGCAGGATCACACTGGACTTGGAGCAGGTTGGATTCTGAGCTTGTCCAGTCTTCATCCCTTGATTTTCAAATGAAATGCAACAAGTACTTAAATCTGAAAAGAGCAACGGTCCAGTTCTTTCTTCCTCAGTAAGACCTTTTGTGCCTCTGGTTCAGGTCTGGCTTTGTACCAGGAGTAAGACGGTTCTAGTCCATTTCTTGAAGACATCCGTGTGTGGTGGCTCTTGACAAACTGACTCCAGCTTCAGTCCACTTACCAAGCTCTCCCAACATCTTCAATCTGAATCAGAAATGTTTTTTATTGCCAAGAGCAGTAAACAGTTTACAGCACAAGGAACGTGTAGAGTGTCAGGTGCAAACATAAAGATACCAAAAAATAGTTGGGGATAAAATACAACAAAATAGAATAAAAATAGAATAAAGATAACTATAGCCTACAGAATACAGAGGAAGTTATTGTGCAATCTATCTGTGCTGTTTGACAATCTTCTTGAGGCTGCAGTCGTCCCTTATTCACTGTTTCCTACCTGTGACGGACCAGCACCTGTTTCTTCTGCATCTGGCCTCATCAATCATCATGGCTGTACAGTAACTGGACTATGATTACGGCCACACAAAGCAGACTCATACTGTGATCAGTCTTTAATCCTGTCCTGCAGCAGGAGTTTTGTCATTCTGAAGCAGGCCTAAGTTATTTTGTTTTTTTATTCAGTTGCCTTATTTTGACTTTTTGTGGTTATTATCTATTGCAGGGCTCCAGACCAACTTTTTTTGTACCGTACTAGTAGTAGCCTACAGTGGCCCCTAACTTTTATAGCCTAGTGCAAGCAGAAAAAGTTAGGGGGCGCACTCCTGTAAATCAACTTGCAACATAGGCTAAATATTCATATTTCCTTTTCATTCATGATCCTCACACACATGCGCAAGTAGATGAAATTTTTACATGCGCTGCCTCAAATTTTAGGGGCAGTCTGGAGCTATGATGTCAAAACAATATTGACTGGACAGGGTGAAAGAGTGAAATGCTGCCACCTGTGGATGTGGAGCAAGCAGCATAGCCTTCCTGCCTACACATCAAACCTTTATAACAGTTTGATAAGAGGAACAGGCGGCAATCAATCTAATCTAGCAAACAATGTTCAGTCTATCTGTGACCCTGAAAACCTGGGGTTAAGTTCAATAGAAATCATGATCAGTTAATATGAATGAAGTAGTGTGTGTGTGTGTGTGTGTGTGTGTGTGTGTGTGTGTGTGTGTGTGTGTGTGTGTGTGTGTGTGTGTGTGTGTGTGTGTGTGTGTGTGTGTGTGTGTGTGTAGTTGTGTAGTTGAACTCTTCCTGGTTCAGCACTGTTGTTATCTCAGGCTTCGGTCTGACTCTTGTCTGCTGTTATTTCTCCGGTTCCCGTTGAAACTGCTGACTCATGATGCAGATATAAACTAAGTTAGCAGCCTTGCACCGTCAGTTGGTGTCGGTAACTAGCAGCAGCAGCAGCAGCAACGGGTGGTGGTGGTGGTGGTGGTTAGGTAGCTGACTGACTGCTAGCTGTGGGAGTCCGCTGTTATTAACAGGTAAGACGCTTCGCTGTGTTGACAGTCCAGCTGGTTACTCGTTACTTCACCTGTTAACTAACTTCAGTTTTATTGTTTTACTCGACAAGTCTTTGGCTAGTACTTGTCGAGTTGTTTGTGAGTTTTGTTAGTTACTTTAAACTTCAGCCCGACACACTTCTCTCCACTAACTAGCCTGGTGCGTTAGCCTCCTAGCCCCGCGTAGCCTTGTTAGCAGCACGGCGCTTTACAGCCGGACTCCCTTCACATATCGGTCAATTTAAAGTCGCTTCGCTCACTGGTAAACAAATGCTGGCCCTAAAAAGTCACCTGGACAGTTTTGTCGTCTTATTGAAATGCTCTCACTCACTCGGCTCGAAAGTCACCTCAAAACTGAGCTTATTTAGAGTGCTTTTTAAAGTTGACTGTGGCCATAGGAGCTCAGTTACGGATTACTCGTATTTGCGTATTTAAATTACACGGAGCATTAACACACAGCTGTTACATAACTAAGGACTTGATCTATATACACACACATACACACACCTGTTTATTAGACTGTCAACACAATTCTTAAACTATCATGTAAAAGATCCAAATGGTTTATATTTGCTGGATTTATTAGATAATGGTCATTCTTCGCGAATACAGCGCAGAATTTATCATAAGATTTCGTTAATGTAGGCTACAAAAGTTCGTTTTTATCACGTAATAGACATAATATATTTTAAACAATTATCAAGGGATACAAAAAGTTCAGTTTGTACCGCTGGGTCATTTGTAATATTTACTTTCATCTCCTTCATTCTGTCTTTATGACAACAAACAAGGGACAAACATGTCATAATTTGGTCTACAGTCATTTTTGCAAATCAAAAGTGGTGGCAAAGATTTAAATGACAGTAACACCACCATAATATAAAATAATTAATTAAATCATATCATTTTTTGTTTTGTTTTGCATTTAAAACTTAAAGAGAGTTTAAGTTTTACCAGTGACATTGAGAGGAATATATTTCACTTTCTGTTGTCTGTATGTTTTGGCTTTTGTTTAATTTTTTGTTTTGAGAATTATAAATACGTGGTGTCTGTCCATGCAGCTAAGATTGACTACACAACAGTGTTCATTTTAGTTTCATAGAGCAAAACGTGTCCCTATTTAGTTTGATCTATCATCATCAGTGCACAGAAGAAAGTGCTGGGAATGTATTTAGATTCATGATGTCAGTGATGGTCAAAACTACATCATGGATATATTTGATTGAAGAGAGTTTTATATTCAGAACTTCAGTGAGTCATTTAATGTAAGAGCTGTTGTGTTTGAAGCATTTTTGCACTCACAGGGAGTAATTGTGTATATTTTTTTAGGTATGTGGGCATCCTGCTGTAACTGGTTGTGTATGGACTCAGCTGATGTTGAACAGTCTGGTGAAGCTGAGCGTCGTAATCAGTCCTACACTAACTCAGCCTTCACAAGTCAGCCGTCTTCTCCTCTTCCTGAACACACCTGTAAGGCCTGTGGAGGGAATTTTGAAACCCCTGCCAAGAAGGTAAGTCTCACATCACACACACATCAACAGGTCTGTTGAGGGTCAAAGTTAAGATCCTACCTATTATAGTAATTGTGCATTGGGTTCAGGATTAATACATCATTTGTGATACATGGATTGCTTTGTGGGTCCAAAGGCCTGAAGTTCTTTTGAATTGGAAAGTTGTCTGAGAGTTTTAGGCTCCATCGATTAATCTGATTATGGACAGATTGTGTATTGCTGTTGTTATTTACAGCAGCTTTAGAATAGACCTCTGCACTACATGGTGTTGGTTTACTTCAATTACAGAATTCAGATCCTTGGTTTAGGATCCTTTAAGCAGCAATTCCATCTTCAGTCTTCTTGGTCTCTATAAGCTAGGACAGGAATGGGTTTGGGTTTGGACTTTGGCTGGGGACAGAGTGTCAGGGACAGCAACACATGTGTCCTGACTCCAGTGTTGTCTCGGCTGTTTGCTTCAGGCCACTGTTGAGTTTAAAGGTGACCTGTTACTCCAGTCCTAGATCTCCAGGACTCTCAATCAGGGTTTCTTTCCTCTGAGACTCCATGTTGATGTGACTGCATTGATCTGCAGCAGAGATGCTGCTAATCTCCTGTTCTTCCACATTAACCAATGGTGATCTACTGAAAGGGATGAACATGGTCAGCAACAGTGCTCAGGCATGATACATAGGTACATACATAGTTGAGTAAGGCGAAGATAATCTGGAGAGACTCAGCCAACTTGGCTGCACAGTGCTCAGACACACACCACCCAGGCCAGTTGTCTAGTGTTTCAGGATGTCGTCTAATGACGTCACCCTTACCTGCTCTGCTGTAAAGGACAGGAGACTTGAAGTGTCAGATTGTGAAGGAAAATGCCGAAGGAGAAGATACAGCTGAAGCGATGAGAAAAAGTACAAGTGAGGCTGTGTCAAACCTGTTGTAGAGCAGGTTGAAAGTGCCTCCAGCTCATCACACCAGTTAACACTTCACACTTGACTGTTCCCATAAAGATCGATTGTAGAAAAGGCTCATATCTCCATCTAGCCTTTAGCCTTAGCCCTGGCTTCAATTCAGCTGGTAATGGGATATGTCCATATTTGGTATTGTTCAGATGGATAGACAAACTGGTCAGATTTTGGTGGCTAAACCTTAAGGGTCAAGTCTCAGTGACCTTACAAAAAAATATTTTTGGCGTGAACGCAATGTCTTCAGAATTCAAGACGGTGTGAAAACTATCAATAAACGTCCTCTTAGACTCAAGGACAAACTGATTAGATTTTGGTGGTTACAGATCAATGATCAGTGTTCTGTGACGAACCAGACACAAGACACACAGCTTCACATTATGAGAAACTCTCAGCCAGTGGTTCATACCGGATTTTATGTTCTTTTTCTCAGCGTTTAATGAACAAACAGTTAATGGAGGGAATGCATTAGATGATAATCACCTATTTCACTTTCACATTGATCCTGTCGAAGCTCAGTGTGTTATTGTTTATCGTGTCACAGACTGATAGAGAAGCTGCTGCTCAGCTGCGTGTCCACAATATACTTACGTACAAATGACTGGTTGACGTCACACAGCATCAGCATGTAAACTGGTTCCTGTCATATCTGTCTGTGTGTGTGTTTTGATGGCTCAGGAATTTCACCCACAATTACAAGTGGTGGGTGAGTAGTTTCTAAATGATCAGCGTGACTGAAAGCTGTCACACAGGTCTGAAGTGGTTGTGAGACAGTCCTCTCCGATTGATCGTTCCATTTATTTCTGTAAAAAAAAATACAACAAAATTGACTGAAGCTACAGCATATTAACATTACATTAATCACCAACCCTTTCACTACAGAACGATATGTAATCAGAGAAAATGGGACCAGGCCAGCAGATATTCTCCTTTACTGTGATGTGATCAGGGTTTCACCACCTGTCGTTCCCTTTTCTTCTCTCCACTTGCTCTTTATGCAAGTTATGACATAAGCGCTAGTATTTCAGAAAGAACTGTAATGTGTGCTGAGTAGACTCTCAGTCAGTGCCCTCTGTGTCCCATCTCATGCAGCATCACAAGGCAAAACTGTTGCCGTCATGTTACTCATGTCAGTGTGATGGTTGTGACTGAACACTGTAAGTGTCTTGTAGTTTGGCTCATAAGTAGACAGTTGGTCTGAGGCAGTCTGATGTGTCTGTCAGTCAGGCGGAGCGTACGCAGAACGGACTCCGCAGGCGTCCACAGGACATGTATGGCAAAGATCACTTTTTACTACCGCGCGGACTCCGCGTATGTGCCCATGTGATAACTTACGGCCCCACTTTGCTGGGACCAACCCTCAGTGAAATAATCACTCTCCTTCAAACGGGCATAATGTGTTTCTGCACTTATTTTTCCAGTATTTTCGAGAGCGACAGGGACAGTGTCCAAGATCGACCAGTCATTGTTTCTCTCTCTCCATCTGTCTGTCCCTGTCTTTGTCTTTACGTTAATCATTAGCTCTCTTCCTCTGCCTGTCTCTCTCTCTCTCTCTCTCCCTCCCACCACCTCACTGACCATCTCCCTCTCTATCTGTCTGTCCACCTGTCTCTCACAGCATGTGTGTGTGGACTGTAAGAAGAACTATTGCAGCCGTTGCTCCGCCCAGCGGGAGCCCCGCCCTCGTCTCTGTCACACCTGTCAGCGTTTCTATGGGAACCTGATGGAGCGGGCGGAGCTCATGAAGCTCAAAGTGAAGGAGCTCAGAGACTACCTGCACCTCCACGAGGTCTCCACCCACCTGTGCAGAGAGAAGGTGAGGTCGTTCAGCGCCCGACACACCTGCGACTCCTCCCCGCCCCCTCCCCCAGTGACCCATGTTTGTTCTTCTACAGGAGGAGCTGGTGGAGCTGGTCCTGGGACAGCAGTCCTCTCCGTCCAGCGGCTCAGCCCCTGAGACTCTAACTCCTGACCCCCCCTCTATAATCCCTGATCCCCCCATCTCCACCCTGACCCCTGAGCCATCCACACCCTCCCCGGTCTTGACGCCGGACCCTCCTGCTGCACAGCCTGAGGCCCCAGACCCTCCCACAGAGACCACCAGTGCCGAACCTGAAGTCGAAGATGAAGACCAGGTGAAATCTTAGCTGGACTTTACACGTTGGTCATTAGTGATCCAGGAAAGGTCGTGTTGTGAATCAGGGTGTGTGTCTGTTTGTTCTGGTTCAGACCTGGGATCCCGAGGAGCCACAGGTTCCAGGTCGCAGGGCCTCTCTATCGGACCTGAGCTGTGTGGACGACATCGAGGCGCTGAGTGTCCGACAGCTGAAGGAAATCCTCTCCAGGAACTTTGTGGACTACAAAGGCTGCTGTGAGAAATGGGAGCTGATGGAGAGAGTGACCCGGCTGTACCAGGACCAGCAGAACCTACTGGGTGAGTCCGCTGCTGTTTCTATACCTGTATGGGACAGGTTTTCACACAATGTTAGCTGCACATTGCTTTTACATGAAAAAGACTTAATCACTCTATTAAATGTTTGGTTTTCTCTGCTACTGTCAAGGTTAGGATAAGGCGTCTGTTGGTGAACCAAACCTGTTCATGAACAGACACCTCCTTGCTCCTTGGAGCCAAAGTGTCTTTTCTGTCTCTATTTCTGTCTGGCTTGTTTTAGTGTTTGCTGGTAGGTGAAATCTAGCACACAAAGCATCTTTTCTCCACTTCCACTGTATCGCTCGCTCCAGAACCACACACAAGAGCGAACATTTTTTGAAGAAAATAACTAGTGGGGGGAAAAAAAGCAAATAAAACACGAAATGGAAGCATTGTCATAATTCCCATGGTCAGAGTGGTCTATGTGACAGCTGTTTCCTTTAAAAGTATTCTAGGCTTCAGAAACCATCAAATACATTTATCAAGAAACAAGTCTACAGGTCCGACTAAGTCTGATCTTATCTGTCTGATCCACAATGAATGAAATCATAGACTTTACAGCTCATCTGTGAAGAAATCTAACCCATCTGTTTTGTGTCTTTCAGCTGCCAATGCTGTGAACGCTCAAGGTGAGTTTTTGTTTTCTGTCCAGAGTCTATAAAACCTGCGAATGTCTAAGGTTTATTAGGCTCGATCAAGGAGAACAGAAGATTCATCAACACAATATAAGTGTGTGATGCCACCTCAATTCTGAGGGGCCTCACAGCAAAGTTCAGATTCTTATACTGGAAAGATGGACAACACCTGCAGGAGAGATGTGTTAACATCCTATTGGCTATTGTGCATAAACATTAACATAAAGATTCACACCTCCTGATGGGAGAGCAATAATGGTTTCTCTCCTCACACCATGTGTTATCCAGTGACGGTGAGCGTTATCATCTAGCTCTACAGCTGTGTCTACAGCCGCCAGAGAGTGAGATTTAAGACGCCAAAGAGGGGCCATAGCCTTGGCATGTTCCTTGGAGAGAAACTAGGGAAGCTAACTGTCTCCAACAGTAATCTAACAGAAACCTGCAAACTGGTCACCTTTTGGCTACAGTCACCTTTTTTTTAATGTCAACCAGGGTAGTAGAAGTGAATGAAGAGGGTTTTAGTTTTGAATGTTGTCACCTTTTTCACTAGTCCAGGGTTTGTATGTCTGTCATAGCTCTCCACCACAAACACAGAGGGATTGACCATTAACTACACAAACTATATAGAGAAGTGAAATTCTCTTCTAACAACCATCATCAGAGCAGTAAACTGTAAAAGTAACCAGTTCAGAATAGTCAGTCCTGTCTCAATTGTTGTTACAGTATTTCAGAATGAATCTGTTAATTTATTGTATATTTAATCAGTGATAATATGTCATAAAGCTGAAACAATCAATAGATGCTTTTATAATCGATAAAAGTAGTTGGCAATTGTTTTTTAATATTATCCCAGTGGTCTGTATGGATTGTGAGCATCTTATCTCAGTTGCAGAGAGAGTGCTGTCCTCATGGCGCTCCGT
This sequence comes from Trachurus trachurus, assembly GCF_905171665.1. NCBI lineage: Eukaryota > Metazoa > Chordata > Actinopteri > Carangiformes > Carangidae > Trachurus > Trachurus trachurus. The sequence goes on along the minus strand of NC_139892.1, from coordinate 22,280,647 downwards.
ACGTCTCCCTGTCTCCCTCTAGAGTCTGGCTGTGGACCTGCGAGTCCTGAGGATAACATCTGTAAAATCTGCATGGACTCTCCCATCGACTGTGTCCTGCTGGAGTGTGGTCACATGATCACCTGCACCAAGTGCGGCAAAAGGATGAGCGAGTGTCCTGTCTGCCGTCAGTATGTTGTCCGAGCCGTCCATGTCTTCAGGTCCTGAGCCAAGCCTGACTTGGACCCAGGTAAACCAGACCAAACCAGTCTGATCACAGACCAACTGTACTGTTGTGTTTGTACCCTCTGCTCTGTTTACATATTGACTATTGTGAAGCAATTTTGTTATAGTTTAGTTTTACTATAGTTTTTATCCAACTTTAAAGAAAACTGGTTGTCTCCATCTCGTATTTGCTGCTAAATTTTGTCTTGTTTCAGTTTTTATTAGCTGAAATTTACACTTCTTCCAAACACAACCCACTTTGAGCCAGTTTAAATGTTCTCTCATTAACCTGTAAAACTATTTTGTTCTCAGCTAGACTTGTGTTTAAACCCAGCATCTGCTGAGCCTGACTGATCTCCTCCTCCTTCTCTCCATAGGACCAACTGTCAGAGCAATGAACTATAAACACATCTTCTTTATGGGACCTCTACAGAAAAAGAATGCTTTTATTTTGTTAGCCCTATTTTTCTAGTGTAAATGCAATATGGTGGAGGACTGTGCTGAAGAATAAGAAGTGACCTTCTGTGATCTGACTGCAGAGTTGAATAAACAGACTGACCTTCCGCTCCACTCAAGAATCACATCTGACCAATGAACCAACAGTCGTCTGTGCCTTCACCAGCTCATCACTGCCCCCTCTGCCCCGACACCGTCAGTCCTCCTCAGTGTGAAGAGGGTCTGGACCAACACCATGACCCAGCACTGACTGCTGAAGAGGACATCTACCAAAGACAAATGTGGCTTTACAGGTCAGAAGGGTCCATCCACACCTGTGCAGTGTCAGCGAGTGGTCACATGACCTCTAACTGAAAACACACACAGTGTTCTTACCACAGCCTATAATGTGTTTACAGTCTGCAGTGAGGTTACACTGTAGAATTAAAAATTTGTCAGCCCCTGATTGATCTGCATCCTCAGGACTGTTCATAAAAGCACCGCTAGTCCTGTTTGGTGTCAGGACTGACAGAGACCTGACACCACTTCATCCCCCAAACTAAAGCTCAGAGTTCCTCTGCTTTCAGACACCAGCCTCATCTTACGAACTATCTCACTCATGGACTTCTGTGAAGTAAAATCCAAACATTTAACTGAAGCTGTGTAAGTCCAGCAGCCAGAGTTGAACAACAGTAATGCATCTGATCTGAGGGCAGGTCATTAAACTGCCCTCAGATCAGATTATCAGCAGGATCTGACCTGACCTCACCCTGAGTCGCCTCAGGTGACTGGTCACTGGTGCAGATGAGTGTCCTGCAGGAGACGGGTGAACACATTCACAGTGTAACATTAGGTTGATGTGACGCTGCTGTTTTCCCTTCAGATCCTCACAAACTGAAAACTTTGAAAAACAAAGAGCTGAGTTGAAAATCACCGCCTTGGATACAACAGAAATCATTTTTTTATTTTATCGTCAGAAACGTTATATTTTCACTTCATGACCAAACCCAAGCTGTTCAGTTTTAAATGCTGACATTCCAGCAGACTCTGTCCTCCTTTGCATTATTCCCTGGGTCCAACCATGGGGTTTTGACCAGTTCAACCAAACGGTTTTTTTTTTTGCCATCTGCTCAGACTCCTTACGTGGTTAAATCGTGGCCTCAGTGTGTTAGATGATTGTGTGATTCTCTGAGCTGGTGCACAGACACAGCCTTGTAGATTCCTCTGAGGCCTGTCCTTTATATGTTTAGTACCACTTGACAATAACACTTACCCTATACAGTACTTATAAATGGTTTATAATTAGCTTATTCATTTGACTGTTAACACACAACTTACAGCATAGTTTTCATGTATTGGCAAGATAAAGTAAGTTACTAGTCAATCTTGTGAATTGATTACTGAATTGCTATTTGTCATTTTTATTATCTTATCAACATTTATTGATAGGTTACTATAAGGTGTACTATATGGTGTATAATATATTTTCATATAGTTACAAATCCTATAAAAGGGTAGTCGTATTGTAAAGTGGTACCATATTTTCTTCTGAGGGTCTGACAGTTTTAGGGATTATGTCATTTTAAACATAGTATTTTTTTAGACTGACTCCAGTGGCTTTATTGACATTTGTCACATTTATGACTATTTTTATGGCAATAGAAGTAAATAATTACACAAAGGGTTATTAGAAGTTATAAAACTTAAAAAAGTGTAATGCTATTTTTATAAGTCACCGATTTACCTGTGATTTCCTTGAATGTTTCCTGGACGTGACTGTAACCAGGCGCAGTTTCTAAAGAGAAATGGGACGCAGTTCTGAGGCAGCAACTCAAGTTTATGTGGTTGTGTTGAGCACATGTAAAGTTACAGAAATTGTACTAATTCTAGTCTCGTATGAACCATTCTTGTGTGACTCTGGGAAAGAACAAGAACAAGAATACGTAGCTAAACCTAATACTGGATTATATTGGGTTTGACAGACGATAGAGGCTCTGGGACACTTCCTTTAAAAACACAGGGAACAGGATTTGTTGAGTTTCACCAGCAGTCTCATCTCTGTGTGTTGTAGAACAGAAAGTTCAGCTGTGAATCTCTTGGGTTTGAAAATGTGTCTCATTCGACCTGGTGCCACCAATCTGTTGGTGCTGGAACATTTTGAACTTCATTTATTGATTAGCTTTGGTTGAAGTTGTGTAGAGATGATGCAGAGGAGATGTGTTGTCCCTGTTTGTTTTTGTTCCTGTGAGATCAATAAGTTAGATTTTTGCTGTGAGTGTTTTTATTTTCTTTTGTGTGAAATGATGGTTGCTACTTAAAGACTTCTTGAATTTGGGATCACACATTTGTGATCGGTGTCTGTAATCTGTAACATCTGTAATGTTTGCCTTTTAATTATCAGAGCTCAGCCGTGGTACTTTGATTAATTGATTATAATGCACTTTGATATCTCTGCTTCAAATGGGGTGAAGAACTGTGACAGTCTTAAATGTTCAAACCTGTTTCAAACAGAAACACACCATCCAGGTAGCTGTTAGCATCATCAGCTATCCCCACTGAGACCAGCACAACTGGAAGCAAACGGACAAGCATTCAGCATGTCATCCCAGGTGTTATTACAGATTAGATCTTAGATGCCTATGAGTGTTTTTTCCACCTCCAGACCTCTCAGATTATGTCATCTGAATAATTGTCTGAGGATCAAATGGGTGATCCAACGATCAAATATAATGTCACTAAAAGAAATCCAAGTTTGTGCATCAGGTCTTATTTTTCTTTCTTTGAATTCATCAAATGAGACTTCTGGCCCACAAAAAGGGCCCTGACCTCAGATTTAGAAATACAGTACTGCTTTTAATCAGAAACACTAGACTTGTTTGGTTGAAAGCTGCTTTAACTCTGTTTCACCACAGTTCAGACTCAAAAAAACAAAAACAAAATATTTTTAGAAATAAAAATTTTAGTTTTCTGGGTGAAGTTTGCTGAATACATTTGTAATAAAACTTACCTTCAAGTGTATTTGTGTGTCTCTGCTCCGTCCTTAACATACCGACAGTTCAACATCTGTGACCTCAGCATTTGTGTACAAACTCAACAGGGTAGTGACTAGTGAGAACTGCTGAAAAAATCATGGGTGTCACACTGCCGCACTCGCAAGACATCTACACCAAACACAGTGCGCAGAGCAAATAGCATCTTAAAGGACTCCACACATCCTTCAAATGGTTTCTTCACTCTCATGCAATCAGGGAGGAGATAGAAAAGCATTTAAGTCAATAAATTCCCAACTGTTAAATGGCCTATTTTCAAGCTTTGAAGCTTATGACAAACAGTAATAAAAAAGGGAAAACAGGAATTTTACAAAGCTATCTACCTTCTGTTAGTGGGGTGGGTGGACGTCTCTTAGGATGCAACACAGTAGTCTTGAATCATCGGAACATTTCTGAAGGTGACAGCCAGATGTTGGACATGACCTGCAGTCTGAGGTAGACAAAACAGAGACAACACTGTCCCTTGTGCAGGTAACACCTCAGCACTATGACTCACACACTAAGGGCTGGATGTAAGGTAGTCAATAACCCAGCATACAGCAGTGGAGTCGTTCATGTTGGAATGTGTGGCTGAATAAACTCGACTATTCAGGTGTCAAATAAAGTAAATCTAATAAAGAATACAAACAAATAGATAAAGTGGGAGGAAGAGGCTAACTTATTAATAAAAGGAACAGGTGCAGACAGCACTGAGAGCTGAAAAACACTACTTCCAACTCCTGTACTTTTTCAAACAAACCCCTTTCTAATCAACACCCCAAAAAAAGAAGAAAGAGCTAAATCATAATAAAGCAGCAAAAATACAGTCTATATCTGTTTATTACAGCATCTATATTTGGGTCTGTCATTTTTGCCTTTAGTTGATAGGACAGTGGGGAGAGGCAGGAAATGGGGGAAAGAGACTGGGGGAATGACACACAGTACTGATTGACCCAGTCGAGAATCGATCTGGCGATCACTGCATTGGGCATTGCTAACATGGGACATGCTATTAACCACTCAACCACCAAGCACCCTGTCCCTGACATTTCATTTTTCATAACATTAACAATATAGACTACTACTAGCCCTATGATCTGATTTTTTTTCCTCTTTTGTTTTCTGTGCTGCTCTATTCACCAAATAAAAAAGTGATAATGTGCATGACACTGATCCCCAGCAGTACACTCAGCAGTGCTGTGTCTCTGTGGCCTGTAGATGAAGCTGTTTCCTTACATGTCTTATCCATTGGCCAAAAACAGACTGTTGCTCCTGACTGTTTACAGCCCGTTTATCGAGGTCATATTTTCAACTTTCACTTTGAGCTCTCAGCCATGTTTACAGATTTTCTTCTGTCCATCTAAAATATATGCTAACCTGGAAGATCACATAGTTTTGACTCAGTCTTTAAACAGCAGTGGTTGTGGCCTTATGGGTCAGGGTCTGACTAATGACTCTTCGCTGCATGTCCTTCCCTCTCTCACCCCAGCTTTCCCATCAGTCTCTCACTCACTGCCCTCACTGAATCAGAGGCATGGGGCGATCACACATCTTTTTCTGTCTTGTATCCAACAAAACACATATGTCTTCCTACTAAATAAATCTTTTTCTCTCTATCTCTCTATTTTTGTATGTCACTATAACACAGCCTGACTGATACAGCTTTGCTCACCACAGAATAATTTTGTGTTTAAAGAATGTTGAGGTATTCAGTCTGCATCTTTACAGAACAGACAACAGGGTTTAGTCATTGATTGTCACATGTCAAACTGAACTTGTGTTATCTCATTGTTTAGGCATTTTCATCAAATCGTTATTAATGCTTTGTGTTTACTTAGAATCTGTGTGTTCGGCCAAAACAATGACTGATTGGTTCGTTGGCAGGCAATGGGCGGGGCTTCTGCTGTTGATTGGTTGTCTCTGGGGCGGGGGGCGTGGTATCGGCTGCCTATTAGTTCGTTGTTGGGGGAGTGGGCGGGGCTTAGTTTGAACCGGAGTCCCGCTGCAGTGAAAGGTATCGGGTTTCTTCAACACAGTTAGCATCGAGCTAAGCTAGTCCTCCATCATAAACCAGCGGAGAGTTTTAATAACCCGATAAACCGCCCCCCTGGTTCTTCTTATGGTGCTGTTTGCGGACTTTCGCCGCAGCGATTTGACTGTTTAATTCCTCCGGTGTAACGAGTTGGTTAGTAACCGTTCCGGGTTGGTCTTGGAGTAACTTAAAACTTTGTAACGTTAGAGGAGAGGTGAGGCGGCGCCATGGCAGACGGAGCGGACTGCTGCTCAGTCAACGCCGCGAAGAGGAAACCACCAGCGGGGAGGAAGAGCCGGCAGAGCCAGCAGAAGAAGACCTCCTGCAGCCGGGTACGAATCCATGCTAACGGAGCTAGCTGACGGCTAACTGTTAGCGTCAGTGTCCGTTAGCTTCGCTTGTTTTACTAAACGCAGCGTGTAAACAATCAGAACAAACGGAGGAAAGTATTGAAGGATGAGGTGAATTACACGGCACTAAAAAAGAAAAAAAAGCAGGCATGGCCGGCAGCTAATTAACTAACGGACTGTATCAACTTTTAACCAAGATGGAAAAAGTTTTCACAGCAACAGGCTAATGTTTAGATACACACAAAGACGGGCAGCAGGCCACCACCAACAAAACCTGCTGACAGCACTGAAGTCAAAAGAGGTGTATGACACAGCTCATGTCTAAAGGCTTCTGCACCTGAGAGTAAATGTCAAACAGGCACAATGTAGGAGTAATTAACAGGACTACAGATGAGTCAGGTGTATGAAGTCATCTGTCATCATGAAAGATAAAGCTGATCAGGCAGAGGATTTCATTTTATCTAACACACACACGGACTGTGTCCACTACTAAGTTACCACCATCATCATCATCACTACCGGGATTGTCTGAACTTTTTTTTATCCAGCAAGTTGAATAAAGTTAAGCAATTGGAAAGACTCTCTAACTCTTTGAGGATTCAAGGTGTGGAAATATTTAGAGTCAGATGAATGGAGTCTTTAAATAATTTTAATAGACCTGTCAAGGTTCGTTATTTTGGTTGTACAGAGTGACACAGTTTGTTTTATTATTTTTTTAAATGTAATTTTTCTTTTTTCAGTTTGTCGGGGTGAGGTGACATGCAGCAAATGGCCAGAGGGGGACAGATTGATACGATACGATAAACTTTATTGTCCTGTTAAGGGAAATTTGTCTTGGACACTGTAGCTGCGCCATAAATGCCTTGATGGCAACAATGACAAAAAATCTCAGCCATACCAACCCAGCAAACACAAGACATAACAGCATTGCACATATCCCATAATATAACACATATTCCCACAACATAGCACACATACACCTCATAAATTCACCATGGTAAGAGCACTATAAGAATTATTGCACAAACCCATTAGGAAATTTGATGGAAGTTGGGATAAAATAATTCTTAAAACGGTTTATTGTTTTAATGATGTGTGTGTGTGTGTGTATGTGTATATATATATATATATATATATATATATATATATGTATATATATATATATATATATATGTATATATGTGTGATTTCAGGTGAACTTGGAGAAGGTTCTTGGTATCACCACATCCAGTAGCAGTGGTTTGACGTGTGACTCCAAATCTGGGCTTATTGCCTATCCTGCAGGGTAAGCCCCGCCTCCTCTGACTCACCTGAACTGGGTGAGGAGCAGGGACCAAAGAACAGCATGACAGAGGCACTGCAGGGTGTGATTTTGAAACCAAGAGTTTATGTCTGAACAATAGGACAGAGTAACTGGCAACATGCATCGCTGTGGGAGACAGTATTTTTTCATGAATAAAATTTTAATAAAATTGAACCCGCTGATGTGATGTCCATCTTGTGCCTCAGGTGTGTCATTGTGCTGCTTGACCCGAAGAAGAACAAACAGAGACACATCATCAATTCATCCAGGTGAATGTGGCTGTATCTTTGTTACCTGCTCAATTTCTGGCGTTGTCTGTGAACAGAACAACATTCAAACAGTAGGATCACAATGGTGTGAGGATTGTCGTCATAGTGTTTACCAGGAAATATCTGCCCTCTTTCTCAGGAAGGATCTAATCTTGTGTGTTCAGTCTCCTCCTGTCCCTGCTTTCTAGGGGATTAAAACATTTTTTTTTTTTTTTTAGAAATATTCAATATTGCTTCACATTTTGTTTATGAATAACCCGGAACACATGAACTGACACTGACTCTGTCTAATAAATCAGCATAAACCCGGTTAATAACCGCTGTGTCATCTGGAAACAAACACAGACACCCGGCTCTTAGTGACCGGGCTTTAGAGAACTTAACACTTTGAAGATTTGTGCGCAAGAATGGAAATATGACTGAACTTTGCAAATCCAGTGACAATCCATCACATTAAGACTACATTGTAATTAATCTATCACGCCTGATAATTGCATCATCTAATGAGTCCTTTTAATGTTTCTGTCCGTGTTTCAGAAAACCCTTCAGTGCTCTGGCCTTTTCCCATGATGGAAAACACTTGGTCACGGGTGAGGTAAGAGCAGTGACACACCTGAGTCTGTTACTCTGTCGGTGTGAGTCCAGGCTCATGTTAATCATAACCATTGAAGACACAGACACACTTTCAGTAAAGTATAAGGAGTCTGAAGGAATTTACTGTATCTTCAGCACATGAAGGCTGTTACAAACCTCCTTTAACAAAAATAGGAAAATTTCAAGGTTATATGAAGTCAAATTTAATATACAAACATAGAAACAAACATTTCTATGTAAAGATACAGAAGAGTTCCTCTGGTCTCTGTTTTGGTATCTGAGCCTCTCCTCTCTGTGTGGCTGACAGTTTGGTCTAACGTCGCTGTGGTCTAGTGTGACACCCGGTGGCAGAGATGATGCTCTACAGAACCTTTGAATAACATGTATTTGTGTTTTCTGTCTGTCTGTGTGTTTTCTGTGTGTGCCTTTCAGAGCGGTCACATGCCCTGTGTGCGGGTGTGGGAGGTGGGTGGAGGTCAGGTGGCCGAGGTCCAGTCTCATAAATACGGAGTTTCCTGTGTGGCGTTCTCCACCAACAGCTGCTACATTGTCTCCGTTGGATATCAACACGACATGACTGTCAGTGTGTGGGACTGGAGGGTGAGGACACACACAGTGACACAAAACACAGAGACACACACACACACACACACACACACGTGCGGCTTCATCAACAGCTGTTGGTCCTGTGAGCAGGTAACCTCCACCTGTCACCAGTTGTGACACCACACTGTTCATTTCATGCAGTAGGAGAACAACACATCCTCTATGTGTTTCACAATAAAAGCCTTTCATCTGAAGTAACTAATGAACTTCTGACTAGACATCTGGTAAATTGATAACTGGAAAGTTTTTTTTTTTTTTCTCCATGTGTTTTTATTGAGGAATTTTAATACACATACATTAATTTATACGTTTCAGGCTCTTTTAAAAAAAAAAAAAATGTATGTTCTTGTATGTTGAAGTCCATGATGGATCAAATAAAGAATTTAGTTTTACTAATTATGAGAGGATATTGTACAAGGATAGGAACAGAACAAATAAAATAACATAATGTCAAAGGAACAAAAAAGGAGCAATCAAAATAAAAGCACAAAATTAATTAACAGAAAAAGAGCACAAAAGGTTCCCTGGAAAGACTCCATCCCTAATAGGCTGCCATCTGTATATGTACTGAAGTGCTAGAAAGAATAATCATTATTTTAAGCTATAAATTAAACATGTTTTTGTTTGCCCTCTTGATCTACATAACTGAGTCTGATAAAGCAGACTGATAAGGGACCAGAACAGGTCATCTGAGGATGCATGTGATGAGTTTCTTTCGTTGAAGTGTTGAAGTGATGTTTTGTTTTCCTGTCTTTGTGTGTGAGCAGAAAGGTTCGATCATTGCCTCCAACAAGGTGTCCAGCAGGGTGTTCGCTGTCTCCTTCTCCCAGGACAGCAGCTACTTTGTCACTGCAGGAAACAGACACATCAAGTTCTGGTATCTGGATGCATCCAAAGAACGACGGGTACCGTTCTCACCTCTGATTGGCCAATCACAGCCCAGCCTGTACCTGCAGTCTGAAACAACAAAACCCTCTTTTTTTTTCTCTCCTCATGCCCAGGTGAACAGCACAGTGCCTCTGATTGGTCGGTCGGGGTTGCTAGGAGACCACAAGAACAGCGTTTTCAGTGGGGTGGCGTGTGGGCGTGGCCGCATGGCGTCAAGCACCTACTGCATCACCAGCTCTGGCTTGCTGTGCCTTTTTAACAGCAGCCGGCAGCTGGAGGCCTGGGTCAACCTCAAGGTCAGTGAGGGAACTTTTCTATATTTCTATTTCTATAAATCCCCTCCTGAAAATCAGCATTAACCTTGTTAAAATCCATATGATGATTTCAATAATAAATATATATGATGAGTAAAATAATGAATCAGCATCATGACTGAGTGTTTCCACTTTGAACTGCAGTGAACCAATGACAGTCTCTATCTACATTAGGGACATTTGAATAGCTGCTAATATACCGTAGTGTTTTCCATTAGAGAGATAATTACCTTACCACTGTGCTGACTTGTCTCGACCTGACTTTTCTGCAGAGGTTGTGAGACAGACTCACCACTGTGTAGAGAACTGAGAACTGAACTAGAGCTAGCAAAAGAGAAAACAAGGCGAGTTTTTGAGCGCAGTCTTGCCTGCAGGAGAGTGCTACTGTTATTGTTCATGGTTATTTAATGTTATCAAACTGCTATAAATTTATGTATAATGTAAAGCAACTTGCATGCATTTAAAGACCATGTGTATGAATTGCTGTTGAACATTGATCCAGCATCATTAACTGCTTGGACGTTAATAACTGATTCTGTTGTTGATGACAGACTTCGTCGGCCAGTTGTGTGGTTGTCAGTGAGGACTTGATCTTCTGCGGCTGTGCTGACGGTCTCATCAGAGTGTTCAGTCCAACCAACCTGCAGTACATCACCACCCTCAATCGGCCTCACCGGCTCGGCGTCGACCTCACTCAGAGCGGGTACGCATGTTGTAGATGTTGAGGAGCGACTGGAACCACGGAGCTGCCCTCTGATCTCTCCTCTGTCTGTTCACAGTCTTTCACCTGGCAGTCCCGGTGCTCAGTACCCCGACACGCTGGCTCTGACCTTCGACATCGCTGCCAAACACCTGACCTGCGTGTACAATGACCACAGCCTGTACGTGTGGGACGTTAAAGACGTGAAGAATGCGGGGAAGCTGTACTCAGCCCTGTACCACAGCAGCTGTGTGTGGAGCACAGAGGTCAGTGACTTGAAGTACTACGAGCACCACAAGTACAGAACTACTTTGGCAACAGTGGGAATATAAGTAAAAAATACATGCTTCCAGAAACACAACCTACACTCTACATCGCACAGAAAAGTCTCCAGTAATACACAAAGTGCTTTTATTGCTACCAGAAGAACATCAGAAATACTCCCAACACTACCAGTAACACTTAGAGCCACACCAGTAATACGTCTATAACCTCCAACACTGAAAGAGACACTTCCATCAATAACAGAGGTCTCAGACCTTTTCCAGTACTACTAGAAATAGTTATATCAGAAATACTTAAGTCATGTCAAATATACTTGCAGTCCTACCGGAACTACTTGATAAATCCCAGATGTAGCCAGGAAAAATGTTACTATAATGATACCAACAAATGTATTTGATTAAATAGTAGAGTGTGTGGTCTAAGAGCCGGTTCTGGTTTTTCAGGTGTACCCGGATCTGTCAGACAGCTGTCAGGCCTGTCTGCCTCCGTCCTCCTTCTTCACCTGCTCCTCTGATAACACCATCAGACTGTGGCACATTGACCCCCCCACTGGACACAGGAACCTCTACAGCAATGTGAGACCAACAACACACACACACACACACACACACACACACACACACACACACACACACACACACCCACACACACACACACACACACACATACACACACACACACACACACACGTGAATACAGCTAGTTACAGAGTGTGTGTTTAATGTTCCAGGATCTTCTGAGGATTTTGTACGTCGGGGAAAACACACAACACCTGCAGGCAGAGGAGGCAGCAGGGGCTGATGGGAAGGCTGGTATCAGAGTGCTGGGTATCAGCCCTGATGGACAACAGCTCGCGGCTGGAGACCGCTGTGGAAACCTGCGGTGAGAAACACACACATGCTCGCACACATATATATAAACACACACACACACACACACACAATGAGATCTGCTGATGGTATTCTTCTGTTTTCAGGATCTTTGGTTTGGAGTTTCTGGATGAGCTGGCGAAGATTGAGGCTCATGACTCTGAGGTGTTGTGTCTGGAGTTCTCACCCGCATCCTCAGGTAAGACCTCAGGTCAGAGGTTACACAACACTTATTGTGATACTGTTTAAATTAGATTTGTTTTGTGTCAACGGTGGCTCACACATGCTCAGAGTACATGAATGATCATGTGATATGTGTTGCTCTGGTGTATTAACGGAGATTGAATTGGTTTTGCAATCCTAAATCAAGTTCACATGGGCTTGACTTGCCTCCACTTAGGTTTAGGTCCTTTTCCATTACTTGTGTACTTCATAGTACTTCCTCAATGTGGGCAGGTTAGCCATAGCATGGTATCTATGGTCTTTCTTGCTCTCTTTTTTCAGCCCCCCCCCCTCGCACCACACACACTCGTCTGCACCTCGTCGACCATGGTGTGGTTTTCTGCGTAGTAGCCATACAACTCACATTAAAGAATAACGACAGAACAGATCAGTGGTAGCTGTTGCCGGTGTGTTTTTAAAAATAGCGAGTTTGATTCTTGTGTTGGATGGCCAATCAGTGGCCAGCAGTTGGTTGAAGCCACATTTTAGTATTGGCCTCGGCTCGGCTCGCTTGGAACCTCAGCTGAGGCAGTACCAAAAAAGGTACCAGGTACTATCCCCAGTGGAAAAGGAAAAACATGTAGAGTTGAGTCCAGCTGAGTAGCTGAGGGGGCCAGACCTCTTCATCTTCTATCTAAACACAGGAGAAAAAACAGCTGGAGGGAAGTTGTAAGAGTGTGTGTCCCTGCAGATGTGACAAGTGAATAATGTTGTTGTCTCTTCAGGTGTGAAGCTGTTGGCAACAGCGAGCAGGGATCGACTAATTCACATCTTCAATCTGGATAAGAACTACAGTCTGGAGCAGACCTTGAACGACCACTCGGCCTCAATCACAGCTGTCAAATTTACAGGTAAATAGGGTCCAGTCAATCTTGCTGAAGATGCCTCGGTGTCAGATCGGACTCATTCTACCTTTTTTTATTAAATCAGTGTGTGGCTAATTAAGGAATATGATATCTGAAATCAGCAGCTCTTTACCTGCTCCTTGCGTTACAGGTGAGAGTCCAGAGATCCGAATGGTGAGCTGTGGAGCCGACAAGAGCATCTACTTCCAGACAGCGGAGCAGGTCAGTCACACACTGATTTCTAAAGCAATGTCAGTGGAGTTCAGATTTAGCTTTTAATCCTTTGATGAATATGCGCTCCCATGATTCCCTGTGTTTTGGTAACGGTTTGGTCATCTCTGTCGTGGTCCAGACAAAGGAGGGTCTGTCATTCTCCAGGAGCCACCACGTGGTAGAGAAGACGACGCTGTACGATATGGACCTGGACTCCTCGAGAACCCATGTGGCCATCGCCTGTCAGGACCGAAACGTCAGGTAAATAAGCTTCTGACGTCTCCAGACTCTGTTGATAGAAAACACAGTCCCTGTACTGAATGGACAGCTGGTGAGCGTGTGTCTGTGTGTTCAGGGTTTACAACGTGGAAACTGGGAAGCTAAAAAAGTGTTTGAAGGGCTCCTCCAGTGATGAAGGAGCTCTGCTGAAGGTGAGCATTTCATCTACTGGATCCCACTGATACCAATCATTTTCAGTCCTGGTAATTCACAGTTTGGCCTCAGTTAACCTGGAAAACTATTAAATGAAAAGTTTATAACATGGCATGATCGGGTTTTTCTGTCAAAAGCTCCAGTTGGTATCTGGATCTATGATGTGATTGGCTAATATTTAGTTTTGCGTTCAGGTTCAGATGGATGTGTCAGGGAGTTTCTTTGCCACCAGCTGTTCTGATAAAAACATCGCCATCTTTGATTACGAGTCAGGAGAGTGTGTCGCCACCCTGTTTGGACATTCAGGTGAGTAAATCCAGCTCCGGCTCTGTTTTAATCATTTGAAGCCTGTGGCACCAACCTGTGTTCATGTCTTTGTTTTTGTTTTTGTCACTGGCTGCAACAGGTGCATGATTGAAAGGGCTTGTACTTAATTAAGCAGTGTCATGTCATCTCCCATTCCCTTTAAAATCAGGCGCACATGCTGTTACGAAAGATGAAAATAACAAAAAAAGGTCTCTGTTTCCTCAGAGATCGTCACCTGTATGAGGTTCAGCCAGGACTGCAGACACCTCATCAGTGTCTCAGGAGACAGGTAAACGGTTTTGATGTAAGGACACAGGTGAATTTTACTGAAGTCGGGAGGCAGATGAACTATACTGCTGTGGTGTGTGTGTGTGTGTGTGTGTAGTTGTGTGTTTGTGTGGAAGCTGGACTCTCAGATGACGGCCACCATGAGGAAGAAGCGTGGTCTCGCACTAAAAGCTGCACCTGAAGCCTGCAGCCGCAAACAGCCAAACATCAGGTGTGTAAGGAGGTTCACCAGTTCATGAGGTTTATTTGAAGTCTGGTCTGTGTCTCAGAGACTGAACCTGGATCTTGTTGTTTCAGGAGGGAGACCTTCATCACTGTCCCCTCCTCTCAGCTGCCTCAGATGGAGGGGGAGGAGGAGGAGGGGGAGGAGGATGTTGACAGCAGGACTCCAGGTCGACTGGACTTGGCTCATGGTGAGGAGGAGGAAGAGCTAATCTTGACCCAGTCTGATTGTTATTTTCATTTTATCAAAATCGTTAAGCCATGAAACATGGACAGAAACCCATTTCGCAACTTTACATAGTGGCAGTTTTCAGATTTCAGACAAAGCAAATATCTGACTGTACTGTGAGTCTGTTGATTGTCAGAAGGAGATTATTATAAACCCCATCCTGAGTCTTTGAATATTGAAACAGACATCAGAAAGAGAAGAGGTAATTTCAACAAAACTTAGAAGAAACAAAAGGAAAGAAAGTTCAGACCTGCAATACTAATGACAAAGATGAGCAAACATCACATGACATTATTATCACACCTGTCTAAAGAAGTGCAGTCATCTCTCCCATAAACTGAAAACACCTCACTGTGCAAGCAACGCATATCTAGACAGGAACCTCTTGTCAACTTCTCAAAACTTCCTGCCTGTTCAGTTAAAAAATTAGTCATTAATAGTCGGCTGGTTTAGTCATTTCTCTTTCCACCACTCATAGGAAGGGGTGAGTTTTTGTTTTCCATCCTGTAGCTGCCCTGTAATAAGAGCCAGTGAACAACACACATTCTGCTGTACCTCAGTCTCATCTCTTCTACTGTGAAGCCTAATTGGCAGAGCTCTGTGGTATCTGTGTCAGGTACTTTGTGGAGGAGTGTTATTATTTTTTCTATAAATTGATCAATTTAACATTTCCCAATGTGAGCCAGTAGGGTATAACATAGCACCCTGGATATTGTTCTTCAGAAATATTTTCTGGATCATGCTGGGTATTGACTGGTATGATTGTCTGTGTTTCAGATGCTCAGCTGCTCCAGACCAATGGAAAACTTCCCATGTGGTTCAGAAAACTTGTCAGTCTGATGTTAAATTTCAATATTGACATTGATTAGTTTCCAGATAATCAGTCAGGTTTAGTCACATGTTGTTCGTTCAGCAGGGTCATGGTGGAGCGCCTGCTGTCACCCAATCAGATACTGAGCCTCGTCAGGTACGGAGTCGGTGGACGGAGCAGCTGAATCCTCTGACCATCTGCTCCAGCTTCTCCCCAAGTCCCACCAAGGAGGAGGAGGAAGAGGGGCAGAGGGAGGAGGAAGAGGAGGAGGAAGAAGACTTCCACCCTCAGAGTTTGGAGAGTATACTGGGAGAGGAGGAGGGGGATGAGGAGGAGGAAGATGGAGAGGAGGAGAAGGAGGTGAGCACGTCTGTACTGAGATCCTGGTCCTGAAGTGGTCCGCCTGCCCCCATCGGAGCATTGTTGATTTTCTGTCCTCAGTTGATCAGCTCGTTTCACGTTTCACGTCCAGTTTTCCTTTGTGCACCTGCTTTTTTTAAAGTACAAATTACTTTAGATTTTTTACTTTTTCCATTGCCACGACTTGACACTGTGTTTAAAACCACATACTTTGTATATCCTGATGTAAAATGAGGTTTGCTCAGTCAGTCTCCCATGATGCAATGCCCCGAGGAAAATGTTAGAGCTGTGCAGATCAGATTTGTGATTGTGTGTGATGTTCAGGTGTTGCAGACTTCAGGTGGAGACAAGAGCAGCTACATCCTCTACCCCAACACCACCACGGACAGGTGAGACTACATCACACATCCCGTGTGTGTGTGTGACACGTCAGATGTGCCTTGCTCTCTGTTTAATGACCACTGTCTCTTGTCTCATCAGGGAGTTTAATGTTGAAGCGGTGACTGACCCTCAGCAGTCCCTGAGCCAGCTGGAGGTCCGAGGTCAGGGCGTGCCCGTGTGGAGCGCTCAGCTGAGTCCGGACTCGGCCTGCTCTGAGGGGTCTACAGGAAGTCTGGAACAGCAGCACGATGCCGGTTAGACCTCAGACTGTACACAGAGGACATGTTAAATGCCTCTGTTAACATGATGTATTTATCACTCACAGAGAGATGATTGACGAGAGCGTTTCTCCAGGTTCTTTCAGACAGGACGGGAGGTTTATAGACCTCACAGAGTTTAATAGGACAGAGTGCATTGTTTCACAAGCTAAAGGTGAAGATGGCACAGATCACATGCTCACACCAACGGGGCAGAAATCGGTTTTATTGACTGATCCAATCTAGGAGACCAATTATATTTTGTCGCAGTATTAGAGATAACTAAGAAATAAATTACTTACAACACTGAAGGAGAACAAGGCGTGCTGTCTTGTCAGGTTTCTGAAATCATGTTGATCTCGATACGGCTATTACACATCATTATTATTGTCATATTTGTTGTTTGTTGTGTGTTTTCATCAAGTTTCTCTCCTCTGTCAGACACAGACTCTCTGAGTCAGGGCAGCTCTGTGGGCTCTTTGGGTCTTGAGGACGACGATGACAGAAACTCTCTGAAGAACCACTTTGATACTCTGGCCTCCAGTCTAAACGAAGGTATATAGGAACCAGGGCTGCCTGCAGTGAGGACGATAGCTTCAACACATGGGGCGGGTGCTCTACCAACTGAGCTCAGAAAAACTCAGAAATGCAATTTTGCACTTACTTTTCTGCTGATATGTCCTCTAACATCAGAAAAATGCCACAGGAACATGTGAAAAGCACCAAAATCACGATTTTTATCGAAGGGGGTCTTTAAAGTGTTTTAAAATTTTCATTGTTCAGTTCATGTCATGTAAACAAAACCAAGCTTCTCAGAGTACAAAGTAAGCAGCATCTCCAACTTTTTGAAAATGTAGATGGAATGAGACTTTCAACTCTGTTTTTGTTCAGTTTGAATATTGAATTTAATTATTGATTAACTGAGAAAATAAAAGATGAGCTGAAGATAATAAAACATAACAGTTTGATAAGGTTACAAAATGTGAAGCTATGCGACTGCATGTTTGTCAGTGTGATACACACTGGGTGTTGTAGTTAAACTCTCCTTCAGTTTAGCTTCTCCTTACCCTCCTCCTGACGTTCTCATTGCGTTCTGCTTACACATCCACTGAGCTCTTTGTGACCTTTGACCTTTCAGAGAGGTTCGACACTGACCTGAGGAATCTGCAGCCTCAGTCAGAAAAACACTTCCTGAACCCTCGACTCAGCATCTCCACCCGCTTCCTGTCCCGCTTCCAGGACAAAGTCAGGTCGGTGCCCAGAGCTCGGGCCGTCGTCTTTGACCTGAAGGGGTCGCTTTGTTTGTCTGCCAGTTGTTGGCATGGCGATGACTGTTTGTTATTGCTGTGTTTTCAGGGCATGGCCAAGTCGAGGTCCACCGTCTGTTTCCATCCCGACCAGGATTTCGGAGGAGAACGACAGCAGCTCATTGGCACAGACATGCCTGAGTGACACACATGTACACATGCACTTCATTGGCTGCTGCTTTTATTACAGCAATACATCATCAACAAGTTTGTTTAGGATTTTGTAAATTGTACAGTGCATTTTTTTTTATTACATTGAGTAAAATGGGGGTATGGGACAGATAAAATATCTAAAATATTGTAAAGCAACGTTGTGCCTGTGACCTGTTGATGACCCTCTCAGTTGACAATATGCACATTTGAAGTAGAGAATCACTAAAGCTTCTGAAGCCAAATGTTTGTTTTCAGGTGACGACGGAGTCGAGTGTCGACATGAGATCAGCAGAGTCCACTCAGAAAGAAAACAGCAGCAGCAGCAGCGGTGAGTCTGCTTTCAGATGACCAGCACTAATAACTGAAACACATCTGTAAACAGCCAATGTGCAGGTCTTGTAGATTAGTGATTAGTAGTTTTACTGTGAAGCAGGATCTGAGGTAACCTTACTGGCCTTGAACAAAGCTTTTGTCAAACTGGGCACTGGTGGGCCTCAGGTAGCACTGGAAACGGCCATTATCCAGGTGCAGTCTCTGGAAAAGCAAACTGTGTGCAATTCCAGGATGTGACTCCTGGGCCAATTAATTTGATCAAGTTGCGTGACCACAAAACATTGTCGCTTTGGTGTGTACACGGCTTAGACAATAGCATGTGTACGCATATGAGATGGAGTCTGGAGTCTGGAGCAAGTCAGAGCAGCAGAACTGTTTCAACTTCAGTTTCACATCAGTTTGTGACCCAACAGGAAACATCTTAGATCAGATTATGTTTACACATTTCTTCTTATATAAAATGAGCAGATGTGAAACTCAGACTAACCAAAGTGTGTGGTTTCAGCTCTGCTTGTCACATCTGAGTTAAGTTTTGGTTTCATATTTCTTTAGTGTTGTTTTCTTCATGCAGTGTTGTTTAAGGTTAATGTAGTGCATTTATCACTTTACAACACTCTGTACAATAACAATAAAGTCTAATCTAGCTATCTAACACGATGTGTTGTCCAGTGTATAGACACCTGTACAACAACATTATGAGAGGACTAAAACATAAGACATGAGGAAAACATATTAAAAACAATAGTGGATCGATCGTCCGACCGGGGGGGGTTCTCTGTGTGTGTGAGGGGGGGGGGGGGGCATTTGTGGCGTTTGGTCTTGATTCTGTGGCGCTGCGCCACACATTGGTCTACGTCTGGGAAACACTGGTGTGTCATGTAGAGAGTTGAAAACAAATGAAGGGGCTCCATGACGGACACTATGAATCTTAAGTTACTGCTTTATAATAAACAGCAGTACAAGAACAGGTGTGTGTGCGTTTATGTGACCACAGTGAGATCCAGCCCTTTCGTCCTCCGTAGAAGAGCTTCCTGTTTGATACCCCATCAGCCCCATCCACGGCAAACACGCAGACGACACACTGTGGTTGTTGTCCAGTGCAGAAAAACACTTGGAGGTGTGTGTGTGTTTGTGTGTGTATGGAAGGGGACACTCAGGTGTTTGGTGTTTTCTTCCTGCAGTCAAACTCACAAGGTGTTGGTGTTGGTGGTTACACCCACTCCCTCAGTGGGAACTTCAAAACTCAGAGCAGCAGAGTCAGAGTTGACCACTGGTCCTGGAAATCATCCTAGAAAAACATCAACCAGGACTAATGTCTCAGCTTTGTTTGCATTGAGTTATAATTGAAGGCACAACAACTAATCGCTTGTATCAGTATCATGATCAATGTTTTGATTGATTGATTAACAATTAATCTTGATGGGATAGTTGGGATTATTTCATGTAAAGGTTGTGTGAGGTAATTGTGCTCCAGTGTGGTCCAGGATGGTAGATTGTGATCAGTGCGCTCCTAGCTGGGATGTTCAGCTGTGAGCTCCAGCTGACGGTGCTGCTGTTTACCGGCCATGAGAAGAAAAAAAACCTGGTGAATAACTCAATATCAGTTTAAGTCAAGACTTTCTGTAGAACTGAACTCAACCTACAAAGCAACACATAGCTGTGTCTGCTGCTGCTCTCGGTTGGATCTTCACACTGGGAATGCACTGCTCATGATCTAATCCACCTACTATGCACAAGTATCTCACACTTCCCCAGGTGAGTAAAACCCAACTATCCCGCTTTATATACAGTTAGTGTAAGAAAAGGAAAACTCTCTGAAAGTCCAAGGTGACGTCTTCAGGAGTCACGGTTTGTCAAAATCACAAGTCCAAAATTTAATCAGAGAAAAGACTGAAACCGTTACTTGTTAAAAAAATATTTCTTAAAATAAACTAATTGACTAGTCCACTAATAATAGCTCAATCATTGCTCCACAGGAGACGACAATATGAAGTCCCCCTCTGCTTCATCACATTTTCTTTTAACCATCTTCCCTTTTTCTCAGATTGATCCCACTCTCATGTCTAGTTAGCTCAGTTTACCTTGAAGACTTAAAACCTCGAGAAGGTCAGAAACAAAAACAGTTGTAAGTCATTAAATTGTTTTATTCAGCACAGGTAGTCTGATGAGGCTGATGAGACCAATCAGAGGTGCCCATGGATGTCCACATGATCATTTGCAGAAGTGTCATTTATAGAGTTGTGTTGAGAGCAGTAATGAACCTACCGTAGTAAAAGTTACAGGGGTGTGTTGGTGTGGATGTAGCCTGAGAGTGGGATCAGACTGAGAGTATTGACACTGGCCACTGGTCCAGTTCTCTTCATGAGTCGGTGTCAACTCCACCTTTAAAAGCTGCTGATCACAACAAACTGATGACAGATCCCATTGGATCAGAGCTCAAAGGAACTTCAGCCTGGAGGTCACACCTGTTGTTATAATTGGTCTGTCTTTCTTCAGTTTCTGACCTTTTTCTTCTTTAACCAATCAGACGTCACCTCCAGGACAGTGGCAGCTCACAACAGCAGCCTGATGTCTGCGGTCCAGCAGGGGCCATCGAGACATGGTTACCTGGGAACCACAGCCAGCTCTAGGGCCAAAGTGAGCCAGGACACCCCCAACCCTGCCTCCATGCAGGAGGAGGGCAAAGAAAATCTGTCCTCCTCTTCAGAGCCTCAGCCTCCTGCCCCTGTGCTAGCTGCTGATGTGGACCTCCACACTCCTACATCTGAACCCAATCAGGACCAGAACAACAGGTAACATCTTGTTCTACTTTTTTATGTATCCTGTGTTATTTATACAGGTAATCTCATTGAGACACAGGGTCTTTTAAGACACAATACAACAATTAGTTAAAGACAGAGAGACATACAATACAGACATACCTGTATATTTCAATAAAGACAGATACAGAGACGAATGTCAACAAATATATGAAATGTTTTATGTTTATTTTATGTTTCCTGCACTGTTTCACTGTTTGTTGTCTTGTGTCTGTCAGTGTCGCTCTGTCGCACCAGAGCCCTCAGCACTGTGTACCTGCAGGAGACCATCACGTACTGGCCACCCCCACTGAGGCCACATCAGTCCGTAGGACGAGCAGCTCTGATGAGGAGACGCCGACCAATCAAAACCAAACACTTCCCGCAAGCCCTGCCCCTTCTGTCACACCCACAGCCGTGCCCACCACCTGTGACATCATCACATCCACTACTGGCCCAGAAATCACCACCTGCTCCCCCTCCAGGCAGGAGGACTCTGCAGGGTTGACCAAGATGCAAATCCAGACTGATGCAGGTAAGACAGGTGATCTAGCTGGCCCATACAGAGGGGCTTACAGGTTAAAGAGGAACTAAGCAGGATTCCTCCCGTGGCTATGCTACATTTTTTACCTTAATTAAAAAGCTCAGGAGTAATTGTGATCGTTAACTACATCACTTGTGACTTGTTACGAGTGAGAACGGAGGCTTCTCTGCCTTCACCTGGCCTCTCACGGCTGAAAACCAACCTTGCAACATCAGTGTAGTACCTGGCCGCCGCTCCGGTGTCCCAGCTCTCGTCTCTGCACACCGCGACACAAACGCGCTCCGTAACCCCTAATCTTTAGTTCATGACGGTTAACACTACACAAACACACGCGCCAACATCGTATATGTTATGTAACGTTATCCACCGCTCCATTTATTGACTTTTTGCCGGCTTCGTAAACAGATGCACATGGGCGTTTTGCTAATGCTCCTCCTGTGCATTCGAAACCTTTATGAGCCTTTATGACAGGTAAGACTAGACAAATATACACGTTGTAACATTGTATATGACACAACGTTATCTACCGCTCTATTGATTGATTTCTCGCTGGCATTGTTTTAAACAAATGCACCTGGCCAGGGGGAGGGTTAGCAAAACAGCGGAAAAGCGACTGGACTTGAATATTTCCCCTTTAAAAAGTCTCCCCCACTTCATTATAATGCTCCACCTCCATCCAAAGGTAACCCCGCCCACTGCCCATGGCCAACCTGTGGTGTCACAGTGTAGCATCAGCCTGAGGACGAGCGCTGTGTGTTCAGACTGATGACAAACGAAGCTGTTTGTTGTTATTTGTCTACAGGAGCAGGTGCTGATGAGGCGTTACCCAGTCTGCAGCAGTGTCAGGAGGTCGCCAACGAGCTGAGACAGACGGCGAGACGAGCCGTCCACCTCTACCAACAGGTTAACTACTGACTCTTTGTTGTTTGGTTGGATTAGTTGTTTGTCAGTTCACTGATGACAACTTCTGTGATTCACAAGCAACAGATAGGAAATAATTGCTATATTTCTTTTCAAATGTCACAGATAGTTTTTTGTTCATGTCTCTGTCCTACAGCTTGGCATGCGTCCCCAGTTGTCGTGCGTCCTACAGGAGGCGTTTGATTTTGTTCACACTGAGCTGCAGACTGTCCAGCAGGGAGACGGGCGGGGCAGCAGCGCCCCCTCTGGTCAGCTAGAGGATGACAGGACGACGTCTCTGCTGGAAAAATACTCAGAGCTGCTGGTTCAGATGACTCAGAAAAAACTGAACAAAATCTGATCCAGGACCAAGGACTTGTGTACGTGTGCCGTGTACGGAGGCTGAGAGATGACAAATTTCACTGAAAGGTCAACCTGAGTGACGGAGTGCTGCTGTTTATTCAGCTCAACAACTGACATATTTTAAAACATCAGTATTAATTTTCAAAGCACCTTATGTTTGTTTTTATGGCAGCAAACTGTTTTATTTGTGTTTTAATTCACAGTCACTGTGTTTGTACATAAAGTAGAGTTTTATATGTTTCTTAATAAATGTTAAATGACTCTTTAAATGTACCTTTCTCTATTTCAGACTTGACATGTGCTCATTTTCAGTGTCCACAGAATAATGACTTACTGTATTTCTTCTCCTTTTTTGTTTAAGAACATGGAGAGTATTCATGGCTGTAGCTCACATGATCTTGTGATCAGTGAGGTGATTTTACTCTGCCACAAAACAACAAACACATGGAACCTGTGCCAAATATCCATTAAACCAACTAAAACAAAAAGTATTTGAAAGCAGAAAACAAATGAAACGATCTAAATGAACTTGGAGATGAAGTTTTTCAATCTTGAGTTAGCAGATCTGAAAAATATTTTTTTTAATAATCTGACTTGAAATTTTAACAGTATTTTTTAGATTTTTAGTAGAAAACAAAAATGAGGAGATATTGCCTTCATAAAAATCTTACCGTATATGTCATCGTGGCTGGTGCTGTTTTTCTTAATTTTCAAATGTGTTGTGCAACAAATGTAATACACTCACACTGAGCCTAAGCCTCATAAGATTCATTTTAATTTCATTTTTAAACCTTGATTTGAAATGGTTGACGGGTGAAAAGGAATAGTTGCTCAGTCGTACAGTTGTTGTTACAGTTACAGTTGGTTTGAGTGACTTGAGTTTTCAAGGGACTGTCCTGTTGCTGGTCCATCCCTGGATATGTTTGTATAGTGTGTTTTGTTTTGTTTTGTTTTTGTTTTTTTTTACGTTGTAGCCCCTTAACTTGCAGGCTGCTTCTTTTGCATCATGTGTATGGTTGTAGATTTTATGATTTGCTGTGGTTACAGTAGTGCTCTCACTCTGAAAGTCTCCCATGATGCAGTAACAGGTTTTAGATAAGTTTGTCTTCACTAAAATGATCATGCCTTAATACTGAAATACACATTTCATCATCATTTTTGGTGAAGAAAATGAAAGATGATGATGATGATGATGATGATGATGATGATAATTATTATTATGATGATGATTATAATCATAATAATAATAATATATTGTCTTAATTACAATAGTCCTTGATACCTAATGATCTGTTGTTAAATTTCTGGATTTCATTCAGAAATCTGCTCACCCAAGATTTTGCTGGGAGACACTGGGCTAGTTTCACACCTGGCTAAAGCTCAGAACAATCTGATTTCATTCACAAGCCTGAGTCAAACTGTAAATAATAAATAATAAAACGGTTATACATTAAACCTTAATGTTATTATTTCATCATTTATTTAATTAGACATATTACAGATAAAACCCCAAAGTTACTTGTAAGCAGGTGAAATCTTTAGGGGGTGTTTTTTATTTTTTACTTAGCCTACTTATTTCAATCCTAAAAGTCAAAACAGGAAACGGAGAGCGGGCTGTGATTGGTAAACACACCCGGCGGCTGGCGGCCCAAGCCACCGGTCCCACCCCCCTCTCTTCCGTCACAGTGACGAATCATAGGAGGAAAAAGTTGCAAACAAAACAAAACAAAAAACAACAACAGGAAACAACGGGAGCGACATGGCGGCAGCGGCAGCGAGAGGAGCGTCCACGCCGAGCGGTCTGTACTAGCAGGCCGAGCTGCGAGCGTCAGTCAGCGGCGACGCGGCGTGAAGCAGCCCGGTGCTGCGGACATCATGGCCGCGGTGACAGTCGGCTCCAGCGGCGTCGGAGCAGATCCAGCCGGGGTGCTGTCATCGAGAGGACACGGACGGTCGGCGCCGGAGACCTGGAAGAGGGACATCGTCCGCCAGCTGAAGCACCGAGACCTGAGTCAGCACATCAAGTTTCAGGACCTGATCCGCTTCTGTACGACCGACAAGTACCAGTCCATCTGCCCCGGCACACTGCACCGTGGGCCGGCTGCAGTTAACGCCCATTGTGACCCACATGTGTGGAGATATAGATGGAAAGTTAATGTTATCTTAACCAAACTCCACTGGAGAATAAGTTAGTTTAAGAGTTTGTTATACAAAGACTGAGATTATGCAGGCGTCAAATGTGAAATCACAACGTCAGATGAAAACCGAGATTTGTGTTAAATTAGGTTAGATTTCTCCATTTAAAAAAAAATCTCACTTTATCCCTTTATAATTACAGTTTAATAACAGTTAAGTTTTTCTCACCTGTCATCCCTGAAATCAAAAATGTAGTAGCCTATGTTTGAATGCTATTCTACCTGTTACATTCAGTATGAGCCAGACTACAATTAAAATAGCATTTCTATGGTAAACTGAGACAGGCCTACTTTGATGATTTATGGCGGGACAATGTAAAATTAGTGGGACACAGATTACAGGGGGTCTCTGGTGTTAAATGTAAAGTGTTGCCAGGTAGGTTCCACCGCACGCTGTGGTTAATGTAATAGCCTAGGGCTATAGGCTTTATGCACGGCTCCACTGGACAAACTGATTAATCCAGGTGTGTCTGACCATTGTTGTGACTACTGAGGTCAGAGTCAGACACACCTGGATTAATCAGTTTGTCCAATAATGTAAAACAGGAAATAAAGGAGCAGTTCAGGGAGTAGTGGAGCTGTGCATAGAACCTATTTATTGGTTAAAAGTTTGGCAACGCGTTTCGCCACACAGGCTCCATCAGGAGCTGTGCAGGGCAATCTACCTTTTTGAACTCAAGGTTTGAAGAGCTGTTCATCCTTGAGTAGCAGCTCATAGTGCTGGATATTATAGTATTTGTTACGGTGGTCACTCCTGTAGCTCAGCCAAACTTTACTTTACATCACATTACTTTATTCCACTTTTCCTGTGTCTTTGTTTTCTCAAGTTTTCAGGAAGAAGGGTAGAGTTTGGCTCAGAGACGTGTCCTTCATGAGGCCTTAACTAGGACAGATTTAGTGTATTTCATGTTCTGGTCCAATCCCAGATAGTTAACCACAAGTTAAAGTTGTCATGTTTTAGATCAAACCCAACTTAAAATCTCATGTAATGATTCTTAATGAGTCATAGTTTGGCACAAGGCAGTCGAATAAATCCTCCCCCACACGAGCCCCGTCTGCTGTAAACTCGTCTTTATAACCAGGTAGGATGTCCCTGGAGCAGCTGTGTTCAAAAAATGTTTGACAAAGCTGAAAGCAAAGTTTTTGATTATTTTGGCAACCTGGAGAATCTGCATCCAACAATTTAGGATCATCATTAGTATTAAACTGACTTTGGCTTAGAGACATCCTGCAGGATTTCACAACCGTTTTCAGTTTGCTACTGAGTTGAACTGGAAGAAATGTTTACTGCACTAAGTGGACTCTGGTTAATAGGCTTTATTCAGCACACTTGAGCCAGACTGTTAATAAATAGTAATTAATCATTGTCTTATTCACTCATTCCACCGCCAGAGATGTGTAAACAAGTTCCTTTATTTAGTTGCAACTCAAAGGCAGGAAGTTGTCTGAAAACTAAAACTCATGTTGTTCCACTTCCTCTGCGAGTTGACTCATGTATGACATGATTATTCGTATTTATTTCCTGACAATTTCCTGACAATTTTAAAGACTTTGACTTTAATGATGGAAAAACAAGGCTCAAATCTCTAATTTTCTTGACAAGCAGTTGTGGACAAGCCAGCATGTGTTATTAACACTGGTGCATTAGCTAGCAAGAAACACAACATTTTGTTATAATTGTCTTTTACTATAAATTTAGGCATGAGATCACAACTGTTTCAGCTCAGGCGATGATGTTTTACCTGTGGCAGAGGTAGAAACCAGACCAGGACCTGGATTAGGATCAAGACTTCACTGATTGTGTTTGCTGTTTGTTTTTAGACACTCGGCTGCTGGAGAAAACAAGCCTGGCCAAAGGGATACTAAGCTGCTCTGTCAGGTAACGTCTCTGACACACACTGTACAGAGTCAGTGGAGTTCAGAGTGTGTGTGAGTGTGTGTGCACCATTGCTGAAGTTGTTTGTTGTGTGTGTCCAGGCGTCCCTCGCCCGACAGCAGCAGCTCCATCTCCTCTCTGCTCCACCAGAACACCCAGCTGAAGAAAACTACAGGAGAGGTCAGAGAGCAGAACATATATACACCACATGTCCTGTGAAGTGTGTGTTTGCTGTAAAACGATCTGATAGAGAAGCAGCTGAGTAAAGTAAAGTATGCCTTTATTCATCCCACGACGGGGAAATTCACGAGTTACAGCAGCAGTATATACAAACACACTCAGACATGCCATGCACACTAAAGTGGACTGATAAAGAGAATATATAAATATAGACATTTATAAATAAATATAGGGGCAACCAAGATATTAAGAGAAGTATAAAAAATATATATGTATATATATGGTTAAAAAAATGTGTTGCATCAGTTACACCCTGTGCACAGTTAGGGCGATACACAGTCACACACCTGCTAGTAAGTCACCTTCATCACATCATCATGTGGTTGCCTAGTCCTGATCCTGGGCTGGACCACATGTCAACACATTCAAACCTCAGATCCTGGTTTTAGGACTCTTTATAATTCAATAATTTGGGCTTGTTCGGTCTGAACCAGAGTAGTTTTTATTTTTGTTTGGAAATGCATTGTAAATTAGTAGCAAAGGTTATTTTCTCAAACAGTGCAGGACAGTCAGTGTGTTGTGGTCCAGTCCAGTCCAGTCCAGACCAGAACATCCAAAATCCAGAAGTGAGGGAAAAACAGAGAGAAGCTTCACTGGTGAGCAAACTGAATGGTCTCATCAGTTGGACAGGAGACATGGAGACCTCTCCTGTAGCCTCTGTTAAAGGACCAGTACCTACATGGACCCTGCAGCCATCCAGATCAATCATCAACTGATGTGCTCTGAAAACACACTGATGTGGACACGGGATCCACTTGCAGTTGACCAGTGAGTCCTGGATGTGTGATGGGCAGAACCAGCTGATGTGTGGTGCACTGACAGGACGACACCACACATGTTAAATTCATCTTGAATGACCCGGAACAACAGGCGCTGCTGGCTGTTGTGTTGGGCAGTCCTGTTTGTCAAATCTGTCCACACAGACCTTGGATCTAGCACCACATACTGGACTCAAGGACACATATGAATGAGCTGCTGCGAGTCAGATCGGAGTCACATCATCATGATAGAGTCGTCCTCACTCTTCCTCTGTTGGTTTGTTTCAGTTGGCCTATCAGGTGGTGGAGCTGCAGCAGAAGATTAAAATCAAGGAATGTGTTCTGGAGAAGCAGCATGCCAAGTGAGTAACCCTGCACCCGCTCACCTGTCAGCTGCAGGATCAAATCAGGTCTGTCTCGGATGAACTGCTGGTAAAACCTGACCGACTGCAGATGTCAGTCACTGAGGATCCTCTCAGCTGATTGGCTCAGCACAGTCAGGTGTTAATTCATGGCTCTTAGGTTAAAGACACATTAGTGCGTTGAGGAGCAAAGTGAAGTCAACATTTCATCAACCGCTTCACTGCTCTTTTCCTACTAACCCATAAAATCCCCCAAATCTGATGTTTAAATCTAAACTTGTTTCCCTGTAAGTGTTTGTTCCAGGCTGTAAACATGTTTATCGATACAAGGACTATGAGGACTGTCTCTGTCGGAGACACACTCTAGTCGAGGAAGTGGAAGTGATATCTCTCTTTACATCTCAGAGCAGTGTTCTGTCTCATAATTAATCCAATACCTGTAATTTACTGCCCTCCTGTGGTGATAGCAGGGTAGTGTCTCTGGAAGCTTCATAAATAAAAAGCATATTATCAGATATCCTGACCTTGTCTGTGAAGATTTTCAGATCTTAATGTTCAAACTTCAAAAAAAAAAGACTGACAATGTTAAATCCTGCCACCTAACAGCGGTTGATTTATTCAGCTGTTTTTTTTATTATGACAGGACAGTGAGAGATAGGATGGAAAGTCAGGGAGAGAGGGGATGACACGTAGCAAAGGGCTGCAGGTAGGACTGGAAGCCACAGCAAGTAGAGCGAAACCTACATGGTACGTTCTCTATTGGACGAGCCACCAGGACATCCAGAAGAAGCTCAGTGTATGTAACCAGAACTACCTGAGAGAACAGAGGGAGGAGTCGGGGTTTTGCTGTGACCCTGTTGTTGATGACGACTAACTGCCCTCTCCCTCCTCTCCTTCATCAGACTGGTGGAGGACCAGCGTCGCCTAACAGGAGCGTCCGATGCCCGACAGGAGCTGCGGGAGCAGGTCAGGCAGGTGGAGGAGGAGAACGGGGCACTGAAGAGGGAGTACGACGCTCTGCTGGAACGACAGAGAGGAGCAGAGACGAGACTCAGGGACCAGAAGGTCAAAGAGGGAAACCTGCTGGAGGACATGATCCACCTGAAACAACAGGCTGCCGCCCGCATGAACAGCCGCAACGAGCGCCGGTCCAGGTACCTGAACACACCCGGACACACCAATCCCACTGCAGTGAAAGAGGATGTAATGTTAACGTCTTGTTTCTTTGTGTCCATCAGAGCTCGTGAGGCAAACCTGCAGAAAAACCTGCAGACTGCTGCCAGGTCAAAGGTCGCTATAGACAGGTACGTCCCACCATGATCTCATCTCTACGAGGTTTCGTGGAGCTTCACTGTCTCACAGTCTCTGTTTAGGATCAGGCTCTTATTTTTTATAGCTGTCGTATATCTATGTCCTTCCATCAGTGTGATGATTATCATCATCATCGTGTTTACTGTATGTCCATCTGTGTGTGTGTGTTTGTGTGTGTGTGTGTGTGTGTGTGTGTGTGTGTGTGTGTGTGTGTGTGTGTGTGTGTGTGTGTGTGTGTGTGTGTGTGTGTGTGTGTGTGTGTGTGTGTGTGTGTGTGTGTGTGTGTGTTTCAGCTCTTCCAGCGCTCCAACCTCCAGATCCACATCACCGAAGAAGGAGAACCAGGACCAGGACTCCACAGAGCAAAGACACACCAGACTCTTCAGGTCTGACATCTGGAAAAATGTCCCTCTGCTTCATCTTTGTTAAAACAGTGATGTCATGTTGATGAGGTCCAAGTAACTCTTCTAATACATCTGTAGTGAACTGACCTAAAGTTTAGGTTCCAGTATAAGAAGCACTTGTTAATGTTTTTAAAGGTTTCCTCTGTTCTCAGATCAGCGTCGGCCACGTCCCCGAGGATCCTCACCTCCATCAAACAGCTGTTTGAGTGAGTCCTCCAGTCCTTGTCCAGGTCTCTTTTTAGTTAGATTTGTCATTGGTGGAGCAGGTTCTGTGGTTAGTCAATTGATGCACATACTGTACATACATACATACTGTATATATATATATATATATATAAATGTATATTTATATGTGTGTGCAATCTCAGCAGGAAGAGGCGTGGTCACTCGGTATGCAGTCTGGAGGAGGATCTGATGTGTAATGTGAGAATCTGTCTGTCGGCCAGAGTCCCCGCTAGAGCTCTGCAAGAACTGGTAAGATACACAAATGCAAGTGAAGAACCAAAACCTGCAGTTTCTCTCCTGACCACTGAGTGTGTCTCCAGGAGCGAGTTAGTCTCCATAGACTACCATGTTAAAATGTCCAACTTTACATCAGAAATAAACATGTTTACAGCCTGGTGCAAAACTGTTTGGTCTCTACAGCTAATTTCCTCCTTCATGACAACTGTACATGTGATTCTCGCTAATTGATAAATTGTAGAATATTGTCGTCCCTGTTCAGTTAAATCATTAACGCAAGATGTTCTTGTGGTTACATGCTTTTATTTTCCTTCTCCATACCATCAAACATGCCGGGGAAAATGTCGTAAGAACTGGATGAATAAATAAAACACATTAAACATGAAATTAGTAGCTTGGTGTTACATACAGCACTTAAACAGAAAGTTACAAATAAACACAATATGAAACTTAAATAAATGTACATACCTCATTGGCCGCATTAACTAAAGGGAGGTAAAGGAAACTTGACTCCAGTCTTCATTTACATTAACTATACAGCAACATAACTCCAACGTCCTCTCTTACACCAGTCTATCAACACAGACTGATGCTCTGCCTCTCAAGCACAGTCAGGTCATGTGCGTCGAAACAAGAACAACGTGATGCTACAGCAGAAAGAGAACATTGGTTTCGCTCTGTAAACACCATACAGATCCTTTTTAAACATTCTGTGCTTTTTATTTAGATTCATATGAATGAACAAAATATATTATTTTAATTAAAATGTAAATTATTCTTTTTTTTTTTTTACTCAAAATTATGAAATGAATTAAAACAGAATAACTGACTCTGGCGTCAGCTACAAAAACAATAATAATGATAATAATAAGAAGGATCTCTCCTGTCTGTGCGTCTCTCTCTGTCTCTCTGTATTTCATCTGTGTCTCTCTCAGGACGCCCATGAGCAAGGCATCAACGCGGTGAAGTTCAGCTCCGGTTCAGACCTGGTGGCTACTGGAGGAACAGATCGGGTCATTAAACTGTGGGACGTCAGAGCAGGTAAACTGACCTCTGCTCAGTTTTCATCCTTATCACCATGTGTGATGATGATGATGATGATGATGATGATGATGATGATTCATTGTTGTTTTCTTAAATGTTGTACATTTAATATTTGCAATTATTTTGAATGTTGTTTATTGTATGTTTCTTGTGTTTGGATGTTGTTTATTAATGATTTTATTTGATGCACTCCTCTGTAAAGTGTCCTTGAGTGGCTTGAAAGGCGGTTTTTAAATAAAATGTATTATTGTTATTATTATGATGCCATCAGGCTCACTGACCCACAGAGCCACTCTGGACGGCAGCACTGAAGGGATCACCTCCATCGAGTTCGACCCCACGGTGAGTAAAACCCCTGCACCTGAATCTGGACTCTGATCGTTTTCATTAAATGGTAAATAAACTGGATTTGTGTCACACTCCCCTGGCGTTGACCACTCAGATTACACACACTCTGAGCCGTAGCCACGGAGGTTTGATGTTTTTCACTCTCATATCCGTTCTCAGCGTCTGAGGATCCTCGCGGCGTCTTACGACAAGTCGGCCTTGCTGTGGAGGTTGGATGATTCTGTTCCCAAGGTAACAGTGATTGCTGCTGTCCCCGACAAACACTTCACATTTACTTCACAACTTTTACACGCAGTATGAAGAGGTAATAAAACATGCTATGAATAAAAATACTGGATGATTTATTTATTTAGTTTATTACTTAATTAACTGACTGACTAAATCTTGATGGCTTTTCTTTTTTTTTATGCATGTGTTTATTAGTTTTTGTTTGCAAGTCACAGCAAATCAAACAAGACATCAGAGCAAACTTTTTCTCCTCATTCTATCTTCATGGCTTTGATAATGGTTTGATTCAGTTTTGATGTATGAATCATGATTCGTAGTGTGATATTAAATGATTAAATCAGCTCCACCCTGAGCAGCTACAGTAAGACACGTGTCCAAAGTCTGATGATTGAATGAATGATTAACTTTTGGTACTTTGAGTACACCTTCCTGCTGATAGTCACACATTGCATCATTTCTTGAAAAGCGCTATACAAATAAAATGTATTAATATTATTATTGTTATTTCTGTCTCACCTGTGTGTCTCAGCTGACTCTGACGGGTCACAGCAGGAAGGTCACAGCAGCGAGGTTCAGCGCTTCACCTCATCAGGTGGTGACAGGAAGTGCAGACAGAACCATCAGACTGTGGGACCTGCACCGAGCTGCCTGTGAGTCACACTTATCAATAATCACTGATCAGGGACTCATTGGTCAATGATCAACAGCTGGCCACTGAATGTTTAGTGACCAGTGGACCTGTCTGTGCAGGTGTGCAGGTAGTTGAAGTGGCGTCGTACTGCAGTGACCTGGTCTGTTCTGAGAACAGCATCATCAGTGGGCACTTCGACTCTAAGATCAGGGTCTGGGACACCAGGTAACGCCTCACTCTGTCACCACTTCACTCTATCACCCCTTAATCCTGTCACTCGTGCACTCTATCACTCTGTCACCACTTCACTTTGTCACCACTTCACTCTGTCACTACTTAATTCTTTCATCATTCTACTATTTCATCATTTTATTCTGTCATCGCTGCACTCTTTAATCATTTCACTCTTTCATCACTTCCCTCATTTCATTCTTTCATTCTTTCACAGTTGCACCTCTTCATCACCTGGCTTTTCCCCCACTTGGCTCTTGTTCCTCACTGTATTTCACTCTGCTCCTCACGACAGCATGTGGTTCACCATATCAAAACCTTTTAATAAGCGTTTCACCACTTCCCCACGTCCGTACTGCATGATGCTTGATTATTGCTCTCATTCATCACTCTTTCAACACTCTACCTCTTCACAGCTTCATTTCTCTTCTTTAGCGTCAGGTCTAACATCTTCATACTTTCTCTTCAGTTTCTGTCAGCAGAAGCGTGAGGATCAGATCGTGTTGACAGTGAACTGAAGGGCAGCACAAACACTCGAAGCCTTCACAGTGAACACATAAGCGAACGTTAAACATCCTGTGTTTATCATGTAGAAACAGTAGAAGCGGTGGAGTCGTGTCTGTGTTGGCAGCTGCTCTGCTCTGACTGATGGCTTTAATTTAGACCCCCTGACACCTCTCATTCATCCTCCCGGCCATCTCCACGGTGACTCCTTGTCTTCCTCTGTTACTTAGCAACAGCTCAGCCTACAGACCCCCTTCCCACCTCCTCCCTGCAGAGTCTGACACAGCAGATGATTGTCAACTCTCTCCACCAATTACACAGTGCCGTCCGTCCTCCCAGCTCCTGATTGGACAGTGACATTACTGACTGGATCTTTTAAAACCACAGACAGCAAACAGAGAGGCCAGGCCTCATTGTGACAGACCTCACCAGCTTAAAACACCTTAAATGTCCTACTTAAGTCTGACAAGCTGAGGGAGTTGTTGCATTGAATAATGTTAAGGGTTCCTTTTGTTAAGGAAAAACATTAAGGCCTTTGCAACAATGAAAGAGATTTTACAGCATCAAGATTCTGCAGTTTTCATGGAGACCTTACGATTGCTGGCATTGGTGTTAACACTGACCAATGAAAAAAATCACAAAGCACATTAAGGTAAGATTAAGTCAGTTTTTCATGAAATAGAAACTTCAACACCCTTGGGTCTTTTTCTCAAGGTTTCCTTTAAATGTACAGTACATCTTTGTATTTAAGGTGTTTTCCATCACTTGGTGTTATACCTGATGAAGGAACCACTTTGACTCCGTTGAGCTGTTGCACAGAAGACCCCAAAGAACTGAGAAAAAATACTTGAGGTAGCTCTGATTGTATCTTAAGCACAACAAGGCTGAGTTTATGGTGATAAATGAAAAGGATGAACATCCCAACAAGACTTTTCAAGATCAGAAGAACTTCAACCCTCAACAACAGGGAAGTAATTTGGCACAATAGATTTGATTTGATTGGCAGTGAATTTATAATTAGCCCCAGCGTCTAGAGTTGGATCACTCCACCCAGAGCCACTGAGATCTGACGCCACCTCCGGCAGCTGTACTCTTCCTGCTCCTCTGCAGCTAATGATGCTTTTTTATTTTTTATGCCACCGGATCTTTCCACTCTGTTATTTATTCGGTATTTCATGTCCATCACTTAACTATCTGTCAGCTGAACAATCAGAACAAGAAGAGGATAATTGGATGGTAAATCAAGTGCATTTACATAGCGCTCAATGTGCTCTACTAGTCACGTTCACACAGCACTTGACCTCTCTCAGATTGAGCTTTCCTACCATTCACATATTCACACATCAGGGGCAATTTTGGGTTCAGTGTCTTGTCCAATTACATTTCAACATGAGGACTGGAAGAGCCAGGGATTGAACCCCTGACCATCTGATTAGTGGACGACCTGCTCCAGGACGAGTCTCTTATGACAAGTCGGTCTTTGGTAACAGTGACTCAGCCACAGCCGCTGTAAGAGTAAACAAAACAGTTTTTCTTCTGGTTAACTTTGTGTGATGATATGACTATGAGTGAGCAAATGGTCTGCATGGAAACTGCAGAATTTTGCTGCTGTAAAATCTCTTTCATTGCTGCAAATTCAGTAATGTTTTCCTTCAAAAAAGAAAAAAAATCTTTTAAGTTAGCTTCCCCAGTTAACAAAAAAATCATCCTTAAATTTCAGACTTTAATTTAAGGTGTTTCAAGGGGTTCCTGCCTTTGATGGCAGATACAGAACAATCTTTTTTTTTTTTTTACAGTAATTCATCACATCTTTTACCCTCCAGAAAATGCCATAAACTGTGAAAAATGTCCAAAGTACAATGCTTTTTTTTTTTTTATCAATGTGAATGTCTTAAACTTCAATTTTCTGTCAGTCAATTCAACATTTCAGCTCTAAATTATGACCCCACAGCTCCAGCACAGTTCCTTCATTCTCCACTTCACGTCCTCATCACTTCATCAGCAGCTTACCTCATTTTTTCTGTCAGAATCAGGCTCTAACAGAGTCTGTTGATGTTCTCTGAATATTTGTTCACACATTTGTTCTCCGAAACCCTGTTCTTTCACATGTGTTGAATTGTTGATCACATTTTTTCCGTTTTCAGTTCACGGCTCAGGGTCTCTGAATTAAAGCTGGGTTCAAGTTCCTCCAATGAAGGTTTTAGGAAACAAGGAAACAGTCTGAGTGTGGATGAATCAGAGCAGAAAAGTTAATTGAGGTGATTTGTTCTGGTTCAGGGCGGTTAGCTGTGTTCAGGAACTTCCTGCTCAGGGTAAAGTCACGTCACTGGACCTCAGCACCGACCATCGTCAGCTGCTCAGCTGTTGCCGTGACGACTGCCTCCAGCTGGTCGACCTTAGGAGGTGGAGCAATGGCCGCATGTGCTTCAGGTAGAGACAGCACACTGTGTAACAGGTATGTGTGCGTTGTGAACAGTTGTTACAGTCCCTCAGATTTGTGATTGTGTGTTTCTGCCTCTGTCAGAGCTGAGGGCTTCAAATGTGGCAGCGACAGCACCAAGGCCGTGATCAGGTGAGTTCTGCCGTTTTTCTTAGTCTGCGTAGTAGCCTGTAGGCACCGAGGTTTCACCTTGTAACATCACTGCAAAATCAGTAATCCTCTGCTCCATGATAAGATCAGGGCTGGGACAGAGATCTGGTTACTCAACCACATCCAGATCAAATCTTTGGCCTTAACTCAGGTTTTCTCATATTACCATTTAGAGTAGACCACCATGGTGCCTGTGCTGCAGGTCAACTATAAACCTGACAATAGCCTGACTTCTGATCCATGAAAGAACTGGAGACCCGAGTTCAATACAAAAGCAGTAAATACTTAACGTAAGACCAGTGACGTCTGGGCTTCGTCTTGTTCTCTACTGATATGATTGTAGTCTTTACATTTCACCTGTGAAACACCATATGCTCATCACTCTCCTCCTGTCTGTCGTCATATCATTAAAGCCAGAGTTAACTGAGCAGGCTCAAGAGATCCAGTCCACCTGACTTTGTGGCCCACACCCCAGATGGCCATGGTTCATACAGCCTGTTATGTGATGGCTTTTGACCAGCTTGTTCTGAGCGACCTGGTTTGTGTGTTGTTGATGTGGGCCTAGATGTTGCGTGGGTGAACGAGCGCGACGACAGAGAGACGTTTGTTTCAGCAGCTGATCAGATCAGTGAGTGTGTGATCAGAACATTCCACCAGAAAACAGAGAGAGATAAAAATAGAGTGAGACGAATGAAGAGCAGAGTGGATGAGATGCTGCGTGGTTCATTTTCTGCAGTTTCCATGACGACAGCAGGCCCAGGATGCTTTGTGTCTGTTCAGCTGTCTGACAGTAACGATAAATACATAAATGTGTTTCTACCCAAACACACAAACAGACAGGGAGTGAAGGTTCCCTGCAGGGTCTCTCTCAGTCTCCGCGCTGTTAGTGTGATCTGGTTCTGGCTCAGTGAGAAAACAGACACACCGCTCTGAGAAACAACAGGAATGACAGGTGCTGTGTTGCTGCCAGCCACACAATAACCACACAGAAAGACAAGAGCAAGAGAAATGGCTACAATTATTACAACAGACTGAATGCAAACAACTCAAAACTGTATTTTTTTCCTAATATCTTCACAGTTGTAACTGGAAGTGCATTAAAAACCACAGCAACAGATAAAACATCCAAATGTAGCTTGAGGCCAATTACACTCTGCAGCTTCTTCGAAGGAGCTTCCAGGTTTTGCTGTTGCTACAGCTAACATTAGCATTAATAGCTCCTTCCAGTCTGGAAGAAATGTTGTTGTTGTCAGCATCACATTTTTTGTTGACTTGTTTACTCAGAGGTGGAAAGATATACTAATGTTACCTATAGTTTTCCTTTTATTCCTGCCCATTTTTCCTTTACTGGAGTGAGCATGCTGACCAGCTACCTCCCACCCTGTCTGATACTGTCTGTCACTGTAGCCGCTAGTCTGTCCTGAGGAAGTAGGTGCTCAGAATTCGTGTTATCTCTCATATATTGAACTGAACAACAGGTGAAGCTCTAGACTGGTAAATGCTTGGCCACGTAGCAATGGGAGAAACGTAAAAGCTCCTTTAAAATACAGACTAGAACAGGTTTTATCATTTTAACACTTATTGTGAAGCAGTAGCAGGAAGTCAAGCCCAACTGTACTGAGCTGGTAACACTGGTGATGAACACAGCACAGTAATACTTTTGTTTTATTCCATCAAGGACAGGCAGGTAACCCATCAGGCTAATGCAACATGTTGGCTTTATTCTCAGTGAAAGAAATATTATTACAGTAATAAACTCATAGAAACCTGAATGTAACCAGAGTCTGAGGACCTAATGAGCTGTAACCAAAACAGCCCAACACTGATGAAACCCAGTGGTCTGTTTCTGGGTTCTTCTGCAGTCCACGTTCCCTGTAACCTGACGTTCTCTCTCTTCAGCCCAGACAGTTGTTTTCTGGCAGCTGGATCAGCAGACGGCACTGTTTACATATGGAACGTCTCTACTGGCAACCTGGAGACCCAGCTACCTGACAAACACAGGTACCAGCCTTGATATATTGATCAGTTGATACATGAATCAATCAATTCAAAAACAAATCAGTTTAAAAAAAAAGACATTGATTCAATGTAAATTGTTCAAATCCTAAAGATCATAGGTGTCAGGGTGCTTCCCTGAGGAACTCATATATTGCATAATACTGACAGAAACCTACATTTATTTATGCAGTAGTCTCAACAAGTTCAGAAATAGCAGTGTGACCCTACAAAGGTTTTATGCATTCAGCCTTGTGGCCCCTGCTTTTACTCAAAACACACAAATTAATAATGGTTTTCAAAAGCAGTCAAGGGGAAATAATCACACAGCACATCGAGGAAAATTGTCAAACATTAAAAAAAAATCACTTCTATTCACCCTCAGTCCAGCTTAAATGACATTGAATAAATAAGACACTGTGAAACCACATCAGCGCTTGCAGCTGATTTTCTCTCTCTGAGCTCTGTGTAAAAGTCATGTTCATTTGAAAAAGCTTGATCAGTGTACATATTGTTAATAATAAATTCAGCTGACTGTACATGTCACTGTGTGTACTTCACCGGTCCTGTAATAACCACCCTCTGCTCTCTCTGTAGTTCATCTGTCACTGCAGTGTCCTGGTCTCTGTCTGGTGAATACATTGTCAGCGTGGATAAAAGTAGGCGGGCCGTCCTCTGGAGCGACATCTGAAGCAGCCGATCCACGTCGCCATTGGGAACTTTTAATTGGACAAAAAGGCACTGTACCTGTGGAGCATTAATAGATATCATTCACAAAGGGAGAACACAATGAGCTTTTACCTACATTAAGACTCTTTTAGTGGATTATTAACTGAATGACCAAACTAAATGTTTACATTACGTGAGTCTGCATGTGTTCGAAAACACAAAGCTAATAGGGACGTACATGAAATATGAAGATGACTCAAACCTGAGAGACCACAGAGGAAAAGGGAAGTCAAGACAACGTGGTCAATCAAACAGAACCAGGTTGACCTTTGTTTATGTGTTTGTTTGTTTGTTTTTTATATTTTTCTGCATTGTAAGTGTTGTGTTATTTTTATCAGGTGCAGAGACCTCAGACCAGAGGTGTGAGACGTTCAGGGACGAACATAGAGAGAGTGTTTTGGTCAT
Source organism: Trachurus trachurus (assembly GCF_905171665.1). Lineage (NCBI taxonomy): Eukaryota > Metazoa > Chordata > Actinopteri > Carangiformes > Carangidae > Trachurus > Trachurus trachurus. Next base: position 22,241,492 of record NC_139892.1, on the reverse strand, counting down.
TTACTGCTTTTATCCTGTGTGTTTCTTCGGGGAAGACAGTGTGTTGAGTGGTGTTTGACAACATGTGCTATGTGTTGGTTGAACTGCCTATCAGACTGCAGTGAAGCATTTTGCACTCACCTGGTTTTGGAGTCGGCTGAAAGCTCCTGTACGTGTACATGGAGAGACAAAAGCTAATGCTGCTTTATTATGATGACAAAGGTGAAACGACTGGAGCTGAGGTGAGTGGAGCAGGCAGACAACCACAAGGCAGAAATTCTGGTCTTTGCAGGGAATCAGACATTTTACTGACAGTGCCTCCCTGACACTGCTAGGGTTATAGCAGAATGATGATGGTGCGGTCAGACTGGGATGGTTCTGGCTGTGTAAGACTCGTCATCCAGGAGGTCGTGGAGTTGTCTGCCCGCATCTCTTCTGTCAGCAGAAGAGAATGTGGTTGACTTTGTTTCATGGAAAACCTGTCGATCAGCTGTTGAGGACTGACAACGGATCAGACTCATATTGAAGACAGGGTGTCTGCAGGACTGGAAAATTCTTAGAAAGGCCTCAAATGTTGCCTTTGCTAAGGTCTTTAATATTTATGGAGGCTGTAAACATCAGGTATAAAATGATTTTGGAAATAGCTGGCTCTTAAGAGCTGTTCATCCTGACCTCTGACTTCACCTAAAATTAAACAGCTAAACAGTTTATTAGTTTTATTTTAATTAACCTTAATCTACACATACAATCGCCTGCTGCTCATCTAGTTCCAGTTAAAAATTAGGCAATAGTATTATAGGGATAACTGTTATACAGTGTACACACTGGATTTATTGTTGTCTCACTGTTTAGCAGGGGGCGGAGGTAGTTACGATGTACTTAGTGCTCACTATTTGTGATGTAACAGCTTCCTGCCTTGAACAAATCCAGTTGTTGCTTTTTCACCTGAGACGCGTCATGTCACAGAGACACAGCCACTGATTAGCTCATCACTGACAAACTGTTGATGTTTAACTCATTAATTGATGTATTGATGGCTATTATGAACTCTGTTGTCTGCTTCCACTGAACCTACTAACCCTCAACATTAATTTATATTCAGGTTAGAGGCTCCTGAAGGTGATGGGAAATGTCTTCTTCTTTGTGGTGCTGTTGTGTTTACTGTGTTATTTATTCACTGAGGTTATTTGTGTTTGTCCAGTTTGACCTTTAGTGACCTTTGGCTTTTATGGGGTCTGGGGGAGATACTGTTGAAACAGACCTGAGTCCTGATGGTTACGGCTTTGATGAGACCAAACAGTTAACAGAAAAACTATTATTTTTAATTATTTTTAAGCAGTGTTCATGGGATGCACATAGCAGGTATTTAACATTACTTTAGACAAAAAATAAAATAATTAATAGACTTGAATAAAATGAAAATGAAAAGATGCAGACTATGTTGTGTTCAATGTAAATGGCTTAAGGGATAGACATAAATACCTGCATGTGTAGCAGTACCACTGTAACGGGGCACAAAAAGAATAAAGGCGAAATAAATAAATTGAAAACATTTAGATGCTGCTTCTTTCGACCTCCACTGTCAATCTGAGAGCGGCTCTGTCAATCAGAAGATTTCAGTCAAGAACATCTAATTCTCTGAGTCCATGTGAAGCTGGTGACTTCTCTCTCCAGACTGGTAGTGACTGTGTAGATGCTCATAAATGTAAATGTACGTAAATGTAATGTACTGCCTTCTTGTGGCAGCGGCAGAGTATTGTCTCAAGGAGCTAGTTTGACCAGCTGACAATGGGTGTGTTGTTTTTCTTGTCCTTTCCTTGTTGACTAATGCTGGGGCTTGTCAAGCGTAGAGGCTTGTAGTTAGCAGATAGTGTAACTGTGAAAGTAACATTGTAATGTTTGTGAACATAAATGCTACAACTCTTCAAGATCCTGGACAAGCTCCCCCGTCTCCTCTGTGCTTTCCAAGCAGCAACCTGAGGGGCTGATAACTGAAGAAGCAACACCTTTTCCTTTACTGACCACTAGAGTGTGTCTCCAACGGTGAGTCAGTCTCCTAATTCTCCCATGTTTAAATATCTAACTTAAAGGTGTACAGAAAAGAAAATTGAAAATTAGTGTAATAACTCATCTATCAGACGATGTAGGCCAAACTTTGTGCAAAATTCTATTTTTGAGTAAATCCGGGATGAAAGTGTGTATTTTAGTGTAGTTTTTTTTTCGCATTGGATAATGCAGGCGCACGGATTTTACGTCAGCCTGTACACGATTCATCAGCCACTGATATTGGATCCATCATCCGTCATTCAAACGTCTGACACACGCACACACACACGGAGCTCGGGCTCGCCCCAAGCTTTGAATATCCCGCCCGCTCGATAACGACCAATCAAATTCGTTTTCCTTACTCGGGTAAACTCGTGTTGCAGCTCGTGACAACTCGGCGCGACAAACAGGACAAACGGCCATTTCTGTACACCTTTAACAGCAAAAATGAACATGTTTCACGAAACTTGTTAACATAAATGCCCTCTTTTCATTTAATTGAGGTTTTTGTATCACTGAGGGTGGCCACTTTGAGTGACAGGTGGCTGTCTGTCTGTGACAAAGTGGATGGGGAAACAGCATTTTAGTCCAACCATTTATTAACCAATTTTTTGATTAAGTTATTTGCCTGATGCTCACCACACCCACCTTGTGCTCCAGGGGCTAAAAGGGGAAGTTCCCAAACACATCCTGTCAGACTACATACAGGGATGGTGGAGTCATAAAATGTTTCTTTGTTGGTTTGTTCATGTCCATCCATCCATCCATTGTCCGCCGCTTATCCGAGTCCGGGTCGCGGGGGCAGCAGTCGGAGCAGGGATCCCCAGACTTCCCTCTCCCCGGACACTTCCTCCAGCTCTTCCGGGGGGACCCCAAGGCGTTCCCAGGCCAGCCGAGTGACGTAGTCACCCCAGCGTGTCCTGGGTCTTCCTCGGGGCCTCCTCCCGGTGGGACATGCCCGGAACACCTCACGAGGGAGGCGTCCAGGGGGCATCCTATACAGGTGCCCGAGCCACCTCAGCTGACTCCTCTCGATGTGGAGGAGCAGCGGCTCTACTCCGAGCTCCTCCCGGGTGACAGAGCTCCTCACCCTATCTCTAAGGGAGCGCCCCGCCACCCTGCGGAGGAAACTCATTTCGGCCGCTTGTATCCGGGATCCTGTCCTTTCGGTCATGACCCAGAGTTCATGACCATAGGTGAGGGTGGGAACGTAGATCGACCGGTAAATCGAGAGCTTTGCCTTTCGGCTCAGCTCCTTCTTCACCACGACGGACCGATACAATGACCGCATTACTGCGGCCGCCGCACCGATCCGCCTGTCAATCTCGCGTTCCGTTCTCCCCTCACTCGTGAACAAGACCCCGAGATACTTAAACTCCTCCACCTGAGGCAGGAACTCTCCCCCGACCTGGAGGGTGCAAGCCACCTTTTTCCGGTCGAGAACCATGGCCTCGGACTTAGAGGTGCTGATTCTCATCCCAGCTGCTTCACACTCGGCTGCAAACCGCTCCAGTGCATGCTGAAGGTCCTGGCTCGAGGGAGCCAACTTACTGCCGGCCATGCGAACCAAGCTCCTGCTCCGGTCATACAGGGACCGTACAGCCCTCAGCAGAGGGCCTCCGACCCCATACTCTCGGAGCACCTCCCACAGGATGCCACGTGGGACACGGTCGAAAGCCTTCTCCAAGTCCACAAAACACATGTGGACTGGTTGGGCAAACTCCCATGCGCCCTCGAGCACCCTGCGGAGGGTGTAGAGCTGGTCCAGCGTTCCACGGCCAGGGCGAAAACCGCATTGTTCCTCCTGAATCCGAGGTTCGACTATCGGCCGAATTCTCCTCTCCAGCACCCTGGAATAGACTTTCCCCGGGAGGCTGAGGAGTGTGATCCCCCGGTAGTTGGAACACACCCTCCGGTCCCCCTTTTTGAAGAGAGGGACCACCACCCCGGTCTGCCAGTCCAGAGGCACTGTCCCCGACTGCCACGCGATGCTGCAGAGGCGTGTCAGCCACGACAGCCCCGCAACATCCAGAGACTTGAGGTACTCAGGGCGGATCTCATCCACCCCCGGTGCCTTGCCACTGAGGAGCTTCCTGACTACCTCAGTGACTTCAGCTTGGGTGATGAATGAATCGACCTCTGAGTCCCCAGCCTCTGCTTCCTCGATGGAAGACGTGTCAGTGGGATTGAGGAGATCCTCGAAGTATTCCTTCCACCGCCCGACGATATCCCCAGTCGAGGTCAACAGCTCCCCTCCTCCACTGTAAACAGTGTTGGCGGAGCACTGCTTCCCCCTCCTGAGGTGCCGGATGGTTTGCCAGAATTTCCTCGAGGCCGACCGGTAGTCCTCCTCCATGGCCTCCCCGAACTTTTCCCAGACCCGAGTTTTTGCTTCCGCGACCACCCGGGCCGCCGTCCGCTTGGCCTGCCGGTACCCGTCAGCTGCCTCGGGGGTCCCCCGAGCTAGCCAGGCTCGGTAGGACTCCTTCTTCAGCTTGACGGCATCCCTTACTTCCGGGCTCCACCACCGGGTTCGGGGATTGCCGCCGCGACAGGCGCCGGAGACCTTACGGCCGCAACTCCGGATGGCCGCGTCAACAATGGAAGTGGAGAACATGGTCCATTCGGACTCAATGTCTCCGGCCTCCCTCGGAATCTGGTCAAAGCTCTCCCGGAGGTGGGAGTTGAAGACCTCCCTGACAGGGGATTCTGCCAGACGTTCCCAGCAGACCCTCACGATACGCTTGGGTCTTCCAGGTCTGACCAGCTTCCTCCCCTGCCAGCGGATCCAACTCACCACCAGGTGGTGATCAGTTGACAGCTCAGCCCCTCTCTTCACCCGAGTGTCCAAGACATACGGCCGGAGGTCAGATGACACGACTACAAAGTCGATCATTGACCTCCGTCCTAGGGTGTCCTGGTGCCACGTGCACTGATGGACACCCTTATGCTCGAACATGGTGTTTGTTATGGACAGACTGTGGCTAGCACAGAAGTCCAATAACATAACACCGCTCGGGTTCAGATCGGGGAGGCCGTTCCTCCCAATCACACCTCTCCAGGTAACACTGTCGCTGCCCACGTGAGCGTTGAAGTCTCCCAACAGAACGATGGAGTCCCCAGTTGGGGCACTTTCCAGCACCCCTCCCAGGGCCTCCAAGAAGGCCGGGTACTCTGCACTGCCGTTTGGCCCGTAGGCCGAAACGACAGTGAGAGACCTATCCCCGACCCGTAGGCGCAGGGAAGCGACCCTCTCGTTATGCGGGGAGAACTCCAACACATGGCGGCTGAGCTGGGGAGCTATGAGCAAGCCCACACCAGCTCGCCGCCTCTCACCATGGGCAACTCCAGAGTGGAAGAGAGTCCAACCCCTCTCAAGGAGTTGGGTTCCAGAGCCCAGGCTGTGCGTGGAGGTGAGCCCGACTATCTCTAGTCGATACCTCTCAGCCTCCCGCACAAGCTCAGGCTCTTTCCCCCCCAGCGAGGTGACATTCCATGTCCCTAAAGCCAGAGTCGTCATCCGGGGATTGGGTCGCCGGGGCCCCCGCCCACGGCTGCCACCCATATCACACGGCACCTGCCCCTTATGTACCCTCCCGCGGGTGGTGGGCCTACGGGAGGGCGGGCCCACGTCGCTCGTTCGGGCTGCGCCCGGCCGGGTCCCGTGGGCCAAGACCCGGCCACCAGACGCTCGCCTGCGAGCCCCGACCCCAGGCCTGGCTCCAGGGTGGGGCCCCGGTAACGCCAGTCCGGGCGACGTACACGTCCTTGCTGTTACTTTTTTCATAAGGGGCTTTGAACTGGGCTTTCATGTGTTGGGGTAAAATGCTGGGACACTCTGAAATGATGTTGACCTTTAAACTTAATCTTTTTTGTTGTAGGTGTAATTCTGTGTCTGCACTGCATTTTTGCCTGGATGAGCCTGTTTACAAGCTTGGTTTGGTTTTATTATGGATCCCCATTAGTCCTCACCTTGGACATCCTGGGGTCCAGGCACTCGTACATATAACTTAGTCCTAAGTTAGCTCTCAACTAGCATTTTCCAACTGCTACTAAGGATGCTAATGTGTTCGCTTGCCCTCTATGGTAGGCCTATGAGTTTGTTTTGTTTTTTTAGGGGTAGGCTAACAAATATCCCAGATTTTGGGAGCTCTATCTTGAGAAGCTTAAGGGGCTATTAAAGGGATAGCTCACCCAAAATTCAAATTTCACTCATTATCTACTCATACTCATGTCAACTAAGGGCTGGGAGAATCCTCCGTGCCTTCTCTGAGTTACAGCGGGGTCCGCGCAGCAGTATTTGTCCATTCCAAAAATTCACACCATTGGCCCTAATTTGAATGTACAAAACTTTATTCAGTCTCGGAACAAATATTCTTGTATTTCCTGTGTTATAATGCTTGTGAATGGTGCTCACTTTTCTTCGTCCAAAAAGACACACCAAAAAACATCCAAATACCTCCATGCTGGTCGTCTGTAATGTCCCTCTTGTATTGAAGCCCCAACATGAGAAATTGTTCAGAGAAAAATGAAATAAGTCTATATTTTAAGCTTGTTTGTAGCGGAAGCTCCCACCCAGATAGCAAATGTTTTGGCTGTATTCTGGCATCCTTTTGGCATTTTTGGCTTTCTTTTGGCTTTGTGAAAGCCCTTTGGCTCAAATGTGGTATGGTTTTGGTTAGCCTTAATCAGTGTTGGGTAGTAACGCGTTATTAGTAACGCCGTTACGTAACGCCGTTACTTTTTTCAGTAACTAATAACGTAACGCGTTGTTTTTTTAAAATCAGTAACTCCGTTCCCGTTACCAAACGCTGCGTTACTCCGTTCCTTTCCGTTCCTTTGGGTGAGGTTTTACAGCGGCACACACAATTCCTATAACATTTCAGCAAGTTTCATTGAATTGAAAGAAAGACAGAGCACAGACACTAAGCACTAGTTGGTGGCCGCCCTCTAGCGTCCCACACGTAATCAAACACACTACATGAAGAGGACTGGGCAGGTCAGAGCGATTCTCTGAGCAGGGCATGACGGCGAGCTAAGGTAACTTTGCTAACGCAGCATCCGAGACCGAAGCTGTGTCTCAGTTCAGGCTGCAGCCCCTGAACTGGGACACAGCTTGAGTCACAGCGCGCACACACCAGCACCCACTCCACCCGAGCAGCAGCGGTTAGAGTCCGACAGACGGACTCGAATTATGACGCCTGAAACGCTAAACACAGCTGATCGCTCTGGGTAAACACAGCTGATCGATCGATAAAAAAATACCGCTGGAGTGAATTTACTTCCGTCACTGAAAACAGTCTTAAACGTAACTGCTGACATCATGCAGCAATGCAGCATGATGATGATGGTAAAATTTTACAGATAAAAACCATAGACTGTAAAAAGAAGATAAAAACACGTGTTTCTTCATCAGCATCAGTAGGCTACAGAACTGAAATGAGGCTAGAGGGGAATTCAATCAACCTTTATTTAATGGGAGCATTGGGAAAAAAAACCTTTTAAAGTAACGAAAAAGTTACTTTCTCAGTAACGCATTACTTTTTGGTTTAAGTAACTGAGTTACTAACTGAGTTACTTTTTTATGAAGTAACTAGTAACTGTAACTAGTTACTATTTTTCAGTAACTAGCACAACACTGGCCTTAATAGACAAAATTGGTGCCAGCAATATATGGCTGAGTTATGGCATATATCTGGTTAACCAAGACATTGGGCAAAGAGCGGGATAATATAGAAGGGTGGTATGGCACGTTTATGGCAAGCCAAAAGATGAGGCAAAAGGCGGGATCAAGTAGAGGGGGTGGTATGGCATGTTTATGGCAAGCCAGAAGATTGGGCAAAGGGCGGCAATGTCCGATGGTTTGTTTTGGCATGTGTTTGTATAGAGAGCCTAAGCGGAAGCAGGAAGTAACGGTCACCATGGGACCTCAACTCTGAAAAACTCGCCATACAAATGAACGGGACTGAAATTTTTATTTCGTGATCCGTTTGAATTGTGCCATGAGAAAAAAATATGACCTCTACCCGTTTAAAACATCACGTCTAATCCCGAGAAATCGGCAGTTTGTTGTAAAACTATTGTAAAATAAAATTCAGAAGAATCTGTAACCAGAAAGACTACAAGTCGCGTAGGTGACGTCACACACCAAATGCCGCCCTTTCCCGTGTCAGTTGGTGACGTATTTTTTGTGGGACACAGATCTGTAGTCCGTAGAGCAGTCTTCACACAAAATACATTCTTCTGTTGCCGTTTTATGATAAACGGCTGATTTCTCGGCATGAAACGTGACGTTTTAAACGGGTAGAGGACATATTTTTTTCTCATGGCGCAATTCAAACGGATCACGAAATAAAATGTTCAGTCCCGTTCATTTCTATGGCGAGTTTTTCAGAGTTGAGGTCCCATGGCGCCGTTACTTCCTGCTTCCGCTTAGGCTCTCTATAGCCAAAGGATAGCCAAAAGACCACGCAAACGGCGGGAATTTCTACACAGTTTCAACCGACGACAGTCCTCCTACTTCATTTTCTCAAGCTGATCAACACGGAGGTATGTACATGATATTATAGACATTTAAATTTAGTAAAATCTGATTTTCTATCATTGCCTTGTTTAAATACCCGATAAGGTTTACGTTTTCTGCACAGTTATGTTAATTTTTCCTATTTCGATGGGAACAAAACTGCTGTGAGCTATGAGCTAACTCGTAGCAAACAGGCACAGCCAGCTCATTCAATTTAACTACATCAATGATATGCACAGAGAACTTAATAGATACAGTATATACACTGGCAGTGAGTATATGAGATAGTTTAATGTAATTAGTGACTACACTTTGCACAGATAGCTAACTTAAAGGCCCCATGCTGTGCACTTTTCTCTGGGTTTATTTACCTGCTGATATCCCTAACAAGATGTATCATTGGTTTTGAGTACCTGTGATCTGCTTAATATCGTTTATTCGGCCCCTTTCTGTTGCCTCTTTCTGGAGCTCTAGCAGGCACAGGTAATTTGGCCAATCAGAAGAGAGAATGAGAACCTCTCCTCTGATTGGCTCACTGTTTTTGAGTGGCGTGTGGTCGGGCCAATCACAGGCAAGTAACTGAAACCTAAGCTGCATTCATAAAAATTGAAAAAAAACAACTGGTCACGGTGGGCGGAGTTACCTTGTGTGTGACATCACAGAAAGGAGGAAGTGCTATCCGCTCGTCTTAAAGAGAATGTTCCTACAAATGGGCGGTGTGTGTTTCTCCGTTTATGACCAGTTTGATGCATGGGGCAGTATATACGTGGCCCAGAGACCTCCCCAAGCACGAAAAAATGACCAAAATCAAATTTTTCATGCCATGGGGCCTTTAAGCCGTTTTCCCACTAAAATTAGCGGGTCGACCCGCTAACAATCGGCATTTGGCCCCTTTCCCATTGACCAAAAGAGCAACCATGTTGCCCCGCTCTCATCCGCGGTGCGAGTCATGCCACAGCCGCCTGCCGCGGAGGTCTGTCCGCCGAGGCAGACGAGGCGTCTGGCCGACCTGCGGAGCACCAGGACCGCGGAGGACAGAGAGTCTGCCGCGGCCATATGACGGTTCGTCCGCGGCACAACACGTCAGTTAAACACACTGTCGTTTCTTTTCTTTTCTTTTTTTCAATCGTTTTCGGTCAGTGTTCTTTGATATTTTGATCCCAGTCTCGAATGAGAGCAGAGCGGAGCAGAGCTTTGTTTTGGTACGTGATATGAGACGCGACCGGCGCGATGACGTGGCATCACGTAACGTTCAGTGTCATCACGTGAATTAGCGGGTTGACCCGGGTCTGGCGTTCCCACTGCAAGCCGAGCAGAGCCGAGCCGATTAAAGGCGATTTTAACCCGCGTCGCTTGCCGAGTCGTCATTGCGCCTTTCCCACTGCCACCAAAAGCCGATTGTTAGCGGGTTTAAACGGGTTTTTTGGCCAGTGGGAAAGGGGTATTAGCTAGCAACAATCAGTCATTCCTTTAGCCTACAGTGAATATCTGCTGAAAGCAGCATAGCCTACCATTTAGCGTTAAAAGCATTGCTCATGTTGCTGTGCTTTTTAGCAATAATCTAGTGAGCCGCCAGGCAGGAACAGACAAAGAAAACTCCAAAGAGTGTAGCAAGAAGCTCTAACTGCCACTGTGGTGTTGTGATAGTGCTGCCACCAATTTGGACTGAAAAGGCGTACTGCTGTGAAACGTTTTGTTATATTAAACCCACTTTATTCTCTGCTATATGTGCTTCTAGGGAGAAATCTAATTATCTGTGATTTAATTGCTTCGTTGCTTTTCAGTTATAAGCATAATATGCATACTTTTTTACATCATATTTTCCTCTGCAGAACACTGAGCAAATGATGGCCCTGGACGAAGACCCAGCCTCTTCCTGAAATTTAAAAGGATTTGGTGAGCTGCCTTTGATTTTATTAGAGTAGGGCAATGTAATGGTAGGCTAGTTGATTTGAAAATCAATGTTGGTAATTCTCTTAATATTTTCAGGTCATCTGTCTTGGACCTTCTGGGCCTGCCACTTTGAAGGTTACGGTATGGGGCATTTTAAAGCCAAAGGACCAGGCAAAAAAGGACACCTGACGAGGGATGAATGGAAAAGTTACAACTTAAAGTGGGTGAGTTTTATAACTGTATAAAGCCTTTAATAAAGCATTCTTAGGCTACAGTAGAAGTAATAAGTTAAGTTTTTTTCTCTTTGTCTGTATCACTTTAGATGCCACACGAAGAAACCCCATCTGCTCTACCACCACAGATGCAAGCATAGCACAGACCAGTGATGGTTTTACTGGGCTGGGGACCTGCAACCTGCCAGCCTGGAGTCAGTCAACAGTAAATTCAAAAATAAAAAGATGATGAAATAATATTAATCTTCCTATTGTTTTTTTTTTTCAATACACATAGACACACAGCAAGGTAAATTTGGGCTTTTGGGACAGTTATGGCTATATTTTGGAAGGCCACAATTAGTTTTGGGTGAGTTTTGGCCTCCCTTTGGGTCAGTTTTGGCTACTTTTTGGTTGGATTTTGGGGATTTGGGGCTCTTTTGGGGCAGTTATGGCTGTATTTTGGAGGGCCACAATTAGTTTTGGGTGAGTTTTGGCCTCTCTCTGGGTCACTTTTGGCTACTTTTTGGGCTTTCTTTGGGTCGGTTTTGGCTACTTTTTGGTTGGATTTTGGGGATTTGGGGCTCTTTTGGGGCAGTTATGGCTGTATTTTGGAGGGCCACAATTAGTTTTGGGTGAGTTTTGGCCTCCTTTTGGTTTGTTTTTGGCTTGCCTATTTTGGGCCATTTAGGGCCCGTAAGCCTGGCCATAATCTTGCCAAAATGACCAGCCAGATTTGGGCCAAAATGATGCCAAAAGGCAGGGTTCCTACGCAAGTATGGAAAGTATGGAAAAGTATGGGATTTGATTTTATACATTTCCAGGTCTGGAAAAGTATGGAAAATGGAAACTATTGTATGGAAATAATAATAACCATTATATGGACAATATATCTCCGAGAAGGCACGGAGGACTCTGGAAATTCTCCCAGCCCTCAGTCAACATGAGGGTGAGTAGATAATGAGTGAAGTTTGAATTTTGTTTGTCACTGCACATTTGTTCACTGCACATTTTCTGTCAGTTCAAATGGATAATCCATTGGCTCTGTTCTGGCATTTTGGATTCACTCAAGTGTGGTAGTGGTGTAATACACTGTTTTTTGAAGATGCATTTGTGCATAGAAATAGGCTACAGTAGTTCAGTGGTTGAAAATAAGCTCTATGAGAAAGCGTTGTTTTCACAGGAAGATAAACCACTGAAAATACACTACATGAAGGGAAGCTTTAAATGGATATTTGATTATTTTGTTAGACCCCTTTAAAAGAGCTCTCCTAACTGGAAGCGTAATGATCAGAATTAATGCAGGTAATCTCCTGTGCATGACTACCCCACAAACCCCACCTCAAACACCATTATCCTCAGTCCTTGATTTGTTAGAGGAGGATCACAGCAGTTCAAAACCTTTTTTATGAACAAAACATGAATCGACTCTTAGCTATGTTCTGTCAGCAGTAGATGAAAAGTCTTTTGATATCTGATGTTCACTTTGCTGCTGTTATGAGCTGCACCTTCTGGTTTGGTTTCTATTCGTCCATCCTTTATCATGTCGTCCCCTTGTTCATCTTGGGCATTTCCGATGACAAAGTGTTGAAGTCTTGTTGTCAAGTTTAAAAATAGTGGGTGATAATAAGGAGGAGAAGCCACAGTGCTGGGGGCTGTTTCACACTGAGGTCATTAATGAGGAAACAGGGAGCAGCTGCTGCCTCCGACCTGATCGACCGAACTACCACAGAAACTGATCACTGATTTAAACTGAGGGACTGATTAATACCTACTACAGTAACGCTACGAGGACCAGACAGCTTTAAGGCCTTTTCGCGAGATATAACCAGTTTGTGAGCTGTATTGGGCCCAGTTATCCACTCACATGGCATCTCACATCACTGCTATGCTGATGACACCAAGTTGTACCTGTCATTCCCACTAAGTGACTCCACTGTCATTTCAAATGTCAGTCAGGCTCTGATATATCTGAATAGAGGGAACTAACAGGCTTCAACCAAACCTCTCTAAGACTGAACATCTTGTCATCCTGGTGCGCTTTAATGGATGTTTTAACTAATCCATTACACTCAAGAACACACCTCCTGAAAAAGTGCTTCACACCGTAGGCCAAAGTTGGTTGTAACTTTAATTTTCTGCTCATGCGGACCTCCATTCGTGTCTCCCCTCCCACTTAAAGCAGGAGTAAGTGATATATTTGTGTTAATATAAGTCTTAAATAGTTATATCTTCTGACAGCAATCACTTACATAGAGTGTTCGGACCGAAACACGGGTCTCCCAGTCCCTCTGCTCTGCTCTGAGCCGAGGAGAAAACATTTATTGTATCCTACAGTTTTTATCCAATGAGGAGAGAGAACGGCATGCAGGGCTGTGTGTGCAGCCAAGGGATGCCGTGAATGTGGTGACGTAGGGACGAGGACTGTTATGGTGCGTTCAAGGAAACTCGTAACTCGTGTTTTTCCGACCTGTGAAGTCGTACCAGTTCGATCTGGTGCGAGTTCACGGGTCGGAAGTTACGAGTGGCCGTTATAGTGACTTTCACAGGTAAAACAGGTCGGAAAAACACGAGTGGGTTGCCTGGAACGCTACAAAATCGTAAGTTGTGACTTGAAGCTGTAATTTACGGTTTCAAAAGCCTGCCTGGAACGCAGCATTAGCCGAAACGACCGGATCGCTTACTTCTGCTTTAAGTCATCATTGAGCAGCTTCAGTGTCCCACTGGTTGCTTTGGCATCACAAACATGATTGAATACTGTATGCAGCATCCTGGGCATCAGTGGTGCGCAAGACCTCAGTTGATATGGTAACAGTAATAAACATTAATTCAATCATTATGCTACCTTGTTATGTGTTCATGTTATTCCACCATGTTCATAAAGAATAAGGGTCATACTATGCAGCTGCACAGACAATTGGCTTTTTCCGTGAAACAATTTCATTTTGATTATTTATGTATTTTTGTCAACATAAAAAAGAGGAAGCCATAATATTTTTCGGTTCAGTGGATATTGTTGGACACATTTTTTACTGTGGATGTGAGTGTGAGGACATAATGTGGTTCTTGCAAAGATTAGTCCCTAAAAGATTAATTATTAGAATTTAGATAAACTTATACAAACACATATATTTGTATAATTAGGCAGGGCAGTTTGCATTTAAATAGCACCAAAAATGTGTAAATGATTTTATCTTAGCGCAATAAGTTGTGCTCAACTCTGGTCTGTGTTTCTCTGTGGGTTGTGTTCTTGGGTAAGAGATAAAATATAAATGATTATTTACATTTATGTACTGAGGGCAGTCGTGGAGTGTCAGTGGTGGAGGTTAGTGTCCAGCTGTCAGCATGGTGCTAATGTCACAGACAGAAATAAAATCTGTCCTCTGGGTGTTTCATGTTTTAACACATTTTATTGCTAATGAGTCTGACAGGCAGAGAGGAAGAGAGAGACAGTCGGAGAGAGAGAGAGCGAGAGAGAGAAACAGGCAGTGAGAGAGGGAGGGTGAGTTAAAGAGGAGGAGGAGCAGAGTGGTGGATTCAGTTAGTCGCTCAGTGGATCGGTGCTTAAATGGAGGTTTTTCCATGTGCTGGGGAGAATCTGACGGCATGACGACGACTTCCTGAGAGAGAGAGAGAGAAAGAGAGCGAGAGAGAGAGAGAAACATCCTCCCCTCAGTTTCCACGGTGACGGCATCCCTCCATCCTCCTCCTCCTCCTCCTCCTCCTCCTCCTCCATCATCTCTCTGTCCGGCTGCTGTCAGCTCGTTGGCGTCGACAGGATGGGAGATAAAGGAACCAGGTAAGATCTAGTGTGTGTGTGTGTGCATGTGTGTGTGTGTGTGTGTATTTTAGTAACACATCCTGATAAATGTGTGTGTGATTTCATACGGAGGACTGCTGTTTGGGTTTTATGGCTCTTTGACATCATTCTGCTGCTGGTTCCCTGTACAACCTTTAAATTCAGATACAGATACAAGGTGTGTGTGTGAGCGAGAGAGTGCGTGTCTTGTTGTAATGTTACATAAGGATCTGTCAAAACCCCAAGCAGTGTGACGTCTCTCATGGTTTCTTTCAAGGTGTTTTTTTTGTCATCCTTATTTTGATATTCCAGATATTATAGCAGGAAGCATGAACACAGAGGGGGGGGGGGGGTGGGAAGGAGGTGGGGGTGGTGCCAAAAATACATTTTTCATTACTTCTTACTTGTTCAAAAAAGTATTGTTATTATAATTTTACTAATTACTATTTACCTTTACCACTGTCACATTGACATGATCTCTCTTCTGTACACTGTCGTTTATGAGGGAGGATGGATTGGTTTTTTGTATTAAACTCTTTGCTGTTCTGATTTGGAGTCAGTAACAGATAGAGAACTGCAACAGATTATATAGGATTTATCATAGGATGACTTGATGTTAGTCTGATGTGAACACAGTGGAAGTTAGTCCTTGAACTAATGTGACTCATTTTACCAAATAATCTAGACACATTCCTCCACACCACCATGTTGCATACTGTCAACAAAAGCCGGGATGATTCCTAGGTGGTGTTAGCTATAGATATGCAAACCTACTGATAACACACATGCACACGGGTCAGATTAGGAGTAAAAAGTTCTGCCTGCACCAACATGGACCAGACCAGTCTGCTTTGTGAATTGCAGTGTGATTCTACTATGACCCATAAATACAAGCCAACCAATCAGAATACATCTACAGACCAACCAATCACCACGAATTCTCCCCTCAGAATGAAGCCCCAGTTGCTGCAGAGTTTTTTCTGAGAAGCCTCCTGTTGTAAAGTTTGCTTCAGTATCACAGTGATCCAGTGGCGGTTGTTGAACACCCTGACAGCCTGCAGACAGGAGCTGATCACAGCTGCCAGTACTGGGGCTATTTGACTACAGGGAACCAGATAGACTACAGGCTAAAAACACAGGTCTCAAGATTAAACCTACAGCTAACTCCTAGAATCAGTGGCAACAACGCACTGGTAGATGCTAACATGGCTGAGCTGGTATTTACAGTCCTGTTCATCTCACCAGTTAATGCGTGTGTTTTATTCTTTTGCTTGTTCAGCTTTAGTTGTTTATTCATGATTTTCATGTGAAGCCTTTAACCAGCACCAACCTGTGTGAGACTTGTTTACTCTCTGCTACATTCTGGTTTCTCAGTTTGACCTCTGCACTCCTCCAATATAACAGATAAAAAGCCTCTGTTAAGTTCGACCTCATTTAGCCTTCTGCCTCTGGCAGTTCAGAGCTTCTTTATGTTGTTTGTATTCACACCACACAACATGTACATTTCTGCTCCGTGACTGATATGGTCCCGTATCCGAGTGCTGAGTGTGTTTCTGTGTTTGCAGGCTGAATGATCTGAGAGTGTTGTGTCAGGAGAATATTAATGAGTTCAGTGTGATCAGTCGGACATACAGAGCAGCTCACACTGAGCCCTGCTGCTTCTGGAGAGATCCTCCCTGTCAGCTGAGGGGAGTTTCACACAAACAGAAAGAATCAGCAGCTCAAACACTTCAACTTTCTTCTGTTCTGATTCCAACCAAACCTCCTTCAATAAGAGAGGATGACACATGACCGCAGCCTTATTTCAGACGACCAGCTGTCAGGTGGAGTTAGTCAGACAACCAGTTAATCTCTCTACACATGAGAGTTTCTTGCAGTCTTCATACAATCACACATCAAAACTTAAAACAAAATTACATTTAATAATGATAATAAAAATAAAAAGGCAGGTAATTATTTAAAAAATGTTGGTTTGAGTTCTCTCGTGAGAATAACCAGAGACTTGGGTGGACCAAGGTCTGACTGTTAGTCTCTTTACTGTTACTCTACTTCCTTAGGAACAAGTGGAAAATCCAGTGTTGGAGTCAGCTCTGTGAGGGGGATATATTTCAATGTTGGACAGACTGGCACAGAGCTGCTAAAATTTGAACCACAGAATGAATGTGTAATTGCCACCGTGTTTATTTGATGTGGTGTTTTACAGCCTTTTATGCCTTATTTTAGCACTTTAATTTGTGCCGTTGTCAGATGCTGCTGTTCTGATAAACCTGCCAGCAGGGTTTGGATCAGCAGCTCACTGAGTTATGATGGAGCTGAGCTGTGCCAGGCCTCCTAACCATTGTGATTGTGAATTAAATCCTGACCTGACAAGTGTGGATGATAGAAGAACATTTATTGGACTGCAGCTATTGTGTTTTTGCTGTTTAGCAATATTGGTTGTGCACTTCACAATGCATTGTGGGATAGGCCTACTATATCACTACCTACAGACAGCACTAAGCCGTATTTTGTGTAGTCGTGGTGAGCAATTTTTCAGACAGGCCTGTTGAGCCCTGTTAGCAGCTATACAGATGCTAATGTTGGTCTGGTTCAAATTTTCATGCTGTCAGGATGAATTGTAATAACTAAAGCATCAGCTCACATTTTCATGTGTGCACTAGTCTAGGGCTACTTTGGCTCCCATCAGCCTCAGCTAGACACTGAACAGCATGCTGGTGTTAGCATTTAGCTTACAGCCTGACCGAGCTGCATGGCTGTAGACTATTGTCCCCGGCTGCTGAAGGGATCAGGCCACACAGGAAACCACAGAGGCCTGTGATTTATCAGGAACAATAAATCCCGTCCTGTGTCAAGGACATGAAACATTTCACAGCTTTTATTTTGGTTTAAATGGAGGGAAACAGCTGTGAGGGTAGGACCATAGACTGTAAAAAGAATGGACGTAGCGTCCGTGACGTCACCCATTGGTTTGGGGGAGTCTGTTTTGTGCCGCTACTACGGGGGTTTGAACCGCGCCATGTTGGATTCTACTTGCCATATTTGGAGCGGTGCGGCCGTTGGCCGGCCGAGAGCCCGCCCACTGGCCTCGTAGCAGCGGTCGCCGGACCTGTCACTCAACGGTTCTGCGCCCTAATTGGCCAGAACTTTAAACCTAATAATAGTAAAACGGTAGAGTTTAAAAAAAATTCACCCCCCTCAGAGTGTGTGCGGGGGTAGAAACTATCGGTTGAGACCAAAAAAATGAAATGTACCAGGCTGTAAATATGTTTTTTTAAGCTGTAAAATCGGCTATTTTAACATGGTGCTCAATTGGAGTTGCTCCCTTCTGGAGCCAGCCCCCAGCGACAGCCGAGGGGATTGCAGCTTTTTGAACGCGGAAGTGAGCTTCACTCCTCAGACCGACAACTGCCCCCTTGGGTAGGACCTGTCTCAAGCGGGGAGGCGTTCAGGTGCCAGGGTGACTCGGTATTGGGGGAGTCTTCAGTTGTCCCCTGTGGCAGTGATTGATCAGTGTGTTAGTGTTTCCCCAGCTGGAGCGTCCTGATCGATCAAATGAACAGAGGCTGAGCAGAGGAGCACTGTCAGGGATTTTATCAAGTGATGAAACATTCTTCATCGTGAGAGAAAATATGCACAGCTCTCAGCTGTCTGCTCTGCTGTCACCGACTACACAACAATTAGAACACAAGCAACTATTAGGTGTGAAGGTTTTAGTTTTCACATGACTATTTCATGTGTTGTTTGTAAGGTAGGCTAAGAAAACAGAATGAAAACCAAAACCAAAACCAGGAGACACATTGTTATTTTATTATTAGGCCTATTATTACAAACAAAGAAGATGACTTGTAACCTATTAAAGGTTGGGGGGGGTTGCCTTACTGTGTTGCAAGTGGCTCCTGTTGCCTAGCAACTCTAACAACACTGTCGGGCCTTTGGTTTTAACAGCTGTACCATTAGCTGATTCACTTGACTTACCTTTAATGATGTAATGCTCAGGCTCAGTGTTGTTTACTAGTTTCATTACCAGCACACAATGAATCTGAAGAGTAGGGTGTGGGGAAAAGGGTGTGAAAGCTGAGGGAGGCTGAGGTGAGTCTACACTCAGACACAGTTACAGATGTTCATGTTCAGTCATTTCCATTTAGCAGGTGGACCTCCATCAAGATGATCAGGAGAAACAGAGAAACCTGCGCTAAATGTGTCACAATAGAGTCTATTGTGACACATTTAGCGCAGGTTTCTCTGTTTCTGGTGTCTGAAGACCTTTGACTTTGTGATATTTCAGTTTTTACTTTCTAATATATTTGTTAACTTTTTTTTATGTTTTCATTTTGTCAGTAAGCTATAGGAAGAAAATAATAATAATTTTAGCATCAGTCAAATTTCTAAAAAATCACACAAGTTTCCTTTTTATATCCCCTGTTTCTCTGTTGTGAACAGTACAGTGCAATGCTCACAGGTAACTGATTCACCTGTTGTCTGGAGTTTCAGGCCATATTATTATTAAACACATGTCGACCTGTTTGTTAATGTGCTGCTGCATTTTTCATTGTTTGCATCAGCTGCTTTCTTTCTTGTCCCGTTCTCTCTGGATCTGGCTCTTTGGAGAACATCAGAGAACGTCACCTGATTAACATTAGAGTGGTTGTAACATGAGTGTTCAGTGCGGGTCTGGATCAGTCTGGATAAAACATTAAACAGCAGTTTCCTTTTCTCCATACAAACACCCAGCTCTAATCCAACTCTAAGTCTGAAGCTTCTAACTTTTCTCTGTTGGAAATTCATTGTGATTATTTCAGAAAGGGCATTATAGGCTAATTAAATTAATATTTATCTTAAAAACAGCAATTACAGATGCATTTGTGTGGGCAATAACATGGCACTCCCCACATTAGCTGATAAAGGGAAAATTATTAACTAAATAAATGTTGGACTTTTTTCATTTCCCATCTTCCATCTGACTAGATCCTTTTCTCCTTAGCCCTGACATAATTAAATCAATCAAATGAGAAAATTTAGTTATTAGGGATGGTAGGGGAGGGTTAAGAGCTTGTGTTGGAATTGGGCCTTTGGTCACTTTCCTGTCTCTAAGTCACATGTTAATAAACTAACCAGTGAGAGGTGAGAAGGAGACTGATAAACTAGATAGATACAAGAGGTTGTTAAAACTGTTTTAAAGATGCATGGACATCATATTTTATCTTATATGAACGTAACCACTCGCCTTTACATTTGTTTACATTTCATTTGGCAGAAGCTTTTATTCAAAGAAGTTACAAGTGAATAATGACAGGAAGGTTCAGTGCAGCAGGAAGGCATTATGCCCTTTGTGTGTGTAAATAATTATATTATCATGAGTAAATAATGAACTGCACAAACGTTACATATATTTCCAGTAAAATAACTTGAATGTACAGTATGAATGAACATCTACAACTTATAGCTGTTTAGGCACTTTGATTTAGCCTATTTAGTTTAGTAAAGATTAATGTGCACATTCTTCAGTGTCTCATTCCAAGATTGTTTAATGACAGAAGAAAATTTTAGTGCAGTGAAAGTCAATGCTTTAGGATGAGTGTGTATTGCTGTGATGAAACATGACCTGACAGCGCGAGGCAGGATCTCACACTGTAACTCTGCACTGAAGAACACAAATCAATGATGAGGGTGTCTCCTCTCTGGTTGGTCCTCTGTAACATCTTCTGTCTGAATGAGTCTTTAACCTTGTTTCTGGTCTCTCTTGTCACTCAGTCACACTCAGTCGTCCTCTGTCTCTTGTCTGTGGCAGTGGAGTGAAGCTGCTCATGTTGTTTCTATTAAACAGTGAAATGTATGAAATCACTGTTCTCCTCTGAATGACCTTACTGTGCTTCACTCAGGTCAGTGTAGATCTGTATGGAGTCGGGGACATGGTGGGATCACATCAATGTTTTATAGAGAGAATACTTACTCTATTGTCTTTAATGTAAAATAATTTATGGATTTAATGTAACTTTTATTTACTGAGGAGTTTATGTTACTTTAAGTACATTCAATCTGCCATAGAAGGAGTCAGCAGAAGATAAATGAGTCCATTCACTGAAACTGAGATAAACATCTCAAACTGAGTGAATATGAACTCTAGATTATTGACCCATTCTACAGCTGGTGTTGGTTTGTGATTGGTGACTTGAAGCTGCAGACCTGCTCTGTGTTAAAGTTTAATTGGTCTAATTGCAGAGATTACACACTGAGCAAGCTCCCAGGAGTTTCACTGTTTCCGGTAAAGCAGCAGCATCGTAATGCTTCTGATTGATGATGAAGGTCCATTCAGGAGGAAGCTGAAAGCTAATGGATCCACAACAGCTAATTTATGACAACATTAACAAAGAGAGGAGGAGGGGAGGGGCTAATAATGTCAGACAGCTGAGATTCTCAGGCAGGAAACTACTGCTGATTATGAAGACAGGGGTGATGGTGATGATGATGACGATGATGATGATGATGATGATGATGATGATGATGATGATGATGGTGATGGTGATGGTGATGGTGATTGTGATTATAGTAATAAACTGACAGCAGGACTTCCCTCACAGAAAATCTGAGCCCACTGTTTGTGCTCTTATGTTTGTGCCGAGGGTAAATTCAGGGAAGATTAACTTTTTTAGACAATAAAAAAAAAAAAAAAAAAAAAATTAGGGGACATTTTAGATAGTGGGAACATCTGTGTAAAATCATGGGCAAATTTGGAATATTTTTGAAAATTACCAATAACAAAAACTTTGTAAACTTGGAGAGAGTGAAGAAGTGTAAGGAAAATGAAGGTACATTTTTGAAGAGGACATCTTCGGCTGTGACAAACTGACTGACTGACCATGATGATGATCATGATCATGATCATAATTCTGCCATTGGTCAGCCAAATGCCACGTGACGGCATTGAATTTTCTCCATTAGCCATTTCTCCTTCAAAAAATAAATAAATAAAATTGAAAAAAAAAGGTTTGTAGGCGGCATTAACAGTTTGAAGAGTTAAGGTGTGAACTCTTACATCTGCAGCTAGATTTAGTGACTTTATTAAGAAAGCACTCACTTTACTCTGAACTCTCCTTGCTAATCTCAGACTGGTGCAGTTGTCATCTCTGCATTCCTGCATCCATCTGAACGCCGGTGGGTATGTTAGTCTTAAAATAAGATTTGGTCAGGGGCATCGTGAGTGTTGTCTTATCTTGAAACAAAGCAAAGTTTAACACCCATATAAAGTAATGACACAGGATTTAATTATTAAGAGATTATTATATTCTATATAGGCACAAAATAGCCTATGCTTAACACACAAACAGTGTCTCCCATTCATCCCATTCATCATCAAGGCCTTGATTCATAATGAACTGTAAATATAGCTATTCACATGTCTCATAAGAAGACGACTAACATCTGCATGTGTGCATATGGGGGAACTGAGCTCAGAGGTCATGACTGGGCCCACTGGTCAGGAAGGGACTCACCAGTCAGTCAGTCCAATCAACTGATCACAAATAAAATCTAATTGTGACTGAAGCGCACTGTGGCATGATAACAGAAATAGAACAAGGTGTAAGTGCAGCTGCCTTTTAAAGGGAGTGGGAGATGGCTGATTGCTTTGAGTGCTTAGAACAATTATGTGTCTATAACAACAACTCTGTTGTTCTGTTGTTTGAACAGCAAAATTGACTTAAACACACCCTGAATGCATTTGTCCCATGCACTTTAGACCGGGGACTGTGGGCTGTTGAAATAGAGCACACCGTGATAAACAACTTTTTAGACAAACTTGAGCTACTTTCCACAGAAGAGTGTTTCCAGGTCTCCCCTCTGGGGTGTCATAAAGGTAGAGCAGCAGTTTGTTACAAAGATGGAGACTGTCCTCTGTGAGAGTGACTACATAAGAAAGATACTGAGTCTCTTCTAACTTTTACTTGTGAGTGGTCATGCTGCAGTAAAGGCAGCTGAGATCACAGCTCAGTCTATTTACTTTAACTGATCAACTGCTGATGTTATAAAATAATTTGAATAGTAGCAGAGCAGCAGCTCAGAGGTAATGCTGACCCTAACAGGTTGCCTTCAAATTTGTTCAGTTGTCATGACAACAGACACAGAAGAAAACATGGAAATTAGGATGGCTTTATTGTGATACTAGACTGAGGCCAGCTGACACTGGACTGGATCATACGCCAGCTCCACAACAGTTTTCAACTTTGTCCCCAGTTTGTCCAGACATGTCCTAACAGTTCAGATAATAATGGAGGTACAGCCAACAACAACAAGGACAAGAATGATGATAATAATGGGGGAATTAAAAACAACAAAGGGGAGTAATTGTGTGGTCCGCTCATGGGCCAATGAGGACAGAAAATAATGACTTCATGTAAGACTCTGGCTTGTGATTGTTTTTGGATATTATATTGAAGAAATATGTTTATGTTATGAAATATTGTTTCTGTGTTCTGGTAGATTGACATCCATTCTTCAGGGGTCCTATGGGTAATAACTGATTTGGTTGGCTTCCATTAAAGGGAAACTTCGGGGGGGGGGGGGGGGGGGGGTTTCAACCTGGGCCCTGTTTTCATGGATAATACAATTATTGAGGTCACTCCAGTATTGAATTGGGCAGGCAACCTGCAGCCCAGCTGACGCTCTTCAACTGGGCAAGTGGCTCCCGTCAAAGTTCGCCCTATAAACGTGCATTTTTTTCACACTGACAGGCTCAGATAGTTACAATGAGTGTCCGACAACATACTAGAAAGGAGAAATTAATGTATGTCTCTATCTTTAGCTGTAGGTTGCTGTTTGTTAACTGGCTGAAAGAAAGTTTGAAAGATTCTAATAGATCTAATAACTCACCACTCATAAGATATGCAGGAGAGAAAACATGAATGTTATAATCCCCCACAATAAGTACTCTGTCATTACAGCACTTGAATAAAACAATTAAGAAAAGATTAGAACATGATGTAAGGTTATTGCACTTTGTAGGTTTATAGACTGAAATACATAAAATGGAGACAAAGCATGAAACGAGAAAGCTTTGGATTTCAAAAGATTTTTAAAAAGCCAAATTAAATAACATGGCACTTAACACAGCAGAGCCATCTCCTCTTCCAGGAGGTTAGGGTTAGGTCGAGGAGGATGGACATGTTCAAAATAAGGAGGAGGCCTCTACTGCGGCAGCTGAGTCTGCTGAGGTCAAACATGTCCTAGTTAACATAAGTAAGTCTAAGCTGTTTGTAACAAATCTTTCATAATAAATGAACTGATTGTCATTATGCATTCAGGAGGCCTATTTCTTTGGATACGTTGTTCAGAAATTCCTGCATAGGATCCATAATTGGTGTGTGGTAGGTGTACGTTGCAGGTATCAGTTCCATGTGGTGGTCTCCAGTCATGATACGGCCTGTTGTTACAGAGTTGTAGAGGGAGGAGATGGTTGAAAAAGGTGATGTTATTATTATTTTTTTTTTTAGGTCTGCTGGGAGTTTATTATGATTGGATGAATGTGTCCATTTTATGCAGAGGCAGAGATAGTATGGAGACCACTGTACAGGCTTAGAAGAACAACAACTGTCTAGAGAAGATTGGTTGAGTGGAGACTGCAAACAGTCATGTAGACTGCATGCTGTATACTTGCCGTCAGCATCTGGTTCCCTTGCCTGTTGTAGCTAATCCCATCTTTACAGAGGAGATCAATATGGTCCCCAGACAAGCTAAGATTGTCTGGTGTACAGGTCAGAATGCAGCTGAAGCACTTGGCTCTGCAACCACAGGTGGGAATGGGGCCAGAAATAAAGACAGATTTTCTACATTCCTTAAAAACATTAAAAAGATTAATATCTAACCTCAAACTAAGATGAAAGTGGCTTTTGATGAGCTCAGACTCCCTACACGACGTGTTGTTCCCACATTCTGCACAGTTCTTGTGATGGAGCTTTGGAGTGAGGGAAACAAATCCATATGTTTAAAATGGCACTGGCACTACTGACTAGGGAAACAGTGTGTGGTTTCTTTAACCCTTGTCATGGAATCCTCACTGATGAATGTGGTGGTGGTGGTGTTTGGTGGGGGGGTGTGTTCAGTGAGAGGAAGTGTGATGATGAAAAGGTGATGTGTGTGAGCTACCTGGACTGGATAACAGGTGTTTCGTCTGTGATAAGGACTGTGGTTCAGGAGGTTGAGAAGGGATATTGAGTTGTGCCTGGGGGAAACCTCCTCAGTGTCTGCTGATGGTTTCCTGTACCATCTTGTGGTGCTACATCCCAGTCATGGAATAACAAGCAGTGTGAAGACGCAAGATGGGAGCTAAAGTACCTACTATAGTTACACAACTCTGAGATGAAGGAATAAGAAAGAGATGCTCCCATGAAACAAAAAACAATTCTTCTGTAAAGGTTAAAGAACAACAAATTTCACTGACTTGCTTTTGTGTGTCTGTTTATTTTTCAGAGTGTTTAAGAAAGCCAGTCCCAATGGAAAGGTGAGTATGTAAGCCTGAAGAGAAATGATCATCTTTAACCTCCACTACATGACACCACATACACTTGAAACGACAAAATATGGGACTGCACAACAAATTTCTGGGCCCATGAAAAAACTCAACACAAATATAAACAAAGGTACCACAAAGAGTCTGTGTGTGGACTGATTCTGATTGTCTGTTACATTTGTGCTCCTCCCTCAGCTCACTGTCTATCTGGGGAAAAGAGACTTTGTGGACCACGTGGACCTGGTGGAACCTGTTGGTGAGATTTGAATGAGTTTAGTTTGTTGTGTCAGCGCAGTTCAGTATCTGTATGTGTTGTCTGGTCTCATTTCAAGATTGGTTTGTTCATCTGGAAAGATGAAGATCAGAGTACAAAGAAGTCACTCTCCAGCTGTTTGCTGACTGTTTTCCCGCAGATGGCGTCGTCCTGATTGACCCAGAGTACCTGAAGGAGAGGAAAGGTGAGGAAACTAATTGGTAATATTTCACAATCACAATAATATTACCTTTAATATTATTGTGATTTTATCAATAGTTTGTAGTCATAAAACTAGAAAAGTGATGTTTACTGTTATGGTTGCAGATTTTTCGGCTCAAATCTAGTCCCATCTCACATGACCTTGTGGGGGAAGAAGATACACTCCTGAACACAGAAGCTACTCCCTTCCCACTAAATTGATTTTTATTGTTTAGATTTATCTTATCTTTTGTTAGTTAGAATTTATGTTAAAATGTATGTTAATTGTATTTCCAAAATGAGAATCTAAATTATGCATCAAAGACTGCTTCCAACACTAAGCAAAACAAAAAAAATCTTCATCTATTTCTGGGTCCTGGAAGATCAATACTTGGTGCATTTTCTACATTTATTCAATTATGTAATTCTGTTCAAATCCGCAAAGAGTGCCTCTCGTTTCACTTACATGCTAATGACACTGAGCTCCATTGACTCGCATCGTGATAATTAGGTCAGAACTCAACAATTGTCCTCAGGACAGCAAATGCTGAGTGGTTGAGAACTACAGCTAAACAAGTAGTTTAAGTTTGTCCTCCGTTGTTGAGTTCCCCAGGGAATGATCCTCGAGCCGCTGCTCTTAATTTTAAACTTTTATAAATTTAAAAGAACAGTTTATTATTCAATAAATCCAGCACATTTTAATCAAGGTTAGCACAAAGACTGGAAGCAGGAGGAACCTGCTAACCTTGAATCACTGGTCAGGTATCAGGAAATGATTTTGTGATTTCTTTTCCATCAGTGTTTGTGACTCTGACCTGTGCATTCCGTTATGGTCGTGAGGATTTGGACGTCCTCGGGTTGACGTTTCGGAAGGACCTGTTTGTGGCTAATGTCCAGGCGTTTCCTCCACTGCCAGAAGAGAAGAAGAGTCTGACACGTCTTCAGGAACGCCTGATTAAAAAGCTGGGAGAACATGCCTACCCATTCACCTTCGAGGTACAGAGTCTGCAGAGCTTCTTCCACACCCTTCGCTCAGCAACAGCTGGAAAATGCTTTTTATTGAGCGTTGATACAACACCTGACACTCAATATTGAGACAATCTTTTCTTTAAATATAATTTTCTTTTAAATTCAATATAGGTACACACTAAAATGTGAACACAAACAGCGAGACAAGGGCTTTGTCTAAATAAACCAACTGTCTGAATGTACAGAGAAATATGATTCAATCAGGGACAATAATAACCCAATAATAACAGGGTTATGAATATGACCAGATATGTTTTTGATACTAAGTGCCACAAACTGATCCTAAACTGTAACCACTGTTAATTTCATGTGATGAGAAAAGATCCTTAACTGCTTTAGTCATCATGTTCCATCATCATTGAGTCCAGTATCAGCTGTTTTCAGTCCAGTATCATTTGGTTTAGGTCCAGTATCTTGGTGCTCTCATGGTCAGAGAGGCCTACCGGATATTTGCAGCTTCTCACACATGGTCCCACATACATTAATCGCTGTGCCGCATTCAGTGTACTGGAAACAAACGTCTGTCTGAAAAGATGACTTCAGGGGACACACAGCCCACAAACATGTCATTTATTTATTTATGGTAGAAACACTGTGAGGCACAGATAAAAAAGAACAAGCTTGACAGGAGAAAACTGGAGTCTGTAGTTTAAAGAAAACTGAACCCTACTGATAGAATTATTAAATGTGTTTACAAGATATATTAGCAGCTTTCTTTTATGATATTATTTCTTCATACGTTAATAGATTCCTCTGAACCTGCCATGCTCCGTCACCCTACAACCTGGACCAGAGGACACTGGGAAGGTGAGGATGCTGATTTTTTACTTTAATTTTGCACTGAGATTATTTCTGCTGCGCAACAGCTCTGTGGTTAAAGCCTGGTCTTGGCCACCTCAGAGGCTTTAATTATAATACATCTTCTCTGAACATGTATTTAAATACATTTCCATATCAGGCATTAGAGAAGATTTCTTTGTTGTCTTGTGTCCTCAGGCCTGTGGAGTCGACTTCGAGGTGAAAGCTTTCTGTGCAGAAAATGTTGAAGAAAAGATCCACAAAAGGTAAAAGTGTGTCAGCTGCAGTCTGACCCCGGAGAGAATAAAGAGATGAATTATGAATGAAAGTGAAATCAGTTGTGCATTAGCAGCTTCCTGCACGCAGAAGAGGGTGGCTGCCAGCTGCAGGGCGATCACTTCACCACTGACAGTCACATAACAGTGATGCTGCCCAAATCACACTGTGTGCACAGAGTCATCACCAATGAGTTCACAGTTTCATCATGATTAGAAGGCGTACTCAGTGTTGTGTTGATTTTGTAGGAACTCGGTGCGTCTTGTGATCAGGAAGGTGCAGTATGCTCCAGAAAAACCTGGTCCTCAGCCAACAGCAGAAACCACCAGACAGTTCCTGATGTCAGACAAACCTCTACACTTGGAAGCGTCTCTGGACAAAGAGGTAACACCCGCATGTTACACACATGTTTGTACTGTGTGTCACGTCACACCCATGGAAGGATTAACCTCATCAGGAGACCTCTCTGGTGACCCTGAATACATGGCAGTTCCATTATTTCTTCAGACAAAGCCACTGGTAACCTTATAAATAAATAAATGCCAATTTGTTTTTCATTGATCTCTTTGGATGAAGCTTTGACTCCAAGAAAAGCACCAATGGGCCCAATTGCAGCTCCTCACAGTCCAGTCTCAAACACAGATGATGAAAAACACTTGAGATGAACAGGAAGTACAGTTGCTTGTCATCCTGACAAAATGTCACATTTAAGTCTGGTTATCCACTCACATCCTGGACCAGTGGTTATTACAAAACCTGATCTTGAGATCTTAGCTGTGGTGGGCAGCCTCTGTAACTCGGCGCCTGTGTCTGTCCTCTCTCAGATCTACTACCATGGAGAGCCCATCAGCGTCAATGTCCATGTCACAAACAACACCAACAAGACTGTGAAGAAGATGAAGATCTCAGGTACGTCAAAGCTCTGCTTCCTGCCTGTGTTTATCTCTTTGTAGTGGGTGTGTTGTGTTATTAAAAACTGATTTGTGTTTCTACAGTGCGACAGTATGCAGACATCTGTCTCTTCAACACAGCTCAGTACAAATGTCCAGTAGCCACTGAGGAATCAGAGTGAGTCCTCTCTGTTTCAGTCTGAAAATAAATGAACTACAAACTGAATTATCCTGATGCTGATCTAGTGAATTCAGTCACAAGCTGACATCTGAGCTATTCAGTTGACAAAGTCTTAATGAAAAAAAAAATCTTTTGTCTTCAGTGATGTTGTTGCTCCCAGTTCAACTTTCTGCAAAGTTTTCACCCTCACTCCTTTTCTGGCCAACAACCGAGAAAAACGAGGCCTGGCTCTGGATGGAAAGCTGAAACATGAGGACACCAACCTGGCCTCCAGTACACTGTGAGTCTGACACAACTCATGATGCCTAATTGATTCAGATGTCATACTTGTGATGGCAACTGAAAAGCCTGATTGATCAGACAAAAATGTTCTCCTTTTTTGTCCTGAGCAGGTTAAGAGAAGGAGCCAATAAGGAGATTCTTGGTATCATTGTGTCGTACAAAGTCAAAGTGAAGCTGGTCGTGTCCCGAGGCGGGTCAGTGCGCTTGGCTTTTAAGTCTGACTTTTAACAGAACTGTGTCAACATCATCTGTGACCTAATGAACTCTGTGACTTAATACAGAACCATCCGACTTAATACAGAACCATCTAAAATTTTGCTCTTTGACCTTATCCACCTTTTTCCGAACGTCAAAAACGTAGCCTGTTTTGCCGGTTTTGGAATGTTATGTTTACGTTTCCATGGTTTCAGTAGCCGCGGTAAATGCATGGATTTTTTTTTTTTTTCCCCCAATGAAAATCTGTAAAACGCATGGATCATCAAACCAGCTTTTAACAGTGGATATCACACAAATTGACATCTGTGTTAAAAGCCAGCGTTAATAGATCCATGCGTTTACCGTAACTATGACAACGCCTGAAAACCATGGAAACGTAAACGTAAAATTCCACCAAACCGGCAAACCGGAAGCCAGTTTTGACCATAGATGACGTTCGGAAACTTGTGGATATAGAGCCCCATCACATAGCACTCTGGGACATAATACGGAACTCTGTAGCAGCATATGGTTCTTTGTGACCTAATACAGATTCCTGTGACATCATAATGTGCTCAGTGGTATCAGTGACTTCAGACGGACTGTTTTTGTGACTCTGTGGCGTCTGGCTCTAATATCACAAGGAATTGACTGAATAGAGTTTTCATGTGAAATTCTAGTTTCTGTTCATCCCATTGCAGGTGCTTATATCTTTCAAGTCAGCAGGTTGTTGTTCTGCAATGAAACAGTTAAAGTTAACACATGTAACATGTTGTCTCCTCTGGTGTCTTTTTTGTGTGTGTGTGTGTGTGATTCAGGATGACACTCATGGATGCACTGATTATAAACATCCCAGCTATTGCCAGTTAAATCAGTCAGTGTTAATGGGATGAACATAAATTCCTAGTTAACACAGCCTTAACCAAGATCTTGATGACAGTAAATGAGCACATGAATAGACATGAGTAAAGACACTCTTCTGCTACTGTGAAGCTAAAGGTGTTAAATGTTTATTGATTTCAGGCTCCTGGGAGATCTGGCGGCAAGGTAATCTTTTACACCTAACACCTAACTCACATCACCAATCAACTCACTAAAACAAATCAGACACCTGAAAATCTCAATGAATGCACTCTAAAACCAACCAATTCAATCACTAAATTAGATGTAATAACTTATTTTTCAGTGATGTCTCTGTTGAGCTGCCCTTCACATTAATGCACCCAAAGCCGTTAGAAGAATCCATCTACAGAGACGGTGAGTCATGTTTATCTTAATATCTCTCCAGACTCAGATCTGCCTCTCTTAATGAGACAGTTAACTGTCAACCAAGTGAACAGCTTATCTATAAAACATAAAAATCTGTGCAACAAAGGTGTACAAGTAACAAGATTTTATTAAATCTGATCTGTTGTGTAGGACTTGATGTTGATATCCCTCAATAAATACTTACCTGAGGCACTGATGAGACTCTGTGGGATGGTCAACTGAGTGATGGCATCCTTTTTTTTAAAGTATATTTTTGGGGGGCAGAGAGGCAGGATGCGGGAGGTGAGGACTGTAGCCTCAACATGGGATGGCAGCTCTACCAAGTGAGCTAAACGCCACCCCGAGTGATGGCAGCTCTACCAAGTGAGCTAAACACCACCCCGAGTGATGGCATCCTTTGGGTTGTCAAGTGGGCACCCTCCTTCTTGGCTGTTTCGCTGATATGCCCACGACACCTCCAGAGGGTTCAGCAGTGAATCCCAGCATCCCAGGTTCACTCCCTTGATGCTATCAACTCATGAAGGCCCAGGTGGAGCGAGGCCAACCACAGAACAAGGTCTGGTCACAGGTTCATAGATGCAATCTCAGCTGGGAAGCAGAGTTTCTTGGCCAAGTCTGCCAGCAGGACATCGTAGGCATCCCTGATGGTAAAGCTCACCTTTGCCTCCATCTCCCACAGCTCTTTCCAGGAGATCTTCTTCTTCTTCTCCACTCCTTCCCATGCCATCTACTGCCTTTACTTTGCCTGCACCACAGCTTGTGCGCACCTCCCCGCTTCCTCTTCCCGACATACCCCCTGGACCACAAGCTTGCGTCTCTGAGATGGGGTGGCCTTGCTCCAGGCTGGTGTGCTTGCCCCAAGGCCAAGACCACCCCTCCCCTCCTGTACTTGGCCCATGATGTCCCTGTGAGTGCTAATGGGGTCCACTTCCTCCCGGTGGCCAGGATGGGGGCAGCTTGGGCTACAAATGGATCACTCGAATCCAGAAGCATCATCTCAAGTCTGACTTTGGCACACTTGTACTCCTCTGTCAGACTGGAAATGGGCAGGTGTAACATCCTCCTAACATCCTCTACCATAGAGCCCAATACTGCTGAGGCACCTGGGAAGACCAAGCCATTTCCTTGTGTATGAGCTGACCAGTCTCTTCAGTTTTTCCACCATTGAGAGTGGGACTTCATAGAGGGTTAGTGGCCACAGGAGATGTGGAAGTAGTCCATACTGCATGCTCCAGAGCTTCAGCTTGCCTGACAACAGGGCCGTCAGTGTTCTCCAGGCCGCTGCCTACTTCCACCCTGAGCTGCTCTACTTGCTCTTTGTCTTTGAGGGAAACATCATTCCAATGACCTAGGCTCTTCACAGGCTTCTCGGAGACCATTGGAATGGGTTCCTTGCCAATGTGGAAGTGGTTGTCTGCCAGTTTCCCCTTGACAATGGAGATGTTCTGGACTTGCACGACTTGATCTCCATGCGAGCCAGCTTGATGTTTTCCTGGAGCTTTCTTAGTAGCCGGTAAAGGCCAGCGGGGAGATGGTGCAGCCGGCCATTATTACCACACCAGAGCAGAGTACATGCTGTGGTATACTCTGCTGTTGTCAAGCAGAGCTGGACATCCTGGAAGTAGGCCTTGACAAGGGTTGTGAGAGATGCTGGGACCCTGAAGTAGTCGAAGGCTGTCCTCAGGAGGTTGTGAGGGACTGAGCCAAAGGTGTTTGGGAGATCCGGGAACACTACGTTAAGATCCTTCTTGGCGACCTATCTGATGCGAGATGACACTAGCGTGTTCCACACACCCGCAGAAGCCTGAGATACCTGCTTTCTGGATTGACGTGTCAATCAGGTTGTTTCTTTGCAGGTATCCTGCCAGCCTGTGAGCGACCACGCTGAAGAAGATTGTTCCCTCGATGTTCAGAAGGCTGATCTGGTGGAACTGGTAGATCTCTGATGAGTCCTTTTCCTTGGGGATAAGGATCCCTCTGGCTCTCTGCCAGGATGTTGGTATCTGCTTCCTTCCACACGACTTTTATCAGCTTCCAGAAGAATCACAGGATATCTGGACCGTTTTATAGAGCTTGTATGGAACTCCATTGGGACCTGGAGTTGACGCGGCCCTCTCTCTTTGCGCGGTTTTGTCTACTTCACTCCTCCTGGGTGGACTGATGTCTAGTTCATGCTCTGGTGAATTGACTGGTTGCAGATCTGCTAGTTTCTTAGACTTATGACAGCAGTTTCAATCACACACCTGCTTCTGAAAACATCATGAATTGATGTTCACATTCCAAGTATGAATATACTGTGTGTGCATTAATGTGTGGGATGTGGCAGCTTCCTCCTGTACACTTCCTTTGCTGTTATATGAAAATAAACCAATGAATACGACTTTGGATGCTCTGACTATAAACATTGTAGCTCATACCAATGTTTACCGGCCAGATCACAGTGGCTCTGTGAGGTGCCACTTTGGTTTGGTGAAGAATTTATTAACACATGAACATAATCCTGCCCGATAATGAGATGATTTGTAAGTGAATTCATAGAAGCGATGGAAAAATGTTAAAATCATCCTAACATCTGGTGATGATTTGAAAAGTGAACAGAGTCTGTAATAGATAACTTTGATAGTTTGGAGATCTTAGCACAGTGTGTGTCTCTCAGGATGGTGTGTTCAGTGTCTGACTCTCTCGTTGTCTCTCTCTGTCTTTCAGCCCCTGATGAAGCTCCAATCGACACAAACTTAATCGAGTTTGACACAAAGTAAGCAGCCATCTCTCCTGTCTCTCTGTCTCTTCTCCTTTCTCTCCCTCCTCATCAGTTCATCCAAATGCTACCCCTACTCTGTGATGTGTTTGGCTCTTCCCTGATTTACTGATTCGTCAATAACCCTGATGGCAGAGAGGGTTTCCTCTCCGCCCGCTGAAGCATTAACAGTGATGGACTTGTCTCCTGAGTCTCAGTCTTAATGTATCTAAATGCCTGCTGCTCTGTGAGCTGCAGGAAATGGGCTTCAAACTGGAAACTCCTACTGCTGTCAGCACAGCCTGGACTCCTCCTGACAAACAGCAACTCTGCATTTTACAGATTATTGTTTTATTCTCATATGGCCACAAGATAACTGCAGAGAGTCATTTATTCACCAGTTACAATCACCGAAAAAGGATAGGGCGCTTCAGTTCAGATCAGATTACATAGGAATGGCCTCATAAAAATGACTCATTAGAAGACATCATGCCTTCAGTCCTTCAGTCTCATGTTCAGTACCCAGGGGCTGTTGTTGTTCACAGTAGAAACACATGAAAGGTGAAATAATAGTGGTCTCTTTACTGTTCACATATTTTTCTAGAAGTGAGTTTTACTCACTGTTGAAACACACACACACACACACACACACACACACACACACACATACAGTACTGTATGTCTGTCATGAGAATAATTATTTTATTGCATGGAAAACGCCATGGGTACAAGATGACTAACAAGTCATTGTTTCCAAATTAAGAAAATAAAAAAATTAAATGAAAGCACCCGGATCATTGATACTTTTTCATCTTACATGACTGTTGTCCACACAGGAAACCACTGTTAAAGCCACAGGACAAGAGAGTCAGGCTTCGGCCCATGATGACAAACGTGAAGACTTTTGTTCTACTTGAACTAAATCCATCCCTGCAGCTGTACATTTCAGCAAAGTTTTGTAATTGGTTGCTCATCTAAACCAATCTTCTGTCTTTGTTCACTTACATTTGTGTCCTTTTATTTCTACTTCTCATCTGTCCTCACCTGAAACACTTCCTTGATCTTATGTTCGTTTTGCTGTCAATCACCTTCCATAACCTCCTCCCTCTCTCCGTCCTTCAGTGATGATGACATCATCTTCGAAGACTTTGCCCGCCAGCGGCTGATCGGGGGGGCAAAAGACGACAAGGATGAAGATGAGGAGCCAGTGGACTCACCCAAACCCGATGACAGATAAAGGCGACGTGCGTTGCCGCCGCTGCTGTTGTTGTTTCACTGCCATTTGTAGTGTGGAGCTAACGGAGGTCACCTTTAGGTCTAACCAGAGTCTGGACACCCTTTAAACACTCGGTGGTGCCGTGTTTGTGTTCTCGTTCATGTCTGTCCTCTCTCTGCGTCCTGCTGGAGTGTAAAAAGCTAGATTACCACAGCCTAGACATCTGTCATGGTGGAGCTGCTCTCCACTCCCATGCTGGCCGGCTGGAGAGTTGAACTGGTGCTCACAGTATGTTAGCGATGACTGGTAGCATGCTTCCAATGTCACTTTGTTTTACGTGTTTCCATTAGGGACCGAACACGAGTAACATTGTGTTGAGATTAGTTTTGATGTGTCATGTCAGACGGTCTTCATAAACAACAACTGCCAACTTGGTTTGATCCTGAACAGCTCTCCACCACCTGGAACCACAACATGGACTAGAGCTGACATAGGTTTTTGTTCATGAACCTTCCACAGTTGGTGTGTGTGTAGAGGAAGCTATAGAGCACAAAGAAACACCGGAGGAGACATGACCTGCAGGATGTCCTCACCAACTAGGAGGACGTCAAACTGTCAAGGCACCAATCAGCTGAGAGGAACCTTTGGCCTAGTTCGCATGAAATGTATCAGTACTTTATATGATTTATTAATGTCATGAATATTCAACCTTTATAGAAGATGGCCCTTTATTTTAAAGGTGCATACAAGTGTTTGTTGTTTGATGCTTTCATGTTGATCATTTTCCAAATCATCATCAGTATTTGGAACAACACCAGTCCACCTACACAGCTGAAGCAGCTTTCACTTCAGTGCAATGAAAATCAGCAGGCAGAGAGATGACAGTCGCTGTCTGAGCCTTTATTCTTTATACTGATTGAAATGTCTCTGTGGCACTGATGTGTCATGTTGACTTAGTATTTTATCAGACAGTTCTTGATTTAAAGTTTTACACTGTATTCTATTATCATCAGCCTTCGTGGCTGAAAACACTGAAGTGCTAAAAACTGAAGTTCCCCTATTGACCACTAAAGTGCGTCACCAACATTTACAGTAAGTCAATCCCCATAGACTCCCATGGTTAAATGTCCAACTTTAAAGAAATAAACATGTTTACATCCTGGTACAAAACCTGTTTTGTACAGATAATTTCCTCCTGCATGATGATTGTTGATATAAGCCAATTGTTTATATTTTATTAAAGTTTAAAGTTATGTGTTCGTAAGGGTGTGACCTATTTGAGTAACAAGTGGGTGAGCATATACTTGGCACAAACTGTCACTTAAGTCTCTTCTTCTTCCCCATTTTTTTCTTTTTTAGCTAGGAGTTAGGGGCGGAGTCAGGTACTGCCAAGCTGGCAATGGTGAAGCAGTTGACTCAGAAACCTTATGGGTCATGTAACAGAGGTTACACCCATGTTTATTTACATTTTATGTTTTACTTAAAAGTTCTTGTTCAGCTGACTGTATTAATTTTTAACCTTTGACAATGCTGGCTACTTTTGTTCGAATGGAACTTGTATTTCTCATAGTATAATCTTTAAAAAAGTACTTCTTTGTTATTGTTCTGGCAATGTCAGTTAAAAAAAAAAACACCCACACATCTGTCTCATGCTAAATCCAAAACAAATGTGACTGAGGGGCCATCTACATGAATACGGGTTTAGGAATATCTGCATACGTTTTTTATCATTTCGGCATTTTAGGAGCCCTTAAATGATATGTTTTGGAAACGGGTCCCAGAGTAGGTAAATCTTAAAATGCTGCCCCAGCATTTTCATGTAGACAACCAAAATGGATCTTTTGTGAAACAATAGCCGTTTGAATTAGCGGGTCAACGCAGGTTTTTTAAACGCGGGTCAACCCGCTAACAATCGGCATTTGGCCCCTTTCCCATTGACCAAAATGAGCTGAGTCCCCCACTGGGGGATCAGACAGAGCATAAACCAGTCGTCCCGCTTTCATCCGCAGTGCGAGAAACACCATCATGCCACAGCCGCCCGCCGAGGCAGACGAGGCTTCTAGCTGACCTGCAGAGCACCAGGACTGCCACCAAAAGCCGATTGTTAGCAGGTTTAAACGGGGTTTTTGGCCAGTGGAAAAGGGGTAAATGATATCATGCTCCACCACGCTAATCTGTAACCTGAGCCATGCCGCTAGATGTAACATACCAACAATGGCAGACTACTGCCGGGTCCCTCGGATACTGCACCTGAAATGCGTCCATTAAATCAGCATATTTGGCCTGGCAAGACTCCCAGTCAACATTCTTGTGTTAAGCTGACTTGTTCAGGGTTTGTTTTCAGCACGTAAGCTTTCCACATCTTCTTCTACATTTTTGGTGTACTTGTGTGGCAGTGTTACAGTGCCACATACAGGCATGGCACATGTACTACAGCGTTTTGAGTCGTTTTCAATGGATTAGTGTGTATGCTGACATGTTGAAACTATGCAGTGTTTATGGGAATTTTTTTGGACGAACAAAAAAAAAATTGTTTTGGGGAAAGCTCTGATTCCTTGTGGAAAAGGCCTGAATCTTACAAATGCCTCGTGACACTGTCCACTGCTCCTTATTAAAGGTAGAATTGATGACATAAAGGAAATAAAGTTTTCAACACATTTGGATTTATCAGGAACAGAGGGACTGAAAGTTGTTCCATAAAAGATCTCAGATGATTGATCAAGTGTCTGAAGTTTGAGCATCCTTGAATGTAACAACAAGGAGATTTCACAGAAGACCTTTGTCCAAAAGTAAACAATGATGTTGCACTGCTGGCTGATTTTCATTTCTAAAGCTGTTGTATGATTCAGAAAATGATCAGTGAGGATGTTATAAGCAGGATATAAATCAAATAATAGTTGAGAAAAAAACGCGAAAAAAGAGAAACAAATATATGAATATAATTCATGTAACGTATCAGGGGACTTGATGAGGTTTAAGAACTAAACATATATTTTACAAAACTAATGTTTAATTTGAGCATTCAGAACAAAGTGGTGACAGTCTTGAGAGTCCTTGCATGTGTACAGATTTGTCATCAGTGCTGTGTGTGTGTGTGTGATAATTGAGGAAGACGTCACTCTTTATCTGACAGACTAAAACAATCTGTATTTTCTTCACTGTAACATGGTATTACAAGATCAAAAACACCCAAACTATTTTATTATTTCTAATCTTGTTTGACTTGGCTCTTATTTTGATAGGGCCATGAAGAAACCTCTATATCCCACTGCATCTTTAATAAAAGGAAGTATGTGGCAACCTCTGGCTTTGTGGTGTTTTTCAAATGTAATAAAAGAAAAAAAAAGTGAGAAAATAACATGCAACTGCAAATACACAAACAACTAACAATACCAAAGGAAACTAAACAAAAATAAATATCGGGGCCAAGTAGAAATACTTGATATCATAAACAAAACACACAAAGAAAAGAAAGATGAGATCAACCGACAACTAATGATTCAACAGGAAAAAAATTTAATGCTAAAACTTATACTGAAGAGTAAATAATAAATATCATAAACAAAACACAAAAGGAGAAAATAAGTAAATTGAACCTTCAACTCAAGACTTGATGCAATTAGATAACAGAACAAACAATATCTAATAAAGCAATGCCTAAATTAAAAAGCACAAAGAAAAGGAAAAAAAAAAAAAAGGCCACCTACATACTGTAAGAGCCCAATGCAAATTAAACTACAAAGCAATCTTAATATATCTAACAAATAATGCAGGAAAATAACTAACACAATAATGTGTATCTGTTGCATGAGCTTAAAAATAAATGATGAACCATTTTGGAATCAGGAGGTTCAGAGCCTGGACAGCAGACAGAACTGAAAACGTTGTGGAACGGGCCAAAGAAATCATCCTGGCGCATGCAGCAGCCAGGACGGTGTTTGACACCTTCACACTACACAGAGACATGGCCATATACAGAGCGGCAGGATTGGTTTCCTGATACTGTATAAAAATTCTGTCTGTCTGAATCTGCATTTATTAATTGGTTTAATGCTATTCAAGGTGGAAACACTCATTATCATGATATTGACTGATTATTTCACTCATCAGGTCTTGTATCCTGCAGAAACACCATGTGCATTGTTAACAAGGTTAAATACTTGATTTTCATCTGAGGTTTTTTTTTTTTTTTTTAAACAAAAAAACAAAACAATTTAAGCCAAATATGTCATGTTTGTAAATCTTTTAGTGTATAAACAAACAGTCAGTAGTACCCTCTAGTGGATTAATTCTGTAATGCAGACAAACATACAGAACATGTCACCTGTATGTGATACTGATATATCCTCAGATTTCTCATTGCTATTATTCAGTGACAATCTGAATGTCAACTCTGAATATTTTATATTTGTTTAAGTTGTTTTTGTTTTGACAGTGATGGATAAATCATTACATCTCAACTTCCTGATCCTGGCTCCTGCTCCTCTACTCTAATGATGAACCCATTAAATTAGATAATTATTATTGCACTTACGTAAGTAGCCTATTAAAGTGAAATATATAATAATAATAATATATTATTATTGTTGTTATTATTATTATTATTATTATTATTATTATTATTATTATTATTATTATTATTATTATTATTATTATTTCAAACAAGTTTAAAACTATTCAAGTGACTCCTGACTGA
This sequence comes from Trachurus trachurus, assembly GCF_905171665.1. Lineage (NCBI taxonomy): Eukaryota > Metazoa > Chordata > Actinopteri > Carangiformes > Carangidae > Trachurus > Trachurus trachurus. The sequence continues at coordinate 22,202,516 of NC_139892.1, read as the reverse complement.
TTTTGTTGGTTGGTGATTAAAACCTCTGTAAATAACAAAAATGTTGTACCACAACCGTTTTTGTGTTGTTTAGGCTTAAAATTCGTACATAAATAGGGGCGTGGTTACGTTGAGTGACAGGTTCACAGACAGAGTTCAGTGGGCGGGTTCTCAGCCGGGTAAATGCCGCACCTCTCCAAATATGGAAAGTAGACTCCCACTAAAATCCAAGATGGTGCAGTTCAAATCCCTGTATGGGGTCACAAAACAGACTCCCCCAAATCAATGAGTGACGTCACGGGTGCTACAGTCTATGCCTATACCCCAGTTAAAGGGGTGTCGTCCCTCCTGTTACTGTAAAACTATTTTCCCCAGGTCAGGGGAGGACCACTCCAAAACTCCGACTCCAACCACAGGTGAGATGACAAAGTTCGGGTAAAACTAACCTCATAAAATTTCCTCCACTGATGAAGAAACTATGTTTAAAAGGCCTCAGACAATGAAAGAGATCAGACCAGAGCACAGGAGTTCTGGACTATGGAAAACATGAAAACATAAAGGCTTTAAAAAATATTTTGATTGCATAAACACTAAAATCAAAAGTATTACAGTTATTAAAACATTACACTCAAGGAGCAAAACAGTAGCCCAGATGTGCATATGAGCACAATGTCACTTTTTACAAAACAACACACAGTGATTCGCAAAACACTAAACACACTTACACACATACATTAGACACATAAGTATATCATGATGTCACTTCCTTGCAATTTCAAAGCACTGACTGTCAAATTATCTAACCTCTGAGCCAAATGGCTAAACACAACCATTAGGTGCACAAACACATGACTGCTTAATTGTAGAAACAACATTCGGGTTCGCTGTTCACCAGTGTTTCCCATTAATTAAAGAGACTGTTAGGGCCCGCCATAGTCTCTCACAGAAAAAAAAAAAAAAAAAATTAAAATTTAAAACTTTTTATTTTTATTTTTTTTCAAAAAAAAAAAAAAATTCTCACGTGTGTGTCACAGGGTGACTATGCCCATGTGTGGGACCAGTGGGGGGCGCTGTTTGTTAATCTGTCCCCACAGGCTTTTGGCGCCAGTCAGGACTGCCCCGGAAGAGGTCCGGAAGACTGCGGTTGGCGGAGGAACAGAGGAGGCGGGGTCTGGACAGGTGAAAGGGGAGCGACGGGAAGAACACGAGAGAGACGAGACGGGACAGGAGCAGACAAAGAGCGCAGCGCGACTCACGGAGCAGGACGACGGAAAGAGAGCGGGATCCAGCCTACGGCCGGACGAGAGAGAACGCAGCGGCGGAGCGAGCCACAGACGGCGCTGGTCGGCTGCAGGATACAGGGGAGACGCAACGCGGGAAACGTGGAGGGGTATAAGTGAGCTTTGCCCCTCCTCCGAGCTAAGTACCGCTTTTATTCCACTCCCCTCATCATCACTTGTTATACAGACGGGAAGACAGAGAAACCCCTTGATTTTGTTTATTATTGTTTGTTTTGGACTTCACTTTCCATGTAGCCATTGTTTTGGTTTGACTTTGATTTATTTATTTAATTATGGCTGCATGTTGATTTAGTTTATTATTTTCAAAGGGGTTTCTCCGGTTTTAACCCAGAGTATTGACTGGTTATTCTCTGTACTACATGATAGTTGGAGGTGGCACCGGGACTGGACCCACGCACCTGAAGGAGAGAGGACACGAGCTTGGAGTTGAATCGTAACTGGACTGTGCTCTGCTACCACCTGCTCCCTCTCGTCGTCGATACTCCATGGGCTCTTTTTATTGTGTTTTTATCATAGCCTCAGCCTGCTTCTAATATAGCCCTGTTTTAATAAATATCCTCCGTTGTAACTATTGCTCGTGCTTGTTTGTGGCCAGTGGCTCCCCAGAAGAGACTACATTCATTCAGTTTTTATTCTTATTCTTAATTTACAACTCACACCCGTTACATGTGTCTACATGCGGTGCGCCCGCACGCGAGCGAGACGGCAGTTTGAGAGGCTGACTGGCAGAGATGAGAGCGGGTGAAACGCTAGCATGGTTATTTAAAACACCATCTCTGATCTCTGCCTGCACATAGATCTACACAGACGGGGCGCACGCTAAATGCGCTATATCGCGCTATATCGCGCTAATTGCTCAGCTGCGGCCCTATATCGCCGCCCCCCCCCCCCCCCCCCCCCCCCCCATGGTCTCCTGAAATCCTGTGGGAAACACTGGAAGGGGCCAAGAGAAAAAGAGTGAGGGTAAGAGGAGGAGACAGGGGTAGAAGGAGAGGAAGAGGTGGAGGCAATGCCAGAGGTAGAGGCCAAGGTGGAGGTAGAGGAAGAGGAAAACCCGAAGCAGGAGGAGAACATGCTCAAAGAAGAGAAGGACCAAATTAATCAAATTCAATTTACACAATACTAGTTGACCATGTGGTGAAGAGGTGAGGCTGGACTAAGAGTTCAGCCAAATTTTAAGAGATACAGTGGCCTGTAGAACAAGTAAATAAAGAAATGTGTTTGTTTCAGAGAACAGAAAAAATGTTGATGTTAAACAAAGAAGACAAGATATTTATTTCAGAGACACATCACATTTGACTTTTCCAGCAGGACAAACTTTTATTGTTGTTATTTTATTCTTCGCTTGTTTTGTTGTAGTTTGAAGTTTGAAAATCTTAAAGAAGCCGTTTCGGATTTCTTTAGTCCGAACTCCGTAGATGATGGGATTGACAGTTGCTGGGAACAGGATGTATAAGAGTCCCATGAAGGTGTTGACATCAGTGGGTATAGGGATGTTCAGGTTATGAGAGAGGAAGGTGACACTGCCGACCAGGTAGAAACACAACATGACGATCAGGTGAGTGCCACAGGTGTGAAACGCCTTCCAGCGGTCCTCACCAGCTGATGCTGCTCGCAGGACAATGCTTAAGATCCTCATGTAGGAGAAGAAGATGAGCGAGATGTCCATGCCCACAAAGCAGACGATGACGGCGAGGCCCATGACGGTGTTTTTCTCAGTGTTGTCACAGGCCAGACTGACCAGCGCCATGTGGTCGCAGTAGCAGTGCTGGATCTTGTTGGAGCTGCAGAACCACAGTGAACCTGCCAAACCGACCAGTGTCGCCATGATGGAGACGCTGCGCAGCAGAGTGAAGACGAGCAGCCACATCAACATCGAAGAGTTTACGATTTCATTGTAGCGCAGTGGGTGGCAAATGGCCACGTAACGGTCCAGCGCCATCGCCAGCAGCAGCGTGGACTCCACCGAAGACAGGAAGTGAGTGAAGAACATCTGACTCAAACAGCCAGCCAACGAGATCTCGTCCCAGTCACACAGGAGGCCAAGGAGCATATTCGGGATGATGGAAGTCACCACAAGGATGTCGACAACACAGAGCATGCAGATGAGCAGGTACATGGGGCTTTGCAGACTCTCCACACAGCGGATGACATGAATTAGCAGAGAGTTTCCCAGCAGCACTGATAGGAAGGAGACACAGAAGGGCAGGGCCAGCAGTTGGCGGTGTCTGTACAGCGCAGGGAAACCTCTGAACACAAAGGTGGTGTGAGAGAAGTTCCTGCCCTGTGACGCCTGCAGCATGGCGCCGGCTTCACCTGAGCAGTAATTCAGACAGAAACAGTCAACAAGCAACATCTGAGACTTTCTGTGACCCTGTTTAACAGTGGGTTTACAGTTTTTTCCAATTGCTAACACACTAAAATGACTTAGCACAACTGACACACAGAGAGCAAAACCTCTTCTCAAGTCTCCAAAACTTTAAACACAATATCTGCTTTGCACACAGTTTGCAAAATACAAAATGCACTTTTTTATTGTAAATGCACTGAACACAGTTCTCTAAGACACAACAATCAAACATAAGGTTACATATTTGCCATTTCAAAACACTGCCATTCAAAATGACACTACACTAAACAGGCTGCTGGAGAAGCCTGTAGCCAGCTTCCCCATCTCTAATGGAGCATTGTCAACAGTCCTATTTGGAAACTTAAGGTGCATCTGATTGTGTTGCACGAGATGTCTAATTATTGTGCTATCATTATTATCATTTGTCCAATTTGTGACTCTATCTAATATTCTAGTCTCCTTCTTGAATTCTTTACTGTAACTCTTCAAATTGCTTTTTTCTATAGTGGTTGTGTGAGCTGTATGTTAACGCGCACACTCTTCTACAGAAGAGTACTAGGGTCACTCATGAAAAAGAAAGAGAGGATGAATACTCTTTTTTCATTATGCACTTCAAGAACTTATTCTAGAGATTTCTACTTTTTTCGGGTTTCAACTTTTTTTTTTTAAGTATATTTTTGGGGGCTTTTTCGCCTTTAATGGACAGGAGAGTTGAGAGAGACAGGAAATGGGAGGCAGATGGGTCGCCTGCAGTGAGGACTATAGCCTCAACACATGGGGCGGGTGCACTACCAACTGAGCTAAACAGCACCCCCTTATTCTCAAAGTGCACTCTTTTTTTCATGAATGGCCCTAATACTCTTCTGTATATCTGATGTAACTATATGATGTCCTAAAAAAAAACTGACAGGCGATATTGTTGCTTTGGTGAATCTGATATTGCAGGTTTGATTAACTTGAATCTAATTTAGTTCCCCTGCCCTTCAGGGGCTTTCACCCAAGTATATTGTCTTGTAAGTGGATTAAGGTTCCTCCAAATGAGGTCATTTTGTACAACTGCACTGAGTCAGCTGCAGGATAAGTATAGTTCACAATAACTGAAGTACCGCTGTATTGTTTCAGTTTATCTTATAGTTTAAACATAACAAAAATGCAATACACCAGGATCTGTTCGAGCTCTTCAAAATAATTTTCCATAGTCTCTGCTGTCCCACTGTCACTCACTGCTCTCCTGTCTGTCCACTGCCTTCCTTTTTCTCTAGTCTGTCCCTCAGCATCTTCACAGCCTCTGTCCCTCACCTCACATTTACAGTGTATCAGGGAACAGGGTGCTAGTTGCAGTCTCCCATCTTTCATTCTGCAGGTCACTACTAACAGGACTACCTCCAGCCTGTTGCACACCTGGCTGCCCACCGCCCACTGTGTGGGCAGGATGAGACTCCTCAAAAAGACCATTACATGCTCTAAATCCAGACAGATATGACTACACACCTGTATTTATCCAGATAAACTCACATCACATAAACATATAATAATTATCAACAATTATAATACATTGTAGATTCAACAACAATAAAAAAATGTTTGAAATTGTACGATAAAGTCATCAGCATCCTATTTACTGTATTTCAACCTTAACATACACAGTGAAATCAGTGTTGAAATAACCTGAGCACACACAAAAGCTAAGAGGCTAACAGCATTGCTCCTAGTGTTGTGGTCAAGACCACTTAACCCGAGACCCAGTCAAGACCAAGACCAGATCATACCAAGACTAAGACAAGACCAAGAAATTAAGGGGGTTGAGAACGAGTCAAGACCGTCGTCGTTCCCTTTCACTTATTTCCGTCAATTGTGATTATTTTGTCCAGTGCCAAATCACAGACACAGTTGTTACAGTTTTATCAGATGCCAAGGTGCAGGCTTTGATATATAAACACATCATCCCAGCAAAAAGCAATGCAGAGGATCAGATGGAATTAGTACGATTAGGACGATGAGGAGTATGGTTGCTATATATATATATATATATATATACAGTATAAACATGCACACACACACACACACACACACACAAATGGTGTTGCTGAACAATTTAGACACAATGTAAAATCCAGAGTTACCTTAGTTTGAATCTGGTGGTATACAGTAACTACAGACAGAACATTATAATGAAACATAAGACAATAAAATCTTTAACTCTGGATAAAAAGTAACAAAAATAATGATAAGCACGCAGCATTTACTGTTAGTTGTAAACATGGAAGATGTATGAAGCAGTCAGGTGAGAATTGAAGATCCAGTTCAGTTCTCATCTGACAGTAATGGTCCTACCTTCTGTGGTCCATCAGCTGCTCTTCACGATGGACTCTGTCTCTCTCCATTCAACTTATAACTGAGGTCCAAGCGTCCCATTGGGAGACTCACCCTGACCCCATCATCACTCTCATTGGCTCATACCACTTGGGACCTATTTAAATGTCCCTGAGCCAATTAGAGGAGCAGAGATTCTCTAGACTTTAGTGAGTCTGTTGACTTCCTGCTGGTGGAGATCTGTTTTGCTCAGGCTTTGCCCTTTGACCGTCTGGACTATTGGAATCTCATTGGCACCTGATTTGAAACTGTCACTTTGAAAACACATTGCTGCACACACAGACATACGTAGTATCCACACACATGTTGCAGCCTGACTTGGACACAGTAAAACAGATCAGTGAATTTGACTCCTTGGAGGTTTCAACTGTAAAAGCTAATTTGTCTCATAAGAGGAATCTCAGCTGGTAGTTTGTTGTTGTGGCTTGTCGAAGCTAATTGGCCCTGAGGTCAAAACAGGAGAGTTGTGTTTCCTCTGAGAAGGAGGCTGGGATTAATTATCTGCTCTGGTTAATTAGTCTTTTCAGTCAGACTGCTGGGACTCTCAGAGCTGCAGCTGTAATGAGATTTCTGACTGAACAGTTTCAATAAATGAACACACTGACTCACCTCCAGGCCTCCAGCTCCTGCTCCAGCCTTGACGACTGGTTAAATTTAAAACTCTAATGTAATTTTATTTTCAGTGTGTTCAGCACCAACTTATTTCCACTCTGTGGAAAATGAGGCCATAATGAGCTCCCTCTGTATTTGCCAACTCCTGGTAGTATGTTGAAACACTCTCTGAGTCAGATCTGTCTTTGCTAAGCTGGTCTGGTCTGTTCCACTTTCTCAGCAGTTTCTTTCTCAGCTCAGATTTTGGCGTCAAGTCGGACTTCTGTCCTTGTCCCAGTTTACATGCAACTGAGAAAATCGAATAACTGACGGGGTCCGCCCCCTCATGCGGTGTGGTGGCAAAAAATGTTGTTCCTTATTTAAAAAAGGATGACTGAACACGTCCGCTGTCTTTCTTGAGTTTTAATAAAAGGCATTCATGAATGGAGTCACACAAACACAACTGAACAGGAGTACAGTCAGTGAGTGAGTGAGTGCCCGAAGACGTTCTCAGGGCGCTATCTTTATAGTTCCCAAAACACATTGAACAGCAGACAAAATATATGGCACTGATAGCTGTGCCGGGCTTCACCGCCAGGACACAACTCCCCTTGTAAATTAACACAGAGCACTGGTCTGACCTTTAACCTGCTCTGTGTGGATGCAGTGATTTGTGTCTGGTGTATGTCATACAGGTATCAGAAAAGGATTAGCTGAGTACCACTTTCCACAAGGTGAAAGGAACACATTTGATTATTAAGCAATATATCACGACAGGCCGTGGTATATGCTCATTATACCACGGCTAAGGGGCGTTGTTCGGCCCGACGCGAAGCGGAGGGACGACAACCCCCCTTGGCCCCCTTGGCCCCCTTGGCCGTTAACATGACAACAACTTCCATTCATACCAGTCATGCGTGCCTGACGCGGAGTGATAGCCTGCGCTGTGATAAGGTTTTAGAATAGTAGCCGTGGTATATGCTCAATATACCACGGCTAACAACCAATCAGATCGCCGGATTTCACCTTTCCGTTTTATAATTAAGCAATATATCACGACAGGCATATGGTATATGCTCATTATACCACGGCTAAGGGGCGTTGTTCGGCCCGACGCGAAGCGGAGGGACGACAACCCCCTTGGAGTGGTATAATGAGCATATACCATATGCCTGTCGTGATATATTGCTTAATTATAAAACGGTTACGAATAAAGGCAATATAAAAGAGGGATACGCAATCAATTTCATGTAGTTTTATTCAACCAGAAATACATATTATCCAATAAAATAGCCTCACTGTGAAAAAATAGTCCCACCTCTCCAGACGTTAGCTCCAAGTTAGCTCTGCAGCTCGTCTTTTCCTCCGCATTTTTTCAGGTGAAAGTCACTGCTCAAACCCCTCTACCATTGTTAACCCTCCCCCGGAGGTGAAAGTTAACCTTAAACATGTGAATTCAACTACTTTAGTCCGTTTTTTAACATCGTAAAAACATCAGCTGTCTTTTGCTACGGACGGCAACAGTCCGTTGTCATGGATACATGACAACAACTTCCATTCATACCAGTCATGCGTGCCTGACGCGGAGTGATAGCCTGCGCTGTGATAAGGTTGCTAACAACCAATCAGATCGCCGGATTTCACCTTTCCGTTTTATAAACATGGTTATACAACCCTTGTAAGGCATACAATGGGTTACACCAAAATTTCCCATTACAGCGGCGTCACCCGTTTCAGTGGGTTAATACGCCTCCTGTCCTGTTGACTTTTCTGTCACCTCCTAAAAAACTGAATATACACAACTTATAAGCTTAATAATAAATTCTCAACTGCAGTTCCCGACCAGACGCGCCAGTCTGGGCCGGATTCGCGCTGAGAATAGGGTACAGGCTTCCTTTTTTCCTCTTTATCTCTCTCGCTCTCTTTTTTTAAAAATAAAACACTCTTGCTGGTAGCTCTGTGTGAAATGCATTGAATCGGCGCTGACGTTGGGTTTTTGTCTTTACTTTGCCGGGTTCGGGTGGCTTCTCTGTGTCGTCTCTACTGTTGTGGAGCATGCGCACATGCATTGTCCAGTTATACTCCGACTAAGGTGTTTACATGACGGAGAAAATCGAATTCCAATCGCATTATCTGGGTGTCTTAATCAGAGTTCTCCAACTCCGATTTCAGTCGGACTGGTGTTTACATGTACTTCAGTAGTCCAGTTATAGTCGGATTAAGGCAATAATTCGTTTTTTTCAAGTGTCATGTAAACGTACTGACTGTGATCACTACATCACACTGTGTTTCTCACTGAATCATCTCTAAACAAGTGATGTCTATAGTAGGAGTGCGCCCAATTCCGAATATATAAAGGCACAGATAATGAGACAAATCATGTTTTTCCTATCCAAATATTGTCATCACTATTTTTAAACTAAAGATTAGTTTTTATGTTATGCCCTTCCTTGATACAGGTTACTACTTTTCCTATTTTCTCAGTATTTTACTATTGACTGCCTGCATTAGTCCATGATCTGACTGATCTCTCCTCTGGATATCATCCACAGATCAATGGACAAACTGAACAAGCCAATCAGGACCTGGAAGCAGCTCTCCCTGTGTGACATACCAGATTCAGTCTTTCTGGAGCAAGCAACTCTCATGAATTGAATATGCACAGAATTCACAGCCTAGTGCAGCCACAGTAGAGCCCTGCGCTGGAGCCGGGAGTCCAAGGGCCTCGCCAGCCCAACGGCCAGGCTTCGGGCCAATTACCACATCATGTGTCGGCTGTCAGACTGTATTTAAAAAGAGAGAGCCGTCTCTGATGTGCCGGTTAACGGTGGTGGTCCTCAGGTGCTCCTCTCACACACTGTGTGGCCTCGCTGTCAAATCATAGCAGCCTCCCACCGCCAACCCAAACACACCACAGAGTTTTACATAGTTGATTTTCTTATATGTTCATTCATATCCACCTCTTCATTGTATTTATCCACCGTGAAACTATGTTTTTCATCCAGCTGTGAAGCTATGCTGCTACTGTAGTCCTGCTTAGCATGGCTAGCTGACAGCACTATTCATGTGTCCCTTGAGTGTTCATGTTTTGTAATCCTTTTAGATAAATAGCTCTCTAACTCCAGTTACAGTCGTGTGGTATCTGTCCTCACTGTTTTAAAAAGTATATTATTATTAGTGTGGCGATGCGAGGGTTATTACTATGTTATACTAAATTTGTCACCAACAACGCCACTTTGGGTTAGGGCCCAAGGACCCGTACTAAAGGTCAACTATCACCTAAAGGACACTCAGGTTCGTTAACTCAGGGAGGGCAGGAGACAGTTTATTGTTTAAAAAGATGTGACCAGGCCGCGCCAACTTTAGGACCTACTTGCAACAGGCATGGCTAGCTGTCGCGCCGTGGGCTGTGACAACAAGGGTGAATTCCAAATGCTATCTTAACCCTCAAGCTCAACCCTTAATCTTTTTTTTCCCTTAATCTTAATTTTCTGACTTAGAAATGGGACACCCCTTAAATGCAACCCTTAGATGCAGTAAGGAGGAATATTAAATGGATTTTGTGTAGTTTTATGGACGTTTTTGTGTCTGTCCCTATTAATCTCATATAAAGTTTTCGTTGGACTACAAACCAGCCTCCCGGGTCTCCAGATGCACTTTGAGGAATAAAAAACTACTCCGAGTATTCATCAGCATAAGGGTGAGTCCCTAATGACTGAATTTCACTTTGGTGAACTATTCCTTTAACATTTTGAGAATCTGGAAAACACTAGTACTTTGCGGGAGTGCAAATTTTTTGAGAGGGTTAAGATAGGAATTGGAATTCACGCAAAAAAAGGGGATTAACTTTTTTCATTACACAGCTTTATTGAATGCTGCATTCTGCTTAAATTCTGATCAAGTACACTCTGATTCTGCATTTTACAGTCAGCAGTTAGGTGAGCTATTGTCGACATCCTTCATCATAGCTAGGCCTAGGTCCCCGTTAGGTCCTCAAAATGGCACTCACGACAAAAACGTCATGTGACTGAAACCCATGAATATACTGGCAGTCAGTGTATCGGTGGTGGCTAGCATCCACTGCTAGCACACGCTTCCCAGCTCACCACAACGGCCCTCCTACTCATTACATCATAACACTCCCGTTGTTGGTGACGGCCAGGTATCGGTCTGCCGCTCCAGCGCTTCACTCAGACTGTATTTCCTTTCCTTTGCAGTACTGTCAGCAGCAGGAAGCTGCACAGTTGAGCCAGAGAGGAGGGGCCCACAAAACAGTGAATATTTTGTTTACAAACTGCAATGAACAAACCTCTATACTCTACCTTTAATAAGTATATCATACGTTAATGAAAAAGGTTAAAAACATCTGTTTGACCCCAAAAAGGATCAATGCGCAGCCTCCGTTTCCTTTCTGACTGCGTTCTTCTATTACGAAGAATGGAAGTCTATTTTCGGAAAGGCGTGGTGTAACCAGACTGAGCATCATGTCCTCTTTCTTTATTGATATCTCCCCTTTTCAGGTACGGAGATGACTCATTTTGAATTATGTTCAAAAACTGTTTTGAACTGACTTTTCTAGACCCATTGGGCCGACTGCCCACTGCTCCGACCAAAATAATTCCTACATTGCGACCAGGGCTAAATCCGACCATCCAGAATTCCGATTTTGGACGGGACCGGCTCTGGGTCAGTTTGGAGAGGCTCGAGACGATGGAGACTCACGGCTTATGTGTTTGCCTCCTTTCTTTTTTTTTGCCTCCGGCTTTCCTGTTTGTGTCATTTTGTGGAGCAGTAGGCTAAACAACCCAGACCCCTGCCCGTTAACTACATCCTACTGGAAAAACTACTGACAAGTCAAACTGTAGTTTGTTAGAGGACCAATTCATCTGACATAACCTCTCTCTCTCTCTCTCTCTTTTCTGGGATAAAGGGGCAGATTCTGGTAGGCTACATAAGATTATTCTTCTTTCTGCTCCCTTTTGTTGAGATTTGGGAGGTTTTTGTTTTTATTGTAGCTTATTAAAATGCAAGATCATTTTTCTGACTGATTTATTGCCCGATGCCGCCATATATCTCGCTTTCTTTCCCCCCTCCGCCCGTTGTCTTCGTTGTCACTTTGTTGTCGCTCCACAGAGCGCACATGGCTAATTAATATGCACGTGCTGACCATATATACTTGATAGTTTAGTTGTTGAGATTAAGAACATCACTCCCTCATCAAACCAGTGATAGGCGGAAAGAAAAAAAGACAGTTCTTCCTCTGCTCCTCCTCCCTCCCTCACTCACTCACCTACACACACACACACACACACACACACACACACACACACACACACACACACACACACACACACACACACACACACACAGAGGACATACAGTAGGCTACAGCGATGAAATCACATAACTTAAACATCATCCTCAGTCGATGTGAGGGTCTAAGGACAGAGGATGTTGTTACGATGCCATGTAAAGCCCTTTGAGACAAACTGTTTGTAAAAACGGGCTATACAAATAAAATTGCCTTGCCTTGCCTTGCCTCATAACAAGAACATGCGGGGTCGCTACAATATTTTCAGTTTAATGAGTGATGAATCCCATTGCTACGTGGCATGATGCGCACCAGTGTTTGTAGAGCCTGGTTCAGGGGTGCTTCTGGGCCGGATTAGTCGGGCTAACACACTGTCGTAATTACTGGGAGTCGGAGCACCGGGCATACTTAAATCGAGGAAATGGGAGGTTGGATTAATGGACGCAAAAATATAGAAATGTGTGGTCGGAGAAATGGGAAGTCGGACTTTGGGGTTGTCGGAGAAATGGGAAGTCGGACTAATGGGAGCAAAAATATAGAAATGTATATGGTTGGAGAAATGGGTAGTCGGAGAAATAGGAAGTCGGAGAAATGGGAAGTCGGACTGACGTCTGTCTTTGTGTCCTGCGCTTAGGTCCCTCAGTCTGCCCTCACACATTACATTCTAGACCACCAGAATCCCAAGCCGAAATAAAAACTTGTAGCGCCCTGCTATAAATGATATATTATTTCATGTGTTTAAGTTTACAAATATTCAGTACTGTTAGGAAGACCACCATTGCGGCTGGACCATACAGCAAAGGAATACCAAGGCAGGGTTGTCGAGTGTCAGTCTTTTATTGTTACATCTCCAGCAACATGGCAAACACTCTCCTCATCATGCAGCAACCAACCCCACTGATCTCAAAATGGCGCCTTATAGGATGTCTGGCTAATGAGGGAGAACCCATTCAACCTGCTGACTTGCTCTCTCTTTAACAAACACTTCTTTTTTTTTTTTTACATTATCCTTATAATCTTTCTTCTATATACACACATTTATTTACAAACACAACCTCATCCCAATTCTAGCACATTTAAGCAATATCACACGAGAGGGAGTGCTGTTGTACTGTATATCAGCACGGCTGTGATTCGGTCGTAGGCACGAGGCCACAGATAATCACACTGTGCTGATATACAGTACAACAGCACGACCTCGAGTGTGATATTGCTTTTATACAACAGTGCTACGAGCGCATTTTAGAACAGTAATAAACTACAAGAGATTATGATTTGTTTGTTTATTTAATCATTTATTTTTGTAGTTGCTCAGCCAGGGATTGTCATAGAAACACATATGATGGCTTGTTTGAAAGATGGATTTGTGCAGAATCCAGTGATACCAAATATGTGAATATAGCATGCATAGTCAGCATAATACATCACCAAATGTATGAGGTGTCCCAAATGAAAGAAAGTGAAACATTAACATAATCAAGTCTCCACAGCCCATTATCAATGGTGACAAGAATGTTGACCAGTTCAGTCTTACTACAACCTAAGTAAGTAACTTTGGGTAAGTGCTACTCTTTTTTATAATAGCCTACATTAAATAATAGCATATTTCATGATGACACTTTATATAGTTCATATGGAAACAAATATCCAGTAGAATCAGTTTAAATTGAAATAGAACACCTTAAATATATACTGTATACACCCACTTGAATTTATTTTTGGTCAAGACATTACTGCATAATGGAAAATAATAGTGTTAGTGTTGTGTATTTCCCTAATAACGCACAGGACGCAGTGACTCTTACTGCACATGGCACCTTTACTCAGCTCGTGCAAAACCGGAACTTCACATACATATCCCAGCATTCCTTGGTACACTGATAACAACGGCCCAACGGTCACACAGAATACAAAACTCAAAATCTGATACATCACCCCCCCCCCCCTTTTTAAATGAAAGTACACTTTTGTTACACCATGACTTAAAATATCAGTGCCTTGTATTACCATACAAACTCATACAAATGTCTCTAAGTTAATTTAACAAACTCCCTTGTCTTGCTTTTTTTTTTTTTTTTTTTTTTTTTTTAATTCTGTACCTTTTTAAGCTAGGCATAATAACAAAGCTGTACTGAACTGAAAACAGTAGTTACATTATTATTATATTGACCAACTTAGTCCAAGTGTCAACCTGCTTGTAACAATCAATATGCACATTAACGGTCATAGCGCTCAGGCAGCTTCCTTTCTCTGGCTGAGTGGCGCAGCATTGGAGATGCTGCTGGCACCTCTGCACTGTCCATAGAAGATCAGCACCGGCTGACACGTTGTCTTGGAGCACACTTGGCTGGGTGGACGTGTCAGTATTAGAGGTTGTACAGTCAGTATCCAAAATGAGTCCATCAGTTGTGACACGGGATCTCAACTGATCCCCATGTCTCCTGTATGTTATGTCTGTGTCTGTCTCTTGCACTTTGTAGGACACTGGTCCTGTTTGGTGCTCTATCACTCCAGGAATCCACTTCTCTCCCCCCCCCCCGCCGTATTTTGCAAAAAGAAAGATCTGCTCACTGCCCGCTGGTCATGATAGAACTTCTGCATGTACTGCTTTCTGCGAACTGTGACTGCAGTGTCAGAATGCATCAGGTCCAGGCGAGTTTGCATAATCTGTTTAGGACCAAGTCCGCAGGCGACTGACCAGTGGTGCAGTTTGGGGTACAGCAATACTGCATCAGAAACACAGAGATCTGTCCTCAATGTCGAGTGTAGTCTGAGAAAGCTTCTTAATTCCACTCTTAAATGTCTGCACATATCGCTCTGCGAGACCATTAGAAGCAGGATGGCCTGGGGTGCTTGTAGAGTGCAGAATTCCATTCTGATGCATGAAGTTCTTGAACTCTGCAGACGTGAACTGCGTTCCGTTGTCAGTTACAACATGCTCCGGATGACCATATGCTGCGAACAGTCTCCTTAGTCTTGTGATGAGGGGCTGGGCATTCTGAATACTTCTAGCCACTTGGAGTAGGCATCTACGACAATCATGAAGGTGTGACCTACAGTAAGAAGGGGCCTGCAAAGTCCACTTGTAATCTTTTCCAGCTCTGGCCTGGAAACTCCCAAGGATGTAAAGGCACCTGCCGAGGCATCCGTTGTTCCATCTGGCAAGATTCACAGGCTTTGCAGACCTGCTCTACATCCGTGTCAATCTTAGGCCACCATACATATTTGCGTGCCAGAGCTTTTCACAACCCCTTGATGACCAGAATGCAACTTTTCTGAGCTTCTCAGACAAAACCACCCTGGTGCACCAGAGTACACATCCACGTTCAGCTGACAGTTCATATCTGCGTGTGTGGAAGGGTTTCAGACTATTGTCCACATCATCAGGCCAACCATTCGTAATGTATTTCAGAACCTTGGCTAGCACACTGTCTGTGCATGTGGCACGTGCAACTTGATCAGCATCCACTGGCACTTGCATCAAATGTTCAGTTCATAGAACATGCATGAATGTTCTGCGCTATGGCTTCAGTCCCTACATCGCTTGTGTCAGGTAAAGGAACCCTTGACAGTCCGTGTGCATTGCTGTGTTTTTCTGAAGCACAGTACTCAATGCAATAGTCATAAGCAGAGAGGATGATTGCCCATCTTTGAATCCAGGCAGCAGCCATGGTGGGCAGGCTTTTGTGTTCTCCAAAAAGAGTCAGCAAAAGCTTATGATCAGTGACAAGCTTGAATTCCCTTCCCCATAAATGTTGATGGAACTTTTTGACTCCAAAAATCAATGCCAGTCCTTCTATTTCAATCTGAGAATATTTGTTCTCAGCAGGGGATAGCGTCCGTGACGCCTAAGCAATGGGACGGGTTTCTCCTGTTGGCCTCTCATGCTGAATGACAGCTCCTATACCATAAGCTGAGGAGTCAGAAGCCAGAGTGAGGGGTAGGTTAGAATCATAGTGCAGGAAAATCTTGTCACTTGTTAGCAACTTCTTGCACTACTCAAAAGCCTTTTGCTCTGGTTTCTTCCACACCCATGCCCCGTCATACTTTAACAGCCTATGGAGTGGAGCTAGTACAGTGCTTTGGTTATTCATAAATCGTCATATTAATTCACTAACCCCAAAAATGCTCTCAGCTCTTTCACACAGGATGGTGCTGGTGCGTCCTTGATTGCTTTTATCTTGTCTGAAGATGGATGAATGCCATGGCTGTTCAAAACTTGTCCCAAGTATTCAATCTGCATTTACCAAACTCGCATTTGGTTTTCTTGACTCTCAAGCCTCTCTCTTGGAGTCTCTGTAGCACCTTTTGCAGCTTTTTCAGATGATCTTGTTCAGTTTTTCCTCTAACTAACAAATCATCCCAATAGACAACAACATCCAGATCTTTCATTAGATTTTCCATAATCCTTTGGAAAATGGAAGGTGCTGAACCAACACCAAAAGCCAGTCTATTGTACACAAATAACCCTCGATGTGTATTGATGGTCAGTAGTTTCTTTGTCTCATCCTCTAGAAGGACCTGCTGATATGTAAATATTATGGGACACCCTGAAGGCGTATCTGAGGGGACAAATGATCTCCTTCATAGCGAACAAAAATAGCACCCTTAATAAGAAACGATTAGACATTTTAAATCAAATCCATAATATAGATAACCAATATGCCAAGACACCCAAGCCTGAACTGTATAAAAAGCGGCTTGGGCTTCAGACCGAATTCGATCTCCACTCAACATACCAGGCTGAGACCCTGTTGCTTAGAACTAAGAGTGACCACTATGAGCACAGTGACAAGTCGGGAAAGCTGCTAGCAAATCAGCTTAGAGGCATGAAGGCTAAACAAATCATCACTAAGGTTCGCAGGGATAATGGTGTAGCTACGTCAGATTCAACCGACATAAATGAAACTTTTAAGAACTTCTATTCTAAATTATACTCCTCCCATCCCCCCTCCTGCATCAGCGACACAGAAAACTTTTTGAGTCAACTAGCCTAAATATCCCTACATTACCTCAAGATTTAAAAAACAGGTTAGAACAGCCCATTACAGCAGGAGAGATATCCAAGGGTATTTCGGCCATGCAGTCTGGGAAGTCTCCTGGCCCAGATGGCTTCCCGTCAGAATTCTACAAAAAATTCTCTACGCAGCTCACGCCGTTACTCACCTCGGTTCTATCTGATTCTCTTAAAACAGGCAGCCTTCCACCAACCTTCAATCAGGCTTGCATTACCCTCATAGCCAAAAAGGGGAAAGACCCAGAGGACTGCGCCTCCAATAGGCCCATCTCCTTGCTGAATTCAGACGTAAAAATTTTTGCTAAAGTGTTGGCTGGAAGGCTGGAAGATGCTCTTCCCACTATTATAGAAACTGATCAAACCGGTTTCATAAAAAATCGCCATTCCTTCTTTAACCTACGCCGCCTTTTTAACATAATATATTCCCCCTCAGACAAGGTTCCTGAGTGTGTGGTCAGCCTTGATGCTGAAAAGGCTTTCGACAGAGTGGAGTGGGACTATTTATTCTCTGTCTTAGGAAAATTCGGATTCGGACCAACATTTATTTCTTTGGTAAAATTGCTATACACCTCTCCCTCAGCCTCTGTCCTAACAAATTCTATATATTCACATCCCTTCAGACTGGAAAGAGGTACGCGCCAGGGCTGCCCTCTGAGCCCCTTGCTCTTTGATCTTGCAATAGAACCTCTGGCCATCGCCCTTCGCAGCCAAATCCCAGGTATCAAGAGAGGGGGGGTAGAGCACAAGGTATCACTGTATGCGGACGATCTGCTGCTATACATCTCTGACCCGCTTTCTTCTATACCCGCGACACTCTCCCTGCTCAATCAGTTTGGACATATCTGGATATAAGTTAAACATTAGCAAGAGTGAACTATTTCCAATTAATGCTGAGGCGATGGGATTATACTACTCAAATATTCCACTGAAACTTGAAAAAGAGAAATTTACTTATCTAGGGGTAGTCATCACCAGACAATACAAAAACATTTACAAAGAAAACTTCCTCCAGTTATTGAACAAGATAAAACAAGACATTACAAAGTGGTCATCCTTATCTCTTTCCCTAATGGGGCGAATCAACTCAGTGAAAATGACAATACTGCCCAAATTCTTATACCTTTTTCAATGTGTTCCTATTTTTATACCCAAATCATTTTTTAATTTACTAGATTCTGCTATCTCGTCATACATTTGGAAACATAAGAAACCCAGACTTTGTAAAGCCCACTTACAGCGACCTAGGGGTCGTGGAGGAATGTCTCTCCCCAATTTTCGCTTCTACTACTGGGCAGCTAACATTAGATGTCTTGTTCTTTGGCTACGCTCCCACCTCCAACCTAACTCCCCAACATGGACATGCTTGGAGGCTAATTCCTCCCAAGGCACATCCCTTCCTGCACTATTGGGGTCAGCACTCCCTCTGCTCCCCGGATCCACTGGCAATATAGTTGTACACAGCTCCCTGAGAGTGTGGACCCAGTTTAGGAGAAGCTTGGGCCTGCAGCTGCCATCCCTTCTGTGCCCAATAGCATCCAATCACTTTTTCCCTCCATCGATGCAGGATGCAGCATTTCTTGAATGGCATAAAAAAGGTATAAGAACTTTCAAAGATTTGTTTATAGATGACAGTTTTGCCTCATTCAGCGACCTGTCCAATAAATTTAATCTGCCATCTAACAACTTTTTCAGATACCTGCAGGTGAGGCATTATGTTCGATCTCTAATACCCTGCTTCCCAAAACTCCCTGCCCAGAACCCCATTGACAAACTCCTTTCGCTCCAGCCCCTTGCCAGGGGATCAATATCTGTCATATACAATCTGATATCTGAGCTAAAAGGCACCTCCCTTAACAACATTAAAACTGCCTGGGAGCAGGACCTAAACCTGTCACTGTCGGATGATCTGTGGGATGCGGTCCTTAAACAAGTACATTCTACATCTATGTGCGCGCGCCACTCCCTGCTCCAATTCAAAGTTGTACATAGAGCTCATTTTTCCAAATTGAGATTATCCAAGATATTTCCAGATGTCAGTCCCAACTGCGACAAATGTCAAAGTCCAAATTCTTCACTAATCCATATGTTCTGGACATGTCCTAGCCTTGAAAAGTTCTGGAGAAATATATTTCAGACCCTCTCACTGACCCTAGACACTGTCATAGAACCTGATCCACTCTTGGCCCTTTTTGGTGTCATGAAAGACGGGGGGCTGCCAAAAACCAAACGCGCTGCCCTATCGTTTGCTCTTCTTCTGGTGCGCAGGTCAATTTTGCTCAGGTGGAAAGGAACTCACCTTCCCACACACTCCCAGTGGCTACAGGACCTCATGTCTTGTCTAAAGTTAGAAAAAATATGCTGCTCTATTCGTAAATCAGAACAAAAGTTTTATAGGATATGGGCACCGCTTCTTGCTTATTTTGAAAGACCTGATGTTATAATTGAACCGTGATACTCCCAACACTGCCCTTGATATTCCAGCACTAAGACCCACAAACCAGGCTCCCAAAATGGAACTACTGTATACCTTTTATAGCAGTTGTCCTACTGTGATTTCCTATTGTGTATATACCACTATTGTTTAATTCATACGTGTATTATTTGCATTCCTTTACACATATACTTGTGTCTATGTTTGTTTTATTTTATTTTTGTTTGTTTCTTTAGTTTCTGTTTTGTTTTTGTTTTTTTTCTGTTTTGCTTTTCTTTGAGTGGAGGGGTGGGGTGGGTTTGAACATGCAATACTGTGACTACCTCTAAAGACTATCCTGTACACTTGTCAATACCTGCATAAAAAATCAATAAAAATAATTTGAAAAGAAAGAATAACTTTGCATCACCACCATCTCAAGTAGAGGTTCACCAAATATGGTGTCAATCAGACAAAATCTCTAGGAGGAGTTCTTTGAAATTGTAAGGAAACTGCCAAAACTTGACCATTCAAATCAAAAAGGGCGACATGTTTAGTTTAGTCCAGGGATTCCTAAACTGTGGTGCGCGCACCCCTGTGGTGCACTAGCTACCGCTAGGGGGTGCATGTCTTGATAAGGGTAAAGGTAATAGAGTGTTTTCCCTGCCTATCTAAGGCAAAAGTGGGCTGGCTGGGTGATTATGGCCGCCGCCTTGGTTAAATCATGTGTTCATGTATGGGGGGCCGTTTAGCGTCATGCACTCTCACAACCCAACACAATGCCGTAGCGGCACGCATTCGGTGCAACGCACTGTAATATTGTTTGAGTGACAACACAATTCCTGTACATATACTGTGATTTTTATCCTTTACTCGCTGTGAATCTTAATGTCTTTTTAAACATCTTTTCAACCCTTTACACTCGCCATTGACTTTGTCCGTGTGTAACGGATGTGCACTCACTCCACCCATAAAGGACGTAGAGGGCCAGATATGAACATTGGCTACATGTGCTCAGGCCCTTGCTTACACAATTGTAACCACAATACTCAAGTTAGTCAATGGAGATTTCTCTTCTCGGGAAATGGCAAAAGTGCAATTGAAATCATTCCTTAAATCCACTCTGGGGCCTACAATGTCTTCATCTGTGCTCAGTGATATAAGAAAAAACTGTTTGTTGATGAATGGGGTAAAAATGGGAGCCTGACCTGGTGTGAAGCCTGATACAGACCTCTGCTCTGAATTATGTGAGGGTCTGGGAAGGGATTCAGAATTATGTTTTTTGTGAATTTCTTAGAATAGTACAACAATGTTTCCTGTAATGTTCTGGTAGATAGGTCCATCTAGCCTGAGTCAGAGATAGCAAATTTAATTGTTTGTGTTTATAAGTATGAAACAGTCACCACCTGGTTACTAATGTCACTGCTCACTAACTTTGCAGATGATACCCTGGCTGTTTCTGAATTCATTAGTTGAAGCATGTCTTTACACAATTTAAACATGTCAGGTCAAGGGGCAGTTACATCTGTGAGCTGAATAATCTGTATTCATTAATAGTCTCTGAAGTGTAAGTGATTTTACAGTTTGGACAAAACATCAACATGTCAGTGTCTTCAATAGGTGTTGTCGTATCTCTGTGGTTCTGATGCCATAGATGATTGGGTTGAAACAGCTTGGGAAGAAGAGGTACATTGTGCTGAAGAAAACTCGAACAGCTGCAGGGAGATCATTTCTGATCCGGTAGGACAGGAAAGCCACAAGAATGATGGTCAGGGTGATGGTGATAACCACAATGTGAGTCACACAGGTGTGAAGAGCTTTGACACCTGACTTACCAGAACTCAACACAGAGCTGAATATGACTATATAGGAAGCAGTGATGATAATGAAGTCAGCTACAGGGATAAGGAACACGGCAATCAGCCCCAACAGGTTGTTAATGGTGGTGCTTCCACATGCCAGCTCTACCAAGGCCATGTGCTCACAGAAACAATGATTTATTATGTTCCTACTGCAGAATGGCAACCTTCCTGCCAGTGTTACTACAAGTGTGGTTATGAACACATTTCTGATCACAAGAGGGATCACAAATCGAAGAAATCTGGGCAATGCCATATGTTCACGGTAGTAGAGTGGCGTGCAGATGGCGAAGTAGCGGTCCAACGCCATGCACAGCAGTAAGGCGGACTGAAAAGATCCCAACAAATGAACAAAGTAAATTTGCACCAGACAGCCAATCAGAGAGATTCCCCTCCAGTCAAACAGGAAGCTCAGCAGCATGTTGGGGATGAAGAACAGTGGGAGGCTCAGATCCACGCATGCCATGCCGGCAATGAGGATGTACATCGGGGAATGGAGGCTTCTCTGTGAGATGATGACATAAAGCAGCAGGGAGTTGGCCGACAGTGACACAATGAACACAATAGAGAACGGGATGAAGAGGACGGGCCTCAGATCTCCCAGTTCACTGAAGCCATCGAGGGTGAAGTGTCTATGTGAGGAGACGTTGTCCATCCTCTTCCTCTCCTCCTACAACCTCCTCATCCAGGGTTTTAGTTCAGTCAACCTGAGAACAGAGACACATTGAACTGTCAAGTCTCATTTATTCACACCTACAAAATATGTCTTCTTTTTTGCCTGCTTTCCCTTTGCACACACCCATTAACTCTTTCGCGACCATTGACGAGTAAACTCGTCACAGCCTGCCGAACGTTCACGACCATTGACGAGTAAACTCGTAAAAACCGTTTTATTTTTACAGATTACGATAATAGACACTGTGTGTGAATATGGTAGTCCTCTGATATGTAAAACTGTTTTAAACTAAAATCAAAACATAATGTTTTTTATAAACTGTGTGATCTTGGTTTTGTTTGAGTAATCGTTCTCCTTGAATGCTGCTCTGGGGACAGCGTGCAGCGCTGTGCAGCTGTCGGCTACAGTGTTGCGACTTTCTCGCTGAATCTGGCGACTTTCCAAACCCTCTTTTGACAAAAGCGACCGACGACAAATGTGGCGACTTTTACCGGTGCCGTACAAACGTTTATGGTTTGGAGACTCGGATCTGAAAGCCCGTTATCACGGCTGTTTTCACGGCGCTGTGCAGCAGAGCGGGCACTCTGCAGGGGGTGCTGTGACCGGCCGCCCCCGCCCCAGAACACTCATCGCCAGCCAGTCATACAGCAGTGTCCCGGAGCTGCTGCGCTGCGGCCAGAGACCCACACCGCTGCACCGCTGCTCTCCTAGCTGCCACACCCCCCAGATATGCCTACAAATATATTTATTTAGCCGTAGAAATGATTTGGGAGACATGCCACACTGCAGAGTAGCGGTAAAATGAGCAGATTGCCACTCGACACAAAAGTGCGTTTTTCTCTTTTTGGAGAAACCCAGCTCTCTTCTTCTACTTCTTACTCACGAACGAAACGGCGGAAAAACTCGCCGTTTTTTCGAGGAGCACGTTGTAAAGTCACTCTTCAATCACGTGAAAACCGTTTGTTTCTAGGTGATGTACAGAGTTCGGTTCGACGTGAGATAAAAGGTAAACAAATAGTCAAAAACATGTGGTCCTGAGCGGATGTGCTGAGGAATTAGTGTGGTCGCGAAAGAGTTAAAGAAACTGTAAGACACACAACATTTATCTTTGATTGTTAATGGCACAATCTGAAATCTCATACCTTCAAGCACACATTCACATTACATTGTTCTGTGAGTTCACCAGCACTGATACCTCTGTAACACCTGGGATTAGCAACACATTTAAAGACCCCCTCCCATGAAAATCATGTTTTTCGTGCTTTTCACATGTTCCTGTGGCATTTTTCTTGTGTTAGAGGACATATCAGCAGAAAAGGAAGTGCAAAATTGCATTTCTGAGTTTTTCTGCCCCAAACTGCTGTGAACCAATGGCAGACGCAAACTGGCAGTTTCAGGGAGACTGGGGTTGACTCGTCACAACCCCAGGGGAGGGCACTTTAAATAACATCTGTGAATATCTGTACTACAGAGATCATGGAACTAATTCAGGTATAGCAACCAATAATATAATAAGTTATTACATTATTTGACGACTGTAGTATTAAAAAACCCTTTGATGTAATATGTATATATATATATATATGTAATGTAATAACTGGTGCTGATAATGTAATAAAACAGAAATATGACTGCAGTTCTTGTAATAATGTCATATTTATTCATCCAAGATATGTAGCTACTATCTTGCATCTCTCTCTCTCTCTCTCTCTCTCTCTCTCTCTCTCTCTCTCTCTCTCTCTCTCTCTCCTTCATTAGGTTTTTTTTTTGTTTGTTTAACTGTGTGCTCTTTAGCCAAATAGATATTATTGTACAAACAGACAGTTTCTCATGTGCACCATCAGGGACGGACTGGCCATAAGGCAAAATAGAGCATAATTATGCATCGGGGTCCCATCGGGGTCCCATCGGGGTCCCATCGGGGTCGCCGTCTCAGTGTCCCAGCTCTTGTCTCTGCGCGAGACAGAGAGACAAACAGAGAGCTGCAAGATAGTACTGTACATATCTTGGATGAATAATTATGACAACTGTCATCCACTATACCTATTTTTCATTAGCAAACACAAAAACTA
Organism: Trachurus trachurus; assembly: GCF_905171665.1. NCBI lineage: Eukaryota > Metazoa > Chordata > Actinopteri > Carangiformes > Carangidae > Trachurus > Trachurus trachurus. Next base: position 22,178,577 of record NC_139892.1, on the reverse strand, counting down.
CAAAAAAGCCTATTATTTCCAAGAACTGCAGCCATATTTATGTATTACATTATCGTCACTAGTTATTACATTTTACAGTTCTTTAATACTAGGCCAATATTGTAAAAACCAGACAATAATGTAATAACTTATTACATCATTGGCAAAAAGTTATTATGTTATTGGCTCAAATGTTTTATTACATTATTGCCTCTATTACATTTAAAATGGCCAATATTATTACATTATTGGCCGTTTTGGGTTGCTGCAAAGTACATTTTGTCCAGTAATGTATAGGGTAGCAGTGCTCATACCTAATTAGGAATTAGGAATTTATTTATTTAAAACAGGGACAATGCACAAAAACATTAACCTTGTAAAACAAGAGAAGATGCCTTGAGCCAGATTGTAGCAACATTTGCTAATTTCCACCTGTAGTCCCTGGGCAGGTAAGAAACAGACAGATAACAATATATTAAGAATGTTGAATAAAAGTGATATGATCTGAAATATTTTTTATAATAGACAGAGTAAACTAGCAAAAGCAAGGAACAAGAGCGCCAAATCATGAATTGCACAATAGAATTAAATGAACAGCACTACTCTCTCTTATTCTCATCACATGTTCAAACACAAGCACGCACATAGACAACAGTCCAACTATCTCCTTCCCATCCTCACCCTCATCTAATAACCACACTCATGCACATATTCTTAACCAGACACATTTACATGTAGTATGCGCATACTCACTTGTAACCAGCTCTTTGATCAGCATGAATATGTATAGGAATTTGTACATACGATAAATTATGTGGGAAGGACATTCCACTGACTCATGGCCACACATGAAAAAGAAGAGCTACCAAAATTGAGTTCTACGTTGTGGGATTCTACACTCACCCCTTGTAACAGATCGAGTTACTCGTGCTGTATTCAGAGCAGGGTGTAACTAACTTTTTCAAAGGGGGAGCATAAGCACTGTAAATGATTTTGTGAAGTAAACGAACATTTTAGTGTATTATCAAGTTTTCAAAACTCAAAATATCATATTTAGCAAGTACATGACAATGATGATAATGCCGTGGTTTTTTGGCATGGGTCTTGAGGCTACTTTTATACAATGACTCTAATGGTTTCATAACTGTTTTACTTGCCTGAGACCAGGATGTGATACAGTACAAAAATGGGGCATGATCATTGCATTTAGTTATGTACTTGATGCCTCAAAGGTGAGAGAGTTTCTTATGTGTCTGAAGTTTTCTAAAATTATAAATTATATTTCAATGTGTTACTCAACTTTTTAACATGCCCTTAAAACTAAGTGTTGGGTCTAGAGTTACCCCCAGGTATTTAAATTGCTCTACATGGAACTAATTACAGTAGCTGAATTTGATGTGAGCTGGTCAGTAGTTACTTGCAGTCTGACATTGCACACACAAACATATAATTATCTTATAAAATGTATTTTAAACATCAACTAACCCAACAGTGGATAAAGTAGTTAAACATTAAAATGCTGCTCAGGTGAATTAATTCATAGAATATGATAAGTGCTGAATTCTGGACACCCCCTAAACATATAAATGATTAATCATGCTGTTAGTTCTGTGTGTAGTGTTTGGAAACACAAGGAACACCAGACAGTATTATCTATGACAAATGTGTCTGTGACCTTTGACATTATGTCAAGACATACGTATATACAAAAATGTGAATGGTTTGAGTATCTCATATAAGATATCCTCTAGTCTGGGTAGGTGAGTGCATTGAGTACATCAAATATGGGTATACTGAGCCCCAAAGCATAATAATAATAATTTTTTAACATATTCCACTTTATACTTCATTATGTTTGTATATTATGCACTCTATTTTCTTAACATTACCCAACATTACCAAGGGGAATCTCCAGTGGAGTTTTTATTTTACGTAGTAAACCTCTAAAATGGGGGTTGAAAAATCAATTCAATAAAACTGCAAGAACAAACAGTACATTTGCCTGTTGGCTGAATGAAACTTTGCTATGTGTGCTGATGGTTTTGCTATGGTCAGAGGAGGCCCATCTCTCCTCATGTTTTTTTGGATTCACACATAAGCAAAATAATACATGAGATGTGAACTAAAGATTCAACCAGGATTGCTCAAGAATCAATATGATCACAAATCAAGAAAATGTCTGGAAGAAAACAGAAGGTAGATGAACCTGCCTCCATCATATTAATTCGTTTGAAAAAAAGGAGATTTCACGTCTCAGACATAAATCTACTGGCCGGTCAGCTATGTAGAAGACTTGTTCAGAGTCCGATTTGTTGTTGGTGTTCATACCTGAACAGGTCCAGCTTGCAGAGTGATAAGATCAGCTTCTGACTTTCCTCCACCCACCTGTCCTTGCTTAACTGCTGAGTCAGCCATTTAATACCTTCTGTCTCCTGCTGTCATTGGCTGCAGAGACAAAGTCAGGATGGAAATCCAACAGACCACCCGGGTTACAAATCAAAGAAGGGGGGGTAACATGAATTAAACATTTGTAATCAGTCAGGAAAGAGGGACAAATTAGGCCTGTGAGTGTGAATATTTTTAATTTTTACATTAAAACTGACAATTACCGGTACTTCCCATATACACTGACTTTCTCTCAAAGTCTGCAGCATTTAAGTGTGTTGTCAGTGCATTGTGAGATGCAGAATCACACACAAACACGCAGTCAAAGGTTGTTTTAATTCACACGCTTGAAATACATGTTTCTCTGTTTTTCTAAGAGTCTAGGAGATGTGGATTTGATGATCGGCCCTTGGGTGCTCTGTGCTTCACAACTGCTCTTCAGAAACCTGTGGGTGACATCATAGAGGCCACGTCCATCTTTATTTACAGTCTTTTCATAGAGAATAGTCATTTGCTGCTGTATTATACTATACAGTAAGTGCCACAATCAGGCTGATGCTTATCACCACAATGTGGGTGATGCACGTATCAAGAGCTTTAACACCTGCCCTGCCAGACTTCAGCACAGACATGAATATCACAACATAAGAGGCAGTGATGACGATGAAGTCAGCTACAGGGATGAGGAACACACCGATCAGCCCCACTAAACTGTTGATTTTGGTGTTTCCGCAGGCCAACTCCACCAAGGCCATGTGCTCACAGAAAGAAGAAGATTTATCACATTAGTGCCACAGTATGACAATGATCCTGCAAGAACCACAAAAGCTGTGATTAAGATGACATTCCTGAGCACATGCAGGTACAATCATAAACCTGAGAAACATCTGTGGTGCCATTTGCTCATGGTAGTAGAGTGGCGTGCAGATGGCGAAATAGCGGTCCAACGCCATCCACACTAGTATTGAAGGAAATGTTCCTATAAAGTGAATTAACTGCATCTGCACCAGACAGCCAATCAGAGAGATTCCCCTCCAGTCAAACAGGAAACTCAACAACATGTTGGGGACAAAGAACAGTGGGAGGCTCAGATCCATGCACGCCATGCTGGCCATGAAAAAGAAATGTCTTTGCTCAATGCTTTGGTTGGGTTTGGGCAATGAAGAAAGGAGTTGGTTAAGTTTAGTAAAAAGACCAGATAGAGGCTAGACAGGCCAGAAGCACAATGAGCGTTGTATGTCATTAATATGAAGTAGGCCTATTTGCTTGTTTTGCTGTTACAGTAATTATGCACATGAGCCATTTGACCCCAAAAAGGAACAAAGGATCAATGCGCATGCAGCCTCCGTTTCCTTTCTGATTGCGTTCGTCTGTTCGTTCGGAGTGGGGGGGTTTCGGAATGGAGGGTTTTCCCCAATAGCCTTTTCGGAATAGCGGGGTAGAAAAAATAGGACAACTCGCTATTACGAAGAATGGGAGTCTATTTTCGGAAAGGCGCGGTGTAACCAGACAGAGCATCATGTCCTCTTTCTTTATTGATGTCTCCCCTTTTCAGATACGGAAATGACTAATTTTGATTTATGTTCGAAAACTGTTTTGTGTGTGTTTTGTTAATGTGCTGGCTGAATGTTGAGTGTAAGGGAAGTCAGGAAAAAGAGACTGGCTGTTACTTTACTAATAAACCCTTTTGAACTTCATTTGTCTTTGTGTCCTGAGCTTGGGTCCCTCAGTCTGCCCTCACACATTCTAGACTACCAGCATCCCAGGCCAAAATAAATACTTTGTTGGACATAATCCTCCCCTCTCTTTACATTCTCATAGACTAGAAAATAGAAAATTCTTGTTTGCTGCTGTATTATTTAAATCTGCTTTCCAGAACATAAAGAGTGGGGCACAGTGAAGATGAAGCTACAGTCAGTGTTTTCAGGATGTGCTTTCGTATTTCTGTGGTTCTGACACCATAGATGATCGGGTTGAAGCAGCTTGGGAACAGCAGGTACATGGTGCTGAAGAAAACCCTGCTGGCAGAGGGGAGAACACTTCTGATCCGATAAGATAGGAAAGCAATAAGTGCCAGAATCAGACTGATGCTCATCACCACAATGTGGGTGATGCAGGTATCAAGAGCTTTGACACCTGCCCTGCCAGACTTCAGCACAGACATGAATATCACAACATAAGAGGCAGTGATGACGATGAAGTCAGCTACAGGGATGAGGAACACAGCCATCAGCCCCACTAAATTGTTGATTTTGATATTTCCGCAGGCCAACTCCACCAAGGCCATGTGCTCACAGAAACAGTGATTTATCACATTAGTGCCACAGTATGACAATGATCCTGCAAGAACCACAAAAGCTGTGATTATGATGACATTCCTGAGCACAGGTACAATCATAAACCTGAGAAACTTCTGTGGTGCCATTTGCTCTTGGTAGTATAGTGGTGTGCAGATGGCGAAGTAGCGGTCCAACGCCATCCACACTAGTAAGGTGGACTGAAATGTTCCTATAAAGTGAATGAAGTGCATCTGCACCAGACAGCCAATCAGAGAGATTCCCCTCCAGTCAAACAGGAAACTCAGCAACATGTTGGGGACAAAGACCAACGGGAGGCTCAGATCCACGCACGCCATGCTGGCGATGAGGATGTACATCGGGGAGTGGAGGCTTCTCTGTGAGATGATGACGTAAAGCAGCAGGGAGTTGGCTGACAGTGACAAAACGAACATGATGGAGAATGGGATGAAGAGGACGGGCCTCAGAGCTCCGAGTTCACTGAAACCATGAAGGATGAAGTGTCTATGTGAGGAGACGTTGTCCATCCTCCTCTCCTCCTCCAACCTCCTCATCCAGGGTTTTAGTTCAGTCAACCTGAGAACAGAGACACATTCATTTATTCACAACAGCAAATCAATCAATGCCCTTAAACACTGACTGTGACGAAATTAACACGCATCTTTTGTTGACGAAAAAAGACGAGACGAAATATATTTAATCAAATAAAAACTTAATAAAATGTCTCTTTCTTTTTTCGTCACAGACTTTTAAATTACGATCCAAAAAGTGCCTTCACTGGATGCGCGTCAGTTTTTTTCTCCTCCTGCGCTGCTGCCAGGGGTGTGTGTGTGTGTGTGTGTGTGTGTGTGCCTGAGTGAGGAGCACACACACACACACACACACCGGTGCTGTCTGTGCGAGTAGCCTACAAACAGAGCTTCTCTGGTGAAACGTGCTACAGAGTCATTTCACGTGTTAAACCGTGTTTCCTGTCTGATAAAACGTATTATTCCTGAGATGTCGTAGCTTCATCTGGGTCGATATGTGCTTAAAAAAATAAAATTTAGTGGGATCTTTGGCAACCTATCTTACTTCAGACATCACGTCAGCAGTGTTTTTGGTTCACATCGGTAGTTTATTAGTGTGGCACGGGCCGACAGAAAGCAGCAACATGTGTCTTTGCGTGTTGCGGTGATTCCCAAACAGGGGGGCGCATGGCCATTGCAGGGGGGGCGCAGTAACAGAAATCATGTGTGAGCCGGGGGGAGCATACGTAAGTCGGACCGCCCATCTCCGACTACCCATTAATCCGACTTTTCTAGACCCATTGGGCCGACTGCCTACTGCTCCGACCAAAATAATCCCTATATTCCAACCAGTGCTAAATCCGACCATCCAGAATTCCGATTTTGGACTGGGTCAGCTTGGAAAGGCTCGAGGCGAAGGAGCTTCACGGCTTATGTGTTTGCCTCTTTCTTTTCTTTTTTTTGCCATCAGCTTTCCTGTTTGTGTCATTTTGTGGAGCAGTAAGGCTAAATGTCTCTGCTGCTCTGCTCATGCCGCTCTCACGCTCTCTCTCTCTCTCTGCATCGAGCAAAACTTTACTTCCCTGCCTGCCACTTCTTTCTGTAATTTTGATGCATGTTTGTTTTTACCAGTTTCCATCGTATTTGTATCAGTCCTAAGCAAATGTTATATAGCAGCAAAAGGAAATGCGCAATAGTAAACCACAGTTATGCATTAGGTTCTCCAGTCAGCTGCCAATCTGCAGGGACCGCGCGTGTCATAAGCTGAAAGACAAAAATGTACACAATGTCATGGAGGAAATGCATCGATCAGCACCAGGGAGAGCTCCCTAAACAACCCGGACCCTATGCTACACTGCCCGTTAACTACATCCTGGAAACACTGACAAGTCGAACTGTAGTTTGTGTTAGAGGACTAATTCATCTGACATAACCTCTCTCTCTCTCTCTCTCTCTCTCTCACGGGCAGTGACACGCTGTCATTCATTCATATTTCAGCACTGAGACAGCGGAAAGCGCGCTTGGTCATATTCAGCACTACTAAGACAAAATATCAGCAGTTCATTCTTCACCGATAAATCCGTGGAACTGTCCATACGAGGCAGAAAGAGAACTCAACACTGTCTTCTCCCGAAGTAAGGGGAGCTGAACACACAGCTTTCATTCACAAACCAACGTGGGAGAGCTCCAAGACGCGTGTGCCAGAAGCGCAGAGGCATGCGTAAAACACCGATTTTGACCACTTCATGCTGTTTAGTTAATTTTTTAGTTAATTGTGTCGTTTCTTTTGGATTTTTGTGCGTATTATGGAGCCGTTTTGGTCCATGTTTGTAAGCCCTTTCCCCCTGGATTATATTTTCTAAAGTTGCAACAAGCAGGGGTCGGAGTGTGTGATTGAAAACCACGGTCTGCTTCGCGTTCAAGGCCTCTCCTCCTTCAGATACCGAGACTTTGTGTTTATTAATTAAGCTTTCACTGACTCTATCACATCTGTACACATGTCTTAAAACATGAAAAATGCATGATCAGTTGATATCTCAGTCAATATGAACTCCTATCCTGCTTCTGGGCTGTTGTAATTACTTGGAGTCTGAACTACTTAAATGGAGGAAATGGGCGGTCGGATTAATGAACACAAAAATATAGAAATGTGTGGTCGGAGAAATGGTAAGTCGGACTAATGGGAGCAAAAATATAGAAATGTATGGTCGGAGAAATGGGTAGTCGGAGAAATAGGAAGTCGGAGAAATGGGAAGTCGGACTGACGTCATGCTCCCACGAGCCGGAACCCTCCCGTTCACATCATTGCATTTGTCAATCGCTGTGTTTTACGAACTGTATGTTACAGTATGAGCAGCAGGGACGGTCAGGTTGAATATTGTTACACAAAAAAAATTAAAAAGAAAACACACTGTTCAGGTGCTTGAAAATACATTGACATTCAACATGTGGAGCTACTTCATCGGGTAATAATGACAAATCTTGTGAGATGAGTGAGAGAAAGACTAAAATGAATCTATTGGTTTGACTAGATTAATTGTGATTAACATTACAGTACTGTCAATCTGCTTCCAAAGACTAAAAAAAGACTTATTGACTAAACCTATACTGAAATACTTTGGATTTTAGTAGACTAAAACTAGACTAAAATACTTCGGATGGGGCGGTGCGTGGCGCAGTGGTTAAGGCGGCCGCCCCATGTGGAGGCTACAGTCCTCAACGCAGGCGATACCCGGTTCGAGTCCCGCGTTGGGCAGACCTTTCCCGCATGTCATTCCCCCTCTCTGCCTCCCCCTTTCCTGTCTATCTCACTATGCTATCAAATAAAGGCAAAAACGCCCAAAAAATATATACTTAAAATACTTTGGATTTCCTTTGACTAAAATACCAAGACTTTTCGTCGACCAAAATGTGACTAAACAAAAAAGAATACAAGCTGACTAAATATGACTAAAACTAATACGGGCATTTGACACAAGACTAAGACTAAAACTAAATTGCAAAATAGCTGACAAAATTAACACTGGAACCTGCTTTCCCTTTGCATGCATCTACTCAAGAAAAGACTGTTGCTGTGTCTCAGTTGGAATACTTGCATACTTACACTTACTATGTAAGTGCGTTCACACTGACAAGTATGGCAAAATGCAGTGTCCTGTAAGTACCCAGATGGTGCACTCATAACAGTCAAAAAATTGAGTGTGGAACGATGGACAATTCCCACCCCCACAGAAATAGTAATGTTTGTTCAATAATTGGTTTTATAGACTTTACAAACATCAGATTAGTCTAAACGGGGATATGGTGACGTGAAAAACGTGATATATACTGTATAGAGATAAACTCTCGTTCATCACTATTGTTCTCATTAAAATCACATGCTGGTTTTCTACCCAGAAGTATTTATAAACAACAAGGCGATTCCCTCTATAGGACAGATATTTTTGAAGTTATTTGAAGCTTTCTGTTTGTTGCGAATTCGCTACGTTCGGCCATAATGGCTACATGTAAACAATTCTGTATATTTAGATGGCTTTCAGCAGTCACACACATTTTCTATACAGTTCTAGTAACTTTTTATAGTAATTATACAATTTGCATACTGCTGACAGCTGTCTGCGTGAGAGTAGATGATTAAGACTATGTAGAGTGGAAGAAGCAAAAGAAGTCCCAGTTTGGCAAGATGCTCTTCCTGAGGCCGATGCAATCAGACTGCCCATCCAAGAGAGATCCTTTAGAAACTTTTTTGATACAGAGCTTCTAAACAATAGGCTATTGTCATGATGACGTTTTGAATATGTTTGACACGTTGTCATGAAACTGGATTATAATTTAAATAGTATGTTTGCATAATAATAAAATGAATTACATGCCTGAGATGGGAGATGTGTTTTAATTATTTCATCCATTAATGCCTGTTGCCTAATTTGCATCATACCCAAATTTATATCTATTCTATGTGCTACAGCCAAATGAACAAATTCCACTTAATTTAGAATCTGCTTGAAAGCAAAAACACAAATAACCCATTTTTAACATAATCATATATAAATTCAGGCGTCAAGGGGTTATGATTATGGATTATTTTCGGCAACTGAAACAGTATGCTAAATTTAAGGAAGGATCATGTTCAAGGTTATTAAAGTAAGGCACAGGAAAACATTATATGGTACTGAATATCAGGACAAACCAGTGTTTAGATTTGATATCAATGTCCTTTTTGAATCAATTAAGGGACTGAATGCCACAAGATTTGCTTGACCTCACTGAGCAATAAAACAGTAGACACAAAATTATATCAGTTCTACTGTCAGAATTTCCTTTTCCGAGATCTAAGTTAGGTCCCCCAGTACCTTGGTCATTCAAGTGTCCGATACATGTTAACTCAGGCTCAGGTTATTTTAAGGTTTTCCATATTCAGCAGATTGTTCTGCTGAATGTGTGTGTTTTAAGTGTGTGTTTCTGCACACTGTGATACTACTCCTGATCCATCTGTGAAGAACATAGTGTGTCTGTCATAGTTAAGGGATCACTTGTTTCTCCATGCTATTGATAGCTATTGAATTTAGATGCAATTATTAAATAAAACTGACCTGAAGAAAAACAGAGGGAGCTCAGCTTTCCTCAGGCTGTCGGCTGATTTCTGATTCTAGAAATAAAAGAGCACAGGTCTCAAAATAAGAACACCCATCACAATACCATCACTGTAAAAGATCTAAAACAGTCTGAGGTAAAACAATCCCAACAATCAGGCTGAGTAATACAAGATTTTATAAAGAGCTCAGTTTTTTGTGAGAAGCTGCTGGTACTGTCTGTAGTATAGAAATCAACTGCTTCTACTTGCCTGCAGGATATTGATATCAGCTTCTGACTTCATCCACTCTTCTGAACCACTGACTCAGGACTTTAGTCTTCTCCGTCTGATGCTGTCATTGGCTGCTGAGTCTAGCACCTCATCACTCAAGTTGGTGTAAGACTGAAAATCCCAGAAAGAAGCAAGAATAATACAATCCACTGAAGCTCAGGTTAAATGTATTAAGAGCAAAAGTTTTAGTTTTTTAAATATGCTCCCCCAAGAGAACCACAAAGTTACTAAATCAATACCAGTTATTGTTATATTATTACACGGCTCTATAGAGGGATGTCATGGTATTCGGAAGTCGCTGAGTGGCAAAAACACGAGTGGCAGAGCCGCCAAAATTCAAAATCGACAGAAGTAACGAAGCGATTTTCTCCAAGCCCATACAAGTCTGATATGTCTAACTTTGTCAGCATGTACTGTAGTACAGCATGACCTAACAGAATTGCAAGAAATCTTGAGGCTACCTCTTACTTTTACATTCAAGAACCAGGAGCCTGTGCATATTCTCATTTGTCCAGGTCATAGTATCTCAAAGGAGGTTAAATCGAAAGCAACTGGACTTGTCCAGAACCAATTCAAGAACCAGCTGTTTTCAATGACAGAAAATAAATTCACTCGAGCGGTTATTTTTTTTGATTGATCAGCTGTGTTTACTGTTGCAGAGTGAATGTAGATCACTGCTGCGTTAGAGGGTGGCACCCCGGAACTGTTGTGTTATTAAATAACTACGTGAGTCCAGCTGTAAGTATAGCGTGAATGTTTATTTACCTAACGTCTGTAACTCCCTGTACACAACTGCCCGTATCCCTGGCTACCTGTTCCCTAGGCTACGGTGCACCGTTTCACACTGACAAGTATGGCAAAATGCAGTGTCCTGTAAGTACCCAGATGGTGCACTCATAACAGTCAAAAAATTGAGTGTGGAACGATGGACAATTCCCACCCTCACAGAAATAGTAATGTTTGTTCAATAATTGGTTTTATAGACTTTACAAACATCAGATTAGTCTAAACGGGGATATGGTGACGTGAAAAACGTGATATATACTGTATAGAGATAAACTCTCGTTCATCACTATTGTTCTCATTAAAATCACATGCTGGTTTTCTACCCAGAAGTATTTATAAACAACAAGGCGATTCCCTCTATAGGACAGATATTTTTGAAGTTATTTGAAGCTTTCTGTTTGTTGCGAATTCGCTACGTTCGGCCATAATGGCTACATGTAAACAATTCTGTATATTTAGATGGCTTTCAGCAGTCACACACATTTTCTATACAGTTCTAGTAACTTTTTATAGTAATTATACAATTTGCATACTGCTGACAGCTGTCTGCGTGAGAGTAGATGATTAAGACTATGTAGAGTGGAAGAAGCAAAAGAAGTCCCAGTTTGGCAAGATGCTCTTCCTGAGGCCGATGCAATCAGACTGCTACACAACTGCCCGTATCCCTGGCTACCTGTTCCCTAGGCTACGGTGCACCGGTGACGTCATTACTACAAACTGACATAGTTCTAAATGTACAGTTACACCACATCTCCCCTTTCTAGAATCAATGGGTAGACCGCCATTGATTCAGCAGGACCTTAGGGGGTTATTCTGCCCCTGTGCCTGGAAGGTCTGCTCCTATCTGAGCCATTCACACTCACAACAGACACACAGTCATTAACCTTAGCTTGTAACAATAAATTACAAATACAATAAAAATTCGATCTGTCCTCACTCTAAACTGACATTTACATTCAAATCCAACACATTTTTTTCTCCTTTTTTTTTTTTTGAATATCGCTCAGTCTTTGTAAAGTCTGTGATGAGAATAATTTAAAAGCCGAACCGGGTCGGTCTTATCACAGCTCTCCCAGACCTGGTTCTGAGAGTAGGAGTAGATGGTGCTTCTGGAACGTTCTGCTGCAATGGTGCTGCTGCAGGTTGTTCTCTTGAAGGTCGGTCTGGAACAGCATCACTGCTGCTCTGCTCCGGCGAGGGCTGCATGGTGATGAGATGACGACGGTTTCGCCTGATGATCCCGTGAGGTCCCTCCACCAGATATGAGCGGGGTGTGGTGTGGCTTCCGATGACAGCTCCAGCTGCTCTTTGGTCTGTGACCCACACGTTCTGCCCAGCAGTGAGTCTGTTGAGGTTCCGTGCACGGTGTCGCAGATTGTAGCGTGGTGCATCTTTCATCTTCCTCTCCTTTTCCTTCAGCAGTACAGTGTCTCCATCAGGAAGAGCAGGATCTAACAAAGCAGGAAGAATAGGCACAGTGGTACGAAGCCTCCTCCCCATGAGAAGTTGAGCTGGACTGTATCCATTTTGAAGTGGGGTTGCCCTGTATGAAAGCAGAGCAAGGTAGGGGTCATCTGACTTCTTCAGGAGCCCTTTCACTGTCTGTACTGCACGTTCAGCTTCAGCATTTCCCTGGGGGTATTTTGGGCTGCTGGTCACATGATGGAACCCATAGGACTCTGCAAACTCTGCAAAGGCTGCTCCTGAGAACTGTGGCCCGTTATCAGTGACTAGGGTCTCACAGATCCTGTGACGTGCAAAAATTGACTTAAGGTGGTGGATTACATCATTAGACCTTGTGGGGGTTAGCAGGGCGATCTCCACATATCTTGACGCGTAGTCCACCACTAGCAGGTAGGTCTTGCTCCCTAGCATGAACAAATCTGCTCCACATTTCTGCCATGGTCGGCCTGGGTACGGTGTTGGCATCAGCAGCTCCCTGTGGTTCTGTCTCTTCTGGCAACATGCTCTGCAGTTAAGAACCAACTTGTTCAGCTGCTGGCTCAGTCCTGGCCACCATACTGACTGTTGCGCCCTTTCTCTACACTTGACCATGCCCTGATGACCTTCGTGCAGCTTGACGACGACGTCATTTCTCATTGTTGAGGGTATTACAAGTCTTTGTCCTTTAAGTAGGAGACCATCCTGGACTGTGAGAAAAGCATGTTCACTCCAGTACAGCTTGAGCGCAGGTTCGTTGGTGCCATGGGCTGGCCATCCTTCTTCACACAGCTGCATCACACGTGCACACACACACTGTCCCTCTGCAGCTGCTCTCTCAGCTCTTCCAGGTAGGCAGTGCTTGCAGGTAGGTTTTCCATTACCATGTCAACATAGATGTTAGTGTCTTCAAACAGCTCTTTGTCAGCCGGTGTTTCTCCTCTCTTGACTGGTGCATGTGACAGTGTATCTGCTGTCCACAGACATTTCCCTGCCACATGAGAAATGGAGTAGGAGTAGCGCATCAGACGCATTCTGAAGCGTTGGATCCGAGGAGGTAGAGCATCCAGTGCTTGAGACCCCAGGAGACTCAAGAGAGGCTTGTGATCCGTCTCCAGCTGGAAGTGTTTCCCAATCAGGAAGTTGCGGAACCTCTCACAGGCCCAGGTCAGTCCCAATGCCTCCTTTTCCACTTGTGCGTATCTCTGCTCAGTTGGTGTGAGAGACCGTGACATTTTTGGAGTAGCACTCCTCCTAGCCCGTATGACGACGCGTCCGCTGAGACCTTGCATTCTCTGTTGGGGTCGTACATGGCTAGCACAGGTGGTGACGTCAGTGCATCCTTCAGATCTTGAAAAGCTTTGGCCTGCTCGACGCCCCACATGCAGCAGTTCTTTTTCAACAGGAGATCACGCAGAGGTTTGTCTCTCTCCGCCAGCTGTGGGATAAACTTGCCCAGCTGGTTTACCATGCCGAGAAAGGATCTTACTTTACTCACTGTCGTCGGCTGATGCATCCTCTTCACAGCCTCTGTCTTGCCTGGGTCTGGGCTGATGCCACTGGCGGAGACCACATGACCTAGGAAGCTCACCTCTGACTTTGACAGGTCACATTTGTCACTGTTTAGGGTGATGCCTGCCTTTTGGATCTTCTCCAGCGCAGCATGCAGGCGAGCGTCATGCTCCTCTTGTGTACGACCCCAGACCAGCACATCATCTATGTGGGACACCACGCCCTTGAGCCCTTCTGTGACCTCTGTCACCATTCTGTTCTGAAAGTGTTCAGGAGCTGATGCTATGTTGAAGGGAAGCCGCTTGAAGAAAAAGCGCCCAAAGGGTGTGATGAAAGTTGTCAGTTTCGCTGAATCTTCTGTCAGGGGAATTTGCCAGAACCCCATATTTGCATCCAGCTTACTAAAAATTCTGGCTCCAGCCAGCATTCCAAGTGTTTCCTCCACTGATGGCAGGATAAACTTCTCTCGACACACTGACTTGTTCAGTTTGGTGAGATCAACACATACGCACAGCACCTGTCTTCTTGGGCACCATCACAATGCCAGCACACCAGTCTGTCGGCTCCTCGACTCTGCATATCACCCCGAGGTCTTCCATGCGGGACAGTTCCTGCTTGACTTTGTCCATCAGTGGCAATGGGATCCTCCTTGGTGTTTTGAGTGAGAACGGTTGAGTCCCTGGTTTCAGCTTTATGGCATATGGCTGCCGCAATTCTCCAAGTCCGCTGCACAGTTTTGGGTAAGTTTGCTTTAATGTCTCCATTGTGACACTGTCTAGGCGTGCAACCAGCCCCAGCCTACAGCTCACAGATCTTCCCAGCAAGGCAGTGTGCAGATGGCGAACAACATATAAATCCTCCATCTCCGCTTTCTCACCTCTCCTCAGCTGCACCCTGGCGACGCCGACAACATCAAGTGGACTCCTCCCAGGTCCCAGGAGTGGCTTTGTTGATTTTCGGAGCATTGGTGGATTGTTCTTATATATCTCCAGGAATACAGCATGTGGCAGGACTGTTTTGAATGTCACTTTGCTGTCATGGATGTCTATGTTGACCATCCAGGAATCACCATCTGTTGTGATGCTGCCGAGGAAGATAGCATCCTCTTCCTCTTCTTCAACCTCATGCACAGATTTTGGTGCCCTGCACACACGACTGTAATGTCCCTTTCTGCCACATGCATGACATTTAACTTATTTTGCAGGACAATCTCTTGGTGGATGTGATGGAGAACTGCCACATTTTTGACACTGCGACTGTGAAGATGATTTTCCTTTGCTGTACTGGGCATTGTGTGGCTTATTAGCATATACTGAGGTTTCTTTTTAGCATTCTTGCTGTGCACTCTGACTCTATCCACAGATTTACCATCACTTGCCTGTGCTCTGGTGTCACCTCGCAGAGAAGCTTGCTGGTTTTTCACCTCCTCACTTTGACGTGTCATCCTGACAGCTTTGTCCAAGGTGAGTTCTGCGTCCAGCTGCATGCGTTCAGACCAGAGGTTGCGCTAGACTTTTTCGTCGCCGGTCATTTTGACTGACGGGGTCATAAAAATTCCGTCATAATCTATTTTTACCGGTCACTTTAATTTTTTTTAAATGATAATAATGCCATATTCAATAGCATTCAATTTTAATTCATGTTTAATTTATATCAAGTCCAAACAAATTGAACAGAGAATGTTCCGGAGCAGAGTCTGCGTCAGAGCACATCTAACCGTGGGTCAGTCAGTGAATGCGGGGGTCACTTTCTGCCACTCAACATCTGAATACAACGTTAGATGACATCAGTTTTCTGTCAACAATCAACATGCTAACCCATGTGTTATACCAAAACATCCAAAGGAGCACGTTTTCACATAGGCACCGCATAGTGCACTGGCGTTAGCTCTCTCTCTCTCTCTCTCTCTCTCTCTCTCTCTCTCTCTCTCTCTCTCTCTCTCTTTCTCTCTCTCTCTCCGCACGCACGCACGCAGCCATTGCGCATCACTGAAACAACTGAAGCTACAGACCACACAGCCAGATGCAGCACACATTCAGACAGGACAAGACCCACTCAGCTTTAAGTGTTATAAACAATGCCACGGCGGGCAAAATACATTAAAAGAAGGTTTAACGTTACCTTTAGAAGAGTTGTGCGCGGCGAGTGTGTGAAACGGTGATGTCCTAACGTTACCCCCACCGCTCTACCTGTACCGAGACACACCGCTGTGTAGCTACAGCTACGTAACTTAACAACAGCTGACTACTGTCGGCCCCTCGGACACTGCAGCTGAATCTCGCCCGTTAAATCATTATCGACCGTCATATTTGCACTGACACGACTCCCAGTCAACATTTAATCCACTTGAAGGAGTTTGAATCCTGCGGGAAGCTTTCTGTCTTCTTCTCTGTTGTAAGTGTTTCTGTGTGGCAGCGCTACAGCGCCACACAGGCCTGGAGGAGGTACTACAGCGTTTTCTACTGAGCGCACCAGCCAGCTGTGAGGGTTTTTTTTTTTTTTTATCTAATTCTCACCGTAGTGACTTTGTGACATTGTCTATGTTTTATATCGTTATCCACCGCTCCATTTATTGATTATCCGCCGGCTTCATTGTAAACAAATGCACATGGCCAGACAGCCATGGCTGTGAATTGCAATCTGTCAAAATGACGGATGGCCTCAAAATCTTTCCGTCACCGTTTTAAAAAAACGGTCAATGACGGAAAATATCCGGTTAACGCGACCCCTGGTTCAGACAGCCCCTTGTCCAACAGTCCAACGACGAGTCTGTCTCTGATTAGCTCGTCATGTAGCACCCAATAGTTGCAGTGTTCTGCTAGCGCATATAATGCAGTGACGAACGAATCCACTGGCTCTCCTTCTCTCTGTTTGCGCATGTTGAATTTAGCACGCTCGTAGATTACATTTTTCTTGACCACGAAGAAACTTTGAAATCCATCACGTACCCCCTTGTAAGTGTCTCTTTCAGCAGCCAGTAGAGTAAGCCCACGTAGGATGTCATCCGCCTCGTCCCCCATGCAGTATATCAGTGTGTTGACTTCCTTCTCGTTGGAGCTTACGTTCAGATTGCTTGTCAGGCGAAATCTTTCAAACCTCCGGATCCATTTTTCCCACTCTTGCGGCTTTGAAAAGTCGAAGGACTCCGGTGGCTGGATATTAAACGTAGCGCACAGTCCTGGCCCCCCGGCGACTCTCTGCCGTTGAAGCTGCCGTTAGCTCCCGGCTACTACCGTTAGCGTCTCCTCTGTGGCTCATCCTGTCCTTCTTTCCGTCGCAGGTGTAAAACGAAACAATCCTCTTTTTTTTTCTTTCTTTCGTTGGGCTTCTTCTCTCCACGCCAACTACAGGACTTCTGACACCATGTCATGTTATTAAATAACTACGTGAGTCCAGCTGTAAGTATAGCGTGAATGTTTATTTACCTAACGTCTGTAACTCCCCGTACACAACTGCCTGTATCCCTGGCTACCTGTTCCCTAGGCTACGGTGCACCGGTGACGTCATCACTACGAACTGACATAGTTCTAAATGTAAAGTTACACCACAGGAACCTTTGTCAGCGGGCTCGTGTTACCCCACCCTGGTAAAATAGGCACACCTGTTGTGTTACACCATGCAATGTTCCGCCTGCTGGCTAATGTGTGGCATGTGTCTATGTAGCTGCGAATGTGAGTAAATGAGCAAACACGGTATCCTACGTCTGCGTGTATTATTGCTATGCTCGGGTTACTACATTTACCGTTTCAGGTGTCATAGTTATGATGGTTAGACAGATGAATTAGTCCTCTAATACACCCTAAAGTTTGACATGTCAGAGTTTTTCAGTATAGAAGTGTCGCGACCATGCACCACCCTGGCAAGTAAAGTTTTACAGTTAAGGCTCTCACAAGTCTAGGCTACAGGGATGACACAGGTGCACATATTTCTATTGTTGAAAACCTGGAGCCTGGTGGGATTCGCTGCCATATTGCTCAATGTTTGACTCACCGGCTGCTTCCGCTCGACACCTGTAGCTTGGTCGGCGAGTCCTTCCTGGCAGACTGGCGTCCAGCTCCAGTGGCACCAGGCCGGCCACCAGCTCCAGCGTCCTGCGTGTATCGACCTCCGTCCGTCGTCACGCGGTCGTGGCTTTGTCAGTTCATTTTTGTTTAGACGAGACAATAACTAAAACGATAATTCAATCTTGCGATGAAGGGGATTCTTCGTCAGCTCCCTGGGGCAGCAGCCTCGTGTCCCCGAGACTCCTCTCCGGCTTTTTCCCAGCCTCCCTTGCTCCTTCCGCTCACGTCAGACTTAAGCGGCCAGGTAACCAGGCAACCAATCAAAACATTACACAATATGGCAGCCCCCCCCCTTCACAAGCCTACGAAAGTGACCCTAACAGAAGCAACTCAGGTTCGTCCCTCTGCACATTAACAATGAGCATTTCTGTCACTCTGCCGGTACCGCGGTGTGTGTTACAGGATTGATTAAAACACACAACGTAAACAATGTGACTGTATGTGGATACTGCAGGAGGGGGGCAGAGACCAGTGGTTAGTTTTGGTTTCTGTTTAAATCTAATTGCTGATTGAATAAATTAATTTTGAAATTATTGGATGAGCAGCCGTGCACATTCAGTAAGGCAGGTGCATGGACTCAATAAACAAATTACCAGAATACCATAAAAGATCTAAAGTCGCCACCACAGACAGCCTGTAACGAAACCACATGGGTGATCCATCGTCTTCAGCATCATGTGACCACAAAATGAAGTGGATCAGGTCAAGAGAGTATATTAGTGAATGTCAATGTAAAACATGGCGTTTCCTGTTTCCACAAAGGAGTATGGCTGAATATGAACATGTGGAGGCATTCAGGGTGGGGCTCTTATCGTGTCCAGAAATTTTGAAGCAGTTTAGATGAAGTACGTGAAAGTGAGAGCTGTTAAGTTGTTGTTATGGCAAATCATCAGAAATGGCAGCGGCATAGCGGCCATGCCAAATGACGTACAGACAAGCTTTTAATAACTTTGCATCACCACCATCTCAAGTAGAGGTTCACCAAATATGAAGAGATCAGACAAAATCTCTAGGAGGAGTTCGTTGAAATTGTAAGGAAACTGCCAAAACTTTTAGACCAGGGATTCCTAGACTGTGGTGCGTGCACCCCTGTGGGGCACAAGCTGCAGATCCCAGTTCCCCCTCAGGCTGTGTCTCTCCTATGGAGCTCTGCCCCGTTTGAAAGGAGAAGGAAGCCTTTACTGTATGTGGAAAGACGTTTCCTCCAAGATATAGAATGTGTATTATAGAAGAGAAACACACATTTCAGGACCGCTTCTGCCTTAAAAAATAACAGACAAGCAATTATTTAATGTCAAAAAAATTAAATGTGACTCTCAGAGGTAAGTAACAATAGCTCCTGGTAAGTAACAGTATCAAGTATATCACATATCTCACCCTCTCTATAAGGTTGTGACCACAGCATATGTGTGAGATACACTGTAAAACTGAAGCATCCTGAAATCACAATGCAAATGTCCATAAACATCCTTGTTGTACTTACATAATCCAATAACAACAGAAAAACTCAAACATGTTCTCATTTGGTACTGCAACATTTCAATTAGTTCAATTCCTTCATTACATTACAAACTAACAACAATATACACCTTTACAGTAAGTAACTACTAAATTAAACACTTATATTTCTCCTACTGCACTGTTACATATTCACTCAACCAACTGTCTTTACCTTCCTTCTACAGTTAAAATAATAAACACACATGTAACATAGAGGAAAGCATTTCAACATAAAGTGTGTATGTAGTATGTATTAATCCTAAATGTCTCTTACCATAGCAGTTCCGTTACCATAACAAGACTATTGTAGTGTATATGTTATGTTAGCAGTTAGCAACAGACCCAGTAACCTATAGAATTTCAGCCGACAGCAAAACATCTTAATTTCAACACATTACTATTCAGCTCTAACTCACTACATTTTCACAAAAGAGTCTGGACACTCTTGTCCCTCTTGTCACTCTTGTTTTGGGATATGGACAAAGAGTCAGAAAACTTGGTTAAGCTCAAGTGGGATTTATTCTGCAGTGTTTGCCTCTATGGGTTTCTAGGTCACTCACAGGTGCAAGGTGCCCTCTACTGACATGTTTGAGTATCTAATACTGTAACTAGGAGAGTACATAGATTTACATACAGAGTACATAGATTTTTTTCAATTCAAATATATATTTACCATATTTAACTTCTTTGTTTTTTTGCAATCAAAAGCTTTTAACCCATAATAAACTCTAATATTGTTCAAGTGACAATAAAATTCCTGTACATATACTGTGATTTTTATCCTTTACTCGCTGTGAATCTTACGTAATGTCTTTTTAAACATATTTTCAACCCTTTACACTCGCCGTTGACTTTGTCCGTGCTCAGGCCCTTGCTTACACAAGTGCAATTGAAATCATTCCTTAAATCCACTCTGGGGCCTACAATGTCTTCATCTGTGCTCAGTGATATAAGGAAAAACTGTTTGTTGATGAATGGGGTAAAAATGGGAGCCTGGCCTGATGTGAAACCTGATACAGACCTCTGCTCTGAATTATGTGAGGGTCTGGGAAGGGATTCAGATCTTTGTGAATTTCTTAGAATAGTACAACGATGTTTCCTATAATGTTCTGGTACAAAGATAGGTCCATCTAGCCTGAGTCAGAGATAACAAATGTAATTGTTTGTGTTTATAAGTATGAAACAGCCCCCACCTGGTTACTAATGTCACTGCTCACTAACTGTGCAGATGATACCCTGGCTGTTTCTGAATTCATTAGTTGAAGCATGTCTTTACACAATTTAAACATGTCACCGTGGTCTAGGGCAGTTACATCTGTGAACTGAATAATCTGTATTCATTAATAGTCTCTGAAGTATAAGTGATTTTACAGTTTGGACAAAACATCAACATGTCAGTGTCTTCAATAGGTGTTGTCGTATCTCTGTGGTTCTGATGCCATAGATGATTGGGTTGAAACAGCTTGGGAAGAAGAGGTACATTGTGCTGAAGAAAACTCGAACAGCTGCAGGGAGATCATTTCTGATCCGGTAGGACAGGAAAGCCACAAGAATGATGGTCAGGCTGATGGTGATAATCACAATGTGAGTCACACAGGTGTGAAGAGCTTTGACACTTGACTTACCAGAACTCAACACAGAGCTGAATATGACTATATAGGAAGCAGTGATGAGAATGAAGTCAGTTACAGAGATAAGGAACACGGCAATCAGCCCCAGCAGGCTGTTAATGGTGGTGCTTCCACATGCCAGCTCTACCAAGGCCATGTGCTCACAGAAACAGTGATTTATTATGTTACTGCAGAATGGCAACCTTCCTGCCAGTGTTACTACAAGTGTGTTCATTAACACATTTCTGATCACAAGAGGGATCACAAATCGAAGAAATCTGGGCAACGCCATATGTTCACGGTAGTAGAGTGGCGTGCAGATGGCGAAGTAGCGGTCCAACGCCATGCATAGCAGTAAGGTGGACTGAAAAGATCCCAACAAATGAACAAAGTAAATCTGCACCAGACAGCCAATCAGAGAGATTCCCCTCCAGTCAAACAGGAAGCTCAGCAGCATGTTGGGGATGAAGAACAGTGGGAGGCTCAGATCCACGCATGCCATGCTGGCAATGAGGATGTACATCGGGGAGTGGAGGCTTCTCTGCGAGATGATGACATAAAGCAGCAGGGAGTTGGCCGACAGTGACACAATGAACACAATAGAGAACGGGATGAAGAGGACGGGCCTCAGATCTCCCAGTTCACTGAAGCCATCGAGGGTGAAGTGTCTATGTGAGGAGACGTTGTCCATCCTCTTCCTCTCCTCCTACAACCTCCTCATCCAGGGTTTTAGTTCAGTCAACCTGAGAACAGAGACACATTGAACTGTCAAGTCTTATTTATTCACAACTACAAAATATGTCTTCTTTTTTGCCTGCTTTCCCTTTGCACACACCTATTAAAGAAACTGTGAGACACACAACATTTATCTTTGATTGTTTATGGCACAATCTGAAATCTCATATCTTCAAGCACACATTCACATTACATTGTTCTGTGAGTTCACCAGCACTGATACCTCTGTAACACCTGGGTTTAGCAACACATTTAAATAACATCTGTGAATATCTGTACTACAGAGATCATGGAACTAACCCAAAACGTAATAACAACCAACAATGTAATAAAACTTTTGAGCCAATAACATAATAACTTTTTGCAAATAATGTAATAAGTTATTACATTATTGGCTGGTTATTACATTATTTGACAAGTATTAAAAAACCCTTTGAAAATGTAATAACTGGTGGTGATAATGTAATAAAACAGAAATATGGCTGCAGTTCTTGTAAATAATTGGCTTTTTTGTGCAGTTTGCTGATCAAAAATAGATATAGTGGATGACATAGTTGTCATATTTATTCATCCAAGATATGTAGCTACTATCTTGCAGCTCTCTGTCTCCTCTTCATTAGGTTTTTTTGTTTTTGTTTAACTGTGTGCTCTGTGATCTCCTCTTTAGCCAAATAGGTGTTCTTGATATGTACCATGTATACATACATGTATATATATATATATATATATATATATATATATATATATATATATATATATATATATATATATATATATATATATATATATATATATATATATATATATATATATATATATATGTGTGTGTGTGTGTGTGTGTGTGTGTATACAGTATATGAGAGGAGGAATGACATGCAGCAAAAGGCCCCCTGAGATGGGATTCCATACAGGGTCGGCTGCAGTGAGGACTATAGCCTCTGTATATGGGGCGCCTGCTCTACCAATTGAGCTAAATGATGCCCCTTTAATTTTAAATTTTAAGAGGAACTATGTAAGTCTGGTTGCTTTTCCGCTCTCTTCCTCTTGGCCATGTGCATTTGTTTACAGTACAATGAAGCCAGCGAGAAATCTCAATCAATAGTGCGGTACATAATGATATACAATGTTACAACATGCATATCTGTGTAGTTTAATCTGTCATAAACAAAAGATTGCAGGTTAGGGGGCGTGTTTGTGTCACGGTGTGCAGAGACAAGAGCTGGGACACCGGGGCGGTGTATATTGCCCTATGGCCAGTCACATGAGAAATTGTCTTGTTATACAAGAATATCTATTTGGCTAAAGAGGAGAAAGATAGTCTTATCTTGGTTGGATAAATATGACGACTGTCATCCACTATACCAATTTTTCATTAGCAAACTGCACAAAAACTACAAAAAAGCCTATTTTCCAAGAACTGCAGTCATATTTATCTATTATTACATTATCGGCACTAGTTATTACATTTTACAGTTTTTTAATACTAGGCCAATAATGTAATAACCAGACAATAATGTAATAACTTATTACATCATTGGCAAAAAGTTATTACATTATTGGCTCAAAAGTTTTATTACATTTAAAATGGCCAAAATTATTACATTATTGGCCATTTTTACGTTTTGGGTTGCTACAAAGTACATTTAGTCCAGTAATGTATAGTGTTGCAGTGCTCCTAATTACAGTAGCTGTAATTTCACTTCTTCAAGCACACATTCACATTACATTGTTCTGAGTTCACTTGAGTTTCACTTGAGTTTCACTTGTGCATTAATCACTGTAAACTCTCAGTTGCTCTTCACGCACGCAGCTGCAGAGCTCTGCATCTCTCCTCGCAGGTCTCAGTGACTACTGCTAACACCAGCACTGATACCTCACCTGGGTTTAGCAACACAATGAAATAGCATCTGTGGATATCTGTGCAGTATCTGTAATCTGTAATCAGTGATGTATAGTGTTGCAGTGCTCTAACAGCCGAATTTGATGTGAGCTGGTCAGTAGTTACTTACAGTCTAAAATTGCACACACAAACATATAATTACCTTATAAAATGTAATTTAAACATCAACTAACCAAACAGTGGATACAGTAGTTAAACATTAAAATGCTGCTCAGGTCAATGAATTCATAGAATATGATAAGTGCTGAATTCTGGACACCCCCCAAACATATAAATGATTAATCATGCTGTTAGTTCTGTGTGTAGTGTTTGGAAACACAACAGGAACACCAGACAGTATTATCTGTGATGAATGTTTCTGTGACCTTTGATATATGTCAAGGCATATACAAAAATGTGAATGGTTTCTTATATGAGTATCTCATATAAGAAAACCTCTAGTCTGGGTGGTCTGATCTGGTGAGTGCATTGAGTACATCAAATATGGGTATACTGAGCCCCAAAGCATAATAATAATAATAATAACAATGATATATATATATATATATATATATATATATATATATATATATATATATATATATATTCTTTTTTTTTTTTACATATTCCACTTTATACTTCATTATGTTTGTATATTATGCACACTATTTTCTTAACATTACCAAGGTGAATCTCCATGTGGAGTTTCTATTTTACGTAGTAAACCTCTAAGATGGGGGTTGAAAAATCTATTCAATAAAACTGCAAGAACAAACAGTACATTTGCCTGTTGGCTGAATGAAACTTTGCTATGTGTGCTGATGGTTTTGCTATGGTCAGAGGAGGCCCATCTCTCCTCATGTTTTTTTGGATTCACACATAAGCAAAATAATACATGAGATGTGAACTAAAGATTCAACCAGGATTGCTCAAGAATCAATATGATCACAAATCAAGAAAATGTCTGGAAGAAAACAGAAGGTAGATGAACCTGCCTCCATCATATTAATTAGTTAGAAAAAAAAGGAGATTTCAGGTCTCTGACATTAATCTGCTGGCAGGTCAGCTATGTAGAAGACTTGTTCAGAGTCCGATTTGTTGTTGGTGTTCATACCTGAACAGGTCCAGCTTGCAGAGTGATAAGATCAGCTTCTGACTTTCCTCCACCCACCTGTCCTTGCTTAACTGCTGAGTCAGCCATTTAATACCTTCTGTCTCCTGCTGTCATTGGCTGCAGAGACAAAGTCAGGATGGAAATCCAACAGACCACCAGGGTTACAAATCAAAGAAGGGAGGGTAACGTTAATTAAACATTTCTAATCAGTCAGGAAAGAGGGACAAATTAGGCCTGTGAGTGTGAATATTTTTAATTTTTACATTAAAACTGACAATTACCGGTACTTCCCATATACACTGACTTTCTCTTGACGTCTGCAGCATTTACTGTAAGTGTGTTGTCAGTGCATTGTTGTGATGCAGAATCACACACAAACACGCAGTCAGAAATAAAGGTTGTTTTAATTCACACACTTGAAATACACGTTTCTCTGTTTTTCTAAGAGTCTAGGAGATGTGGATTTGTTGATCGGCCCTTGGGTGCTCTGTGCTTCACAACTGCTCTTCAGAAACCTGTGGGTGACATCTAGGCCACGTCCATCTTTATTTACAGTCTTTTCATAGAGAATAGTCATTTGCTGCTGTATTATAGTTTAAAGTGTGCTTCATAGAACTTTAAAAGTGGGGCTCAGTGAGGATAAAGCAATAGCATGTCAGTGTTTTCAGGATGTGCTTTCGTATCTCTGTGGTTCTGAAGCCGTAGATGATCGGATTGAAGCAGCTTGGGATCAGCAGGTACATGGTGCTGAAGAAAATCCGACTGGAAGCGGGGAGACCACCTCCAAACCGATATGACAGAAGAGCAATAAGTGCCACAATCAGGCTGATGCTCATCACCACAATGTGGGTGATGCACGTATCAAGAGCTTTGACACCTGCCCTGCCAGACTTCAGCACAGACATGAATATCACAACATAAGAGGCAGTGATGACGATGAAGTCAGCTACAGGGATGAGGAACACACCGATCAGCCCCACTAAACTGTTGATTTTGGTGTTTCCGCAGGCCAGCTCCACCAAGGCCATGTGCTCACAGAAACAGTGATTTATCACATTAGTGCCACAGTATGACAATGATCCTGCAAGAACCACAAAAGCTGTGATTAAGACGACATTCCTGAGCACAGGTACAATCATAAACCTGAGAAACTTCTGTGGTGCCATTTGCTCATGGTAGTAGAGTGGCGTGCAGATGGCGAAGTAGCGGTCCAACGCCATCCACACTAGTATTGTCGAATGAAATGTTCCTATAAAGTGAATTAACTGCATCTGCACCAGACAGCCAATCAGAGAGATTCCCCTCCAGTCAAATAGGAAACTCAGCAACATGTTGGGGACAAAGAACAGTGGGAGGCACAGGTCCATAAACGCCATGCCGGCCATGAGGAAGTACATCGGGGAGTGGAGGCTTCTCTGTGAGATGATGACGTAAAGCAGCAGGGAGTTGGCCAACAGTGACACGACAAGCATGATGAAAAATGGGATGAAGAGGACGGGCCTCAGAGCTCCCAGTTCACTGAAACCATCAAGGATGAAGTGTTTGTGTGAGGAGACGTTGTCCATCCTCCTCTCCTCCTCCTCCGACCTCCTCATCCAGGGTTTTAGTTCAGTCAACCTGAGAACAGAGACACATTCAACTGTTAAGTCTCATTTATTCACAACTGTAAAATATGTCTTTTTTTTAACCTGCTTTCCCTTTGCACACACCAATTTAAAAAAAAACCAGTGACACATGACATTTATCTTTATCTATTGTTAATGGCTGTAATTTCACTTCTTCAAGCACACATTCACATTACATTGTTCTGTGAGTTCACTTGAGCATTAATCACTGTAAAGTGTAACTCTCAGTTGCTCTTCATACACACAGCTGCAGAGCTCTACATCTCTCCTCACAGGTCTCAGTGACTACTGCCAACACCAGCACTGATACCTCTGTGACACCTGGGTTTAGCAACACATTGAAATAATGTGCAGTGCATTTTACAGAGATCATGGAACAAAGTCAGGTACATTTAGTCCAGTAATGTATAGTGTTGCAGTGTTCATACCTAATTAGAGTAGCCAAATTTGATGTGAGCTGGTCAATAGTAACTTGCAGTCTGACATTGCACACACAAACATATAATTATCTTATAAAATATATTTTAAACATCAACTAACCCAACAGTGAATAAAGTAGTTAAACATTAAAATGCTGCTCAGTTGAATGAATTCATAGAATATGATAAGTGCTGAATTCGTTGACACCTCCTAAACATATAAATAACTGATCATGCTGTTATTTGTGTTAGTTGAGCACAGAAACAACGCAGAAAATATCTGATACTTAATAAATCATCATCATAATCACTCCAGTCAGCTACCACCGTGTGATCACAGCCAAACAACAGTTAGATAACATATTTAATTTATCTCCAATTAAATTTGTCAAAATCTTTTTTTTTTTTTTTGTAATCTGCACAAGTCTCTTTTCTCTGCCTTGTGGTTGATGTGTCCAGAAAGAGACCGTTGTCTGACAGTTCAGCAGGGAAACAAAACATTGAAATCAGATGACAATTACACAAATATTATTCAGTGTCTTCTTTTATGTGAATGGCAAATTTTTGATTTTCCACATATCACACTGAATATGTGCTTCTATATATAGCTAATAATATGATTTTTCTTATTCTGTTGTTAGATTCTTTCAAGTACTTAAAATACAAGGCAATTTTCAGGCTGTACTTTTTTTCTTTTTCTTTCTTTTTTTTTTTTTTTAACCCTGATTGTGTATCTACATCTCCTGCAACATGCCCAATGTAGACTTAAGAAAAAGAAAAGCTTTGTGACAGCCCTGTTTTGGATCAATCCCCATGGTGCTGCTCAAACTTTCTCTCAGCTTTGTCATAACGTTTTCCTGAATTATTTTTGCAAGCTGTTAATAATTTTACTATGCATCCAGTTGTCCAGTCATCATTGTGGAGCACCCTTCCTCATGCCACTTTAACAGGAAGACAGGTTGAATTTTGATTAGTCTCAGCCAAGAGGGTTAAGTGATTTAAAAAATGCATAACTACAGTGAAGCTGACATCATTTGACAACAACTGTGCTGACTAAATGTGCTGACCAAACATTTAGATTTCTCCTGACTTCTCTGGCAGAAGACATCTGGCAAAAGAAAAGGAATACATCAATACCATGAAACATTTTCATGAACAAAGCTCACAAAGAGCAGAGAAGCCTTATCTTTCTTTGAATATAGAACTGTAACACATTAAAACACAAAGGGATTAATCAACAGATGTAGACAATAGAGTGATATCATCAAACACTGTGTTGCTGGTGAAGTGTAAGACTGATTTTTAGACTGAGTTAGCCATAAAGAGCAGCTCAGACTTCCACTCTGTAGAAAATAAATCACATGCTCTTACTTGCTGCTGTTTGAGAGTTATTCTATCTGCATGTTGATGAAAACAGACTCCCCTCCACTCACCTATGCCTGCTGAACCACTGTTTCTGCACTTTAATACCCTCTGTCTGACACTGTCGGTGACGAATGAGACAAAGTCCCACAGAGAACCAAGGTCATGACCCAAAGAACAGAAGTGACTGTAATTGACTTGTTGCTAAGTTATGTGATGGGATTTGTTTTCACATCATTAATTTCAGGTTTTAGTGGCTGTATGTGAGGGGCATCCTCAGTGTTTCTGGAGAACTTGCAGCTTTGTGTGTTTTAGTGTTGACATGTCCAAAATGACTTAAATCTTTAGCTTAAGTTACTAATGCAATCACTTGAAGATTGCGAATGAAGATGTTAGACAGCCCACATTATTTTACATGTTAAAACAATGTTTGTTCAGGGTATTATGTATAATTTATTGATTTGATCTTCATTGGGAGTATATACAGTGGGTATGGCAAGTATTCAGAACCCCTTCAATTTTTCACCAAATTTTGTTGCAGCTTTATGTTAAAATCAATAAAATATTTTTTTTTTCTCATCAATCTACACTCACCATCCCATAATGACAGAGCAAACCCAGAAGTTTTTGCAAATTAATCAAAAAAAAAAAAAACCTGAAATATCACGTGAACGTAAGTATTCAGACCTTTTGCTCTGACACTCATGTAGGTCATTCAGGGGGTGTCAGTTTTTTTTGTTCATCTTTGAGATGGTTCTACACCTTCATTGGAGTCCAGCTGTGTTGAATTAAATAGTTTGGACATTATTTGGAAAGCACACACCTTTCTAAATTAGGCCTCACAACTCATTTGCATATCAGAGCAAAATGAGATCCATGAGGTCGAAGGAACTGCCTCAGAGACAGAATTGTAACAAGGCACAGATCTGGGAGCACAGTTTGGGTCAACCATTACATGACTCTTACTAGAGTCAGAGGGAGCCTTGGTTAGAGAGGTAGCCAAGTATGTTCATGTGATATTTCAGGTTTTCTTCTCTGACAGAGGAACCCCCTTCAAAGCAGACAAGGAAGTGGAAACACTTCTGGTGGAATGAGCTACCACATGCCCCGGCATTGGGATACTCTGATTTGGAATAGACCTCAACAATAGTGTTGACAATCCAATGCGACACACACAGTTTGGACACAGGGTGGCCAACCTTTGTTCCCCCAAAACAGACAAACAGCTGAGAGTGTAAGTGCCTCAAAGACTGAGTGCGTCCTTCAACGCCCTTACTGGTCACAAAGCAATCAAACCAATAGATAGATATAGGCAATAGAGACACACCCAAGTTGGTGTGTCCACTCACCCTCTTGGCCGAACACACAGCCAAGACGAAAGCCATCTTGTAGGTCAAAAACTTACGACACCACTGTTCCAAGTGTGACAGTTGACGGCCCTGTCACTATGCCTCCAATTGATCATGTGCCCTGGCTACTTGGCCACAGGGATATCCTTTTGGTCAAATGGTCAGCGTGCATGACTCTTACCCGGGAGACTGGAGTTCAAACCCTGCCCGGGCCCTCCTTTGTCCTGCCACACAAGAGCTCATAAGGAGTCTGCATCAGGGATCTTAGCACCACAGGGAGATCCCATGATGGAGCCCTGGGCGACCTGTGTGGATGTAGTCGATATGCCCCCCTAATGAACTAAGAGACCAGAGGGTGTCTCCCCACTGTAATACAACCACCCTAATGGAAGCAAAAAATAACAGCAGTATGCACCTTGTTTGTGCTGGGAGTCCTGCCTGAATCAAAAAGCGACTGCAGAAAGCAAAGAACCAGATCAATCAAACAATTGAATGGATCTCCCTGTTTGTTGCAACACCATGCAGAGAATACTTCTGTCGTGGAAATTCTTAGCCGTTTGCTGTTGGTGAATAATGAAATAGAGACTTCGCCGGCGGCCATGATTTTATTTCCTTGCAAGTGTGGCAAGGTGAAGAGGGCCCGGGCGGGGATTGAACCCACACCTCCCGGGTAAGAGTCATGCGCGCTTGCCAGTCACCCAAAGGGACATCCCCTTGGCCAAGTAGCCAGGGCACATGATCAATTGGAGGCATAGTGACAGGACCACCACTGTCACATCTCTCCCCCTCTTTTCACAAGCACGTCCTCGTGCTTCCGCGCAGGCTGCCACACATTATGAATCCATGGACCCACCACTAGTGCTACATGGATCCTGCCGACAACGCCAGAAT
Organism: Trachurus trachurus; assembly: GCF_905171665.1. Classification (NCBI taxonomy): domain Eukaryota; kingdom Metazoa; phylum Chordata; class Actinopteri; order Carangiformes; family Carangidae; genus Trachurus; species Trachurus trachurus. The sequence continues at coordinate 22,148,257 of NC_139892.1, read as the reverse complement.
GTGGCAAGGTGAAGAGGGCCCGGGCAGGGATTGAACCCACACCTCCCGGGTAAGAGTCATGCGCGCTTGCCAGTCACCCAAAGGGACATCCCCTTGGCCAAGTAGCCAGGGCACATGATCAATTGGAGGCATAGTGACAGGACCACCACTGTCACACAAGGAAAGGTCAGTTCGACCCAAGTGGGTGATGGTAAAGAAAAGACCAAGACAAAGGGGAGACCGAAACACTTATACCTGAGGAAACGCCCCCTCAGGTATGCCACACCCCTTTGTCTGCTGCAGGGGCCGGTCCAATACTCATTCAATGCTCTTTTGTCTGTTGCAGGTATTGGCACCGACCCCCGAGGGTGTATTTTCACACCTGGGGCATCCTGCAGGGTTACATGTTAAGAGGTCTAGACATTAGAATACACAAATGGGTAACAAACAAAAGAAGATCTGATACCTTGGAGGGAAAGCAGGGGGTAGGGACGTCACAAGTGATTAAAACAAAGGAATCACTTCCGGGCCTAGTTAGTCCGAGTGGAGGGAGCCCGGGCATTGCCCATGGTTCTCAGAACAGCCTCATCTAAGTCTTGAGAGAGGGACTGAGAAGGGGCCAGGCCCAAAGCTAAAAGACCTCCGGTTTGGGGTGCCAAATCTGATCCCCTACCTGGGAGGGAAGGTCTGCCCTGAGTGTCAGGGCCCATGGCTGGCCATGAACCGGGGAACCAATGCCTCCTGGGCCATCTGGGTGCTACCAACAGCACCCTGTAGTGGCCCTGTGTCCTCTGAGAGGTTACCAATATTGTCCAGGAATTCAAACAGAGACCCACAAAAACTGCCTCCTGCCTTGGTTCAAGGTTGCTTTTGCTTGTGTGACAGTTGAGATTCCTGTCACTATGCCTCCAATTGATCATGTGCCCTGGCTACTTGGCCAAAGGGATGTCCCTTTGGGTGACTGGCAAGCACGCATGACTCTTACCTGGGAGGTGTGGGTTCAATCCCTGCCCGGGCCCTCTTCACCTTGCCACATTCTGGCGTTGTTGGCAGGATCCATGTAGCACTAGGGGTGGGTCCATGGATTCCTAATGTGTGGCAGCCTGCGCGGGAGCACGAGGACGTGCTTGTGAAAAGAGGGGGAGAGGTGTGACTCTTCACCTTGCCACACTTGCATTTATCTTGAAACCCAAGGACTGAGGATCACTCTCTGTGTGTCTTCCAGGACTTGGCTGTGGGACGGAGTGCAAATCAGCCAGCCATCCAGGTGAGGAGGATCTTTACTCCCAACAACTGGAGAGGAGACAAGGCAGCCCCTACCACCATGGTTAAGACCCGTGATGAGAGGGAAAGGCCAAATGGCAAAGTATGCATCTTTTAACCATTCGCCTTTCTCCAGGACTTCCAGGATTTGAGCCGTGTTCAGCATTATGAATGGGATAACTTTTATGTATGTGTTCAGTCACCTTAGGTCCAAGATGGTAATGCCAATTCCACCATCTTTTTTTGACACAAGGAAGTATGTGGAGTAGAAACCAGCGAGCTGCTCGCCTGGAGCGACTTTTATTATGGCTCCCATAGGCCCTGGGTCTCTGGGGGGGAGCATCTTCCTCTGGTATGACAAGTGTCCCAGAATGCATCTTGCGGCAACCAGCAGCAAAAAGCAGTTTATTTCCCACTGTAGTGCTGTTATTACGTCACTTTATTAAGTTTTAGTAGTGCTGTCAATCAATTCAAATATTTAATTGCTCTCTGTTTAGATTAATAAACACAATAAGCTACAAACACACACACATTGGCCTCTTGTATACGCCAATCGCGGTGTTTTATTTTGAAAATTGACCGGATTCTCTCGTGTTTCTTTGTTTGACTTCCTGCTAGGATTGACGTGATCGCTCGCGGCTTGTGCACAAAACATACGCCGAAACAATCGCTGCAGGGCGGTGGTGTGCGACGCGGGACCAGTGCCCGGTGCGATGGCCCGTGGCCCTAATTAACGAGACTACTCAAATCATGCACATACTGCATTTTGTCCAAATCAGTAAGTAAGTGGTAAATGGACTTGCACTTATATAGCGTATATAGTGCGGCATAGTGCAGGAAACTGTTTGAGGCAGACATGCAGACAGGGGGAGCCGGGAATCGAACCACTGACCTTCTGGTTAGTGAATGACCCGCTCTACCACCTGAGCCACAGCCGCCACACAGTACATACTAGCAATATAATATGTGGTTTTGAATACAGCCGGCATATTGGATTTCTGGCAAAGCTTGTCATGTCTGCTCTGTAAAAGCCAGTGGAGACTACTGATGATGTATGTGATTGTTGGGGTGTCCCAATTCGTAGGGGTTAACTTTCAACCCCTACCCTAGCTCTGTTTCAACAGGCAAGGGTAGGGGTAAAAAAGAGAAATGGGATTGGGCCTTACTTTCATACAAGTTCTACATGAAAACATGTTTTGATTTTCACAGCTGCAGCCACAGTGTGACGTATGGTGGACATAGAGAGGGTCAGTGGAGACTCTGGTGTGTGATTACTTCATTGTTACTGCATCTTTTGATTGTAATGAGTCCCTGTGGAGCTCCTCTACACCTTAATCAGCTTCGTCAACAGCAGCTATTTTCATCTGTAACAACACAAGGCCAGACCCCAGGGGCTGCAGTCTGTGTGGACACTTGGACACTCTGGAGGCAGTGACACCTGAGGTAGTAGGGTAATGTTATGTTTTTAGCTGCAGTTTCTGCAGCAACCAAACTAACATAAACTCAGTGATATGTTAATAAACCAAAGTTTAAAAACTTAATGCACAGGAAACTCAGTCAACAAACTATTAAACCAAATTATCAGAACTGTTATCAAAACAAGATTGTGAGACACATTTCAGTGTTTGACATTATATTTAAATGTTTCCAGACAATTTCCTCACGTATAGTATGTTGCCAGCTTTTGTGAAGTTGTAATGTTTGTATGAGAGGCCGTTTAGGAAATAATTCATACTTGCTCTCACACACACCACTATACTCATACACAGACACTACTATACTATCTTACACACACTACTATACTCTCTTACACACACTATTATACTCTCTTACACACACTACTTTACTCTCCTACACACACTATAATACTCTCTTACACACACTACTATACTATCTTACACACAGTATTATACTGTCTTACACACACTATTATACTCATACACACACACACACAATGAAACGTGAGCAGCACAGATTTGTGTGTAAACCCTGAGCAGCGCAAATTTATGTGGATTTCCGCATTCATCAATCTTTTAGTAGTGCTGATTTTTTCGTAGCTACTCACGAAATCTACACCTGCTCCGGACTGTGTGTAGCGCTTGTGTAAATGTAGGAATGCAAATACGTAAATACTGCTTGTCACTGTTGAAAATTACAATTACTAGTCTCTCTCATGCTCAAAATACACCGACGGCTTTGAAACACATAATTTAAACATGACAAACAATTAGAAATATTTGGAGAGAGAGACGTTTTAGGGATCGGACACGCACAAACACGTCAAGGCTCCATCTTATGATGAAAATAATCTGATATAAACCCGGAAAAAACTTTTTTGTGTTGCTACACGCTCGGTTGGCGCACAATTCACCCTGCGCAGCAGCGCAGTCGGCACCGGTTTGGATGGAGCTGTGACAGACGGCTGGTGCTTCTGTAAGAATATAACCTGCCTATATAACTTCATGTGTTGAAAAATGAAAATGGATCAAGAATAACTCCACAACTATCAGGTCCATATGCAGGAGCTTGGTCTCTATGATAGACCTCTGAGAGCATATTTCCAGGGTCAGTAACACTGACTTTTCCAATGTTGGCACCAGTGGCCCAGCGGTAGTGTTTTGCCTGAAGGAAGACCCCATTTCCCATGAGCACCAGCATGTAGCGTTGTAAACATCCTGATCGGCGCTTTTCCGATGTTTTGGTTACGCTCCTATCGCCCATGTGCATTTGTTTTCAACAAAGCTGGCGAACAATCAATAAATGGAGCGGTGGATAACGTTACATAACGGTGTGTGTGTTTGTGTAGTCTTACTGTGCGTTCACACCAAAAGTGATAAAATCGCCTGTAGTCGCTCTGGTCGCTCCTATCGCGTCGCTTGCCAGCTCTAGCAGGCCCTTGCACCAAGCGACCAAAGGGGTGGGACTTTCAAGCTGTGCTGCAGATGTGTCCATTCAGGCTCTCTCAATTCTCCCGCTGTGAGAATCCCAGTCCGTAATTGGCTGTCGCCACGGTCGCGCCGCTGCTGCTCGTCGCTCGTTAACGTTAGTAACAACAACACCGTTGATCGCTCATCGCTAGTCATCAAGAGGGTTCGGAAAGTTGTTGCGTGTGTATGTGTGCAGGGTCCGACATAACCGCTGGCCCGGGGCGTTCTGGCCCGCGATGGAATTATCTTTGGCCCGCATGGTAGTTATGACTGAAGGCACATCTGCACGTGTTGGCAAGCTAACATAAGTTGTAAGACGACATAAGGAGCTAAAAAAAAAAAAAATTAATCGATCATATTAACCAGTCAAAGTTATTGATATTGGTTAATGGTTAATCATGTGCGCATCCCTAATTAGAAATTACTATGGAAAGATGCAGATGGAGCCATTAGAAATGAATGCAACTGATTTTTTTTTTTTTAAATCTAATGATTAAGGTTGTTTTATATGCAATAACTTACAGGCTTTATTAGTTTTAGGTTCAATGTGTGCAAAAAGGTCATTTCAATAAGTTCTCAATAAACAACCAGTCCGGCCCTCGATTTCTACCAATTTTTAAATTGTGGCCCACTGCGTGTTTGAGTTTGGCACCCCCAACCGAACTACAGCTGTTGGTGTCCCACCTCTTTGAGTTTTACAGTGCTGACTTGTAGAACACACAGGTACTACCCAAGGGGGCAGTTGTCGGTCTGAGAAGTGAAGCTCACTTCCGTGTTAAAAAAACTGCAATCCCCCCGGCTTCCTCTGGGGGCTGGTGTCAGAAAGCAGCATTCTCCATAGACCCCCATGTTAAAATCGCCGACTTTACATCCTCAATAAACATGTTAAAAGCCTGGTGTCAGAACGTTTTTTCATCTCAATCGATAGTTTCTACCCCCGCACACACTCTGGGGGGGGGTGAATTTTTTTTTACTCTACCGTTTTACTGTTATTAGGTTAAAATTCTGGCCAATTAGGGCGCGGAAGCGTTGAGTGACAGGTCCGAGCAGCTCCGTGGACATCTGCTTCGAGGCCAGTGGGCGGGTTCTCGGCCGGCCAATCCAACATGGCGCTGTTCAGGCCGCCATATTTGAGTCATAAAAACGACTCCCCAAAACCAATGGGTGACGTCACGGGTGCTAGGTCCATATTTTTTACAGTCAATGGTACTACCACCACCACATCATTTTGATCCAGGAAAATGACAAACAATTTGAACAATTTAACCAATTTCAATAAATAAACACGTTTGTTTGTTGGTGTTTTTTTTTGTTTTTATTGTTTGTTTGTTTTTTGTCAAAAAAAAATGTTATTTTCATTTTTTGGTGGCCGGGCCAGTGAAAATACACAAGGGGCCAGTAAAACTCAAATCTACTGGCCAAGCGGGCCAGTAAGAAAAAAAATGTTATGTTGGACACTGGTGTGTGTGTGTGTGTGTGTGAGACTGCTGCCTGCTGAACAGAGGGCCGCAGGAAGCTGGATCTGATCTAAAGTGCCGTGTTTCAGCTACAAAAACCCGTCAAACTGATGACACACACACATACACACAGTAAAAAGAAAGAGAAGAAAAAGTTGTAACTCTAAAATATAGAGTCCTGTGTGTCAGTCAATAAATGTTTTGTCTTTTGTCATCAAAAGTCATTTGTCAGTGTTGATTTTGTTGTTGTTTACAAGAGAACAACTGCACAGATGTTGAGGTGTCACTAAAGCAAAATATAATGGAGCCAATTGTACTGGTACACCTGAAAATGACAGCCAACACAAAAACCTCTTTTTCTCAAGATTTTGGTGCCAAAATGGCTTTTTGGCCTAAACTAACCTACATATTCAACCGCCAATTACTCAAGACTGGAACAAGATAGAAACAAACTTTTTTTTTGCTGTAAAGTAGAGACTATATTCTTTCATGTTATGGGTTGAATGTGTATGTACTGTAGTAAGAGTACATAATATATGGTGGGTCTACGAAAATCAGTCAAAAAGTTGGGAAATGCCTGGCAAGCTGGAGGTAGCTGCTGTGAGAATGGCTGGCAGTCAAAGAGTTAACTGGTTAATTCCATGCATGTGTGTCAAACATGAGAATCAATTAGTGTTTCATGATGAGGACACACTGCAGCTGTGTGTGTCCTCTTGTTAAATAGTTATAAGAAGTTGAAGCCAAGTTTTAGCTCAGTTTTGTGGGACTCACAGGATGACAGCAGTAGGACGTCAGGTGAATGCTCAATGTTACATAGTCACTATCTTTGTTTTGTAATTTTTTACCCTCTGCATTATATTGACCATGAAAAGGAAATGTTACATTTGGGATTGTATGTTACAACCGTGTCATCATGCTGTCTTGTGTTTATATGTGATGGATGTTGAGCTGCACATTGACCAAAAACAACAGACTATCAAAACAGCTGCATTATAAATCAGCTTATAAATCTAAAACAAAATGTGACAAACAGAACTGCTGATTAGTGTTCACAGTACAGTTGTTGTGAACCTAAGGATGATGATCATGATAAACTTTACACAACCGTCATACTTCACACTTGCTGCCTACTTTGACACTGAGCTGTATAAATATATATATTTCATGATTGTAATGTCGCTTTACTTTTTTATTATGAGTGCCAATGTTTTGCTGATTGTGGTTATCTGTATGAACAGAAGTTTACATGAGCCCATGTACCTGTTACTGTGCAGCCTGTTTGTAAATGGACTATATGGTAGTACAGGGTTGTTTCCATTTCTGCTGGTTCAGATCCTCTCTGACATTCACACTGTGTCTAAGCCTTTTTGTTTCCTGCAGATTTTCTGCATTTACTCGTATGGAAGTGTAGAGTTTTTAAACTTAGCCATCTTGTCTTATGACAGATACCTTGCTATCTGTCATCCTCTACAATATAACACACGTATGACATTTAACAAAGTTGCAATGCTTGTTGCTGGAACATGGTTACCACCAATTCTTGTGAATTTCTGCACATTGCCATTGATTGTTCCTTTACAGCTGTGTGGAAACATTATAAACAAAGTTTACTGCGATAACCACTCTATTGTGAAACTGGCCTGCTTTGACACCAGAGCCAACAACATCTATGGACTATTTATTAGTGCTCTCTCAGTCTTTGGTCCTCTAATCTTTATCATTTATACTTACATAAAGATTCTCAAAGTGTGTTTTTCTGGCTCTAAACAGACCAGACAGAAAGCTGTCAATACCTGCACACCTCACCTTGCTTCTCTATTGAACTTTTCTGCGGGGGCTAGCTTTGAAATATTACAGAGCAGATTTAACATGACCAATATACCTAATATGTTGCGAATATTTTTATCACTATATTTTCTTACTTGCCCACCACTGTTCAACCCTATAATGTATGGACTGAAACTGTCTAAAATCCGTCTCATATGTAAAAGCTTGATTTCAAATCTGCATTTTTAAAAACTAGAGGGTTGTGCTCAGAAAAGGTTATTGAATTTATTTACAGTTTTTCTCAATTGCTAAAACACTAAACCCTGTTGTCTGAACCAAATTCTCAGTTGCTCGAACCCACTGATTGAATCAGTCACTCTTTTGGCAAAACCATCACCTGTTTAGACACAAACACATTTTCATTGTGATGCACCTGTGTTGCATAATGCTGAGCACAGGTGGCAAAAGTCAAACACAACTAAAGCACAAGTTTCATCGGTTGAACACAACAACTCAAAATTGATAACACTTGTGTCCAATGATGTGAGGGAACAAAACAAAAGAAAGGCCAGCTGGTGCACCTCTTTAGTTTGTTCCTGAGAGTTTTGTTGGAGAGTGCGTGTTTTTCTTTGTTTTTTACCAATGATGTGAGGGAACATACTATATAAGCCAGTTCAGGATTAAGTCCTGTGGCCTGACCCAGTACAGAGAAATGATGCTGTGGCTGAGTTATGCACTTCTCATTTGTATATTTTTGTACTTTATTTTTACGTAGGCTTACTGCATACAAGTGCTAAATGCACAATATTTCTGTTTGTTTTTGTACTGTACAAGTGCTATGTGTAAAATGCACAGGATTTCTGTTTTTTGTACTTTTTTTTTTTTTTTTTACACAGTACTATAAGTGCTAAACGCACAGGTTTTTTTGTTTTGCAACATGCATTTATGGAGGGGGAGGAGAAGAAGAGGAGAAGATGAGAGACGACAGGGTGAAGGAAGAGAGGATGAGGGAGGGGGGGATGAACTGGGAAGAAAAAAGAAGAAGGAAGGAAAAGGGGATGAAATGGATGTGGGAAGGGAGGGAGGAGGGTGAAAGAAAGTGAAGGAGAGAAGTGCTAAATGCACAGGTTTTTTGTTTTGCAACATGCATTTAGCCTACAGTGAACAGTAAACATTTATTTCTACAGCTTCATTTCCTGAGCTTTGTGTTTTCTATTTTTCTAGGTAGTGTTTAGTGACTGCTCAGTAGTGTTTTTAATTTTGATTGACTCGGGGCACGATTTGACAACATAGTTCAGTTTTGAGAACAGATTGAACTGTTTTGATGTGAAAGTTTGGTTTTGCAAGAAGAGTCTGAGGTTTTGTGAATGTAGCTTGAAAATTGGGGTTTGTGTTCACAGTTTAGAGAAAAGGAGAGCAGCTTTCAAGAAATGTGTCTTAGCAATCGAGAAAAACTGTAATACAGACACTGTGAGAGCAGAAGCTGAAATTAATATTATCAATTGTCTTGACTATACATTTAATAATTTCAGACCATGTTGATGCAAGTGTAGTAGGTTGAGACAAAGGTCAATCCCATTTCAGTTTTCATTTATGTCATACAGAAGCACAGGTCTGTCCGACTACCTATTTCCTATTTCTCCGACTTCCCATTTCTCTGACCATACATTTCTTTATTTTTGCGTCCATTAGTCTGACCTCCCATTTCTCTGACTTAAGTAACCCTAACCTTTTAACCTTTTGGGCGGTCGGACTGACGTACCGTATGCACCCCGAAGCACAGGGAGTGCCAAACACTGAGCGTGCCTATGTTCCCACAGCCCTATGTTCCCTCAGCCCTATGTTCCCACTGGACTCTCTCTACCTATCTGGACTCTATCTATCTGGCCTGTCTAGCCTCTACTGTGTCTTTTTACTAAACTTAACCAACTCCTTTCCACATTGCCTAAACCCAACCAATGGTGGGACCAAAGGGCTGTGGGAACATAGGGCCTACTTTTTAGTGACAACAAAAGTTAGAAATGTGGGAACATAGGGCTGAGGGAACATAGGGCTGTGGGAACATAGGAATGACCCCCATATCTAAAAGGCCCAGTGTTTCTCATACGTAGACCAATGTGTGGCGCAGCGCCACAGAATCAAGACCAAGCGCCACAAATTGACCCCCCCCCCCCCCCCCCCCCCCCCCCCCGTTCGGGCGATTGTTCTGTTCATTCATCTCCGCATAGCGCTGCTCCGTATTGGCATCCTCTCACACACACACACAGAGAAGCACGCATGCATAACAGCAGTGCGTGGTAAAAGCGAAACTTACATCACTGCAAATAAAACTCTCTTGACCCTTCTGCAAAATGTTGTGAGTGTTTTTATTTCCATCTTGCTGATGACTTCTGTTACATGAAGGATAGTCTCGCTCACCAGACTGGGTCTGGCTGGTCCGCCGATTCTGTGATTGGAGAAAAAAACGCTCCGGCCCAAGTCTCACTGTCAGATGATGTCACAATTCAGTCCGTCATCTGAGAGCAGCCCCATAGTGTTCAGCCTATTGCTTTTATGAAGTAAATATACTCAATATACTGTAGGTCTGTGTAGAAATAGCTGTAATACACAAACAAAAAATATGAACATGTTGATTATGATATCTGTGAACACAGACCACCTATACAGGAAGGGGCAGAACAGGTGCTACTTCCTGAGAAGGTTGGCCTTACTGCAGATGTTCTACCACTCTGTGGTAGCCAGCATCTTGTTCTATGCTGTTGTGTGCTGGGGGGGGGGCATCAAGAAGAGGGACAGTGGGAGACTGGACAGGCTGATCAGACGTGCCAGCTCTGTGGTGGGCCTGGAACAGGAGTCGGTGGTGGCAGTGGCAGAGAGAAGAACCATGGAAAAACTGCTGGCGATCACGGACAACACCAGCCACCCTCTGCACTCTGCCATCAGCTCCCAAAGGAGCAGGTTTAGTGGCAGACTGCTGTCACTAACCTGCTCCACAGACAGACTGAGGAAGTCCTTTGTTCCCAGGGCAGTCAGACAACAGCAGGGGGGGGAGGATGGTGGGACGGGCACAACATCTGCACTAACTGAAATTTTATGGATTGTATTTCTTTTATGAGTGTGTGTGTGTGTGTGTGTGTGTGTGTGTGTGTGTGTACATATAGGTGATAGTTTTTATATATATATATATTATAATTATAACAATTATATATATATAGGTATATTTTTTATACTTTATTTTAATTTTTTTTATTTATTATTGCTACATCTGTAGTCTACTTGCCAGCCCATAGGGCCCCATTGTGAACCCGGGAATGTTGAGTACCCCAAAGTTTTATGTTAGAAATATATAGTATGGGTCCCCAGTATTCAGAAACTGCCGGATGCTAACTGGGCAGTTAGCATAACTGACATAATTAGCAGAAATTAGCATAATTAGCAATAATGTGTTTTTCTGATAAGCGATATGAGGTCAATGAGGAGACATAGGCTGTTTCTCAATACCAAGAATGCAAAGAACGGACTTGTGTTCTTGAGGAGAATGTTCTTGCTAGTCGTTCTCTGAACATTCACACAAAGAACAAAGAAGGGCAAGTTAGACATATTACTACACATTGAGAACACATGTTAACAAAGATATTACAGTGACTAACACACAAGCTGACAGAGACTACTGAATGTGATGTAGTTAGGATGATTGCACTTACATGCATGCAAGGAAGAGAATAGTGATATTATATAGTAAATGTCTGTGTAAATTCTCATTAGTCCAGGTCAAAGTCATCTCTAGGCAATTGAATCAAGTCAACTGGACTTAGTTTTGTCTTTGAAGACGTTTCCACCCTTATCCAAGTGGCTTCATCAATAGTTATATTGATAATATATAGTTAATATTGTTAGTACATCTAGTATATCACTTAGGTTGATAACTGCACCTGTACTATTGCCCTTCACTTGTACTTTGTGGCACTTTAAGTCATTTTTGTTCACCATGCAGGTTACAATTCACACAACTTATTTGATTCGTAGTATTATAACATTTAGTTTAGCGTTATACTATATTTTTCATTTGTTTATTTAGGTTCCATCAAACCATTTTAAGAGGCTGTAAAATCTGGCACAAACACACTCTCATTGCTCCTCGTATAAAAAAAAGAAGCTTACTCACTCCCATCCGGTCTTGGAGGAGTTCCTCCGGCCGTTGAAGAGGGCTTCATTTGCGGCTCTCCAAGTAATGAGAGCCGCGGTCTCGTCAGTTGTCCATTGATTGAAGTCAAAACAATACAAAATCAACCAAAATACAGGTCGTTAAACATTTGGTTAGGCTAAGTATACCGGTAATCTCTTGAACTAACGTTAGTTCACATTTATATTTACTTAGATATTAATTTAACGGAATGGCAGCTGTACGAATATTAATTTAAAATACTCTTACAGTTGTGGGTTGCCGTCTCGTCCGCCATTGTGTTCTCGTTTTCTGTAACAGAGGGAAAACAATACGGGTCTGTGAGCAGTAGACCAGCCGCTTAGAGAGCAAGCTACCCCCGCATACGCTGCCTGGCTGCCGCCCCCGTTCATGGAGCTTCTCAACTCCGAAAATAGTCGAGCAAAAGTTTGATTTGCCATAAATCTTCTTGCTCATGCTGATATTTGAAATCTAAACAGTTGATTTATCACATCAAAATTAATTTTATTGATGAAATAGCATACGAAAACTGTAAAAGAAAGACCGCTTACCACTTCGCTGTTGTCGTCTTCCCGCTGCTGGCTTGACTGCCGAAAGGCATGCTGGGATATCTGAGCTGACAAGTTTGCACAAGTCAGCTACCGATGCATCCTCGGTAAAATGGGCGTGGCGAGAACACTTCCGGGAATTTTGACCGTTCTCGGCGAAATGCGAACTTGTGTATTGGGACAGTACACAATACACAAGAACACAAGAACGGACAAGAACGTATATTGAGAAAGGGCCATACCGTATAAGCAAACAATTCAATTGTTCAATTGAATTAGTGACATAGGCCTTAATAAACTCTCCCATGATATTCTAATGCAGGGGTTCCCAAACTTTTCCATTAAGGCCCCCCGAATAGCATTAGCTTCTGGCTGTAGTCTGTAGTCTAGATATTTATTTATAACATATATTTCAGAATAGATGTGCAAACATGTAGTTTAGACATTTGTTTAAGTACATACATTTGGGGCGGTGTTTAGCTCAGTTGGTAAATTATCCGCCCCATGTATTGAGGCTATAGTCCTCACTGCGGCCCGGTTCGAATCCCGTGTCGAGCGGCCCTATCCTGCATGTCAGCCCCCCCCGCCCCCCGCCTCCCATTTCCTGTCTCTCTCTCTCAACTGTCCTGTCCATTAAAGGCGAAAAAGCCCCCCTCCAAAAAAATATATATATATATATATTTTTTTTTTTTTTTTAAAGTACAAACATTTAATCTCTATTGTACAAACATGTAGTGTATACATCGGAAATAATAGGAGTGATAGGTACAGTGCAATAATTAACTACTGCATCCATCTTGACAGCTCTCCTTTACTCTGTTGATTTGTATAATCCCAACAGTCCAGTGATTTTCAGCCTTCTGTGTTTACATTTGTCTGTTCTGATGATACAAGTCAGCGGTCCTGAAATGTGTGTTTCTCTTCTATAAGACACATTCTAAGTCACTGAGGCGACGTCTTTTCACATACGTGCTTCCTTCACCTTTCAAACGGGGCCGAGCTCTGTGGGAAACACCTGCCTGACAGCAACGTAGGGAACCGTGCATGTCCGTGGAGCTGTGCGCCCGTGTCCCCCTGAGCCCTGATCCCTGATCTAGACTAAGTTTGATAGTAAGCTATTATTGATTTAAAGCCTCAGTAGTACTGGGGCTAAGCTGTGCCATCCATCCAGTGTTCAGATTCTAGATTGCAGCGCTCACTGGCTCACCCCTCCCGTCGGCAAAGTGACGGTGGCCGCCGCGGACAAACACGTTCGCAAACTAACTGATAACAATATCTTTGACCAATTATTATCTTTTCTTTTCTTTTTTTTTTTAAGAAACTTTAGCAGCTGCAACTTATTTACAATTTCCAGGGTGACCTTTTTGTAGACTGTTCCTGCCAGGCCAGGAATACTGTCTTTTTAGGTGAAAGAATTTTCTTGGTTTTGTTTTTTCCAGTGAGAAAAACTTTTAGGGCACAAAAGCCATATGCAAGTGCCAAAGGATCAGTGAATTACTAATCCAATAATAATTGATGCCTAAATTACTAAGACAGTAATACAAATGACATAAACATCCTACACTGCTTATTTTATATAAATTAAAAAGACGTTATTTTAAGATGCAGTTAATGTCATTTTCATGACAGTGACCGGTTGACTAGAATTTGTCAAGCTATGACCCAGTTTCCACTGCTCCAAGGTCAGTCATTGTATTGCAGCATCATACACATGTTCAAATGTGTCGGGAAACTGAACTTGAGCATTAGGCAATAAGAGGCAGTAGAAAGTAAATGGGAAAATTGTACTGGTCCCTGTCTCTCACTCACCTCAACAGAAAAAATGAGAGGGCTTTCAAGGCGACCTAGAGTTTTTGGGAGTAGGCCACAGTGGCCTTTTTGCCCCTTTTTTTTTCCACGAGGCATCACATCCATCCCCCATTGAATGAGAAAATATTACATTCAGATTTTCTGTACACTAAAAAATTACCTATTAAAGGCCTTGTTGAGGTAGAGTAAAGTAGCATTCCATGTGATTGTACGTATATAACTTAAATGTATTTACAGTATATATTACATAAATACTTACAATGGTAAATTTAATATCCATTTCATTTACAATACATGTCTTAGTCTGACACAAAATGGGTTCACAGTATTTCTTTTCCAAAACTGAATTAGTATAGAGAATATTTTGAAGAAACAAATAGTTCTGTTCATTTACTATTTTACCATTTCATCAAAATCGACTGTTCTGCTTTAGAATACTTAAGGCCAATCATCATTATTGATTAAATAACAGCCTATAGAATAAATAAATAGGTTAAAATCATACATTAGACATCAGATTTTTACCTATGACACGGATTTTGGACAGATTCAGTCCATACATTACAGGGTTGAAAAGCGGCTGACATGTCAGCCAGTATAACGATAAGAAAATACGCAGCATATTGGGGAAACTCTTCATATTGAACCTGCTCTGTATTAATTCAAAGCTAGCCCCTGCAGAAAAGTTCAATAGAGAAGCAAGGTGAGGTGTGCAGGTACTGACAGCTTTCTGTCTGGTCTGTTTAGAGCCAGAAAAACAAACATGAAGAATCTTCATGTAAGTGAACAATATAAAAATGAAGGCACCAGAGATTGTACCAAAAGAGGCAATCAACCCATAAATGTTTGTAACATGAGCATATGAGCATGCAAGCTTAACAACAGAGTGGCTATCACAGTAAACTTTGTAAATGGTGTTTCCACACAGCTGTGAATGGGAATTCAAATATATTATGAGAATACATGCAAGCAAGGGATATAACCATGTACCAGCAATTAGTGTGGCAATTTTGTTAGATGTCATACGTGTGTTATATTGTAGAGGATGACAGATAGCAAGATATCTGTCATAAGACATGATGGCTAAATTCAAATATTCTACAGCTCCATATGTGTGTACACAATAAATCTGCAAGACGCAAAATGAAGCAGACACAGTGTGAATGTCAGAGAGGATCTGAACCAGAAGCGATGGAAATAACGCTGTAGTACCATACAGTTCATTTACAAACAGGCTGCACAGAAATAGGTACATGGGCTCATGTAAACTCCTGTTCATGCAGATAACCACAATCAGCAAAATGTTTACACTGACAATAACAATGTATAAAAACAGGACAATCATGAAATATAAGTATTTCCAATTACCAGTGTCAAAATAGGCAGCAAGTGTGAAGTGTGAAACCTGGGAAGAGTTCATCATGATCATCTGTTTAGTCCACAAGCTTGTTGGAAAATTGCATCTACAGATTTGATCAAATTAAACAACTTTAAATAGCAATTCTTCACTTCTTTGAGCCCACTGCATTAACATACACACAGTACAGAATCATTTCTGTATGAGCAACAGAAGTGATCTCCTTATTTAGAGCCTGTGTAACATTTAGGTAAAAAATGACAGAAAACTGTTAACGAAAAATAACATTAGTATGATCTTGGAGTTTTTTTATGATCCTTAAATAGATTTTATTTGAAAAAATGTAACTATACAGATTTGTCTGGCACAGTTTTCAATTTAAAGATATCACACTAACAAAATTGTTATTATTGAAACAGTTCTAAAATATCCTCAAGTTGACCTTTTTTTGTCAGTCACAACAATGGTTTGTGACATTATAAGTTATCCATCTGATATCCTGCTCTAGTCTTGCTGCCAGTTCCTGCTAACTGGGACTTAAACTCTACTTTGACTTCTCTTAAACTTAGAAAGAAGACACCCACAGCAGCAGTGTGACCTCATTATGAATGGTACTCAACTAATGCCAGCAACATAGAATACTTTGTGGGCCTGTTGTTTGTCGGTTCAGGAACACCCCAATGGCTGCCACTAGTCTTACAACAAAGCTTCCTTCAAGTTTACCATTAGACTTCCGTAGCACAGAGATGCAGAGTTCCTAAAAAAAAATGCCCGAGGGAGCATTCACATTGAGCGTCTTAAGACCAGGGTCAACCACCAGTCCGACATAAGCCTCTAAGGGCCGGATTTACTAAGATCCCAGATAGCGGGCGCTAAATTGTTTGCACCGGCTAAAATATTGCGTGTTTGGTTAGTGCATGCAAAACAGCTGATCTACTAAGAGTAACCCGCTAAATGACAACACGTGCAAACCTCAGTATTCAAATTAGGGTTTTGCGTGTGGTAATCGTTTCCGCCATGGAGAGTGTGGACAGAGAGCTGGACGGACAAAGGGACAGAATGACATTTGATCCGATGCATACAATGACAGCATGTGTGTTCATCTCTCTCGCGCTCTGTTTAGATAAATAAACACAAATAGCTACAGGGCCCAACTCGTCATATAGTGACGAACAGGCAGCAGCTGCAGCGACAATCACACACCTATAATATGTGTGTGTGTGCTGCCCATGACCCAGTGGAGAATAGAGAGCTCAGGTGGGACACACGGATCTAAACGCTCTGACCACTAACCAGAGGGATCAAAGACGGGTGAAGGCAGCGGTGACGTCTCTCAGTCCGGGACCGGGGCTGAGAGACAGAGCTGAGCAGCCAGGTACTGGAGAGGAGAGGAGAGGAGCGCACTGCAGGACAGACGTGTGCCGTGCGTAACGGCGCGTAAAATACTTTTAGCACGGCTGAAAAACTGTTAGAGAATTACCCAGACGTGAGGAAATGCAGAGATGTAAGATCATGGGGCTCTAGTAGGCATCAAATCAATAAACGCATACGTTTTCACAAAGTTGTATCAGTTAGTACATGGTTTTCAGACGTGGTAAATAAAGACGCAAAAACAGCCACCGCAATCTCTTCCTGGTTTGATAAATCACATTGCGTGTGCTAAATAAATCAATTTGCATCTACTCCTCCCAGTATTTTGCGCATTCTGGCAGAAACGCCCATTTTTACATATTCATCAAGGCAAACACGCTAAATGGATCGCATGTGCTATTTTGCCCGTTTGAGAGACGCAATCCTCGGTGCGCCCGTTAGTAGATCAGGGGCCGTATTCACAAAGCATTTTATCTTACCGCTAGGAGTGCTCCTAACTCGCACTAAAAGTTTTTACGTAGGAGTTTTTTCTTAAAAGCTATTCACAAAGCCGCTGAGACCTACTCTTACTAAGGATAAATCACAAAGAGCAAACTAAGAGTGACGCCCTGGTGACGCCCCGTTGCTATGGATTACGTCAATTCTCGTGCACGAATTCGAGGCGCTCAACACGGCGATTGGTTGTTGAGTGCCGGCGGCGCCCCCCCCCCCCCTCCTCCTCCTCGCCGCCGCCCGCTCCGCTCCACTTTTTTTTTTTTTTTTTTCCCGTCAGGTCCGACGGGGCTTTTTAGATTGCTTCGAGTCCAAACCACTCTCTCTGCTGCCAAGTTGGGCTCTGAACTTTCTGTCTTTCTCTCTGCCATCATCTTTCTGCTACAGTTTTTGTCGCATCTCACTTTCACTTTCAGCAGTGAGTGAATCTGTGCAAATGCAATGAGGATCAGTGCGCACACTCGCAAAGCAGCCGCTGGTTTTTTTTCTTCCCACATTTGAATATTAATTTTCACATTCGTTGACAGCCCTAATATTATATGGTGATCATAATAATGATGAGAAAAGAAAATGCATTACCCACATTTGTGGCCTATAGCAGGATTCGAACCCAGACTGACAACAAGTTTAGTTTACTGGAGGAGCTGCCCTATCACGTGAGTAATTACTACCAACAGATGTATGTGTCTAGCGCACCCAGCAACTTTTTAAAAATATTTTTGGCTCACATCAGCATTACTGCATCGCAGCAGTCGCAGTCACCTCGGTCCGACCGTTGTGACGCCTATATTGGACAGTCCGTCACCGTCACTCAGGGCTTGAAATTAGCGGTCGCCACTCGCCATTTGCGACCCAGATTCCTCTGTGGCGAGACAGATTTTTAGCTGTCTCGCCACTTGGCGAGCTAGAAAAAAAGAGACTCCCAATCTGTTTCCAGGGTTTCCCCCAGTGTATTATAAGCTTATAGTCACCTGACAACGTCACAACTTAGTCGCGCATAACGGGACACGTCACGGACATCATGCTTATCAGACCGCTGCTGCTTCACAGCTGACCGAGAGGAACGCACCGAGCCCAGTTAACGTGAGCCGAGCCGCGGCTCCAAGAGGCTCAGCTGCTGTAGCACAGCTGGTAGCTGGTAGCTGGTAGCACGCCGGAGTCGGTGGTCGGACTATCCGACGGACGGGGGGTGGGGGGGGTGGTATTTGAACACTGTACAATCAGCGCGATATAGCGCATTTACGAGCGGCAAAGTGCCAACTGTCCATGCGCCCGTGTCTGTGTGTGTATGTGTGCGCGCGCGCGCGTGTGTGTGTGCGTGCGTGCGAGAGAGACGGCAGGTGGACTGACAGGCAGAGATGAGAGTTGGTGAAGCGCTGTTTAAAAATTATTATTATAGACCCTTTCAGAGAGTATAAACAAAGACAGGTGTGGCTCATTAGAAAACGCTCTGGTACACTAAATGGAATGGAGCCTTAATTAGTATCCTTGGTAACACCTGTAGCCTATTTGTTTATACTCTCTGAAACGGTCTATACTGTTCTTCTTTGAGTGGGGTGGGATTGTGGGAGGGATAAAAAAAACTGGGGGAAAAACGGAAGAATGGAAGTCTTCTCTGTCACGTTGTACTGTCATGTTGCTACCTGTGAAATTGCTTCCATTAAAGAAAAAAAAAAACCTTTCTGTGAGAGCCTGTGGCAGGCCGCCACACATAAACTACTGTTATTCCAGAAAAGTTGAAAGGTCATCGTCTACAGAGCACAATTGATTGAGAAGAACAGGATGACTGTTATATGGTACAACTATGACTGCTATATAACTAGTGACGTCGAAATACAATAGTGAAGCAACTTGTTGGTTTTGGCTAGTAAAAAATCTGTCTGGCGAGTAACTTTTTTGACCTACTAGCCACTTGGCTAGTAGGTCAAAAAGTTAATTTCAAACCCTGCCGTCACTACTCCCGTTTTATAGCGAAAATGTTGTAGATGACAAAAAAAAAAAAAAAAAAACACCGACAAAAAGGCACTTTGGGCATCAAAGGGCAAAGGGGCAGTTGCTCCAGCACCCCCCTCTGCAGCAATTCGCAGTCCTCCATACATTTGCCTGGCTGCAGCCACTTCCGAATCTTTGTGAATAGGTCTTACTGAGTTAGGAGTCCTCACGAGGACTTTTAAGCTCTCCCAGACTTAGGAGCTACTTTTAGGCCTAAAATACTTTGTGAATTACTCTTATTTTAAAAAACTAGGAGTCCTAAATTTAAGACTGACACGCCCACTTTTTTAAGGAGTTGCTCCTAAATTCAGCCCTTAGGAGCTACTTTTAACCTTAAGATTCTTTGTGAATACGGCCCCAGGTTCCACATGTGTTTGCGCGTGCAATCACGTTTGCACACGTTTTAATACACGCAAACCTTTAGTAAATCTGGCCCTCTTTGTCTAAATGGCAACACTTAATTTTCTGGTTACATGCTGCCATTCCGACATGCTGCCACTCCGACATACCGCCATTCCGACATTCTACTATTCAGACATGTCACCATTCAGACATACCACCATTCCGACATGCAAACGTCCTGCCATTCCGACAGTTTCGTCCCGCCATTCCGACAAGGCTTTAATTTCCATAAGGAAATGTGCGTTACTCCGAGCGGTGGTTAGGGTGTGTGTATTTGTTTCCGTTTTTAATTTTTTTTTTTTATGTTTTAAGTAGGGCTGTCAAACGATTATTTTTTTTAATCGCGATTAATCACATTTTTTCCATAGTTAACTCGCGATTAATCTCTATATTAAAAATATAAAGCAATTCTTATCAAAGTGTCTTGGTTAGAATCAATAAACACAAAGATAAAATGTATTTTGGTAACACTTTACAATAAGGTACACAAAATTAGAGTAGTTAATGAGTAACTAATGAAGAACTAATGAGGAACTAATGAGTAGTTAGTGAGGAATTGAGGTACACAAAATTACAGTAGTTACTGAGGAACTAAGCTACACAAAATTACAGTAGTTACTGAGGAACTACTGATTAATTAACTATTAGTTAATGG
Organism: Trachurus trachurus; assembly: GCF_905171665.1. Taxonomy (NCBI): domain Eukaryota; kingdom Metazoa; phylum Chordata; class Actinopteri; order Carangiformes; family Carangidae; genus Trachurus; species Trachurus trachurus. Next base: position 22,128,055 of record NC_139892.1, on the reverse strand, counting down.
TCAGTTCTTCAGGAACCCCTGATCAAATTTCAGAGGAGTAGTTACTGAGGAACTAATGAGTAGTTAGTTAGGGAACTGAGATACACAAAATTAGAGTAGTTACTGAGGAACTAATGATTAACTAACTATTAGTTAATGGTCAGTTCTTCAGGAACCCCTGATAAAATTTCAGAGGAGTAGTTAATGAGGAACTATTAATTATCAGTTCTTCATTAACTCATGATCAAATTTCATAGAAAGTTCATCACAACTTGATGATTAGTGAACTAGTTACTTCATCAGTACAGAATCATTACTCAATAACATGTCCAGTAGTTAACCTTTATGACCTAAAGTGACACATAATGAGTGGTTTTTCATTTCTTCATCTTCATCTTTACATTAGTAGTTCCTTAAAAAAAACACAGACAGAAGGATTCTTGAGAAGATTTTATTCATTAATTTCAGACCACATACACATCAATATGACCATCCATGTTGCCTTCGAAATAAATATGATAGTTTGTCACATGTTTGGTAGGCTAAATTAATGTATCATGGGGCTGTGTAGTACTGTATACTGATCACACCGTGGTTCACAGTAAAGTTGTTTGAGGTGCACAAAATTTAGAGTATATTTACTATGAAACAAATTTGGAATGAATGAGGAACTCACTATTAGTTAATGGCGAGTTCTTCAGTAACTCCTAATCAAATTACTGAGGAACTAACTATTAGCCTACTTAATCATTAGTTACCCTTTTTGTGTACCTTAAGGTAAAGTGAGGCATCAAAATGAGTAGGTAATGAGTACTGAATCATTACTTAATCATTAGTTACCCTTTTTGTGTACCTTATAGTAAAGTGAGAAATAAAAATGAGTAGGTAATGAGTACTGAATCATTAGTTACCCTTTTTGCGTACCTTATAGTAAAGTGAGACATCAAAATGAGTAGGTAATGAGTACTGAATCATTACTTAATCATTAGTTACCCTTTTTGTGTACCTTATAGTAAAGTGAGACATCAAAATGACTAGGTAATGAGTACTGAATCATTACTGAATCATTAGTTACTCTTTTTGTGCACCTTATAGTAAAGTGAGACATCAATATGAGTAGGCAATAAGTACTGAATCATTACCTAGTCATTAGTTACTATTTTTGTGTAAGGTACACAAACATTACAGTAGTTACTGATGAACTAATGAAGAACCAAAATAATCATTTGCCTCCATGTGCACCAAAATAACTTTTGTCTTCACAGGCACCAAAATAAGATTTTACCTGCACAGATACACCAAAATAGAGGCTGAGAGGTCCAAGACACGTAAAACACCGACCTGTTTACAGTAGTTAATCTTTTAGTTAATTTTCGTTTCTTTTGGATTTTTGTGAGTATTTTGGAGCCGTTTTGGTCCATGTTTGTAACCCTTTTTCCTCCCTGAATTATATTTTCTAAAGTGCAACAAGTTGGTTCGGAGTGTGTGATTGAAAGCACGGCCTGCTTCCCGTTCAAGGCCTATCTCCTCCTTCGTTGGTTTACGAGGTTGTGGAGTCCCTCTGCTAAAAATCTGAGGCTTTGAAATCGTCTGCCGTTTGAATTATCTGACCAATCTGTGTGCTTTAATGAGGTGCACTGGACAAACGGGGGGGGGGGGGGGGGGGGGGGCTTTTAAAAGATTTGTCGGAATGGCAACACGTTTAAAAAAGAAAAAAATACCGCCATTCCGACCTTAGGAGACGAAAATTGTCGGAATGATGGGATGTTTATTAAAGGGTAAAGTGTTGCCATTTCGACAATTACGGCCTAATGTCGGAGTGGCGGCATGTCGCAATGGCGGTTGCCCCCCTAATTTTCTATCAAATGTCCCATCATTCCGACAATTCTTGCCTCCTATGGTCGGAATGACGGTATTTTATCTGCCTTTTCGACAATTCCTTTAATAGCGTATTTTTTCCCCAAAAGCACTGGTTACGCTTAGGCAATGATGAAGGAGTTGGTTAAGTTCAGTAAAAAGACCAGGTAGAGGCTAGACAGGCCAGATATAGAGAGAGTCCAGATAAGTAGGAGGGGGTCACCTGTTGAGTAACGCACATTTCCTTATATTGAACGCCTTGTCGGAATGGTGGGACGGTGGCATGTCGGAATAGCAGTACGTCGGAATAGTGGTATGTCGGAATGACAGCATGTAACCAAATAAATCAGACGTTAAGCTACTCAAAAGTTACACAGTAGCCTACTTTAGAGTTCATTTTAAGATTCTTTTATTTGTTTTTAAATCTTTAAATGGACTGGACCCTTCTTACCTCTCTGAGCTTCTTCACCCCTACGCTCCTGCTCGGTGCCTCCGGTCAGCTCATCTGGGGAGCGTGCCTATGTTCCCACAGCCCTATGTTCCCACTGGACTCTCTCTACCTATCTGGACTCTATCTATCTGGCCTGTCTGGCCTCTACCTGGTCTTTTTACTAAATTTAACCAACTCCTTTCTTCATTGCCTAAACCCAGCCAATGGTGGGACCAAAGGGCTGTGGGAACATAGGGCCTAATTTTCAGTGACAACAAAAGTTAGAAATGTGGGAACACAGGGCTGTGGGAACATAGGAATGACCCCCTGATGTGCTGCTCCTGGAGGTACTAAGGTCCAAACGGAAGCTCAGAGGGGACAGAGCCTTTTCAGTTTCCGCTCCAAAACTGTGGAACGAGCTTCCCCTCCACATTAGGCAGGCCTCCTCATTGTACATTTTTAAAACTCGTCTTAAAACCCATTTTTATTCCTTGGCTTTCAACTCAGCATGAGACTCTACCTCTGTTTTAGTGTTTTATGGTCTGTTTTATTTATTGTTTTTATTGGTTTTATTTTAATTGTTTTATTTAAATTGTAAATTGTTTTATTACTTTTAAATTGTTTTAAAAGCAATAAACTATTTTATATTTATTTTTCTGCTAATTGTTTTATTTTCATATGTTGCATTATGTACAGCACTTTGTTTCAGCTGTGGTTGTTTTAAAGGGCTTTATAAATAAAGTTGAGTTGAGTTGAGTAGTTTTTTCACTAAATACCTTTTTACTCTTACTCAAATAATTATTTGGATGAGTACTTTTTACTTCTACGTAAGTAATATTGTTCTAAAGAAACAATACCCTTACTTGACTACAATTTTTGGCTACCCCTAGGAATAAACCCACTCCTCCTTAATTTCTGCACAGAACTTGTGCTCACTGTATGTCAACTCAACCAGAGTTTGGCATCTTTAGATTTGAGATTATGACTTCAGATTTTGATAGTAAATAATTTTAAAGAACTTCGGAAAGTCGGTTCCCTGGAAAAGCTCTGGAGTAATTGTGATAGTTACCTACATGACTTGTGACTTGCGAGTGAGAACAGAGGCTCTCTGCCTTCACCTGGCGTCTCACAGCTGAACCTTGCAACTTAAGTGTAGTACCAGCTGGTCGCCGCCCCCGGTGTCCCAGCTCTCATCTCTGCTGCACCGCGACACAAACACGCTCTGTACTGTAAGCCTTTGTTTTTGACAGTTAAGACTACACAAATATACACGTCGTAACATCGTATGTGTTATATAACGTTATCCACTGCTCCGTATTGATTTTTCGCCGGCTTCGTTGTAAACAAATGCACATGGCCAGACGGCCGGAGAGTTGGGATTTCTCATCTCGAGCGACGGGAGTGACTTGAGTGAAAAAACACTCCGTCGCTCAGTTGCTGTCGCTCTGAGCCCCAGCGGTTTTTCGCCTGGGCGATTAAACGCTCAATCGCTCGTTTGCATTGACTTAACATGTAAACTCGTCGCTCGTTCGAAAAACAAAAGGTCCGGTGTGAACGCAGCTTTAGAATGAATGCGTCTTAATGGTATATTCTGGCAAGTTTAACTTATGGACTAACACACCATGACACCGAGTAAGACACCCCTTCGAGAGATCAAGTTTGCCGACTGCTACTGTACCTTCTCTATTTGTAGCAACTTCAGCAATACACTGCTTTCTCCACTAACCCTAACCCCCATCAATCATAGCCACAAATAATGCTCAGAACAGCACCAAACTTCAGCAACTGTACAAACAGGGTCCCAGCCCATAATACGAGGCATCAGATCAAACACCTGCTAGCTTTCTTATTGAAAAGAGACGAAGACACAACTCGCTCACTCTCCTCCAGCCATTTGCTACTAGTGCAGAAGCCCTGACGAGTAGATTACCTAGTGCAGTAGTTAAGGAGTCTAGTGATGTCCAAAAATCTCTCGAGGAGGAGTCTTACTCGGTGTCATGGTGTGTTAGACTTATGCCGGAATGTCCCTTTAAATTGCAACTCTGATGGCCTTGTTGAGGTTGATGTAAATTAGCATGTTGTAAAATGTAATGTTTGTGTATACTGTATGTTACAGCACTAAAACAGTTCTAGAAATAAACACTAATGATGGTAATTTAAAGGGCCCATATTATGCAAAATCCACTTTCTACAGGTTTTGTAGTGGTCCTATGTGTTCCTGTGGCCTTTCTATGACGCCTGGAGGTGAAAAAAGTCTGTTCACTCCCTTAATTGATTTCTACACTTTTTTGAGATCGTGTCTCCAAACAGGCGAATTGGAAGTGCTGGCAGACTTGACGTCAGGATGCGCTGAACTCAGGTGACTCCACCTCCCGGTACTTCCTTATACTCCCCCTGGGCCAGTCTGGAAAAACGTGAGCTCCGCCCGCTGACACTTTTCCGGAACAGCGAACCTCTCTCTCCCCGTCCGCCGTCCGTCATTTGACATGAAGCGGTCGACCTACGGGAGGAGCGGTCCGTACCGCGGCGGCCAGATGATCATTTTGAATCATTGACTGAAAAACCGCCGCCTGTCATTAAAAATGAAATCACGGATCAGAGAATATTGGGATGATACCGCTTCTCATCAGCGCAGCGGTCCTCATCACGGAATGAGAGACAACTGAACGAGGAAGTCTCCTCTCCCGGCACAAAACCACGTCAATATTCTCCGGTAACTTCTCATCAGTCCATACAACAGTGCACAGTTTGTGCTGCGCTCCTCAGTTACATTACACGTTTTTTTATTTGACAGTTTCACACAGAACTTTCTGGTAGGAGTCTCTCCATGTTTCTCCTTCTGCCACAGTAAAAAGAAAAAAGAAAAAAAAGGAACATTTAAATTTTTTCAGACAAGATGCCAGTCTCAGATTTTTTTTTTTTTTTTCGGAAATCAATGCCCGACCCCTGTCCCAATGTCAACACTGGCACATGTACCTGTAGTGAAAACCACACCCTCTGCCCGTGACAGCTGTGGAGTGGACGTGGTTTGCACATCTTATTTGCATTTCAAGGTGCAGACACAGAAATGGCTCGTTCTCAGGAGAGCTCTGGAGAGCCACTTTTAGATTACTGAGATGTAGAGCTGCAGATTGATTTGGAGACAATACACTAGGAATACAATATGGTTGGACAACTTAGAACCATGTGAAATAGTTGAAAAACAGCATAATATGGGACCTTTAATTTCTAATTTCATAAAAATTACATTCCGCTCATTTTTAGTATGTCACAACATCTAAAACTGTGAAGCTGTCCCTTTAGTATAGTGGGTGAGATACTGCATGTCAATTACAGAAGCAAACAGGTTGAAACGTTGATTTAATTTATTTGTCCCATTATAACAAAATGTACAGTTCTGCTTTAAAATACTTAAAGGTTTGAAGGTTTCAAGCCAACAGCAACCTTATATCACACGCCTACATTCGACATTAGATTTTTACCTATGACACGAATTTTGGACAGATTCAGTCCATACATTATAGGGTTGAAAAGCGGCTGACAAGTGAGAAAGTATAATGATAAGAAAATACGCAACATATTGGGGACACTCTTCATATTAAACCTGCTCTGCATTAATTCAAAGCTAGCCCCTGCAGAAAAGTTCAATAGAGAAGCAAGGTGAGGTGTGCAGGTACTGACAGCTTTCTGTCTGGTCTGTTTAGAGCCAGAAAAACAAACATGAAGAATCTTCATGTAAGTGAACATGATGAAAATTAAGGCACCAAAGAGTGTACCAAAAGATACAATTAGCCCATATATGTTAGCTACATGAGCATCTGAGCATGCAAGCTTAACAACAGAGTGGCCATCACAGTAAACTTTGTAAATGGTGTTTTCACACAGCTGTAAAGAGGATATCAAATATATGGCAATACATACAAGCAAAGGATTCAACCATGTCACACCAATTAGTGTGGCAACTTTGTTAGATGTCATACGTGTGTTATATTGTAGAGGATGACAGATAGCAAGATATCTGTCATAGGACATGATGGCTAAGTTTAAATATTCAACTGCTCCATAAGAATGGACACAAAAAATCTGCAAGAAGCAAAATGAAGCAGACACAGTGTGAATGTCAGAGAGGATCTGAACCAGCAGGGATGGAAACAACCCTGTACTACCGAACAGTTCATTTACAAACAGGCTACACAGAAACAGGTACATGGGCTCATGTAAACTTCTGTTCATGCAGATAACCACAATCAGCAAAACATTTACACTGACAATAAAAATGTATAAGAACAGCACAATCATGAAATACAAGTATTTCAACTTACCAGTGTCAAAATAGGCAGCAAGTGCTAAGTGTGAAATCTGGGAAGTGTTCATCCTGATTATATTTTCATCATCAACTTTTAATAACAAATTTTGACTTCTTTGAACCCACTGCATTCACATACATGCAGTACAGAATCATTTATGTACGAGCAACAAGGTGATTCCCTTATTTAGAGTGTAATATTTAGGTAAAAAATGACAAAACTGTTCATGAAATCTAACATAGGTATGATATTGCAGCAGTCCTACTGGGACTCCCTCCTAACCTAGAGTTTATTATGATCCTTCAATAGATTCTTATAATTCTACTGTGCACACAAAACAATGATTGTTTTGTTATACATTTGAAAAAATGTACCTAGACAGCTTTGTCACAGTTTTCAATTTAAAGATAAAGCACACACAAACCATAAGTAACTCAGTAGTTCTAAAAACATTTTTTTTTTAAATAGTATTATTGAAACAGTTCTAAAATAGTCACAACCATGGTTGGTTACATTACGTGAATTTAAGCATCCATCTGATATCCTGCTCTAGTCTTGCTGCCAGTCCCTCCTAACTGAAACTTAAGCTCTACTTGGACTTCTCTTAAGGTCTTGCCCTGATGAAAAAAAGCAGCATAGCACTATCTGCTTAAATACTTAAAGGGATACTTCACCCAAATCAATAATTCACCAATTTTCTACTCGCCTTCATGACGGGTTTGGAGAACATTCGGAGTTACCAAAACGCTTTTGGAATTCCGGGGGGGGGGGGGGTCCGGCTACCAACGGAGCCGGTGGCGGTGGATTGTGCTCACTTTTGAATCGTCCAAAACACACACTATGAAACATCCAAATACCTCCATACTGCTCGTTCGTACTGACCTAAGGCCCTGTTTACATGACAACACTCACGGATAAAAATGGAAATATTTCATCAGATGTGCCTTTCGTTTAGACGGCGACGGCGTTTTGGGGGCTTGAAAACGCAAATAAGTGAAACCACCCTCCAGAGTGGAAATCTTAAAAATGCTCTGCCGTTGCGTCTCCGTGTAAGGGGTGAAAACGCAAAAAGTCTGCTCTGATTGCTATGACCTGTGGAGGGCACGGAGGGCAGCATTACAATCGCCGGCGTACAGCCTGCTGGAAATCAAGAAGAAGAAGAAGAGGAAAACACACAGGCGTGCAGACTTGGTGGTGTTGTGTGTTGTGCGGCACACTGCCACCTAGGTGCCTGGCGTGCATGAATTTCCACGGGGTCTGCCCGCTATTCAGACATCCCGCTATTCCGACATGTCTCTATTAAGACATCCCGCTATTACGACATCCCTCTATCTAGACATGCCGGCAGTCCGACACTTTTTGATACCGCTATTCCGACACGTCGTCTTTTTTTTTTTTTTTTTTTAAAGCTGCGATAACCCAAGCGCGTCTCTCTCTCTCTTTTCTTTTCAGCATGCCTATCACTGGTTTGATGAGGGAGTGATGTTCTTAATCTCAACAACTAAACTATCAAGTCACAAACAAAACTGACACACATGATAAACAAACAGAACTATGTTCAGTTTGTTTGTCAAGTTAACCTGTCACCTTCAGCACCACGGACAGCGCCGCGGAGCTGCATCTGTGAGCGTCTGGGCTCTGGGCTTAGGGCCTGGAGCCTCATTTATCAAAACTGTAAGTAAGCAGTGTAAAACTGCTGCTACTAAATTTTTTGCTTAGGCCTACGGCGAAAAGACACCCAAAATATTTACACCTTTTTCAGATCTATCAAACTGTGCGTGCACAACTCTCCGCAATTTCTCTTTGATAAATCAAACTGGATCCAAGAATGGTGCGCAGTTGCGCACGTGAACACACCTCCGCCCCCGGAACGTCTAGACACAACCATATATGGTCAGCACGTGCATATTAATTAGCCATGTGCGCTCTGTGGAGCGACAACAATGTGACAACGAAGACAACGGGCGGAGGGCGGGGGAAAGAAAGCGAGATACATGGCATCGGGCAATAAATCAGTCAGAAAAATGATCTTGCATTAATAAGCTACAATAAAAACAAAAACCTCCCAAATCTCAACAAAAGGGAGCAGAAAGAAGAATAATCTTATGTAATCTTCCCCTTTATCCCTGAAAATCTTTGTTTTCCTTTTACCTATATGTTAAAACAATGTAAAGCTTTGCACGCCTTTCCACTACAAAGTTACAGCTCTACTGGACTCGGTTTAGGTCATTTTCCATTACAGCTGAGTCCTTCACAGTTCCTCCTCAGGGCCGCGTTGTCTCACTCTTTATTCTCTCGTCAGCTCCAAACACACGTGCACCTCGTTAACTCAGGTGACAGAATAATAACAGTCTCAGTAGCTGCAGATCAGCGGGCGCTGCTGCCGGTGTGTTTTTAAACTTGGCGGGGGTTTTTTTTCTTTCTTATAGGCCTATGTAAGCCTATTTGCCTATGAGAAACAGTGTCTCAGATGAAAAAAAAAATCTGAAGGACATGTCTGACTATAACGTAATCAATCAATGTCGGAAAAGCGGAATGTTTGAAAAATAGTAAAGTGCTGCTTCGACAATGAAAAAAAAAAATGTCGGAATAGTGGGACGCTTGAAAAATAATGTTAATACCGCTATTCCGACAATTAGAAGTCAATGTCGAAATAGCGGCATGTCGGAATAGCAGCATGTAACCGAATTCCACAGACTTTTGCGTCACCGTATGCACGCAGATTTCCACCCCAAAAACGCTTGTCTAAACGCGGAATAAAAAGTGAAGATGCGACGCCACTTTTGCGTTTTCTGTTTGGATCGTTTCCGTATAAGTGTCCTTAAGCCACAACATGAAAAAGTCGGTTGTTTTAGCCTTGTTGTAGCAGTAGCTCCCAGTGGCTCTGTTGATGTTTGTGCACGAAATTTGCCCATCATTCCAACAATTCTTGCCTCCTATGGCTCCTATTTTTCTCTTTTTTTAAGCATCCTGCCTTTCCGACAATTCCTTCAAGGAATGGAGGATCAACAACTCAACAACACAGTAGTTACTTCCGCCTTTTTTCTTCGCTCACTATCTCACAGTGCCTCCTTGTGGCGGAACATGGATGCAGAAATACTAAGTGAACACAACATCGAGGATCAAGGAATGAGACCGATTAGCAATACAATGGCCGTTGTGGCCATCAGGGTAACTGTACCAAGCTGGTGTGGAAGCACGTGTAGCCGATGTCATATCTGGCCCTCTGCGTTGTGTTTCTCTCGGTACGCACTGCCCTAGGTGGGGTTCGAACATTATACACTACATTTATACGCAAAAATATGTACTTTCTACTCCTTACATATTCCTTACATTACTTTTTTTTTTTTGACACTACGTAAAATCACCGGTAAAAGACGTGACGAACTAGAGAGGGAAAGAGGGAGAAGAAGAGGGAGGGAGGAGGGAGAGGGGGGTAGAGAGAGAACCGAGTTACCAACTTGTATACTGAAGCAGCGACATGGAGGCAGCTTGCATGGACTCCATGGTGGTGGTGGTCGGACTATCCGACGGGGGGGGTTTGAACACCGTACAATCAGCACAATATAGCGCATTTACCGTTTACGAGCGGCAAAGCGCAACCTGTCCATGTGTGTACGCGAGAGAGACGGCAGGTGGACTGACTGGCAGAGATGAGAGGTGATGAACGCTGTTTAAAAATTATTATTATTATTATTTTGTGAGAGTCTGTGGCGGCCGAAACGTTGGGAAACACTGCCTCTGGTCAGTTCAATCTTGATTATTCTGTCTGAACTTTTTTTGTTTCAAAAAATTATCAAATGATGTAGGTTTCATTAACAGCAAAAATTCATTTTTACTTTTTACTTTTACTTTAAAAGTACATTTCAGAGCCTGTACTCTGGCTGCAGCGGAGCAGCTCCGTGACACTACTGTGTGACTGGCCGCCGCTGAATGCTTCGGGGCGGGGGCGGCCCGGCTCACAGCACCCGCTGCACAACGCCCGCTGCATGGTGAAAACAGCAGTGATAACGCGCTTTCAGATCCGAGTCTCCAAACCAGAAACGTTTGTAACAGCACCGGAAAAAGTCGCCAGATTTGTCGCCAGTCGCTTTTGTAAAAAAAAAAGTTGTCAAGAGGGTTTGGAAAGTCGCCAGATTTAGCGAGAAAGTCGCAACACTGTAGCCGACAGCCGCACAGCACACTGCACGCTGTCCCCAGAGCAGCATTCAAGGAGACCGATTACTCAAACAACAAAAAAAAAAACCAAGATCACACAGTTTATAAAAAAACATTATGTTTTGATTGTAGTTTAAAACAGTTTTTACATATCAGAGGACTACCATATTCACACACAGGGTACCTCAGAGTGTCTATTATCATAATCTGTAAAAAAAAAAAAAACGTTTTTGACGAGTCGTGTCGATTGTCGTGAACGTTCGGCAGGCTGTGATGAGTTAACTCGTCAATGGTCGCGAAAGAGTTAACGGGACAATTTAATTCCGTGGCATTCCTTCTTTTCTTTTTTTTTGTTTTGCTCTTTTAATTGCAAGTGATTTGAGGACGGATCTGTGAGGAAAAATATTACACATGGACAACTGTTTCAGCTGTTTTATTAAAATAAAAAGTGTGTTATTATGAAAAAAGTGTTCACTGTCTCATTTACGTGGCTCTCTTCGGCTGCTCCGCTCTCTTCCCACATGCCGCTCCGTGCTCCGCTCTCCCTCTACATGACGCTGTGCTGACTCGAATGTGAGCTACTCGAATAGTGACCCCGAACAATTATCACAGGGTGACTATGCCCATGTGTGGGACCAGTGGGGGGCGCTGTTTGTTAATCTGTCCCCACAGGCTTTTGGCGCCAGTCAGGACTGCCCCGGAAGAGGTCCGGAAGACTGCAGGTGTGCGGTTGGCGGAGGAACAGAGGAGGCGGGGTCTGGACAGGTGAAAGGGGAGCGACGGGAAGAACACGGGAGAGACGAGACGGGACAGGAGCAGACAAAGAGTGCAGCGCGACTCACGGAGCAGGACGACGGAAAGAGAGCGGGATCCAGCCTACAGCCGGACGAGAGAGAACGCAGCGGCGGAGCGAGCCACAGACGGCGCTGGTCGGCTGCAGGATACAGTGGAGACGCAACGCGGGAAACGTGGAGGGGTATAAGTGAGCTTTGCCCCTCCTCCGAGCTAAGTACCGCTTTTATTCCACTCCCCTCATCATCACTTGTTATACAGACGGGAAGACAGAGAAACCCCTTGATTTTGTTTATTATTGTTTGTTTTGGACTTCACTTTCCATGTAGCCATTGTTTTGGTTTGACTTTGATTTATTTATTTAATTATGGCTGCATGTTGATTTAGTTTATTATTTTCGAAGGGGTTTCTCCGGTTTTAACCCAGAGTATTGACTGGTTATTCTCTGTACTACATGATAGTTGGAGGTGGCGCCGGGACTGGACCCACGCACCTGAAGGAGAGAGGACACGAGCTTGGAGTTGAATCGTAACTGGACTGCGCTCTGCTACCACCTGCTCCCTCTCGTCGTCGATACTCCATGGACTCTTTTTATTGTGTTTTTATCATAGCCTCAGCCTGCTTCTAATATAGCCCTGGTTTAATAAATATCCTCCGTTGTAACTATAGCTCGTGCTTGTTTGTGGCCAGTGGCTCCCCAGAAGAGACTACATTCATTCAGTTTTTAGGGTCCGGCAGCGCAGCTGCCCGGACACTATTGTATTCCTAGGACTTCTTCTTCTTCTTCTTCTTCTTCTTCTTCTTCTTCTTCTTCTTCTTCTTCTTCTTCTTCCAAGGAAGTCATACTTCCCATGGGCGAAAACTCACCAAACTTCACAGAAACATCCGACCCCATGCCAGATTCACTCAACTCCAAGGACATGTGCCCCCCCCCCCCCCCCCCCCCCCCCCTCCTCCTCCTAAATGCAATTTATGTATTAACAGATTTTTGTTTAGATAACAGAATTTCTGACTTTTTGACCATTTTTTTAAATCTGCGTTTACAACTGCTGCCTGGACACTGACTCCCTGAGTCTATTTGAGAAGACACACACCATGTCTCGCTTCCAGATAATTAGCTCACTGAGTTAAGCGCTGGTTTGAGGTGCGAGGGGATATGGGTTCAAGACCCAGCAAGAGCGATGATGATAATGACACATCAAAATGCCAGATGTCCTCATGGTGACATCACAGCAAGGCTCTAAATTAAAAAAAAAAAAACAAATAGCTTGCACCGGACCATGGGCGAAAGCTCGCTAAATTTTGCACAAAGGTCCAGTGTCATCTTCTTCTTTCTACTTCCAAGGAAATCATACTTCCCATGGATGAAAACTCACCAAACCTTACAGAAATGTCCAACCCCATGCCAGATCCCATGTATTATCAGATTTTTGTTTAGATAACAGAATTTCTGACATTTTGACCATTTCCGAAATCTGCCTTGACAACAGCTGCCTGGGCATTGACTCCCTGAGTCGACAAATGAAGCTACACAGCAGTTCTCACTACCAGCCAATTAGCTCAGCGAGTTAGGAGCTGGTTCTTGGTGTCAGAGGTTTGTGAGACTAAATGTCAGATGTCCTCAACACGAAACACAAGACAGTTGTACTGATGGTGGCATCACAGCAAGCCTCTAAATTTAAAAATTCAAATAGCTTGGACTGGACCATGTGCGAAGGCTCCTAACATCTTAGAGTCACAGTAGATGACATATCATTACCTCAAAAACAGATTTTTCTTTTTACTGTGGTGTCAAATCTGCCTACACGACAGTGAATGGCTTACTCAATTTGTGAAGCCACTGTTGAACTGCCACTTGTCAATTAGCTCAGTGTGATAGACAATGGTCTTTGGTTCCCGAGGTTGTGGGTTCAATCCTCAACTAATGCAAATTGGACATTATAAGGACAACTGTCTTGTCATCCTATTCTCCTGTTTGTTGCTCAGAATTGCCTAAATTTGCCCAAAAGTAGCCCGGACCCGACCCATCGCTGCGCAGCAGCTATAATTATTCTTATTCTTTATTCTTAATTTACAACTCACACCCGTTACACAATCGGATAGTAAAATATGCTACTCGTTGCAGCCCTACTGGTTGGTGTTCAGCATGCACATGAACAACAGGCCCATCCCATTTCTTCAACTGGTTAAAAGCAACACCACATACCTGTTTCTTTGCATGTAATGTAGTGTCAAATTTTGTGCATTTTGGCTCATACAGTATAATGAAGGAAACATAAAATGTGTAAGGCCCTATTATGTTTCCTATATAATCAAAAGCGTGTATTTCATTTATTATATAATCTGTTTAATTCTTACTTTGATATCATTTTAAAGCAGAAGTAAGCGATCCGGTCGTTTTGGCTAACTTCCTGTCAGCGGATGGAGTTAGCAGTCCCAGCCCTCGTCCCTACATCACCACATGCACGTGCATCCCTTGGCTGCACACACAGAGAGGACCGCCCCATTTATGCCATTCTCTCTCCTCATTGGATAAAGGTTGTAGGATACAAGGAAAGTTTTCTCCTCGGCTTACAGCAGAGCAGAGTGACTGACAGACCCGTGTTTGGGACCAAACACTCTATATAAGTGATTGCTGTCGGAAGATATAACTATTTAGGCTAAGGGCGCACTCACACTAGGGCCAGTTGTTCCGTACCGTGCTGAATCCCGAATGCCCCCCCTCCCCTGTCCCCAGCTGGCCCGCACTCACACTACCTCGAACCCAAGCGTGCTCAAGCACGGTTGCCTCCGACACATACGTCATCACGTTGATATAACAACACGGCGCATGCGCTCTGACTGCAGAAAGAACGGCGCTTTGACCGGTTGTCATGGTTATCTTGAAGTTTAATCAAAGCGACGTTAACTAGCGATGTTTGCGGCGCGACGTAATCGTTAAGTGACTGTTGTTTACATGTGGCTGTAGACACGTGGTGGAGAACGAGCCCGCAGCGCATTACGTGTGCGCATTCCTGGCCAAGCGTACCATGCCCAAGCACACCTCTCCCAACCGTGCCGGGCCAGGGAAGTGTACCGTGCTCAGGCACGGAACGCTTGCACTCACACCAGCAATAGAATCCGGACTTTAGGGGGCAAACGTGCTTGGGCACGGTAAGATTGCCTAGTGTGAGTGCACCCTAAGACTTATATTAACACAAACATTCCGCTTACTTCTGCTTTAAAGGTACAATATGTAAGAATGTGGCCAAAATTGTTGCTGCAGTCAAATTCAAAACACAGCAGCGCGTTGTCCCCCCTCCCCTACCCACCAGACTCCAGGTTGCCAGACAGCGACGAGCTAACCTCCGCTCTGCTCACTCACAATCAGTCTCAAAGTCTCAAAGCAGAGTAAAAAGCTAAATATTCATCAACAACCTCACTGTTTTATTGCTCTGACTCACAGTAACTACGAGCGGAGTTCACGTCACCCAGGTGATCTGCAAGTTATCGTTAACAGTTAGGCTACATTACCGCTCCGACGCTGTGTCTGTGTGTGCAGCGCTGACACACACAGACACACACACACACACACTGTAACCCCGCATCTACAGGAGCCTTAGTGCGTGTTATTCACGCCGTAGATGAGCCAACATATGAGACGTCTTACCGCAGAATAGTAATTTGTTGAATAGTATTTGATTGCTCTTTGTTTGAGCTCCTGCTCTCAATGAATGTCCTTCATACAATTTAGATCTACATAATGTACTTGTTGAATCCTGTGAACTTTCAACCTGCGAGTGTGAAGAGTTCTGAAGAAGTGCTGGAGAAAAACCTTCTCAGTTCCATCTTTTGCAGGTCCGCTGTGAGGGGCCACTTGTGTCATGAATTATGGACAAAAGTATATCAACTTTGAGAGGGGCTCTGCACAGAAAAGGGCTGTGCAGAGGATTTGAGCTACAATTATGTAGTGATAAGGTGATCAGAACGAGAGAGTGGGGTACCCGCAAAATCAGAATCCATGTTTTAGCGGGATTGTTAGGGAAAAGATTAATAGTGTTATGGTGGAGGGCAGTAATGAAACTAATGACTGTGTCAAAGGTATATAAGGCATGGTTAAGGAGGATGGAGTCAGTTGTGTCCTGTAGCATGCTTGGGTCATGTTTGTGTCTCACAAGTGGTCACTTGAGATCCATTTTAAAGCAGATGTAAGCAGATGCACTTAAGACTAACCACTTGTCATTGGATCACCTTAACACCTTAGCAGGACCAATGTGTCAGACCTGTGATAGACTTGCCCAGAATGTACCCAGTTCATGCATTGATAGGTCGCTGCCTCTGAACAGGATAAGTTGCTATAGTTGATGGACAGATCAATGAATTGATAATGTGTGAAATAACTGCATGCTGATGAAAACCATTCTGTTCATTCTTCATGAACTGCTCTTTAAAAAAAGTGTAAAAGGAAGTTGGGATGCATTCATGGGATGAGTAAAGCAGGAAAACAGGTGATTGCTCAAATTCACTCAATGATGCAAATGTTTTCTATGTAATTCCAAACCTGAGCATTACACTTTTTTTAAAAAAAAAGAAGAAGAAATGGTACATTTGTGGATATTTCTTAAAACTGTTTATATGATGGTAAATGAGACCAGTATGAATACATTGCACTATGTCCATGTGTGCTTGATGTTAAAGTTACACACTATGCTAGCCCAACCCAAGTTTAAACCAGTTACATTTTTGCAAATCTGTAACAAAGGTTAACCTTTTTATTTGTTGGTGTGCATAGTACAGGATCATGTTAAACTCCACACAGGTTTCATATTTCACTCTTGCTGCCTACTTTGACACAGGGGTTTTCAAATACTTATATTTTACTATTATTATGTCTTTGTATCTTTTTATAATTTGTGCCAATGTTGTACTGATTGTGGTTATCTGTATGAACAAGAGTTTACATGAGCCCATGTACCTGTTTCTGTGCAGCCTGTTTGTAAATGAACTGTATGGTAGTACAGCGCTGTTTCCATTCCTGCTGGTTCAGATCCTCTCTGACATTCACACTGTGTCTGCTTCATTTTGTTTCTTGCAGATTTACTGTGTTCATTCTTATGGAGCTGTTGAATATTTGAACTTAGCCATCATGTCTTATGACAGATACCTTGCTATCTGTTATCCTCTACAATATAACACACGTATGACATTCAACAAGATCGCCATACTTATTGCTTTAACATGGTTATACCCTTGTTTTGCAATGGTTGTTTTGTTATCTTTGACTACACCATTACAGATGTGTGGGAACATCATTCACAAAGTATACTGTGATACCCACTCTGTTATCAAGCTGGGTTGCCCCAGCACCAATGCAATTAACATGTATGGACTTATTGCAACTTTTAGCACAATCCTTGGAGCTTTACTTTTAATTCTTTACACTTACATAAAGATTCTCCATGTTTGTTTCTCTGGCTCCAAACAGACCAGACATAAAGCTGTCAGTACCTGCACACCTCACCTTGCTTCTCTATTAAACTTTTCTTTTGGGGCTAGCTTTGAAGTACTACAGAGCAGGTTTAATATGAATAGTGTCCCTAATATGTTGCGGATATTTTTATCATTATATTTTCTTACATGCCCACCATTGTTCAATCCTGTATTGTATGGCTTGAAAATGTCCAAAATCCGTGTCATATGTAAAAGTATCATATCAAATGTTGAATATCAAAATTAAGTTGTCCAACAGGTTTTCTTATTTAAATTAGAACACTGTTATATTTTACTGTATACCTGTCCATTGTTATATAACCAATACAGTGCATTAACTCAAATTTGATTTGATTTTCTCTGTGAAACATAGATGAAACACCTGCAACAGTTTTAGAAACAGAAGTGTCTACCATGTCATCTCAAATCTAGAAATGAACCTACTGATAGCATATGGGTCATTTCATAATTGCGGGTACATTCCGCGTCTCCCAGAAACACCTTTTGTTATTTCCCACTAAAAATGTTTTTACTGGATATGTTTTAAACAATATTTCTAATTATATTGAATATTCACCAATAATAATGTTAGGTGTGTATTTTAGGCACAATTTATATGTAAAATATTAATTAAATGATTCCCACCCCACTATTGACTGTCTTCAGGTCATGATTCACACGTTCAACTTGAATTAACATGAAATAATTCAGTATAATTAGCAGTTTTTGTGCTAGATAGTTATACAATCAGTTGCACAGAGTGGCCTGCACCCAGTCCCTGAGTAGTGGGTCGCGCGTTTCACAAACAAGCCACAATGTCACACAATAATGTCATCCCGGTTGAGCATGACAGCTGCAGGGGGGGTTCGGAACAGCGGTGTCTTGGAGTGGGGGGGGGGTTGGAATGGAGGGCTGTCCCCATCCTCTCTGCAGTCAGAAAACAGATACACAGGGCCGGATTTACTAAGATCCCAGATAGCGGGCGCTATATTGTTTGCGCCCGCTATAATATTGCGTGTTTGGTTAGTGCACGCAAAACAGGTGATCTACTAAGAGTAACCCGCTAAATGAAAACACGTGCAAACCGCAATATGTAAATTAGGGTTTTGCGCGTCGTAATCGTTTCCGCCATGGAGAGAGTGGACAGAGAGCTGGACGGACGAAGGGACAGAATGACATTTGATCCGATGCATACAGTGACAGCACGTACGTGTGTTCATCTCTCTCGCGCTCTGTTTAGATAAATAAACACAAATCGCTACAGGGCCCAACTCAACATATACTGACGAACAGGCAGCAGCTGCAGCGACAATCACACACCTATAATATGTGTGTGCCGCCCATGATCGAGTGGATTAATAGAGAGCTCAGGTGGGACACATGGATCTAAACACTCTGACCACTGACCAGAGGGATCAAAGACGGGTGAAGGCAGCGGTGACGTGTCTCAGTCCGGGACCGGGACTGAGAGACGGAGCTGAGCAGCCAGGTACTGGAGAGGAGGGGAGAGGAGAGGAGCGCACTGCAGGACAGACGTGCCCCGTGCGTAACGGCGCGTAAAATACTTTTAACACGGCTGAAAAACTGTTACAAAATTACCCAGACGTGAGGAAATGCAGAGATGTAAGATCATGGGGCTCTGACAGGTATCAAATCAATAAACGCATAAGTTTTGGCGAAGTTGTATCAGTTAGTACATGGTTTTCAGACGTGGTAAATAAAGACGCAAAAACAGCCACCGCAATCTCTTCCTGCAGGGTTCCTACGCAAGTATGGAAAGTATGGAAAAGTATGGAATTTGATTTTATACATTTCCGGGTCTGGAAAAGTATGGAAAATGGAAACTATTGTATGGAAATATATTTATCTTAATTGTAAATGACCTTTAATATGAGCATAGTATTTTTATAAATGTGTTTTTATGTTTACTTAGTAACATTCTTTAAAGCCAGGCTTTTATTTTTTATATATTAAGCAGACGGATATTCAGGGCTTTTATTTTGAAAGCGTCTCGCTGAGACCTCGTACACATCCGGTGCTTCGGAGTTTACCGGCAGAAGGAAAAGTATGTCTGCAAGGCTAAAGGAGTATCTTCAATGCTAAAAGCAAGCAAAGTGTGTCTAACCCACATGAAACGCCCTAGCACCTGGCTAATAAGGGGCACAAGGTTTGTTTTGTTACCATTTCATGCTATATTTATGTCCGGCTCGAGTTTGGTTGCCGTGGATATTTTCATGCATAAAACGTATTGTGGTTAGCGGTAGCTACTATTAGCATCGGCCAAGCTGCCGTGTCGGTCTGTATTGAAGTGAGATGAAGCTGTAAGCTAACTCGTAGGTTGTTTTGGTAATGCAACAGGATGTATTTTGTCTGTTTTATATAAGGTCTGCTAAGGTTAAAAACTGTTTATTGGGTTAAAAACGAACGGTTAAAAATACTAATTTCATGTCAAATATTGTTTTATATTGCACTCTATGTGAGGTTGTCTTTCAGTTAAAATGTGAATTTTCCCTCATGACTGTAACATCAATCGTAGCAGTTAAAATATATATTTAAATTCATGGAGTAAAACCTGTGAGTCTACAATAAGTTTATTAGATAAAAAGAGAGTCAACTTACATGATTGTTTGTGATAAAGGCAGTTAAAGGTAATTTCAAGTAAGAGTAAAGGTAACTGTATTTTGTTTTCTTCTTTTCATAGCTCTTACGGTGTGTTTGCATTGAATACGGTCCAAGGAATAAAACATTGTGAACCATCAGTTTGAGAGTCCGACCATCATTTAGCCGGGGATGCTACAGTAAGAGCTTAGTAAGAGCTTCACCTCATCCGTCACATCACGCCGCTGACCAAGGACAACTGTAGAGGGACCTGATGTGATGGTCAAAGATTGTGGTACCTGCTCACAACATGGAAGCATCAGTAAAGACGCCTCCAGACGACAGAGACTCCGAACAGATGAAGGATAAGGATACTGAAGAGGAGGATCTCCGTCGCTCTGGTCGCCTACGGAATCCCACGGAAAAGATGCTTGCATTTCATAAGGAGGAGGCCCACAAAAAGGAGAAAAGGTTGACTCACATTTATGAACAATGGAAGATCCAGGCACGTAAGGCTAGAAAACAGTTAAAGTTAAACATTCCTGAAAGTGACATTGCAACTCTTATAGACACACTAGAAGAAGGAAAAAACTGTGTTATAAACCTGTACATAGACATCAGAGCTCACCTCACTCCATCTAATGAGACAAGACGTCGTATTGATGCCTGTGAGGCAGTTACAAGGGACATTGTTAAAATTGCTCTTGAAAGGATATCAGGCATAGATGAAGAATTTGATAGTGAAGCAGTAAAGCAGCGTCTTCATGAGCTTCTTAACAGAGACTATGCTCACTCCATCTACGGATCCACAGCTTCACCTCCAAGTCAACACTCAAGTAAAGGTTCAAGTCAACACTCTGTTATAGCAGCAAAAAGAGCAGACGCTGCAGCAGAATTAGCAGCAAAGGAAGCAGAGTATGAAGTGTTATTGAAGGAGGAGAAACAAAAAGAAAAGATTCAACTCTTAGAGGAGAAACAAAAAGAAAAGATTCAACTCCTAGAGGGACAACAAAGGAAAGAACTTGAAGCTCAAAAACGTGAGTTGGAAAGATTAAAGGCAGAGAAGGACATTAAAGCTGCACGAGCTAGGTTCACAACTTATGATCAGGAAGTAATGCAGGAAGCAAGTGTTCATTCTGTAGATCAGATGAGAACGAGAGAACATCAGTTTGTGTATCCTCCTCCTTCAGCTCTCATACAGCAGCCCACTGATATCACAATGACAGCATCACCTGCAAGGACAGATGTAAGTTATCTGGCTCAGGCAGTCCAAGATAGCATAGCTCTGAACAGGCTCCCAATGCCAGAACCGTCTGTATTTACTGGTGACCCTATCCAGTTCATTGAGTGGAAGGCTTCCTTCACATCCCTCATAGACAAAAAGAACATTGCTTCAGCTGACAAATTACATTATTTGAAAAAATATGTAGGAGGTCCAGCTCGAAAGACACTTGATGGCATATTTTATAGAAATGATGATGACGCCTACAAAGATGGATGGAACCGTCTCAACCACAGGTATGGTCAGCCGTTTGTTATACAAAAAGCATTCAGGGAAAAACTAACAAACTGGCCAAAGGTCCATCCAAGAGATGCTGAGGGACTTAGAGCATTCGCTGATTTCTTACACTCATGTCTGGAAGCCATGCCTTATGTTAAAGGTCTGGACATTTTGAACGATTGTGAAGAAAACCAGAAATTGATCCAAAAGCTACCTGATTGGGCAGCATCACAGTGGAACCGCAAAGTCACTCAAGTCATGAGAGTTGACCAGGAGTTTCCCAGCTTCCAGGAGTTTGTCTTCTTCATTGTAACGGAGGCAGAAATTGCATGTAATCCTATTACTTCATTCCACGCTCTCCACTCATCAGAGGCTAACTCATCACGTCATCTGAAAGAAAAGAAATGTAAATCCAGTGTTTATCACACACAGACAGTTACAGAGAATGAAACACAAGGACAGTTAAGAACAGGTTTAAAGCCACCATGTGTGTTTTGTCAAGACAGTAAACATCAACTTCATCGCTGTCCTGAGTTTAAAGGGAAAGCTCTGGAGGAACGGCGGAAATATGTGAAAGAAAAGAAGCTTTGCTATGGCTGCTTGAGGACGGGCCATAACGCCAAGGACTGCCGCAATAGACATTCATGCGACAAATGTAAAGCAAGACATCCTACGCTTCTCCATGATGACACCTACACCAAGGCCAAGCCCACGTCAGTCTCAAATCAAAGTACCACAGAGGAAACGGCAACCACATTGGCTCTCAGTGTGACAACTAAGGAGCCAGCTACCAACACTTCAATGATAGTGCCAGTGTGGGTTTCTTCTGTCAGCAATCCAGGTATGGAAAGACTTGTTTATGCGCTGCTTGATACCCAAAGTGATACAGTCTTCATTGACCAAGAAGTCAGCAATAGTTTACAGACTGAAACTCATCCTGTAAGACTGAAACTAACGACCATGACAGGAAAGGATGCATTAATGCATAGTCAAAGAGTGTCAGGTTTGAGAGTGAGAGGTTACTGCTCTGCTATCCACATTGATCTCCCCCCTGCTTACACCAAGGACTGTATACCAGTGAATCGAACACACATTCCTACCTGTGACACGGCACGGAACTGGAATCATCTCATCAAAATAGCAGATGAAATCCCACCACAGCTGGAATGTGAAGTCGGTCTGCTGATCGGCTACAATTGCTCAAAGGCACTGGCACCACGGCAGGTAATCCTTGGAGGAGATAGCGAACCATATGCAGTTCAGACGGATTTGGGGTGGAGTATCGTAGGCTGTTCACCTCACCACAACTCACCAAGCATCACCAACATGTGTCACAGAGTTTCAGTCAGAGAGCTTCCTCCAGTGACCCCAGCTGAGGCACTCAGGGTTCTCGAGTCTGACTTTAAAGATGCTAATAAGGACGGAAAGACTGTGTCTCAGGATGACATCCGCTTCCTGGATGTGTTAAAGGAAGGGATCAAGAGGAACATTCAGGGACATTACGAGATGCCACTCCCCTTTAAAGAGATACCTCTAGCTACAGATGTTAGCGCAGAAATACAGATTGGAGATCCTGAAGTCAAGAGGATTCAGACTCTAAACACACAGACACGGGAACAGCTGAGTCTCTCAGACCGCCTGTCAAAGTTTTCTTCGTGGTCAAAAGCAACTCAGGCTGTCGCTCGTCTCATTCGTCGTGTCAGACATGATAAGTCAACAGACCACAGCACCGTCCAAGAACGAGAAGACGCACGCTGCATCATCATAAGAGACTTACAGAGACACGCATATCCAGAAGAGTTAAAGTTGCTCAGTAAGGTAACTCAACTTCCCTCTCAGAGTAAACTGTTTCAGATGGATGCTTTTCTTGATCAGGATGGACTCCTCAAGGTGGGAGGAAGACTGAAAAATGCATCACTCCCTACCTCACTGAAGCATCCAGTGATCATACCAAAGAGTCATCCCATCACCAAGGCAATAATTGCTCACTGTCACGAGAAAGTCCAACATCAAGGAAAAGGCTTGACTATTAATGAGATCAGATCAAATGGATTCTGGATTCCCGGAATCAACAGAGCTGTGGCAACGCATCTGCATCAATGTGTTACATGTCGAAAACTCAGAAGATTCACAGAGGAGCAGCGAATGGCAGATTTGCCGTCTGAGCGTGTGGATCCATCACCACCTTTCACCTATTGTGGAATGGACTGTTTCGGTCCGTTTTTCACCAAACAAGGACGCAAGGTACAAAAGAGATACGGACTGCTTTTCACCTGCCTTTGCTGTCGAGCTATCCACATTGAAATGTTAGACGACATGTCGACAGATGCTTTCATAAATGGACTTCGTTGTTTCATTGCAATAAGAGGAGCAGTACGTGACATAAAATGTGACCAAGGAACGAACTTCGTTGGAGCTAAAAATGAACTGAATGAAGCTCTCAAGCAATTGGATGCTGATCGTCTGACTACGTTTTTGGCTGAGAAACAGTGTGACTTCAGCATGAACGCTCCGCATGCAAGCCATGCTGGAGGCGTATGGGAGAGACAGATCCGAACAGTGAGGAATGTTCTTCGTTTAACTCTTTCACCCTCATCAGGCAGGCTGGACGATGCCTCTCTACGGACATTCTTTTATGAGGCAGCAGCTATTGTGAACAGTCGTCCACTCACCGTTGACAACTTAAATGATCCAGATAGTCCAGAGCCGCTAACGCCCAATCACCTACTCACCATGAAACCCACTGCAGCCTTACCACCTCCTGGCAGATTCATCAGAGAGGATATGTATGCTCGTAAGAGGTGGCGCCGTGTTCAGTACCTTGCAGAGCAGTTCTGGGGCCGGTGGAGAAGAGAGTATGTGTACAACATTGCTACCAGACAACGCTGGCATACTCCAAAGAGAAACCTCAAAGTCGGTGACATTGTGATGGAAAAGACAGAAGATCAACCTCGCAACGAGTGGAAATTGGCTAAAGTTGTAGAGACAGTGACTGATAAAGATGGACTAGTGAGGAGAGTGAAGATTCGTGTAGGAGATCAGAAGATGGGAAAGGAGGGACAGCGTTCTGGCAAGCCATCCATCGTTGAACGTCCAGTGCAGAAGCTGATCCTGCTCCTAGAGACTGTTTAATCACTCCACAACCTATCCTTTACAGTATGAAGAGTTTATGGACATTTTTGACACAAGCACTAAAGGTTAAAGGTCACATGGTTTAGAAATCATTCATGCTTTACATCTAATAAGGGGATGAAAAACCAGTAATGATTTGGTGGGAGTGTAAATGACCTTTAATATGAGCATAGTATTTTTATAAATGTGTTTTTATGTTTACTTAGTAACATTCTTTAAAGCCAGGCTTTTATTTTTTATATATTAAGCAGACGGATATTCAGGGCTTTTATTTTGAAAGCGTCTCGCTGAGACCTCGTACACATCCGGTGCTTCGGAGTTTACCGGCAGAAGGAAAAGTATGTCTGCAAGGCTAAAGGAGTATCTTCAATGCTAAAAGCAAGCAAAGTGTGTCTAACCCACATGAAACGCCCTAGCACCTGGCTAATAAGGGGCACAAGGTTTGTTTTGTTACCATTTCATGCTATATTTATGTCCGGCTCGAGTTTGGTTGCCGTGGATATTTTCATGCATAAAACGTATTGTGGTTAGCGGTAGCTACTATTAGCATCGGCCAAGCTGCCGTGTCGGTCTGTATTGAAGTGAGATGAAGCTGTAAGCTAACTCGTAGGTTGTTTTGGTAATGCAACAGGATGTATTTTGTCTGTTTTATATAAGGTCTGCTAAGGTTAAAAACTGTTTATTGGGTTAAAAACGAACGGTTAAAAATACTAATTTCATGTCAAATATTGTTTTATATTGCACTCTATGTGAGGTTGTCTTTCAGTTAAAATGTGAATTTTCCCTCATGACTGTAACATCAATCGTAGCAGTTAAAATATATATTTAAATTCATGGAGTAAAACCTGTGAGTCTACAATAAGTTTATTAGATAAAAAGAGAGTCAGCTTACATGATTGTTTGTGATAAAGGCAGTTAAAGGTAATTTCAAGTAAGAGTAAAGGTAACTGTATTTTGTTTTCTTCTTTTCATAGCTCTTACGGTGTGTTTGCATTGAATACGGTCCAAGGAATAAAACATTGTGAACCATCAGTTTGAGAGTCCGACCATCATTTAGCCGGGGATGCTACATTAATACTTATCTGGGTTTGGTCTCATCTATAGTTATTTGGGTTAATTATTTTGTATGCGCTATTATACCCAGCTACAATCTCCTGGAAATTATTTGGTTACATAATGGCACACACTCAGAATAATGAAAACAAATGATAAATTGCATGCTTTTTTTATATTATGCACATCTATTTACTCAAATATCGAAATTATTTTAATTTTTTTACCGAGAAGTCTGGAAATTAGGGTCTGGAAAAAGTATGGAATTTGGAAATTTCAAATGTGTAGGAACCCTGTTCCTGGTTTGGTAAATCACATTGCACGCCAAGGGGGCAGTTGTGGGTCTGAGAAGTGAAGCTCACTTCCGCGTTCAAAAAACTGCAATCCCCCCGGCTTCCTCTGGGGGCTGGTGTCAGAAGGGAGCATTCCCCATAGACCCCCATGTTAAAATCGCCGATTTTACATCCTCAGTAAACATGTTAAAAGCCTGGTGTCAGGACGTTTTTTTTTCTCAATCGATAGTTTCTACCCCAGCACACACTCTGAGGGGGGTGAATTTTTTTTTTAACTCTACCGTTTTACTGTTATTAGGTTAAAACCCTGGCCAATTAGGGCGCAAAAACGTTGAGTGACAGGTCCGAGCAGCTCTGTGGACAGCTGCTTCGAGGCCAGTGGGCGGGTTCTCGGCCGGCCAATCCAACATGGCGCTGTTCAGGCCGCCATATTTGAGTCACAAAAACGACTCCCCAAAACCAATGGGTGACGTCACGGACGCTACGTCCATTCTTTTTACAGTCTATGTTGCACGCGCTAAATAAATCTATTTGCATCTACTCCCAGTATTTTGCACGTTCTGGCTGAAACGCCCATATTTACATATTCATCAAGGCAAACACGCTAAATGGATCGCACGTGCTATTCTGCCCGTTTGAGGGACGCAATCCTCGGTGCGTCCGGTTAGTAGATCAGGTTCCACATGTGTTTGCGCGTGCAATCACGTTTGCACACGTTTTAACTCTTTCGCGACCACACTAATTCTTCAGCACATCCGCTCAGGACCACATGTTTTTGGCTATTTGTTTACCTTTTATCTCACGTCGAACCGAACCATGTACGTCACCTAGAAACAAACGGTCTTCACTTGGTTGAAGAGTGACTTTACAACGTGCTCCTTGAAAAAACAGCGAGTTTTTCTGCCGTTTCATTTGTGAGTACGAAGGAGGAGAAGAGAGCTGGGTTTCTCCAAAAACGGAGCTCCCGCTCTAGTTTCAGAGAAAAACGCACTTTTGTGTCAAGTGGCAATCTGCTCATTTTACCGGTACCCTGCGGTGTGGCATGTCTCCCACATCATTTCTACGGCTAAATAAATATATTTGTAGGTAAATCTGGGGGGTGTGGCAGCGTGGAGAGCAGCGGTGCAGCGGTGTGGGTCTCTGGCCGCAGCGCAGCAGCTCCGTGACACTGCTGTGTGACTGGCCGGCGATGAGTGCTCTGGGGCGGGGGCGGCCGGTCACAGCCCCCGCTGCTCAGCGCCCGCTCCGCTGCACCGTGAAAACAGCTGTGATAACGGGCTTTCAGATCCGAGTCTCCAAACCAGAAACGTTTGTAAACAACACCGGAAAAACTCGCCAGATTTGTCGTCGGTCGCTTTTGTCAAAAGAGGGTTTGGAAAGTCGCCAGATTCAGCGAGAAAGTCGCAACACTGTAGCCAACAGCCGCACAGCGCTGCACGCTGTCCCCTGAGCAGCATTCAAGGAGACAGATTACTCAAACAAAACCAAGATCACACAGTTTATAAAAAACATTATGTTTTGGTTTTAGTTTAAAACAGTTTTACATATCAGAGGACTACCATATTCACACACAGGGTACCTCAGAGTGTCTATTATCGTAATCTGTAAAAAAAAAAAACGGTTTTGACGAGTTTACTCGTCAGTGGTCGTGAACGTTCGGCAGGCTGTGACGAGTTTACTCGTCAATGGTCGCGAAAGAGTTAATACACGCAAACCTTTAGTAAATCCGGCCCAAAGTGTGACAATTGACGATCCTGTCACTATGCCTCCAACTGATCATGTGCCCTGGCTACTTGGCCACAATGATATCCCTTTGGTAGAATGGTCAAAGTGCATGACTCTTACCCGGGAGACTGGGGTTCAAACCCCGCCTGGGCCCTCCTTCGTCCTGCCACATTCTGGTGTTGTTGGCAGGATCCATGTAGCACCAGTGGTCGGTCCATGGATTCCTGATGCAATAAATAATCATAACAACCATTATTTAGTGTTTTCTCAGCACATTAATTTATATCTATCGATTGTCCCATTGCATCTGATGAGAGATCAAAGACTGTTGGCATGCGTAATGGAACCTCGACCTGATTGAATTGACACAGATGAAACCAGGGACGGACTAGGACTATAAAAAGCAGCCGTGGATGTTCCAAGAGCAGGACTGTGTTGCTGCTGTGTTGACACTACGCACTGTGCCATTGTGATGATCTCCATTGTGATGTATTGGTCATAATAGCCTGCTGTTAGTCCACCACACCAGTAGGTGACGCTATACTCAATTTAATGGTTTTGTGCACACTTCAGGAAATAAACAAACCAGTGTGGAACTACACCTGAATGTGGTCGGTCGTTTCTCCCAGTTGTTCAGCATATTGATGCTACAGTAAACGTAGATATTCTCACAGTCAGTCTAGAGAGGATATTACACTTCCTCTTCATCAGCTGTCGGCGCCTCTTGTCGTGCCAGTTCCTCAGCCAGTGTGGCCACCTCCTTATACACCTGTTCTTTTTTCTCGTCTGACAGCCACTTCAAATGCTTGAAGCAGGGATCAACTACTGAACTTAGGACAGTGGCCTCGGTTATGTTTGCCAATGGCCATCTCTGTTCAATTTCCTCCACCAGCGTTTTTTTCAGTGCTTTGATGATATTGCTGTCTTCTTCTTGTGCGCAAAGATGCCGTTTTTTTATATTTGTCAGCATTGGCACAACTGCCGACAAGGACACCTTTTCCTCTTTGGACATAACCTCAGTGAGGGTGAAGTTTGAGAACCGAGACAATGTCCTCTGCAATGGTCCACTGGCCCGCTGTCAGGTCCAGTGTTCGGTCAGCCCTTTTGGTCACGTTTGGGTCAGACAAAACAGCTGCAATGGGCCACCTCAGCTTGCAAAGACACTCCAGCATAAAGCACGTTGAGTTCCAACGTGTTGCCACATTTTGGATCAGTTTGTTCTTTTCGTTGTCGTCCTCATCCTCCTCGTTGTCCCACTGTGACAGCTGAGCATGTTTTTCTTTTAATGCTCCTGTTGCTTTAGCACTTTTCATAATATGTCCCACAAGTCGCCTTCCAGCAGCCCTGGTGTGGCTTACAGGGTTGTGTTTAAGTGCCACATTAATGCAAAGCTGGAGCGTGTGTCCAGCACATCGCACGCATAGAATAAGAATCTGCCACTTCTCAAAGTCGATTTGCAAGATTTTCTACTGTGTGTGTCTCAGGCATTGATCTAGTCTCCAATACCACGCTCTCCATTTTCCAGCTGTCGCTGATACAATGAGCAGTTACGGTCACATATGACTCCATTTTAATACTTGTCCATGAGTCCATGGTGAAGCTGACGGCCGGACACTTTTTAATCATGCTGCATATCTGATCACGTAGTTCGGCGTGCCTTGCTGTCAGAGCAGCAGAGATCTTCTGTCGTTTGGGCAGAGTGTAGCCTGGCTCCAACGTTTTAATCAAGTTTTTAAATCCTTGTCCTTCCACTATGCTGATGGGCCGCAAGTCTAGCGCAACAACTGTTACCACAGCATCAGTTATAGCTTGTTTTCTGTTCACTGTTATGGGTTTAACCATCATAGTGTCCAGTGTTTTTGCGAGGGTCTGGCTGCAGCGGTTGAAAAATCGTGTTTCAGTTTGTGCACCTAAAAAAACATAGCCTAATGTAATTAGTTGTTGATAACAGTAACGTTATTGTTAGCCAAAGAGCTAAAAGTACGGAAGCCCTAAAGGGCCAAGTCCGTATACATTTTTTTATTATCGTTTTCTCGTGATAACGACTTATTATTTCGTTATCTCGAGATAACAAAGTCTGTTTTCTCGTGATAACGAATTAATTTATTTCGTTATCTCGAGATAACAAAGACCGCTTTCTCGTGATAATGAAATAATCATAGAATGTGTGGTTGACATGGTTGCCTAGCAACATGTTTCCCCGGTGCAATCGCTTCTGCTTACGGGGAAGTAGCAGCTGGGTAGCCGCTGTATGTTCGTAGCAGGGGATTACTACGTATTAACTGACTCGCCGCTCTGTGTGTGTGTCGCGGTGATAATTTAACCGTGAAAAGTAGGCTACAACACACACAACATAACGTTACAGCCGCAGTGTTGTGAGTGAATCATGTCGGGACCAGAGCGATTGCTGGTCTGGACAACCAGGCTTCATGAACCCGCTCCACAGACCCCGGTGCCCGGCCGCAGGTGGCTCACACACCGGGGGAAGGACATCCTGGCAGTTAAGAGGAGAAACTTTCTGCTTCTAAGTTGTTGTTAAGTTTAGGAGCAGCGCAGCGGCTCGCGGCTGCAGCTCTGTTCACTTCATACACTGAGAATGGAGTCAGTGTATGAAGTGAACAGAGCTGCAGCCGCGAGCCGCTGCGCTGCTCCTAAACTAGAAGCAGAAAGTTTCTTCTCTTAACTATGCTGCCAGTATGGCCTTCCCTGGGTGTGTGAGCCCGGCCGCCCCTGCCGCCGCTGCTGCTGCTGCTACGGCGGGGAAGGTGAAGCTCACTGATCGCCTTCCCCGCCTGGCCGCCCCCAGCGGCGGCGGCGGCGGCCGGGCTCACACACCCTCACTGCCAGGATGTCCTTCCCCGGGTGTGTGAGCCACCTACGGCCGGGCACCGGGGTCTGTGGAGCGGGTTCATGAAGCCTGGTTGTCCAGACCAGCAATCGCTCTGGTCCCGACATGATTCACTCACAACACTGCGGCTGTAACGTTATGTTGTGTGTGTTGTAGCCTACTTTTCACCGCGACACACACACAGAGCGGCGAGTCAGTTAATACGTAGTAGCCCCCTGCTACGAACATACAGCGGCTAACCAGCTGCTACTTCCCCGTAAGCAGAAGCGATTGCACTGGGGAAACATGTTGCTAGGCAACCATGTCAACCACACATTCTATGATAATTTCATTATCACGAGAAAACGGTCTTTGTTATCTCGAGATAACGAAATAAATTAATTCGTTATCACGAGAAAACAGACTTTGTTATCTCGAGATAACGAAATAATAAGTCGTTATCACGAGAAAACGATAATAAAAAAATGTATACGGACTTGGCCCTTTAGGGCTTCCGTATAAAAGCTATAAAGCTGGACTGTTATATTACCTAAATTTTTCAAGTGATTTGCCAAAGTCGTTGTAGATTTGTGATATGCCAGTTCTTTGTCACAAATCTGGCACTGTGCCTTTTGGGGATCATCATCACAAAAATCGATCACAGACTTCATGATTGATTACCATGGCAACGATTGAAGCTTCAAATCTTAATTTTTTGGGGGTCAGCTGTCAGACTCATCATCACATCTCATCATGACATCACAAGTCCATATATCTATGGTGAAGCTTATGTTGTTAACGTTGCTGTCAATCAAAGTGTGAATGCATTTGGCGATGGCATCATACTTAGCCTAAAGGCACACATCAGAAAAGTAGCGGCGGCTTGGCATTATAAACTGCGGCTCTAAGTGACTAATGACACAAGAAAAGCCCCTGTTTTCAATGAGGGTGAAGGGCTGGTCGTCCAGCGCCATCATTTCCATGATTAAATCTCCAATAGCTTTAGCCCTTGTGTAATCTCTGGCAAATTTCGTGGATTTTTCGAAAGCTTCATCAATGGGTATAAGTCCAGACGGATTCTTTACAGCTGGCTTGCTACCGTGGTCTTTAGCGGTGCTCGTGTCCTCGTACGCTTTAAAAACACTGTCGAATTGATGGTTGCCCGAGCCCGGCCCGATGGTAGTTTCAGGTGACTCTTCATGTTCGAAGTATTGAAGCTGGTGCTATTTTTTCCTCCATATGATACTTTCTTAACTCATTGAGTGCCGCGCTCCTTTCCAAAGTTTTAGTCAAGTGTACCGGCAATTTAGACCATTTTTGACGATTTTTGTAGAGCCACAGTGTATTCTATATTTTTGCCACCAACACATACTGTGGTTCATTTGAAAGGTGAAACTTTCTGCTTCAAATGCCACAAACCGTTTGTTTCTATGTGCCTCCGTTCCTGAGAAAACTCATGCTAAACATGGCTGGTTTTCATCAAAATCCCTCCTTTTTTTCTAGAAAAGGAGATACAGCGTCTTTTATGAAAGGTGCTCTGTTTGTGCCTGTTGATCTTCTGACACTTGCATTTCTGGATCAAAGGGCTCGTGTAAGATAAATATACAAAAACTGTTGTTCTATTCACAAAACCACCATCGGGGGGGGGGGTGCGTCGGTGTTATTCTAAATAACACCGACGCACCGTGCCGTGTCACAGCCTCTCGCCGCGGAATGTGATGGTCTCTCGGCCACAGCAGGTCGGGAACACCGGTCCCACCGGTGGTCGCAGTCCTTCTGTGGTACGGGTCGGTGGTGCCGGCCTGCTTTGGCCGAGAGACCATCACATTTTACCGCAGGAGGACACGGTGTTGCTCGAGATGAAGACCGGGTGGGACTGTCGGCTGAGAGCTTCCTGTTTCGGCTCCGAGCTGCTGGAGCCTCGCGGGTTAAAGCAGAGCGGCTGCGCTCCATCCACATGCATAACTCGGCTGTCATGAGTTTTTGATCGTCATCTATTTCAGTTCTGCTCGTCGTAGTGTCCCCAAATTTACACATAAAGGTGTGTTAAAGTGTCTATTTTCATAATTTAAAAAAAAAAGCAAAAAACGTAAAATTACGTTTTTGGCACTCAACGCATGGGAAAGAAAAACATAAAATTACGTGGTTGGCACTCAATGAGTTAAAACATTTATTACAAACAGCCAGCGAACTGTCTTCCTCGGAAACTTTTAAAAAGTCCCACGCTACCACCGCCATGTTGTCTGTTTACAAACTTATGCATGTATGTTTCTATGGTTTATGTGTAACATCCTGGGTAATGAGTAGAATACTGTGGATAAGATGTTGATATCAAGTCAAGTCGGCGGAGTTGACGAGTTGTTTTCCGACATGAGGAAGTATTCTAATGCATTTTTCCAGTCAGAAGGTTGTTTTTCTTTTTATACCGGAGATGCTTGAACGCAGCATTCACTGCAGGCCGTTCTGGTCTCATGATTAAAACAACAACTCACTGCAGTGCTGACAAAAATATATATATTATATTATTATTATTATTATTATTATTATTATTATTATTATTATTATTATTATTATTATTATTATTATCAGGGCTATTCATTATGATATTGGACTTATCGGAATTATGTCTTAATTTCCTGATATCGGACCGATAATTATCGTGCATCCATAGTTTGTAGGCCACATCATTTCCAGGTAGAACTGTAACAACTGCAAGTAGATAATAAACTAATGCTGAATTGACATGAGAAGTGTCCAGATGCAGATGTGTCAACAGTATAGAGGAATGTGTGCCGTAAATGCAACGGGCGGTGCTGTCTGTAACTCCTGTTCAGTCAATCATGACACAAGGTGTTCTTCATGGCACAGGCATTTATTTCTCAAGCAATCAGCCGAAGGGAATGTCGAGAACATGTCCACAAAAGGTCGACGAATGTCGTAAGAACTAAATAAAAACAAACATAAACAATTAAATTCACGTAACACGGAGCGAGTTACAAAGCACAATATAAACAATAATACATTAACATACCTCATTGGCCTTCTTAACTAAACATAGTTAAAAGAATACTTCACCCAAAATTCAAATTGCACTCATTATCTACTCACCCTCATGTCGACTAAGGGCTGGGAGAAGTTTCAGAGTCCTCCGTGGCTTCTCTGAGTTACAGGGGGTCTCGGCGTAGCAGTGCATGTCAATATAGCGGTTGCAAATGGATACCACTTTTCTTCGTGACAAAAAGACACACCAAAAAACATCCAAATACCTCCATGCTGCTCGTATTTGGATGTTTTGGACGGACCAGGAAGAGGACATGAGGGTGAGTAGATAATGAGTGAAATTTAAGGACTTTAAGGACACTTTATTCTTCTTCTTTCATCTGCGTCTTTCATACCGAACTTATACTGACTGCTGCTCACCTCAAGCATGGTGAAGGTAAAGTGCGTCAATATAAAACGTGACACCACTGACACCGACGAACATTGGTTCCGCTATGTAAACAATAAACAGTTCCTTTTAAACATAATTACATCCATATGAAATAACAAAAATATATTCCCTTATTTAAACTTAAATTATTCGTGTTTTTAACTACAAATTATTCATTATTAATTTAAATGAACTTAAAGGGACATTGTGTAACTTCTTCTGTTATCGATTCATGAAAATCGATTATTTCGTTCAAAAGTACGTTTTTCATTCATCAATAATTACCCCCATCAACAAACTGAAGTGTTCCGGTAAGCTCTGAATTTGCCGTTCATATCATTCATTTATACATCGAGCGGGCAAGCTCGGTGGTAGCTGCCATGTCGTGTCGCCATGTTTTTACCTTCAGTTGCAGCTGACGGTAGGAAACCACGGAAACTCCCCGAAGACACCAGAGCTGTAGGCTCAGGTCGAGGTGGCGTCTGTGAAAAGACTGTGAGGACTGCACGTGAATGCTGCATTCAGGTGCAGTCGGAAAAACGGCCGTCGGTAACAAACCAGATGTCATTTTAGTCACAGAAGTCCAGAGAAATCCGGTAAAACGTGGGTCAGGTAAACAATACGACATCGCCATGACAACGTATTGTCACGTGTATTTTTTTGCCTCGTGCTAACGGGCCATTTGTTTAAATAGACGTTTGTTTATGCCGTTACCTGCAGCGGCTGTTGTCCGTCTGCCTTAAGCCCGATTTCACGTGAATGCAGCATGAAAAATACGACTGAGTTGCTTGCGATCTACAACCGCACCACTAGATGGGAGTAATTCTTACACAATATACCTTTAAATAGTATAACTGACTTTGATGGCAGCTACACTGTCATATCACTCAATCTACCCCCTCATCCCCACCCAAGCACTACTCGGTGCTAATTTATTTTTTCCACAGAACTGTTTGCAACTCGAAACAATGTAATTGCATATGATGTGGCACTTGTGTGGATCGGCTGACGGTTCTAGTGTTAATGTAGCAAAAATTAGCACCATGGAGAGTGGAAGGTTAGCCTCGGTTTACCGGTGTGTTAGAAGTGGACTGGCACAGTGAGATCGGCAACATAACAACGAGACTGTGGTCTTAAGTAAGCAATTAGGAGCTGCTTTTCAGCCTTAGGATGCTCTCTGAATAATCCTCCACCAATGTCAATAAACATCTAATTCATTAATTATAACATTTTCTTAAGTATTTATTTATTTGGTACCATTTGTACCACAGCACAAAACACACAGATATAAAAGAAGTACAATCAATCAATCAATCAATCAAAATTTATTTGTATAGCACTTTACAGTAGCCAGACGGTACCCAAAGTGCTTTACATCAAGGCAATAAAATAATCCATAAAAATAATACATAAAGAACAATACATAGAAATCGAGGAAAGTGCCACAGTGCTGCAAGAAGACACAAGAAAGTGCTAGTGCTGCAGGGTGTTAAAAGCCCTCTCAAAGTGCATACAGTAGAATAAAAACAGACAAAAATAAGTACACTTAAGAGCAGGACATCCCTAGTCAGAGTTAAAAGCTAATCTAAAAAAGTGCGTCTTTAGCTTCGATTTAAAAAGGCTGAGGTCAGTAATGGTGCGAATGTCGGGTGGCAGTCTGTTCCACAGCCTGGGAGCTGCAACAGCAAACGAACGGTCGCCCCACTGTTTGTATCTAGAGCTTGGGACCTCTAACAGAAGCTGGCCGGAAGAACGGAGGGCCCTGCCATGATCGCGGATAGTTAAAATCTCTGACAGGTAGGAGGGAGCCAGGCCGTTGATGGCATAAAAAACAAACAATAAAAGTTTAAAATCAATTCTAAAACAAACAGGAAGCCAGTGGAGAGACGACAGCACAGGGGTAATATGTTCCCGCCTGGATGTGCCTGTTAAAAATCGTGCAGCAGCGTTCTGGACGAGTTGAAGACGCGAGATTAAAGACTGGCTGAGGCCAACATACAATGCATTACAATAGTCGAGTCTTGAACTGATAAAAGCATGGATTGCTATCTCGAGGTCTTGCCGACTTAAAAAAGGCTTCACTTTGGCCAAGAGACGCAGCTGAAAAAAGCTGGTGCTAACAACAGACCTAATCTGCTTATCAAATCTGAGTCCACTGTCAAATATTACCCCAAGATTCTTTACATGTGGTTTAAAAAAGGGCGCCAAGGTCCCAGAGTTTGCAGGTAAAACATTTGACATAGATGGAGTGGCAAACAAAATACATTCAGTTTTGCTGTCATTCAGGTGCAAAAAGTTCAGAGCCAGCCACTGCTTTACATCAGCAATACAGTCCAGTAATTTAGCAAGTGCAATGTTTTCATTGGGTCTCATGGGCAGATATAACTGTAAATCATCAGCGTAAGAGTGAAAAGACAGATTATGTTTTCTTATTATTGATCCCAGAGGCAGCATATACAGTGAGAACAGAACAGGGCCAAGAATAGAGCCCTGTGGCACCCCACAAGAGAGGGAAGCCTGTGAGGAGCAGAGGTCACCAATCATCACAGAGAAACTCCTATTTGCCAGGTACGACCTAAACCATTGGAGAGCGGTGCCACGGATGCCTACATACTGCTCTAGGCGAGATACAAGGATTGCATGATCGACTGTATCAAAAGCCGCTGTGAGGTCCAGCAGTACCAGTACAGTGGGGTTACCAGCATCCACGGACATGGCAATATCATTATGCACCTTTAATAGTGCTGACTCGGTGCTGTGTCGAGATCTGAAACCAGACTGAAATTTATCAAGAACAGAATTAATCTCTAAAAGTGATTGTAATTGAATAAAAACGACTTTTTCCAATACCTTAGACAGAAAAGGCAAGTGGGAGACAGGCCTAAAATTGGACAGGACAGAGGGGTCAAGGTGAGGTTTTTTGAGGAGGGGCCTAACCACAGCGTGTTTGAAGGCAGCTGGGACAGACCCTGAGCTAAGACAGGTGTTTATAAAAACCAGCAAACTTGATCCAACAGAACTAAAAACCTCCTTCAGGAATTTGGCTGGAATGAAGTCTAAAGGACAGTTAGTGGGTTTTAAGCCACTAACCACTTTAGTAAGAGATGACAGAGGAATGGTCTCAAATTGCTCAAAAACAGTAGATAGTGGAGGAGGAGTGCACACATCATCAGGGGACATAAGCATATTACTGATATTCTGCCTGACTGATGCCACCTTGTCTATAAAAAAAGAGACAAACTCTTCACAGGTTGTGGTGGAGGCATCGGGAAAGACAGTAGAGCATGGGTTTATAACAGAGTCAATAGTCTTAAATAGCACTCTCGGATGGTTAGAGCTGTTGGCTATGACAGAGGACAAATATTTGGACTTGGCCTCCTTCACAGCTCTCTGATAAACCCTTAAACTGTCCCTTAACCAGCCAAGTGATACACGCAGTTTGTCCTTTTTCCACCGCCGCTCAGCCTGTCTGCATTGCTGTCTAAGCAGACGGGTGTGGTCATTCAGCCAGGGATCGGCCTTGGCTTTGGTGTTTTTTTGCCGAAAAGGGGCAACAGAATCCAGAATTGCAGAACATGTGGAGTGGAAAGTGGAGAGTAAGGTGTCTGGGCAGAGGGGAGGAACCAGTCCACCGTCAGCATGCAGCTGAGATTCCGCAAAGGCGACAGCAAACTCTCTGGCTGTTGATGGAGTAAAAACACGGCGTCTGTGGGCTGCGGAAACGGGCTTATTAGCAGGTGGGGGGGCAGCAAAATCAAAAACAATGGGGAGGTGATCCGAGATAGCAGTGTCCACTATTTCTCTAAGGGAAACTGAAAGTCCATGAGAGATGACAAGGTCAAGAGTGTGCCCATGCTCATGTGTTGGTGCATTAACGGATTGAGTAAGGCCAAACGAATCCAAAAGGCCCTTAAACTCGTTTGCCAGTTGATTTCCTGCACAGCAAACATGAATATTAAAGTCCCCACAAATCAATAATTTATCAAACTTTGAAATAAAATCAGACAGGAACTCAGAGAACTCTTTAAGAAAGTTCTTATTAAAATTTGGTGGGCGATAAACTGTGGCACACAGTACAGGACAGGATAGGTCGATGACAAACAACTGCAGCTCAAAGCTGGAATAATTATTAGCAGTTATTATTTTGCATCGGAAGCTCTCTTTAAATATAGCAGCCAGACCGCCGCCGCGACCGGCGGCTCGGGGGGTGCTGAAGAAGGAACAGCTAGGTGGGAGGAGCTCTGAGAAGGCGCTGACGTCGCCTGGTTTCAACCAGGTCTCCGTCAACAGGAGGAAATCCAGATCACGTGTTGTGAAAAAGTCATTCAAAACAAATGTCTTATTTGTAAGAGATCTGGTGTTTATCAGCGCCACGTGAACTGAGCATGGACCATATAGGAGCCCGGTGACCCGGGGGACCGGCCGGAGCCATCGATGTCTGTGCTCAGTGGAGCGCCGGAGTTTTTTACTTTGAGCAGGACAACGTCTATGTGAGATAAAGACAGGGATAACAAGTGGGGAATTGCATGGCAGACGTGTAGGGAGGGGGGGTACAGAGAGGGAGAAGGAGGGGTGGGCTTCTTCCCTGACAGGGGTGAGGGGGGCTGATTCAGTTGTTGTCAGTCATGGGTTCAATACTGCGTGCTGGAGGTTGCCAGACAATACGCGGCTACCCAGCCTGCTTGGATGGATACCATCACCCTGGTAAAAGGAGGGACGGTTCCAGAATAAGTTAAAATTATCAATGAAGTTGAAGCCCTGCTCTCTGCAGGCAGCCTGGAGCCAGGAGTTAAGGGACAGGAGTCTGCTGAAACGTTCTGAGCCAAGATTGAGTGTGGGAAGAGGGCCGCTGATGAAAACTGTTTTACCACAAGTTTTCAAAAACTCAAGTAGTTTGTTGAATCCGGCTTTGAGCACCTCAGATTGTCGGAGGGCTGTGTCATTTG
Organism: Trachurus trachurus; assembly: GCF_905171665.1. NCBI lineage: Eukaryota > Metazoa > Chordata > Actinopteri > Carangiformes > Carangidae > Trachurus > Trachurus trachurus. The sequence goes on along the minus strand of NC_139892.1, from coordinate 22,089,558 downwards.
TCCCTACATGGATAATGATGCGGTTGACAGAGGGGGGAGTTGATTGGAGCAGGTCAGGAAGCTTGTTTAATAGTGAAGTGACAGTGGCACCAGGTAGACAGTGTGTAGTGGAGTTTTGAAGACGGATGTTTCTAGTGATGGAGTCACCCACAACTATCTTGGTGGGTGGAGAGATATGAGGGAGAGCAGAGCGGGTGGCCCGGTGACTGGGGGCAGGTTTAGTGTATTGTGACCTTGTATGACACGAGGCTGGAGGCCTGGTAGGGCCTGCCCGGGGTGCAGGAGTGAAGTAGGCTATGGAGCGGCGGAACCCTGGGGGGGGCTTTGGCACAGTGGGTGGAGGAGGGAGGGGTGGCGGGGAATTAGAAGAACCCTGTGAAGAGGGGGACCTGGGTTGAGAGGGCGCGGGCAAAATAGGGAAGTCTTTCTGACTAAGAAGGTCATATCTGTTATCAAGATGAAGATTAAAATGAGGAAGAAGAGGTGGGGGGGGTTCTTTCCTTCCTTTGCCACTGACCAGGGACCAGTTGTTATGATGGAGGGGGGTTGAGCTCAACAGGCCTTTGGGTTTGGCCCCAAGCTGTGGCCAAGATTTCTCCAGGACAGGGAGGGGAGGTGGGGCGGAAGTGGCAGGCTCCGGGGCAGAAGGGGGCGGGGCAGTATCTGAGGGCAAGGTGACATCTGACCCCAAAGCTCTGTTTGGGTCCGTTTGGGCTGGTCCGAAGACGATGGTGTCCAGAAATTTCTCATCTTCCTGGATCTGGTAGAGGCGAGAGATTCTTGCTTCCAGCTCCAGGATCTTTCCGGCCAGACGGGTGCAGCTGTCACAGCTGGACGGCGAGGAGAGCGGAGGCATGGATGTGGATGCGATGCACTGAAACAGAGGGAAAGAGAACAGCAGCCAGCAGAGCAGACAGCCGGAGAGAGCCGGGAACGATGTGCAGGACGAGGCTGCAGAGGAGAGGAAAGTGCCGTGCAGGACACCTACCCGCCAGGGCTCCGTCCTGGAGCCCACAGCAATGCGAAGACGACACAAGACAAGACAGCAGCCGGAGGCTTTACCCGGCCAGGGCACGTAGACCGAGCCCGCTGGTGGAGACGAACTCCGGTGAGCCTCCGCTTGCGGTGGCAGTACTCTCCAGAGTCACTGGCTGCAGGATTTAGTCGAACTGGCTTCAGCCACAAGCCGAAGTGTTCGTAGGAAGATTATCCACGAAGTAGCGGAGGGAAATGTCCATACAGTGGTGGTGGAAGCCCAGAGAAGTGAGTAAAAATTTAAAACCGGCGTCACTCTAATGGCGTCTCGGAGATGGCGGCGGGCGGCAGCGAACCACCCAGATTCTGCTTAAAATAGAGCGATCGGCACATTCGATCATTAAAAACAGTAGCCCGACTGAAAGAGACACTGCTTAAGATGTGGATCGAAGTCTTGAAACAAATTAAAAAGCCGTAGAAACAAGTAAAAAAGCGTTGTTTCTGAGAGCCGAACTCGACAGCGAGACTGTGACGCCACGCATGCGCAAGATGTTACATTGCAATAAATGTAACATAATATCTGGCCTCAGGAGCCGATGTTTGGCAATGATGTCACTCTACTGTTGTGGACGTAATTGAGACATCAAAAGTTTAAAAGGACGGTGAAATGTGAAACACTTTCAGTAGTAGGACAATATATTTCCCAATCTGTAAAGTGCTACATTGATTTTAAAGAGGGAGTACATTTAAGCAATGGTATTTTGTTTACAGAAACTGAACACTGTTTTCATGTGTTGATGCCTCAGCTGCATATTGCGTCAATGAAATGTTGAGTTTTTACAGCCTATGAGATCCTGTGACTTGTCTTTACAACTGTTTTGTCAAGGAAACTGGAACTGATGATAAATTTGACACAGGTTTCATATTTTACTCTTGCTGCTTACTTTGATATTGGGAGATCTCAACACTTCTCTTTTGTGATCATGTCTTTGTATCTTTTTACTATCTGTGCTAATCTCTCTCTCATCTCTATCATCTGTATGAACAGGAGTTTACATGAGCCCATGTACCTGTTTCTGTGCAGCCTGTTTGTAAATGAACTGTTTGGTAGTACAGCTTTGTTTCCATTCCTGCTGGTTCAGATCCTCTCTGACATTCACACTGTGTCTAAGCCTTTTTGTTTCCTGCAGATTTTCAGTTTGAACTCATATGCAACTGTTGAATACTACACCTTAGCTGTTATGTCTTATGACAGATACCTTGCTATCTGTTACCCTCTACAATATAACACACGTATGACATTTAAGAAGATTGCCAGGCTCATCGCAGTAATATGGTTACAACCCTTACTTCTGTGTGTTATCATGATTTCTTTGTCTTCATCTTTACAGCTCTGTGGGAACATAATTAACAAAGTTTACTGTGACAATTACTCTGTTGTCAAACTGGCCTGCTCTGACACCAGTGTAATTAACATTTATGGACTTGTGATAGCTTTTATCTGCATCATGTGTCCTTTAATGATGATTCTTTACACGTACATAAAAATTTTCCGAGTGTGTTTTTCTGGCTCTAAACAGACCAGACAGAAAGCTGTCAGTACTTGCACACCTCACATTGCTTCTCTGTTCAACTTTTGTTTTGGATGTAGCTTTGAAATAGTGCAGACTAGATTTGATATGAGCAATGTACCAAATATGTTGCGGATATTTTTATCATTGTACTGGCTTACATGCCAGCCGATCTTCAATCCTTTAATGTATGGCTTGAATATGTCTAAAATACGTATCATATGTAAAAAAAAAAAAAAAAAAATTTGCTCTTTGCTGTTAGACGATGAACAGGTTTAACAGATTTCAGTGTTTCCCACAAACTGAAACTGGTTCTGATGGTTTAGTGTCTGAAATTCACAATTTGCAGATGTGATGAATGTGTCTTTCTTTTTTCTTTTTTTTGATGAATGATTACAACATTTTGTGACCTCTCAAACAATCATAAAGTTAATAATAGTGGTAGACGTATAACCACCCAAGCAAAAGGTGTTTTTAGTTCCATCCTACGATAGAAAGCTACTGACTCTGTTACTTTTACCCTTCACATTAAACATCAAATTAAATCTGTCATCCCATCACCTGTTATGTCATGTATACTTTTTATTATTGTAGTAACAGGTAAGAAAAATAATGCAACTTCACACTGAATAATAGAAACTCATGATTCAACCGATTTTGCTCCTATGTTAATCACACAGAGCTTATCTTTAATAACTCAATGGATTTTACCAACTTCATGTTGCACATGACAGACTGAAATTTGTACTCAGGTCCCAGCACAAAAGTACAACAGTAAAGATAAAAAGTAAACTGATCAAAAAACAGGAACAATCTATGGACAAACACAAAAAATACATTCACTCAAAAAGGTCAGTGCAAGAGAGGTCAAAAATGAATGTCCACAAGATGGCAGTGGCTAGCAGAAGAGCAATAAAGTGCATGCAGGTATGTGCAGCCTATATGTGATGTCATGATCATAAAGTGTAGCGTCAGTGCTTTATTTCAAGTAGTGAGGGAGTTCATCAACCTCACAGCCTCTGGGAAGAAGCTGGATCTCAGGCTTGTTGTTTTGGCTTTGAGGCTTCTCAGCCTCCTGCCACAGGGGAGGGGGGCAAACAATCCATTTGCATGGTGGATGGGGTCCCTCATAATAAAGGAAGTTCTGCTTCTGTACCTAATGACGTAGATATCCTTAAAGGGAACCTATTATGCTCCTTTTCCACAAATTAAAATAGTTCCTTTAAGACATGTCTGTGAAATGCTTCGGTCAAAATACCCCAAAGATCAAACATCACAGCACTCTGTTCATCCTCTCAACACAGCCCTGTGCAAAACGGTCTGTTTCAGTGCCTGTCCCTTTAAATGCAAATGAGCCACTGCCTCAGCATTGCATTATGCAAACAAATGTTAAATCTGCAGTATGTAAAAAATTCCCAGATGTCGTATCTCCAGTATGCATCTGACCAGTCTACATTGTGTACTGTACTGCAATGCAATACGTCCATGACCTATCTCACCTAGGGCTGGGTATCAATCAAAAATTTTCGATACTGGTACTGATACCGATACCTTCACTTCGATACCGGTTCCTGAACGATACTTTTTTCGATACCAATTTTTATAACATCAGTTCTAAAAAAAATTTAAATTACATTACACATCACGGTACAAATCTTGAGTTGTATTTTTCTATTCCAAACAGCAGCTTTTCTAAGGCTCAACAGGTACATAACCCTGGCATGTGTTACAACTACATTGCAGTCAGATGAATTTTGCAACCTGAAAATATTAGGAAACCACTTTCATACATATTTTTTGTAGATGACACATTAAGGTTTTTAAATAGGCTAAAGGTTTCTAATTTGTTAAATGCAAAAAGTGTTACAACTGTCCCTGGTCTCCCCTAAACATGGCTGTCAGGTAGTCCCATTAAAAAAAAAAAAAAAAAAAAAAAAGTGACTATGTGGTGGCCGCGGCTGTGTTGTGACCCTCCAGGACACAGAGATGGTTGGTCCGCCCCTGTGTACAGCTACACTACTTGCGCTCCAGATTTTGCAGGCAGAGGAAACGCTGCTCTGATGTCTGCTCCCTCATGTGCAGTTTTGCGTCGCGGAGCCGCACAGACACAAACAGAGGCGACAGAAAGAGGCAGGAGGGACTGATAACATGAAGTAGTCGAGATCATAATCTGTGCACGTCGCGGGGCCGCACAGAGAGGCAGCCTCTCGGGAATTATGTCAAACGCAACAAAATACCAGAGTTTTCTGTGCAAAGCGCCAGTTAATTTAAGCACATGAAAAACAATCAAAACCGGACGTTTTCATGAAATATATAAAAGACCCGGACCGCCGGACAGGACGTGAAGAGGAACGGGTCACCCGATGCATGCAGCAACTACGTAATGTTACAGCTGATCACCGGCAGCATTATCAGATCTTGATCACGTGATTAACCTCCGGGTACCGAAACTTGGCACCGAAAAACGAGGCATGTTTTGATACTCGGTACTACCGAAGCGTTTCGGTCGGTGCCACAAAAGAACCGAAGTTCGGTACCCAGCCCTAATCTCACCCTAGCCAAAGACGGTTTAGAGTAGTGAAGTATCTTTGCCATGTAGCCTACCGTAACCATGATATATAACTTAATTAAATTAAATTAAATTAAATGCAAACTGACCGGTTTGTTGTAAAACATTTATTTATTGATGTAAATGTGGTGATTTCTGTATGTAGGCTATAGAGCCCTAGCCTCGTAAACCAGCCTCTTGCGGAAATGCATTTCATTTCATTTCTCAGGAGAGTCTGGCCTCATCCCCGTTGTAAGCGTTTGGGGTGGGTGGGAGCTGGGCGGGAGTAGCCATTCAGCCAATCAGCAAGTTGGTGTAGTGACGGGGCTTTGCACCAGTCGGTCCCTGATTGGCCAACGTGCTGTGTCAATCACAGCGGCGACGCTGATTGGCTTAGCCTTCTGAGGGTTTCAGGCCAAACGCTTACAACGGGGATGAGGCCAGACTCTCCCTCAGAAATGAAATGAATTGCATTTCCGGGAGCGGCTGGTTTACGAGGCTAATAGAGCCCTCAGGCAGCCGTAGTTTGGATAAACTAACCACACATTGGGGATCTAAACAGTTATTAAGTTATTAAGTGACATAACAGCACTACAGCAGGAAATAAAGTAGGCACTGGAAGTACGATAGTCTGCAGTTTCAAAAACAGCCACAGCAGAACAGCGGGGGAGAGGGAGGGGCTGGCCTGGAGCATGTACATCGGCATGGCCATGTAGGGGAGTCCAGCACGCATTGACGTCAACGCAACTTCAAAAGACCGTAAAACTAGGGATGCACCGAAATTCTGGGCCAATGCTGATACCGATGTTTAAAATAACAATTTGGTCGATGGCTGCTCTGTTGTTTAATCCTCTTTTGTGTAAAGGAAACCAAGATTCATTACTCACAAAAAATCTATAAGTATTGCCATAAAAAAAATTCTCAGAGGAATAGAAAATTAATTATTTCATTTTTATCTAATAGGCCAGTGGTTCTTTCAGTGAAGTACCCTCTGTGAAATATTTTTTCAGCGAAGTCCCCTACCCAGTGCAAAGCATATTTGGACAGCAGCACAGCTGTCATCAGTGTCCGATTTATTTTACTTTAAAACTGTGTAAAACATTGCTCATAGTGGCCTCTTTTGAACTATTTGGAAATAAAAATATGTAGAAATTGTAAATAATAATAGCTATGTTACAAAATGACATGTGCATAACAGGATGTACCAGAAAGAGCAGAACTGAGAGTCACCATGACTTTAAGATAGCTACACACAGAATTTCACTACACATAGATCATGTGACCATAGGCCTGCACATCAGCACACGTCAGAGCTCACATAGACCATCACAGTAGTACACGCCTTGCACGCTGGGAGGGACCAAACCCACAGTGTGTAAGGCGGAACAGAAACATACACAGATCAGATCGTTCTCAGCTCTTCCTGGTAACACTGTCTATGTGTGCTGTATGATCTCCGCTCTCTGCAGACTGCGATTAAACACTTATCTGATTCAACCTTCGCCTCCTCCACTTTGTGTCTTGCCTCCCGACCTGGGTGAGATCCACACGAGCGGATCTCAACAAAATACAGACCAAAAAATAATCAACTTGATTTTATATAAAGATAAAATGCTATCTAATAAATATCTGTTCTCAAAATGAATTCATGACATCAATTATAGATAAATATATATTGTAACGGAGGTCTGCAGGTGTGCCACAGTCACGTGTGACCAGTAAGGTCGGAATAGCGGCATTAACATTATTTTTCAAACGTCCCACTATTCCGACTTTTTTTTTTTCATTGTCGGAGTAGCGGCACTTTACTATTTTTCAAACATTCCGCTTTTCCGACATTGATTGATTACGTTATAGTCAGACGTGTCCTTCTGATTTTTTTTTTTTTTTCATCTGAGACACTGTTTCTCATACACAAATACATAGGCCTATTAGAGAAGAAAAAACAAACCCTCCAAGTTTAAAAACACACAGGCAGCAGCACCCGCTGATCTGCAGCCTACTGAGACTGTTATTATTCACCTGAGTTAAAGAGGTGCACGTGTGTTTGGAGCTGACGAGAGAATAAAGGGTGAGACAACGCGGCCCTGAGGAGGAACTGTAAAGGACTCAGCTGTAATGGAAAATGACCTAAACCGAGTCCAGTAGAGTTATAACTGTGTGGAAAGGCGTTCAAAGTAATGGTCACTATCCTGGAAATCCTGGAAATCCTGCTTTACATTGTTTTAACATAGGAAAAAGGGAAAAAAAAGATTTTCTGGGATAAAGGGGCAGATTCCATAAGATTATTCTTCTTTCTGCTCCCTTTTGTTGAGATTTGGGAGGTTTTTGTTTTTATTGTAGCTTATTAAAATGCAAGATCATTTTTCTGACTGATTTATTGCCCGATGCCATGTATCTCGCTTTCGCCGCGCTGTCCGTGGTGCTGAAGGTGACAGGTTAACTTGACAAACAAACTGCAGCATAGTTCTGTTTGGTGTGTCAGTTTTGTTTGTGACTTGATAGTTTAGTTGTTGAGATTAACCCTCTAGGCGCCAAAGTCGCATTATTGCGACAGGCAGCATGCTTGGATAAAACAGCCCATATCTTTAAATCTACTGCCCTATATTGTTACTGCTTGGTACCACTAGATGGCGAACACGTTCAGCTTCAATCCTGACGTCATTTGTGGGTGTGTTTTTCTACAAAATATCTGAGAAAAAAAGTTTGATTGGCGCACAGGCGCTCCGCTTTTTCTCGCGGAGCTCACGCAGCTCGGAGCGACCAGGAAGTGAACTTCAGGTCTTGAGAAACACCGTGCGCCCCCCCACACACCACACACACACACACACTCGTCAACACCCCCTCCCTCCCTCCCAGCCCCGTCGATCCGTGTCGCGGTACCGCGGACGAGTGGCGGTGCCGGCGGGACTCCTCGCTCGTTTCAGCCGCTGTATGACAGACTCCCGGCCGGGGGGAGGGGAGCAGATCTGTCCCACTTGCTTTCTCCCCGACTCCGTTGTTGGAGATCTCCACACAGTAATAGAAATACACTTTTTTTCTCCCCCCCTGCTCCGCTCGAGCGCGGCTGAAGCCGGCTTGAGCTCACAGGGGCGCGAGGCTGCTGCAGCCGCCACTCGTGCTGACAGCTGACTGAGGGAGATGCTTTGGTTGGGTTTAGGCAATGAAGAAAGGAGTTGGTTAAGTTTAGTAAAAAGACCAGGTAGAGGCTAGACAGGCTAGAAGCATAATGAACATTATATGTCATTAATATGAAGTATTTGCTTGTTTTGCAGTTAATTATGCACATGATCCGTTTGACCCCAAAAAGGAAAAAAGGATCAATGCGCACTGCGCACTGGGGTTTTCCCCCAATAGCCTTTTCGGAGTAGCGGGGTCTTTAGAAAAAATAGAAAACCCCGCTATTACGATGAATGGAAGTCTATTGTCGGAAAGGCGGGGCTTCGGAAAGGCGGGGTGTAACCGCAAATTAGATGAGTACATTTACTCCTATCACAAACTTTAGGTCATTGTGAATATTTTTCTCATTTACACCATAGATTTATCTCTGACCATTTAAAAGCTACAGCCTTGTGAAATACTGAAATCCAAACTTAATATTTTCCTAAATAAACTCTGGCGCCTAGAGGGTTAAGAACATCACTCCCTCATCAAACCAGTGATAGGCATGCTGAAAAGAAAAGAGAGAGAGAGACGCGCCTGGGTATCGCAGCTGTAAAAAAAAAAAAAAAAAAAAGATGACGTGTCGGAACAGCGGTATCAAAAAGTGTCGGACTACCGGCATGTCTAGATAGAGGGATGTCGTAATAGCGGGATGTCTAAATAGAGACATGTCGGAATAGCGGGATGTCTGAATAGCGGGCGGACCCCCCAACGAGGTTGAGAGCCAGAGGACTTTTCTTGCATTAGTGTTATTACTTTGATGCTGCCATTCAAAATCTCATGTAACACCGACCTGAATTCATAAAGTTTCCTCATGAAACAGTCGGAGGCTCACCGACATGACGTGCATGTTTTGTGTTGAGATGCGGCTGGAGATGAGCCAGCTTCATGCCACTGTTTGCTAACTTCTCCCCATAGAAAAAAACACGATGCCTCGAGTGGGTTGCAACTCGTAGACGTAAATCCCTTCATCACATTCTTCTTCATAGGCTACTGCCAGGATTTTACCAGCTAGGGTTTCGCCTTTTTATCACTTATCCCTCCGTGTTTCAGCAGCACTGCACACGTCAACCGCGACTCCGTTGTTTGATTGACAGGCGATACCATGCGGCAAATGCCAGGTTGGGTTAAACCATCTGGTATGGGGGAGACTTGTTTTGTTTTTTTAAAGATAATTAAGTAGCCAATATAAGATTTAGTTTATGAATTTAGACATATTCATTGAAATATCTGTTATACAATGATTTTAATGGATTTTGAAATTAATTTTTTAATATACTGTATATATTTCAAATCTCACATACCCCCTGGAGTGCCTTCATGTATCCCCAGGGGTACACGTACCCCCATTTGAGAAACAAGGGAATAGGCTACAATTTAGTTTGAACAGTAGGCCTTAGAAAAAAACTGAAAAACAAATAATCAAAGGAAATACTACAGTCAAAAGAAGCCATATCCCATTTTGACATATGTTTACTGCAAGACCTCTGCCAGTCACAAGCCATCGCAAGTCAAAGGCGTTGAGGACGCGTTTTTAGCGTCATCTGACGTCACGTCCGCAGCACTGCACAAGAAATTCAGACTCCGAATTGCAGCACATTATGCAGCACACAGCCTGTTCAAGGCAAAGGAGAGATACTTGGGTTGGGCTCAATCTTTTTGGTTTTTAAAGCTTCATCACCCATTAGCATTAGAAAACTTAAAATACTGCTTCCTCTCCGCAACCTGGATAAGCTTGGGCTAGTTGCACTAAAAATGGACTTGAATGCCAAAGCAGAATGATTATTATCAGAATGAGCCGTGCAGCACTTGGAGATGATATCATCCAGGTCAGAGGCTAGTAGGTCAACCTACAGACCCCGGATGTTGATAACAGGTAGAGGGGAATAGCAGTGGCGTATCATAACAAAATATTGGTGAAATGAACGAGTTTCGCAGCAGATTATGTGTTATTTAACAATGTGGAACGACTTGTAATGACACAAAAGTTAAAGAGTAAATGATAGTATTTTAAATAAGGTCCAGAATGTAAAAAACGGCAATTTCCCTTTAAACCTGTTCATCTGAGCAGTCGACTAACAGCAAAGAGCAGATTTTTTTTCCATATGATACGGATCTTAGACATATTCAAGCCATACATTAAAGGATTGAAGATCGGCTGGCATGTAAGCCAGTACAATGATAAAAATATCTGCAACATATTTGGTACATTGCTCATATCAAATCTATTCTGCACTATTTCAAAGCTACACCCAAAACAAAAGTTGAACAGAGAAGCAATGTGAGGTGTGCAAGTACTGACAGCTTTCTGTCTGGTCTTTTTAGAGCCAGAAAAACACACTCTGAGAATTTTTATGTACGTGTAAAGAATCATCATTAAAGGACACATGATGCAGCTAAAAGTTATCACAAGTCCATAAATGTTAATTACACTGATGTCAGAGCAGGCCAGTTTGACAACAGAGTAATTTACACAGTAAACTTTGTTAATTATGTTCCCACAGAGCTGTAAAGATGAAGACAAAGAAATCATGATAACACACAGAAGTAAGGGTTGTAACCATATTACTGCGATGAGCCTGGCAATCTTCTTAAATGTCATACGTGTGTTATATTGTAGAGGGTAACAGATAGCAATGTATCTGTCATAAGACATGACAGCTAAGGTGTAGTATTCAATAGTCCCATATGAATGCAAACAGAAAATCTGCAGGAAACAAAAAGGCTTAGACACAGTGTGAATGTCAGAGAGGATCTGAACCAGCAGGAATGGAAACAAAGCTGTACTACCAAACAGTTCATTTACAAACAGGCTGCACAGAAACAGGTACATGGGCTCATGTAAACTCCTGTTCATACAGATGATAGAGATGAGAGAGAGATTAGCACAGATAGTAAAAAGATACAAAGACATGATCACAAAAGAGAAGTGTTGAGATTTCCCAATATCAAAGTAAGCAGCAAGAGTAAAATATGAAACCTGTGTCAAATTTATCATCAGTTCCAGTTTCCTTGACAAAACAGTTGTAAAGACAAGTCACAGGATCTCATAGGCTGTAAAAACTCAACATTTCATTGACGCAATATGCAACAGTGTTCAGTTTCTGTAAACAAAATACCATTGCTTAAATGTACTCCCTCTTTAAAATCAATGTAGCACTTTACAGATTGGGAAATATATTGTCCTACTACTGAAAGTGTTTCACATTTCACCGTCCTTTTAAACTTTTGATGTCTCAATTACGTCCACAACAGTAGAGTGACATCATTGCCAAACATCAGCTCCTGAGGCCAGATATTATGTTACATTTATTGCAATGTAACATCTTGTACTTCTTTTGTAATTATCTGTGTGTTTTGTTCTGTAGTACAAATGGTACCAAATAAATAAATTATTTAGAAAATGTTATAATGAATAAATTAGGTGTTTTTTGTAGGGCTGCCCCCAAATAGTCGACCAAGCACTGGTCGACCAAAAAATCATTAGCCGACCAAGATTTCATTGGTTGATTGGTCACAGGAAAAAAAAAAATACACATTTGGAGCCGTGTCTTGCCAAAATTAAGTCAAAATCAATATGACTGAACTGTATATGAAAGGCTATAGGGCTTTTAATTCGAAGAGCCAGATACAGGAAGTCGTGACACTCACTCGCTGTCCGTTTTTCTTTTTGTTGTTGTTGTGGTTACACGGCAAGGCGGGTCCCCATTTTATTTTTCAGACGAACTGGTTTGGAGACTGGCGTGAAAGCCACGTGTCACTGCTGTTTTCGGGTTATTAGCGACTAGCGGGTGCCCCGGTCCCGTCCCACAGCGCTCACCGGTGGTCAGTCTCGCAGTGTCATGGAGCAGAGACATGATAGTCCCCGCTGCAGTCAGGGACCCGCACCCCTCCACCCCCATCTTACAGCCTCAGCTCAGGGGGGGTCGATTAGTCGACTAATCGCTATAAATGACCAAGAAAGAGAGGACTCCTGCAGTGTTTCCCATTAATTACTGAGACAATGGTGGCCCACCAGTCTCATTTGACCAAAAGAAATAAAATAATAAACTGTGTGTGTGTGTGTGTGCGCGCACGTGCGTGCGTGCGTGCGTGTGTGTGCGCGCGTGCGTGTGTGCATACGTGTGTGCACTTCAGAATCAGATTCTTCTTCCTGCGACCCTCTGCTCTGCAGGCAGCAGTCTCACTCACTCTCTCTCTCACACACTACCTGCACCAACTACAGCTCTGACTGACGTGCCCCCTAAACTCACAACCACAGTCTATACACTCACAACAGACACTCCCTATAGGACACGGAGCGGTCCTCGCTGTAGTCAGAGACCCGCACCGCTCCATGAGGGGGGGATAAATACATTATACTTTTATATCTCTCAATCCAAATGCATTTTTCTGCACTTTTTGTGACGATACAAGTCTCATCTTCATAGAAAAGTCGGACAAGACATGCAGCATAACGTTGCAGTTGTAAAAAGACAAGATATCTCATCCTTGGCAATCTACATTTGGCTTCTCAAAACAACTCGTCTTTGGTAGTCAAATAGTTAAGATTGCTTTGTCTTTTTGAGCCCACCATCCACTTAATGAGGACCCGTGTAGTGTATATTTGGTCAAAATGTTATAGCATCCGAGAGCTTCTTCTTCTTCTTCTTCTTCTTCTTCTTCTTCTTCGAGCAGTTGACCACACCTGAATTTCTATCTATCTATCTTCTTCTTCGAGCAGTTGACCACACCTGAATTTCTATCTATCTATCTATCTATCTATCTATCTATCTATCTATCTATCTATCTATCTATCTATCTATCTATCTATCTATCTATCTATCTATCTATCTATCTATCTGGCTGTACTGTTTAAGGCTTGTGTTTTTAAATAATTGGGTATTAATACAATTTCTCTATCCTACTTCATGTCTGTGGTCTAGATGCATTCAGACCTGTGTCCTTTTAAATTAAAGACTTCAGTATTCAGTATTTTTCTTCTTAACATGTAAAAAGTATTTTTGCCATTCATAATTTTCTTGTGGAGCTAGGCCATGTTTCACCATCTCTGTGTTCAGGATTTAATGGACGGGTCTAAATCTAGGGCCATGTTACGTAACGCGGCCCGAGTTACCATAAACCCGCCCCTTGCTCCGCTCTAGGTATAAATACATTCAGCGAACTGGCTTCTCTGGTTTTCCGTCCCACTTGCTTTTGAGTCTAGCTGACTAAATGTAGTTCTGTCAGGACCACTATGTCAAAATGATATTTATTTACTTGCACAAGTTTTATTTGGTGGTATGGTACTGTTCTGGGACCCCCTGCTCTTCCACGCGCTTGCGTGGAAAGCCTGAGGCAGGAAGAGCACCTCCCTGCCCTTCACGAGCCATCATGAACGGCATAAGCAGGGAGCGCAGCAGCAAAGAAAACCCAGACAGAGCAGAGCAACCAACATGTACAATGACAGGAGGAGCTGGGGTGGAGGTGGGTTGCAAAAAAGCCGGCAGAGGAAGCAGCAGCAGCAAGGGAGGTGACGTCGGACTAGAGCAGTTTAAATAGCGCGATCTGAATGCAATTCCCCAATAGGAAGCAGCCACGGCAGTCAGCTGAGCCATCAGCTGATCTGCACCGGTGATGACAGCTACGCTGTGCTGATTAAGAGCTTGACGTCATGGCCTGCCAGAACTAATGCTACGCTTAATTTCATGTTCACACACAGGGGAGACCACTGTCTTTCATATAACGAGTTTACAGTGCTAACGTTAACATATATCGTGATTAACGTTAGTCACAGCGGGGAGAGAGGCTGAATCCTCCGGTCACACACCGAGGATCCCTCACAACGTTACACACACACACACACACACACACACACACACACACACACACACACACAGCAGCAGAAGCAACATAAAAACTGTCTTTTGACCAGAGTCTCCCTCATTAACACACCTGTCCGACCAAGCAGCCTCCACTCATCCACACAACCAGACACACATGGGAGACCAGCCATAAAATCACAGATGGAAAACACCGTTAAAAAAAGAAAAACTCCGCCGCGGACTCAGTCCACCACACATCCGAGCGGACACACAGCTGATCAAACCATTTCTTATACCATCACTCTGGTGTCTAAAACAGTCAGCAGCAGCATCAGTCATCCGCACCAACAGGTTATTAATAATCCACCGATATTATTCCCGTTTTCGTCTCGTTCCTCGCGGACTGCCTGTTTCATCCATTTGCATTGTATGGGGAAAAAAAGGGGAAAAAAGTTTTTAGCGGCGGCAACAGCCGTACATGTTTCTGATCCCGGCTCCACCGTTTTGTTTACCCCGGTCTTCTCCCACCGGGACACGGCTTATGCTCAGGTCGGACGCGGTGTGTCACGGGCGCCAGCCGGTCTGGACCGGGTCTGGACTCGGTACCAGGTCCAGAGATGATTCACTGTATCCTTGTGTCGGCCTCTCCTGTCAGGACACTTGAGGCTAGGGCTAAGCTAACATTAGCTAAAAACTTTTTTTTTTTTCACACAATGCAAATGGATGAAACACGCTGACCAGGAACGAGATGTAAATAGGAGCAGCATGGTGGATTATTAAACTGTTGCAACTGGATGTCTGCTGCTGCTGACTGTTTTAGACACCAAGAGTGAAGGTAAGAAATATTTCCTGAAGGTTTGATCAATCAGCTGTGTCAGTGTTGAGGACTCGGGTGTGTGGCGGAGTGTGTTTGAGGTCACTTTACCGTCTTTATTTCATGATGACGTGTACATTTTCAGGTTGTGTATCAGAGATATATTTTTTGAACAGCTTTTTAGAACTGATAAGTGAACTTAAAAAATCCAATGTTGTAACTCTGTTACACAAGTACAAAAAGGTCAAATTGAAGCAATGATGAGGAGGCACCAACACTTTTAGTTAATAAATCTGAGAGTCGAACAAAGACACAGAGAAGCAGACACACAGAGAGAGAGAAGCTCCTCCTCACCAGGTGATGGTCATTTTAACTTCAAGAAACGACAAGCAAACACATAGAAAGCTCTATTGTATGTTAAAGTCCATTGAGTTCTTAGAGATAAACCATGTGATTAAAAGAATCGCTTGAATCGTGGGTTTTCTATTATTCAGTGTGAAAGTGCATTATTTTTCTTACCTATAACTACAACATTAAAATGTCTACACATAACTTCATGGGTAATGTATGACAGATTTGATTTGATATTTGATGTAAAATGAACAGGTGATTCAGAGGGGGTCTGCCCGCTATTCCGACATCCCGCTATTCCGACATGTCTCTATTTAGACATCCCGCTATTACGACATCCCTCTATCTAGACATGCCGGTATTCCGACACTTTTTGGTATCGCTATTCCGACACGTCATCTTTTTTTTTCTTTCTTTTTTTTACACAGCTGCGATACCCAGGCGCGTCTCTCTCTCTTTTTTCTTTTCAGCATGCCTATCACCGGTTTGATGAGGGAGTCATGTTCTCAATCTCAACAACTAAACTATCAAGTCGCAAACAAAACTGACACACATGATAAACAAACAGAACTATGCTACAGTTTGTTTGTCAAGTTAACCTGTGACCTTCAGCACCACGGACAGCGCCGCGGATGAGCTGCGGAGAAGCTGCAACAGTGAGCGTCTGGGCTCTGGGCTTAGGGCCTCATTTATCAAAACTCTATTAAGCAGTGTAAAACTGCTGCTACTAAATTTTTTGCTTAGGCCTACGGCGAAAAGACACCCAAAATATTTACACCTTTTTCAGATCTATCAAACTGTGCGTGCACAACTCTCCGCAATTTCTCTTTGATAAATCAAACTGGATCCAAGAATGGTGCGCACGTGAACACACCTCATATTCCGCCCCGGAATGCCTAGACACAACCATATATGGTCAGCACGTGCATATTAATTAGCCATGTGCGCTCTGTGGAGCGGCTACAACGTGACAAGAAAGTGAGATACATGGCATCGGGCAATAAATCAGTCAGAAAAATGATCTTGCATTTTAATAAGCTACAATAAAAACAAAAACCTCCCAAATCTCAACAAAAGGGAGCAGAAAGAAGAATAATCTCATGTAATCTGCCCCTTTATCCCAGAAAATCTTGTTTTTTTCTTTTACCTATGTTAAAACAATGTAAAGCAGGATTTCCAGGATAGTTACCATTACTTTGCATGCCTTTCCACTACACAGTTACAGCTCTACTGGACTTGGTTTAGGTCATTTTCCATTACAGCTGAGTCCTTCACAGTTCCTCCTCAGGGCCGCGTTGTCTCACTCTTTATTCTCTCGTCAGCTCCAAACACACGTGCACCTCGTTATCTCAGGTGACAGAATAATAACAGTCTCAGTAGCTGCAGATCAGTGTGCGCTGCTGCCGGTGTGTTTTTATGGCGGGTTTGTTTTTTCTTCTCTCTTATAGGCCTATGTATTTGTGTATGAGAAACAGCGTCTCAGATGAAAAAAAAAAAAAATCAGAAAGACACGTCTGACTATAATGTAATCAATCAATGTCGGAAAAGCGGAAGGTTTGAAAAATAGTAAAGTGCCGCTACTCTGACAATGAAAAAATAAATGTCGGAATAGTGGGACGCTTGAAAAATAATGTTAATGCCGCTATTCCGACAATTAGAAGTCAATGTCGAAATAGCGGCATGTTGGAATAGCAGCATGTACAGATGTAGCCACCTAGAAGTTCCCCCTGGTCCCTGTCGGGACCTCTGCGGGACCGTGATGGGTCCGTGGCGGGTCCGTGACGGGCTCCCGCTTGGCCCGTGGCGATAATTTAATCCCCCGCGATGACGTAGCGAACGCAGCCACGACTGTTAACGCCCCTCTGCAGCCCGTGTGAAAATCAGCTGCAGTGTCTCATTTGTCCACGGGGAGGAGCAGTGATTTTGACCCGAGTTAATCTGTCAATCACTTTTCCTCCTCCTTTCTTTTTTCCCTCAGATGAATTGCTATAATTGCCTCCAAAACAGGCGATCTATAAGTAGCTTCAAAGATAAATAAACACCGACAGAGCACAAATAAAAATGTATATCACTCGCAGTTTACCTGTCTACAGAATTTGCATTCTAGTAAATGTTTGCCTTGTGGTGGTTTTAATGTTAACACTGAAGCATACGGTGCGCAAATAAACCCTAACGAATAAATAAACAACATGCCAACGTGTCCGTGAATATACACGCATGAGACTGTATGTGTAAAATTAAAGTGTGGCCCTAAGTGACCGCCCTTATATTCAAACAAGAGGAAAGAGAAATAATTATGAGGTTCATATAAATAAAACCACATGTGCGTCGTGCGCCCTCGTCATGGCACAGTTGAGACTTAACATAGGCTACTGGATGTTTTTTGTTTGTTTGTGTGAAACCTGTAATATAAACAGTTATTTACAAGCCCCCAGTCGGCAACCATGAAATCTGCTGTGCATCTCTGGCTTGCTCATTCACCCCCGATCCGCAAATAAATAAATACATTTCTAGTGACCACAGCGCGTCACGTCTCAGAACCACGGGCTACATTTGTGTATTTATTAGGGCTGTTCAAGTTGCGTTATGGCAACTCATTAAACTATTAAGGCCTACATTTATTTTACTGCGCATTAATGCATGTTGCTCACAATACTAATATCCCTCCCCCTGCGCTATGCTGACCTGACGCGTCTAGTGGTTGACAGCTCTCTCTCTCTCTTTTTTTTTTTTACTTTTAATGATAAAGTCACGTCAAACCAACCATTCCCATTAGGAGAGCCAAATGCCTGACGCGCGATTCCGCGATGATCTACTGGCACTGACGCACCTGTCTTAATATGAACTCAACATGAGAGCGAAGGTGCGCTCTGCTCTTATTTCCATCTCACCCCACACACGTCGACCTGTGTCTTGTGAAGACGTACAGCGCGATGGAGAGAGGGCGAGAGAGGGAGAGAGAGAGAGAGATCATAGGCTATACAGCGGTCACTGCTCACCAGCTGATCCGCCGGTCCACTGAGTGAAATAAGCAAGTTAGTCAGATAATCAGGGCCGTTGCTAGGAATTCTGGGGCCCCTGAAAGAATACTAAAGTGGGCCCCTGACTTTTCCACTTTTTTTCTTAGACTGAGTGTATGATCATTTTTTATTTAGCCTACTTTGTTTTGATGCTAATGCAGCATTACTATGAGTATTAGTCAGGGTCTTATGCAGAATAATTCAGTCATACAAAGATTAGACTAGGTGCAGCAGGTGTCTTCAACTTTGTGAAGTTGTGATATCAAATCGGAATGGGGTTTATAGGGGGATTGACAGTATAGGCTAGTGCTATAACTAGTAAACTATAGTGAAAAATCAATACATTTAATTAATAAATTTAATCCAGAGGAAGTACAGAGTTAAAGAAATTCCAGCACTGACTCCATATGTTCAGACCATCTGCAATCCTGTTTGACTTGTGTAGGTCTCCCTGGTGTGTGTGTGTGTGTGTGTGTGTGTGTGTGTGTGTGTGTGTGTGTGTGTGTGTGTGTGTGTGTGTGTGTGTGTGTGTGTGTGTGTGTGTGTGTGTGTGTGTGTGTGTGTGTGTGACAGTGACAGTTGAGGGTCCTGTCACTATGCCTCCTATTGATCATGTGCCCTGGCTTCTTGGCCAAGGGGATGTCCCTTTGGCCGAATGGTTAGCGCACATGACTGTTACCCAAGAGTCTGGGGTTCGAAGCCCGCCCTGGACCCTCTTCACCTTGCCACATGTGCCTTTCCTAACCTCTGACATGAAGCACTGTTGCAAAATTACAACATTTTTTGTAAGATAGATAATAATGTAAGATAATCATGAAAATAAAAATGTTTAAAGCAGGACCTTCTAAGGAAATACCTGCTCATTTTCTAATCAATTCATAGTCAAAGCAGTGGGGGATGCTTGGAGATGGTAATGCTCTGGAGCAGGTGTGAATGTTCAGGGGTTTGGGGTGTGTTGTTGCTCAGGAGAGAGTCTGGTCCAGCTAGCCTTCCAACATAACCTCCCCTCCCCCGGTCCTCCTTCAAAGTTGAACAGCCAGCTCCATTGCAGGCTCTGTGCGATTTGTGTGACAATGGGTGACCAATAGGTGGCCCATTAGGGCAAACAAAAGATTGAGCAATGATAATGCTAATTCCCTGGTCGAAGGCATGCACTGAATACCTGCAACTGCAAACATCTTAAAAAGGCTTTCATCACTCCCTTAGTTTTTTCCTATTTAAATGTAGAGTCACAGTAAATAAATTGTGATAAAAAAAATTGACAGTAGGTATTATTAGCTACAACAATTTATTTCCAGATAAAACAGTGGCCAGCGCATCTCCAGTAGCTAGGTCTGTTATAATTTCACTTCTTAAATCAAACATGTACTCGTGGTTCTATGAATTATGTGAATTTCCACTCACCACCAGCGGGCGGCACTTTAATTGCCACCTCTGGCGATATGTACTGTTCTGTGAGAGAAGCGCCATCTCCTGGTCATGTCATGTATTTCATTGAATGGGTGGAGTTCCAGTAAAAACTAGTCACACCCAGGAAAAGGAGGGGGTCACTCCAGCTGCTGGGACTTTGCTGGAGCTCTGCTGGAACTCTCATGGGAACAGCATGGGAACAGCATGGCAGCAGCATGGCAGGGGAATTTCTATGTGGCTCCTACTGTAACCGATTCAGAGTCAGTAGTTTTGTATGTAGAATGGAACTAAAAACGGAAAGAACTGCCTTCATCGTTTAACATCTACAGTACTAGTATTTTTCCTTACTTTACTTTTTTGATTTTGTAATCAAAGTTATGGATTGGTTAAAAGGTCACAAGATATTGCAATCATCAAAACAAAAACACTCTATCACAGCTGCACATTGTAATTTCGGAGACTATCACCAGAAACAGTGTCAGTTTGGTAACCTGTTCATCTGAGCAGTCGACTAACAGTAAAAAACAGATTTTTCCATAAGATACGGATTTTAGACATATTCAAGCCATACATTAAAGGACTGAAGATCGGCTGGCATGTAAGCCAGTACAATGATAAAATTATCCGCAACATATTTGGTACATTGCTCATATCAAATCTATTCTGCACTATTTCAAAGCTACACCCAAAACAAAAGTTAAGCAGGGAAGCAACATGGGGTGTGCAGGTGCTGACAGCTTTCTGTCTGGTCTGTTTAGAGCCAGAAAAGCACACTCTAAAAATCTTTATGTAAGTGTAAAGAATCAACATTAAAGGACACATGATTGTGCTAAAAGCTGTTATGAGTCCAAAAATATTAATCTCGCTGGTGTCAGAGCAGGCCAGTTTGACAACAGAGTAATTATCACAGTAAACTTTGTTAATGATGTTCCCACAGAGCTGTAAAGATGAAGTCAAAGAAATTGTGATAACACACAGAAGTAAGGGATATAACCATATTACAGTGATAAGTGAGGCAATTTTTTTGAATGTCATATGTGTGTTATATTGTAGAGGCCAACATATAGCGATGTATCTGTCATAAGACATGATGGCTAAGGTGTAGTATTCAATAGTCCCATATGAATGCAAACAGAAAATCTGCACGAGACAAAAAGGCTTAGACACAGTGTGAATGTCAGAGATGATCTGAACCAGCAGGAATGGAAACAACCCTGTACTACCGAACAGTTCATTTACAAACAGGCTGCATAGAAACAGGTACATGGGCTCATGTAAACTCCTGTTCAAAGAGATGATCACAATCAGCAAAACATTGACACAGACTATCAGAACATATAAAGATGTGAGAATCATGAAAAACAGGTATTTAAAATGCCCTTTGCCAAAGTAGGTGGCAAGTGTGAAAAATGAAAACTGTGAAGAGTTTGTCATGATTCACCTCTTGTTTCACCAAATTGTTATTACATCTCACTGGATGAACTAAATATGATTATTTTCATACATTTGCACAAATGTGTAACAATGTAAAACTGAGATTTGAAAAAAAAAAAAAAAAAAGTTCTATCTACATAAATTCATTATCACCAAATGAATTATGACTAACACCTCAACCTAATTCCTGTTTTTAAAGTTTTGGTAATGTTAAGTTAATAAATTCATACAGCACGAACGTTGGCCTTCATCTGCCTCTACCATTGTCATCATAATGTAACTGAGCTGAAACAGTGCTCCTTTAAAGACTTTCCCAAGAGTGGGTTCCCACAGCAGTAGTGTGACCTCAGTGACATCTGACATAAAAGTTTAGTCTGCAGTGGCCAAAACAAAAACTACCATAGTAAAGCAAATAACCTTTATTATCTTGAAAGAATGGCATGCTAAGCTCTGGGATAAGATGGATGGTTAATGAAAAGTTGCTTCCTCTTATTTGTGTGTTACAGAAGAAATGAGCAGGTGTAAAAACCTGAGTGACACTTTATTATACAGATGTTCAAATAGGAGCATCTCTGAAACAATGGGGCTGATGAATCAACAGTGAGCAGCGGTGAGAACCTACCAAAAGTGATCTGATGGGGGGACAAACAAGGAACCAAACACATGGTGTTAGGCTTCCAGGGCTCTTTGATTTGCAAGGGAAACTAAAGCCACCCTGTATGGTTCGAACCAACAGAAGTGATACCTCACTTATTGGTACTGATACTCTGATATGATCAAACACAAACCATGAGGTGTATGTGCGTGCAGTTGTCAGCTACCAAGTGAGGTAAGTGAGGATGTGCATCGGTTGATGATAGCTAGCTAGCTAACTAGACTATGACAAGATATTGTTTGGGCGCATAATAACCGTCTTTAATCATGTCTCACAGAAAAAAAACTGCTCTTCACCATCACTCATCTCTGTGTGCGTGCGACAAGGGGCTGACAGACACAAAGACACACATACACACACACACAGAGAGAGAGACACGGGCAGGTCGAGCTGGAATGCTAATAAATGCTAAACGCTAATCGCCAATGTACACACACACACACAAAAAGAAAACGGCTGTACGTGGAGAGGAGTTGTGAAGAGCTGTGGGAGTGATTGATATGGCTCTGGTTG
The DNA here is from genome assembly GCF_905171665.1 of Trachurus trachurus. Lineage (NCBI taxonomy): Eukaryota > Metazoa > Chordata > Actinopteri > Carangiformes > Carangidae > Trachurus > Trachurus trachurus. Next base: position 22,067,301 of record NC_139892.1, on the reverse strand, counting down.
TGAGGACTTCAGAGGAGTGTGGGGAGCGGCGGCGACGACGACCGGAGGGGAACCGTAAAAGTTTCGCTTTTACCCACCACGTCTCTCTCTCGACGCAGAGGGGAGGGGAGGAGGAGGGGGGCGGTGATTCGTACCCGTGCAGGGAAGTTACATAGTGCAGTTTCAGCCGACGCGACCCTGCTCAGGCTGCAGCGGCAGCACCATTCATCCTATTAACCATTTTTCTACCATTGCAATGAGTCTGGAAACATTATTTTAAGGCCGAAAAACTCCGCAATGTTACTTTAAAAGACAAATATTTTGAATTTGGATGAAAACTGCTTTCTAATATTTTTTACATGTTTAATATTATGTACATAAGACCCTATAGAGGATTTGTGGATTTAGGTTTCCAGAGGCTTTAAATCCTGTCCTTTATTAGAATAAAATAGAATTCCTTATATTGTCTTTGCGCAGTGAAGCACAACGAAATGCAGGTGCATCTCTCCCTAATAGTGCTGCACGATTTGATAAAAATGTGCGATTGCGATTATGGTGGAAAATATTGCGATTTGCGATTGCGATTATGATATTGTAAATTAATGCTATAAGGAATCTATTTGCTGGATTATCAAGCACAGCACAGGAAATAACCATATTTTAGGAGTGTATTTCTCAAATAATAAGTGTTTCCATCTTTGTATTAAATAAAAATAGGTAACTTTTTGTGCAGTTTCATAGTCTACTGTGATGCCATCATTTATTACAATGCCTTTCTTCCTCTGGTATATTTGGAAAATGTGTTACTTCTATTTTCATGAGTTATAATTTATATATTGTAATTAGACATGATTCTCATATGCTTTTATGTTGTTGTGGTCTGTGCCAATGTTTTGCTGACTGTAATTATCTGTATGAACAGGAGTACATAGGAATGACCCCCTACTGGGAACTAATTGCATGGTAGTACAGGGCTGTTTCCATTCCTGCTTGTTCAGATCCTCTCTGACATTCACACTGCGTCTGTATCTTTTTGTTTTGTGCAGATTTTTTGTTTATACACATACGTAAATGTGCAATTTTATAGTTTTGCCATTATGTCTTATGACAGATACCTTGCTAACTGTTGTCCTCTCGAGTATAACACACACATGACATCTAATAAGGTTGCTGTGCTGATTACTTTAACGTGGTTAATTCCTCTCCTTGCAATTGTTGTCATGATATCATTGAATGCTTCCTTGCAGCTGTGTGGCAACATCATTGACAAATTGTACTGTGACAACTACAATGTTGTCAAACTCATGTTGACACAACAGTCAATAACGACTATGGGCTTATTTACAGTTTCGTTGTATTATGTGGTCTCCCAATACTAATCCTTTATACCTATAGGAGCCTAAATGCTATTTTTAGTTGATTAGTATTTGGATAATAATTCAAGTTTACATGTAAGAAGAGGTTGTTGTTAATTATGATAAAAATGGGTTATTTACATTATTTACAGGTGAACAGTTAATATTAATAAGTTACTATTTAATTCATTTCACTTGAAAATGTGTGGATGTTTAGAGGTTAAAAAATCACGCATGTAACCTTTAATGCGGATTGATACGTGTGTGCGCATTCACGTGAAGAAGTCAGTCAGGTCAGTCGTCATGGAGTGGAGCCACACAGTTTTTTGACCTCTCTGCCTCTACCTCTGCCTTTACCTCTGCATTTACTCAGCATTTTCTAGATATTTGCTCTGGCCTTTTTTATTTTCATCATGCTGGATTGTATCTTGTTTTGTTTTTCGGAGTAAATTATGAAAAGGAACGAAAGAATCGTGTGGAGTCTTTTTTTGCCTTTGAAGTGGATGTCACGAGGGAGGAGAGCGTCAAGCTCATGGCTTCATTGATTAGGAACCTACATTAGTCAAAAAACTAGCTCTTCGTGGATTAATGGAACGTGGAACTGCCTGACGAAAACGGAGGACAGAAGAAGGAAATGTCACGGAGACTTTTGGAAAAGAAAAAGTCACAAGCTGCATGAGGGAGCTCGTCAGCCTGGCGTCGGATCGTTAATTGACGCTCGTCAACTCCCCAGCGCATGTGAGTAAAAAAAAAAAAGGGAAAAAGAGGATTGTTGTTCGGCTGAATAACAAAGTGAGACTTTGTGGTGCTTTGGCATTTTTATTGAATTAACGTGGAAATACTGGCTTACTATGGATGAACAAGACAGTGAAAGAAGGACAATAAAAATGACTGAGAAGGCCATTGAAGATCACAAAGCCAGGAAGGAGCAGGCACGCAGGTACAAGCTATCACAGGTAACTAGCTTGACAAAACATATTGAACAATTAATGGAAGACGATGCAAACGTGGACACTGTAAAAAATAAGCTCCGTGTTGATTTTACTGGCTTGCATCAGGAATTTGTGAACCTTAATTCTGACCTTCAGAAATTAATGGATGAAGTGGAATTTGTGGATGATCAAAGGAGCTGGTTTGATCCAAAGATTAAAATAATGGATGACTTTTTCTGGAAATGTGAGGATTGGATGAAAGATGTTTTGAAGCGTGTTGAGCAGGCTGAAGAGTGTGACAGACAGGTAACACCTGCAGACAGTAGGTCTACATCAACAAAAGTGACCACTAGAAGTCGAAGTAAAGCTACATCACAGAGTGGAAGCTCACTTTCATCAGCGTCTTCAGTCAGATTAAAGGCGGAAATGGAGCAAGCATCATTAAGAGCAAAGGCTGCAGCTTTACGGGAGAAATTGGCCATAGAACAGGAAGAAGCAGACTGGCATGCAGAGAAAAAATGCAGGGAGGCTCAAATTCAAGCAGAAGAAAAGCGGCGAGAAGCAGAGTTTGAGGCCCAACAAAAAAGAATTGAAGCTTCAATAAAAGCTAGAAAAGAAATGCATGCAATGCAAACTGCACTGGCTGAGTCTGATGCTAAAATGGAGGTCTTACAAAAATATGAGAACGCACAAGAGAGTAGCACAGTTAAAGCTTATGATAAGGATGGTAAAACAGACACAAAACCCATCGTTCAACCACCATCAAGACCCACCTTACCAGCACCCAGGATTAAACAAAATACTCCAGCAGCAACTGATCAATTGGCTACGTCTGCACCAAAGACTGAAATTAAAGACCCACAGGGACCAGTGCTTGATGGGCTTTGCCAAGCCATCTCTCAGCAAGCCAACGTGACAGAGTATCTTGTGAAGAGTCACAAAGCATCTCGACTTCCTGATCTGAAGATCCAAACATTTACAGGCGACCCACTGGAATACAACTCCTTTATTAGGGCCATTGAACATGGGATTGAAGGCCGCACAGGTGACAATCGTGATCGTCTTCAATTTTTGCTACAGTATACAAGTGGACAACCACATGAGTTGCTTAAGAGCTGCATCCACATGGAGTCTTCAGCAGGATATACTAAAGCAAAACAAATGTTAAAGGAGTTCTTTGGTGATGACTTCAAGATAGCGGAAGCATACATAAAAGAGGCTTTGGATTGGCCCACAATCAAGCCAGAAGATGGAGTTTCTCTTCAATCTTTCGCATTGTTCCTAACAGGCTGCTCTAACACAATGACAGATATTAGCTACATGGAAGACTTGGACAACACAGCTAATATAAAGGCACTGGCAAACAAACTTCCATATAAGCTCAAGGAATCTTGGAGGAAATCCGCTTGCGACCTGCAAGAAAGAACAAAGAAAAGAGTTAAGTTCAAGGATTTTGTTGACTTTGTGAATCGACAAGTTAAGTATCTTCTGCATCCACTCTACGGAAATATAAAGGAAAACACAATAAACATGAAAGATCCTGTAAAACAGAAACCGAAACCACAATACTCAGAGACATTCAAATCAAGGAAAGTGTTCACAACAGTTGTTGTGCCTCCCAGGATGGAAAATGAAAAACAGACAGTAGCAAAAACACAACCTGTCTCAGTCGACGGTTTCAGCAAACCTTGTGTTTATTGTACTGGAGAGCAACACAGTCTCACAGTTTGCAAGAAATTCAAGAGCAAGCAACATAAAGACAAGATTGGTTTCTTGAGGAGCAAAGGTTTGTGTTTTGCATGTTTAAAGCATGGTCATATGAGCAGCAGCTGCAAACAGAAACTTCAATGTGAAGAATGCTCCAGACTGCATCCCACACCATTGCACATTACCATCAAGGACTCAAGAGAAGAAGCAGGAAAGGACTATTGTGAACAGCAATCTGTTTCAAGTGCCCTTGTACAAACGGCCGAAACTTTTGGAGTCACAGGGGCCGGTAAAGACGATTGTGTTCTTTCGATCATTCCAGTGTGTGTCAAGGCACAAAAAGGAACCAAGACAGTGACTACGTATGCGTTTTTGGATCCCGGTAGCTCGGCTACTTTTGCTACAGAGTCACTGATAAACCAACTGAACATGAATGGACGCAATGTAAGCATCTCATTGCGAACTATGGGGAATGAATCGATCGTGAACACGCGCATTGTGGCTGGTTTGGAGATCAGCAGTTTGGACAGCAACCAGTTTGTTGAACTTTCTGAGGTGTATTCACAAAAGGACATTCCCGTAGCTAAGGACAATATTCCCCGTCAAGAGGATATTGACAGTTGGCCCCACCTAAAGGAGGTGAAAATCCCCACTATCCAAGCAGAAGTTGGATTGCTCATAGGAGCAAATGTTCCCAAGGCGATGGAGCCGCTTCAAGTGGTCAACAGCGTGGACAATGGACCATACGCCGTCAGGACGATATTAGGCTGGACAGTGAACGGACCACTCAGAGGTGGAAGTGACACGGTGGAGGCAAACACACTGACAGGAATTACTGCAAACAGAATCTCAGTAGCCAAGCTTGAAGAGCTCTGGCAGCTACAATTCAAGCAGGACTTTCCTGATGCTGGACAAGACGAAGACATCGAAATGTCTAAGGACGACCATCAGTTTATCAACATGGTGTCACAGTCTGCTGTACTTAAAGACGGTCATTACGACGTTTGTCTTCCAGTGAGGAAGAAATGTTTGTGTATGCCGAACAACAGAGCAGTTGCGGAGCAACGTGCATTGAACTTACGGAAGAGGTTCTCAAAGGACAGCAAGTTCTATGGAGAATATGTGGCTTTCATGGACGACCTGCTCAAGAAGGGTTACGCAGTGAAGCTCGATGGTGATGAGCGTGAACCTGCTGAGGGGCGAACGTGGTATCTGCCTCACCATGGAGTCAGACATCCAACCAAGCAGAAGTTGCGCGTCGTGTTTGACTGTGGCGCAAGCTTCCGAGGAATGTCATTGAACCAGCAGCTCCTACAGGGTCCGGACCTTACAAGCTCGCTGGTGGGGGTCCTCATGAGGTTCCGCCAGGAGGCTGTGGCGGTCATGGCTGACGTGGAGGCCATGTTCCACCAAGTCAGGGTGAGTAACGAAGACACGGATCTCCTCAGATTTCTATGGTGGCCCGACGGCAACTATGAGCTGGATCTCGTCGAACATAAGATGCTGGTCCATATCTTCGGCGCAACATCTTCGCCAAGTGTCGCCACCTTTGCGCTTCAGAAATGTGCAACAGATTTTGCAGAGGAGTTTGGACAAGAGACGGCTAAAACAGTTAGGAAACATTTTTATGTAGACGACTGTCTTAAGTCGGCTTCTGATGAAGATACAGCCATCACTCTGTGCGCTGAGTTGAGAAGCATGTTGGCAAAAGGAGGATTCCGACTGACAAAGTGGTCGAGCAACAACAGGAAGCTGCTTAACTCAATCCCGGAAGAGGAAAGAGCTCAGGGGTTTCAAGATCTGGACTTAGATGAGGACAATCTGCCAATGGAGAGAGCATTGGGCATCCAGTGGTGTGCCGAATCGGATCAGTTCAGGTTCAAGATCAACCTCAAAGATCGACCACACACTAGGAGAGGCCTGCTTTCCTTGGTCAGTTCGATTTTTGATCCGCTGGGCTTTCTCGCTCCAGTAATATTGCCCGCGAAAAGAATCCTGCAGGATTTATGTCGGCAGAAGTATAGCTGGGATGAAGACCTGCCAGACACTGTGGTCAAAAGTTGGAATAAGTGGATCTCAAGTTTGCCACAGCTCGAGAAATTTGGAGTCGACAGATGTGTCAAGTCGAAGCAGTTTGGTGCGCCAGTCTTCGCGCAGCTTCATCACTTTGCTGACGCGAGTGAAGATGCCTACGGAACCACAAGCTACTTACTGCTGCGCTTTTCAGCTGGTGAAACTCAGTCCACCTTGATCCTGGCAAAGACAAGGGTCGCGCCCTTGAAGTCCCCAACTATTCCCAGGATGGAATTGACTGCGGCCACAGTCGCAATAAAAATGGACAAGCTTCTGAAGAAAGAGCTTGAGTTGGAGCTTCATGAATCGATCTTTTGGACCGATAGCACGGCTGTGCTAAAGTACTTGAACAGTGAGAGCACCAGATTCAAGACGTTCGTTGCGAACAGGGTTTCAGCAATCCTGGATCACTCTCAGACATCTCAGTGGAGATACATCAACACCACTCTGAATCCCGCTGATCTCGTCTCAAGAGGACAGACTGTGGAAGCGTTTTTGAAAAATGAGAGCTGGCTTTCAGGACCAAGTTTCTTGCTCAGCTCACAAGACCAGTGGCCTAAAAATCCAGATCCTGGCATGCTGGATATCAACGACCCAGAGGTCAAAAGAGTGACTCAAGTGCATGTCATTCAGGCACAAGAGCTCGAGGATTCCATGGATCAGTGGATGAACCACTACTCTTCCTGGACAGCGTTGAAGCGCGCTGTGGGATGGTTTCTGAAACTTAAGGATTTACTGAAAGAGCTAAAGGAAAAGAGAAAGGAACTACAAGCAGTAGACGGAAAAGGCAGGATGACGGAATTCAAGAAAGCCGTTAAAGGAAAGTATCTGACTTGTGACGACTTGACTGAAGCAGAAACAGAAATTGTGAAGTATTGTCAGAAGCGAAGTTTCAAAGAAGATTTGGCTGCGTTAAAGGAACATCAAAGAGTAAAGAAAAGTAGCTCACTCTTTAAGTTAAATCCTGTACTCCAAGATGGAGTGATGAGAGTCGGCGGAAGGTTGAGCCGCGCGGCAATGCCTGATAACTCCAAGCAGCCAGCCATCTTGCCCAAGGATTCACACATCACAAGGCTGGTGTTAAGACACATTCATGACATTACAGCTCACGCTGGAAGGAATCACATGTTGGCTCAGCTACGGCAGCGATTCTGGATCCCTGGAGCCAGTGGAGCCATCAGAAGGTTCCTGTCCAAGTGCGTTGTCTGTAAAAGACTACAGGGAGCCGCAGGCAAGCAGCTCATGGCAGATCTACCTACATGCAGGGTCCTGCCAGACGATCCTCCTTTTACAAGAGTCGGCGTCGACTACTTTGGTCCGTTCCTAGTGAAAGGAGGAAGAGTCCAAGTAAAGAGATACGGCGTTATCTTCACATGTCTTGCTATACGAGCCGTGCATCTGGAAGTTGCATCATCACTCGACACCGATGCCTGTCTTAACGCCATCAGAAGATTCCTTGCCAGAAGAGGACAAGTCAGAGAGATGTATTCAGATAATGGAACCAACTTTCGGTCAGCCGACAGTGAGTTGAGGAAATCGATCGAGGAATGGAACACCAGCAGGATTGAGAAACACTTGCAGCAGAGAGGTGTTCAGTGGAATTTCAACCCGCCTGCAGGTTCTCACCACGGAGGCAGCTGGGAGCGGTTAATCCGTTCAGTCAGAAAAATCTTGAACATCACAGTTAAGGAGCAACTGTTGGACGAAGAGGGTCTCCATACCTTACTTTGTGAAGCCGAGGCGGTCATAAACAGCAGGCCCATCACAAAGGCATCAACAGACCTCTACGATTTAGAGGCCCTCACACCCAACCACCTGTTGTTGCTCAAAGTCAAACCCGAGTTACCACCAGGAGTATTTGATAAGGATGACCAATACGTTAATCGCAGATGGAGACAGATTCAGTACCTCGCGGATGTCTTCTGGAAGCGCTGGTGCAAAGAATATCTGACACAGCTCCAAGAACGTCAGCGGTGGTCTTCACCTGGAAGAAACTTCTGTGTCGGCGACGTGGTGCTGATCGTGGATGATACGTCACCCAGAAATTCCTGGCCACTTGGAAGGATTGTGGAGACTTTTCCTGATGGCAACGGGTTTGTTCGTCAGGTTAAAGTGAAGACCAAGACCAACGAGCTTTGTCGCCCTATAACAAAGCTATGTCTTCTTCAGGAATCAGAAGATAACTGATGGACTGTTATGAAGATCTCATCTTAAATGGGACTAAGAACAGCAAGCTTCTTTCAATAAGTGATGTTATAAATGTGTTATAATAAATGTTATTCAGGCTCCTTTGATTTAAGTTGACACTTTTGGAGTAATTGTTTCAAGGACATTGATAACAATTAGGGGCCGGTAATATAGGAGCCTAAATGCTATTTTTAGTTGATTAGTATTTGGATAATAATTCAAGTTTACATGTAAGAAGAGGTTGTTGTTAATTATGATAAAAAATGGGTTATTTACATTATTTACAGGTGAACAGTTAATATTAATAAGTTACTATTTAATTCATTTCACTTGAAAATGTGTGGATGTTTAGAGGTTAAAAAATCACGCATGTAACCTTTAATGCGGATTGATACGTGTGTGCGCATTCACGTGAAGAAGTCAGTCAGGTCAGTCGTCATGGAGTGGAGCCACACAGTTTTTTGACCTCTCTGCCTCTACCTCTGCCTTTACCTCTGCATTTACTCAGCATTTTCTAGATATTTGCTCTGGCCTTTTTTATTTTCATCATGCTGGATTGTATCTTGTTTTGTTTTTCGGAGTAAATTATGAAAAGGAACGAAAGAATCGTGTGGAGTCTTTTTTTGCCTTTGAAGTGGATGTCACGAGGGAGGAGAGCGTCAAGCTCATGGCTTCATTGATTAGGAACCTACAATACCTATTCAAATATTCTTAAAGTGTGTTTTTCTGGTTGTAGACAGACCAGGCAGAAAGCTGTCAGTACCTGCACACCTCACCTTGCCTCCCTCCTGAACTTTTCTTTTGGTTGTGTCTTTGAAATATTACAAAGCCGGTTTAATATGAGAGGTGCTCCCTATATGCTGCGCGTCTTTTTATCATTGTACTTTCTCACCTGTCAGCCACTTTTCAATCCTTTGCTGTATGGACTGAATTTGACCAAAGTCCGTATCATATGTAAAAGTATTTTCTTTGGTAAAATGGGGGTCCGCCCGCTATTCCGACATGTCTCTATTTAGACATCCCGCTATTACGACATCCCTCTATCTAGACATGCCGGTAGTCCGACACTTTTTGATACCGCTATTCCGACACGTCATCTTTTTTTTCTTTTTTACAGCTGGATACCCAGGCGCGTCTCTCTCTCTCATTTCTTTTCAGCATGCCTATCACTGGTTTGATGAGGGAGTGATGTTCTTAATCTCAACAACTCAACTATCAAGTCATAAACAAAACTGACACACATGATAAACAAACATAACTATGCTGCAGTTTGTTTGTCAAGTTAACCTGTGACCTTCAGCACCACGGACAGCGTGGCGGATGAGCCGCGGAGCTGCAGCTGTCAGCGTCTCTGGGCTTAGGGCCTGGGGCCTCATTTATCAAAACTGTAAGTAAGCAGTGTAAAACTGCTGCTACAAAATTTTTTGCTTAGGCCTACGGCGAAAAGACACCCAAAATATTTACACCTTTTTCAGATCTATCAAACTGTGCGTGCACAACTCTCCACAATTTCTCTTTGATAAATCAAACTGGATCCAAGAATGGTGCGCAGTTGCGCACGTGAACACACCTCCGCCCCCGGAATGCCTAGACACAACCATATATGGTCAGCACGTGCATATTAATTAGCCATGTGCGCTCTGTGTAGCGGCAACAAAGTGACAACAAAGTGACAACGAAGACAACGGGCGGAGGGTGGGGGAAAGAAAAAGCGAGATACATGGCGACATCGGGCAATAAATCAGTCAGAAAAATGATCTTGCATTTTAATAAGCTACAATAAAAACAAAAACCTCCCAAATCTGAGCTGCCTGTGTGTTTTTAAACTTGGAGGGTTTGTTTTTTCTTCTCTTATAGGCCTATGTATTTGTGTATGAGAAACAGTGTCTCAGATGAAAAAGAAAAAAAAAAATCAGAAGGACACGTCTGACTATAACGTAATCAATCAATGTCGGAAAAGCGGAATGTTTGAAAAATAGTAAAGTGCCGCTACTCCGACAATGAAAAAAAAAATGTTGGAATAGTGGGACGTTTGAAAAATAATGTTAATGCCGCTATTCCGACAATTAGAAGTCAATGTCGGAATAGCAGCATGTAACCGGTAAAATGTAATGTAGTAGTTTAAGTCATGTTGTCTTTTTTCTCTGCACAGTAATGTGTTTCACATCTGAAGAAAATATTCATTGACAGTAGTAGCCTATATAATGTTGATAATAAATCAGAGTTTAAAAAAAATGAAAATTTCATGACTGGTTCCAATATGTGAGTCAGAAACTGAGGAGTTTCTGTATGAAGTTTGTATAAAAGATGAAAACCATGCTTCAGAAATAATTAGATGAAGATACAGGGATGAATATAACCCGGGTCCTTGCATCGCTGCACTGGCTCCCAGTTCATTTTAGAGTTGATTTTAAGATCTTGATGTTTGTTTTTAAAGCTCTTAATGGGCTCGCCCCTTTTTATCTGACTGACCTTTTAAAGCCCTACGTCCCCTCTCGGTCCCTCAGGTCCACAAACCAACTGCTCCTGGAGGTCCCTCAGACCAGACTCGGGGGCAGAGAGGACCGTGTGTTTTCTGTTGCTGGCCCCAAACTCTGGAACTCCCTCCCCCCTCACGTGAAACAAGCCCCCTTAAAAGCACTTTTACTCCTTGGCTTTTAACACAGTCTGAAATTCAAACATTTTAGCAGCTATGGTCTTATTGTTTGTTTTGCTGTTTTTATCTGTTGTGCTTTTTTACTGAATGTTGATTTTGTTCTTTTTTTTTCTGTGTAAAGCACTTTGGTCAACTTGGTTGTTTTTAAATGTGCTCTATAAATAAATTGGATTGGATTGGATGAATCACACACACATGCAGAAACAGGAACATTAAAAGTCAAAAAAATAAAGTAATACAGTACAGTTGTTGTGGACAGCTTTTACAACCGGCTTGCAGTGACTGTAGCTGACAACTGCACGCACATACACCTCATGGTTTGTGTTTGATCATATCAGAGTATCAGTACCAATAAATGTCCACATGGGGGCGCCATTACAACAGTTTTTCTCGTGTCAAGTTATCTGACCTAGGGTTAGCTGTCTGCCAGTCGGAGAGGGATTGTAGCGGTCCCCTGTCAATTGAGTTTACAAGTATTGGCATTGTTGGTGTTGAGCCGTTTTAATACGTCGTTCTACCAACCATACCAACATCAACACCATAAGAACTCTTACATTAAAAATATATATACAAATCAATAAATGTAGTTATATACAGTCACAAACACAATCACTAAAATGTAAGAAAACACAAAAAACGATACCTTGTTGTCATTTTGACAGGGCGCTCACAAGATGTTAAAATTTCTTGTACAAAGAAGCACACTCCTTCCTTCCTTTTTTTAGTGTACTCTGTGTCTGTTAACTTTTCTCTTCTCTGTTATATTTGTTGCCATGGAAACAAGGTTACAGGATACAAAATACGAAACAACAGAAATATATAGGATAATGATACTAATGATACTACTACTACTACTACTACTACTACTACTAATAATAATAATAATAATAATAATAATAATAATAATAATAATAATAAGGAATAGGAGAAAGAATTTGATCATGTGTCTGAACAATATGTGACTCATATGAGCTTAACTTGACAATTTCTTATTTATTTATTTCTCTTTATTTCTTTTTTCTCTCTCTCCTCCATTTTTGTTGTTTGGTTAATAAGTATGAAGTGCTAAAGGTAGTGGAACCGATATGATATTTAAATGGCAGACATACCCAGTGTAGATAGGGTAAGGTGATGGCTTATATCAGTATGAGATTGATATATGGCCAATTTTTGTTTCTTGTTTGTTTGTTAGTTTTTTGTGTTTTTGTTCTTTTTATTTTCAGTGTGGGGAGATTTATTTTGAGATCAAGATGGATACATTTATATCAGGTTCGTGACAGCGGAAGGCTGTAAGTTTGTGTTATTTTTCTGATGAGCTTGTCTTGCTGTCAATGTAAATCAAAAATTAAAAAGAAAGTTAAAAAGAAAAAACTTGACAATTTTTGTATATTCTACATTGGCAATTATTGTCATTCATCGGAAGGCTAATGACACATCTTGTTGGATTACTTATCCAACAGGCTTGGTATTTTTTTTCTGTAGGTTTTCACACACTTTTAATGTAAATTTGTCAATGTCAATTTATTTATATAGCACATTTCACATGGCGAGCATAAACTCAATAGCCTGATGCATCAGCCGCTTATTTCATTACATTTCATGTAGCGTCTGAACACGAGCCATAGGGATTCGTTTGCTTCCGGGAGGCGGTTGCTTACATTTGCTTCAACTAATCGCTGCTGCTTGGTGGTCACGTGTGCTATACACCGGTTAAGCTCATAGGTTAATCTTGAGCGCTTGAGTTCAACGTCATCGCCTTCACTTACCCGTCTGTTCGCTGATTGGTCCGTCCGCCAGACCGAAACGCATTGCTAGTTTCCTGACTACATGGTTGAGGCAAATGAAATTTGCCGGAACCAGTAGGCGGCGCTAGCCTGGCTATAAACTCAATGTGCTTCAGAATAAAAGCAAAATGCAATACATGTGAGTACATATTAAAACAAAAGCTAGTGCATATTAACTCATTGAGTGCTGCGCTCCTTTCCAAAGTTTTAGTCAAGTGTACCAGCAATTTAGACCATTTTTGACGATTTTTGTAGAGCCACAGCATATTCTATATCATTGCCACCAACACATACTATGGTTCATTTGAAAGGTGAAACTTTCTGCTTTAAATAACCACAAACCGTTTGTTTCTACGTGCCTCTGTTCCTGAGAAAACTCAAGCTAAACATGGCTGGTTTTCACCAAAATCCCTGCTTTTTTTTCTAGAAAAAGAGATACAGCGTCTTTTATGAAAGGTGCTCTGTTTGTGCCTGTCGCTCTTCTGACACTTGCATTTCTGGATGAAAGGGCTCGTGTAAGATAAATACAACAATTGTTGTTCTATTCACAAAACCACCATCGGAGGCGGGGGGGGGGGGGGGGGGGGGGGGGGTCACAGCCTCTCGCCGCAGAATGTGATGGTATCTCGGCCACAGCAGGTCGGGAACACCGGCCCCACCGGTGGTCGCGGTCCTTCTGTGGTACGGGTCGGTGGTGCCAGCCTGCTTTGGCCGAGAGACCATCACATTTTACCGAGGGAGGAGACCTTGGGGAGGACACGTAGAGTCCCCAAATTTACACATAAGGTGTGTTAAAGTGTGTACTTTCATAATTTAAAAAAAAGAAGCAAAAAACTTAAAATTACGTTATTGGCATTTAGCGCATGGTAACGAAAAACGTAAAATTACGTGGTTGGCACTCAATAAGTTAAAACAGAAGCCAATGTGTTTAGACCATAGACTGTAAAAAGAATGGACGTAGCACCCGTGACGTCACCCATTGGTTTGGGGGAGTCTGTTTTGTGCCCTATGGGGGTTTGAACTGCGCCATGTTGGAATTTACTTGCCATATTTCGGGAGGTGTGGCCGTTAGCCGGCCGAGGACCCGCCCACTGGCCTTGAAGCAGCGGTCTCCGGACCTGTCACTCAACGTTTCCGCGCCCTAATTGGCCAGAATTTTAAACCTAATGACAGTAAAACGGTAGAGTTTAAAAAAAATTCACCCCCCTCAGAGTGTGTGCGGGGGTAGAAACTATCGGTTGAGACCAAAAAAATGAAATGTACCAGGCTGTAAATATGTTTTTTAAAGCTGTAAAATCGGCTATTTTAACATGGGGCTCAATTGGAGTTGCTCCCTTCTGGAGCCAGCCCCCAGAGGAAGCCGAGGGGATTGCAGTTTTTTGAACGCGGAAGTGAGCTTCACTTCTCTGACCGACAACTGCCCCCTTAGTTAAGACAAACAAACAAACAAACAAACAAAAAACTAATAAAAAGCTTGTGAGAATAGATATGTTTTAAGATTACATTTAAAAGAAGATATTGTTGGAGATGAGCGGAGTTCAATGGGTAAAGAGTTCCACAGTGTTGGACCATAATAACTAAAAGCACCTTGAGCTAATTTTGAATGTATGCGTGTATATTGAGGAGAGATTTACATGAAGATCTGAGATATCTGTCGGGTGTATACTGAGTGAGCATGTCAGAAACAGAGGGTCAGCACCAATAAGAGATTTAAAAACAACAAGTAAGATTTTAGAATCAATTCTGTATTTGACTGGGAGCCAATGGAGAGACTTTAAACCGGAGTGATGTAATCGTTCCTATTTGTTAGAATTCTGGCTGCAGCAATGGGAAAGAAAGAGTGGGTGTTTGACTTTTACTTTCATTGTCACCAAGGGGGAAATTCTTTTCCACAGCACTGCACATGTTTTTACAAACAGTAAGTGTCCTTTGAGGATGAACTCAGCATAGTGACATCTTCTGGCAGGAAGAGTTTAAAAGTAGATGATGCACAGTTTCATGTCAGTTTCAAGGAGGTCACTGGATGACGGCAGCAGGTAGTACTGGGAGAACTCACACTATGTCATATACTGTTTTCTGTCATTTTTTTTTACCTAAAACATTACAATAAGGGAATGGTATATTTGGAGAATGTGTCTGTTTCCATGAGTTCTAATTTCTATAGCCTATTGCAATTAGACTGAATAGACTAGACTAAATAATATAATACATATAAATGTAATTTCTACAAATCTTTATACTCTATACATAGGAACGCTATATTTCAAATCCTGCATCCAGTGCTAACTTGTGAGCCAACAGGGGGTCATAATGAACAATTCACAGGTTTCATATTTCACCTTTGCTGCCTACTCTGATGTTGGGGCTTTAAAATACTTATTTTTCACAATTATCATGTGCTTTTATGTTGTTGTGGTCTGTGCCAATGTTTTGCTGATTGTGATTATCTGTATGAACAGGAGTTTACATGAGCCCATGTACTTGTTTCTGTGCAGCCTGTTTGTAAACGAACTGCATGGTAGTACAGGGCTGTTTCCATTCCTGCTTGTTCAGATCCTCTCTGACATTCACACTGTGTCTGTATCTTTTTGTTTTGTGCAGATTTTTTGTATATATATATATGGAAACGTTCAAGTTTATAGTTTAGCCATTATGTCTTATGACAGATACCTTGCTATCTGTTGTCCTCTGGAGTATAACACACACATGACATCTAATAAGGTTGCTGTGCTGATTGCTTTAACATGGTTAATTCCTCTCCTTGCAATTGTTGTCATGATATCATTGAATGCTTCCTTGCAGCTGTGTGGTAACATCATTGACAAATTGTACTGTGACAACTACAATGTTGTCAAACTGGCCTGCTCTGACACAACAGTCAATAACATCTATGGGCTTATTTACACTTTCGCTGTATTATGTGGTCTCCCAATACTAATCCTTTATACCTATTCAAAGATTCTTAAAGTGTGTTTTTCTGGTTGTAGACAGACCAGGCAGAAAGCTGTCAGTACCTGCACACCTCACCTTGCCTCCCTCCTGAACTTTTCTTTTGGTTGTATCTTTGAAATAGTACAAAGCCGGTTTAATATGAGAGGTGCTCCCTATATGCTGCGCGTCTTTTTATCATTGTACTTTCTCACCTGTCAGCCACTTTTCAATCCTTTGATGTATGGACTGAATTTGACCAAAGTCCGTATCATATGTAAAAGTATTTTCTTTGGTAAAATGTAATGTACTTGAAGTTTAAAGGGATAGTTCACCCAAAATTCAAATTTCACTCATTTTCTACTCACCCTCATGTCGCCTAAGGGTTGGGAGAAGTTTCAGAGTCATCCGTGCCTTTTTGGAGTTACAGGGGGACTCCGTGCAGCACTGCACTGCCATATGTATATATGCCAAGCGTCTTTGGGTCACTGAAAAAGCGCTATACAAAATTAATGAATTATTATTATTATTATTATTATTATATGACGGTCGCAAATGAGGCACACTTACGCCTAAGTTCCACTGGATGCGGAACGGCTGCAGATCCGCTCCGGTACGGCGGCGGAGCCGTTACGTATTAATTATAATCACCGTGTGAGCGTCCACCGACTCCGGGTCCACTGCGTCGTGGGTCCGGAACGGCACCAGCATCCGGCAGCCCTCGCAAAAGATACGCAGAGCTTCTATTTTTGCTGGACGCTGGAGCACGGCGCATCAATTAGTACAGAGCAGGTCGTGTATGACAGGAAATCGCGGGCAAAATACAAAATAAAACACCCGGTTAATTTTCAAAATAAAATACACCATGTTTACAGCGGAGCATGTTTCCTGCTTTACACCTTGAAAACGTTGTAATGGGCAGCGACTGGCCTGAAGCCAGCAGCTCTGAGGTTTTCAGACATCATTTCACCCCGTTTACACCATGGACAAGGAGATAGTGATTGTAAAATCAAGTCAGGTCAGCACCAAAGTTGTTTCTCTACTACTACTCCTCAAATTAATTGTTTTTGATTTTGTGGTTCACTTTATGGAAACTACAACCCGCTTTATCGCGAGATCACGTGTTCCCGCTGTGCGGCGGAGCCGCAACAATCAACATCACGGACGGAACCGGTGTGAGTTGACGGAGTCGGAGTACGCAGCCGTTCCGTAGCGGACCCGTTTCGGAATCGTTCTGCATCCAGTGGAGTCCCGGCGTTACAGTAGAAAATGAGTGAAATTTGAATTTTGGGTGAACTATCCCTATAAGTCATGTTGTCTTTTTTTTCTCTGCACATTAATGTGTTTCACATCTGAAGAAAATATTCATTGACAGTAGTATATAATGTTGATAATAAATAAAAGTAAAAAAAAAAATGAAAATTTCATGACTGATTTGAATATGAGTTTTTATTGTATCAAACTTCTGTTGAGCCATATCTTGCTTATTGCATAGGGGTCTGGGGATATACGTATAAAACAATTACAAAACCAATTTTCATATTATAAAAGAGAGCAATAAGGATAACCAACAGGGCTGATTATCATGAGGCAACAAACAAATTATTCATAAACTTATAAACCTTTTAAAAAAACAACAACATTTGAATATTAACAGTCTCTATAGTAATTATGATACATTCATTCATTACCTATCCTCTCTGAAACATGAATTTTCTGTTATTGCTCTATCCGAAACATAGCTAAAGATTCAAGAGAATGATTCCCAATTATTATGAGTATTAACTCAGTTCATTATGTCAGGGAGAGTAGCTCTAGAGATTAAGTATCCCTGTTACCCTGGTTTTCACCTGATCTAACAAAACTATTAAGGAAAAAGAACAATATATCGAAAGTATGCCTCTAATCCTACACCTCTTACCCACAGGGCTTACAAATCATGTTGAAATAAATATGTTCACGCTATTAGATCTGGAAGAAAGAATTATTATAGTGAGGAACTCAACAAATGTTCCAAGGATATTAAAAGTACCTGGAAAGTATTAAATAAGATGTGGCAAAGAGATAAGAAAACCTCTGAACTGCCGTCAGTCTTTTTTGATGGAGGAGACTTTCTCTAATCCAATACACATAGCTCAATAATTCAACAGCTTCTTTATATTGGACAAGAACAGACCAATACAATTGTCTGCCCAGGAAATCCACTAGATTTTATACCAAGAAGTGTTCTTGTTATGTCTTCTTTTAAGCCAATTGATGAGCTAAAAACGTATTCAACTTCTTCTTCCTTGCATTGCAAGTGGTCAAACAGGTACTATTACAGCCCCTTGCTCATATTTTCTCTTTATCATTGGCAACAGGAGTAGTACCTGATTATTTAAAAGTTGCCAAAGCTATCCCATTATTTAAAACCGAAGACATATCTATCTTGCTCTGTTTTTCAATTTTTTTTAGAAAAAATAGTTTTGAATTTAGAATCAAATTGAGTTCTTTATAAGCATCATGGTTTCAGGCAGTGTTGGGCAGTAGCTATGTTAGTAACTTCACTACATTGCTCAGTAGCGTGGTTGTAGCGTCGCTGTTTTCTACATCAAATAGCTTTTCAGTAGTTAAGCTATTTTATTGATCAGTAGCACAGTAGCGTCCACAGAAGCTACATTTCCCCAGGCATTTCTAGACCTTAAATGCACCGCTTCCATGTGACATCATGTACGTATCCTCCTGCTGATGCCCGTCTGCTGCAGCGGGGCGCAACACGCAGCAGGTGACAGAGGAGGAGGGAAGAGAGGTGTAGCTTACTCCGAGTTAAGTTCGTCAATCAGGGCCGTAGCTGGACAACTTTATTTTATGTTTCTAATCAAAAACATCAAACGTGTGTGTGTGTGTGAAGAAGGGCATTTAGGCAGGAAGAGGTAGGACAAATGACAAGAGAGGAGAAGCTGTTACTCAAATATTATTTTTGCAGTTTTTTAATTTTTTTAAATAGCCTAAACTATTAAAATTTGCATTTTTTGCCGATATCTGTTTGTCTTAAAGTTTTATTGATCACTAGAGAGCAATGACTTGGAATTAAGTTGGTTTGATGTAAAAAAAAAAAAAAAAAAAAAAAAAAAGCTTTGATGTAGCTAAGCTACTTTTGTCATTTTATTGTAGCGTAGCTTGCTACATTTCTCTGGTGGGTAGCTTCAGTGTAGTGAAGCTTCATTTCTGTAACTTGTAGCTTAGCTCACTACATTTTTCAAGTAGCTTGCCCAACACTGGTTTCAGGGCTAATCATTGATACGGTTAATCATCATCCCACTGAGCATTAGACGTCTATTAGACGTCTAGTCTAAGTTTAGACCAACATTCGCCCGTCTATAATCGGTCTATATTTTAGCCCAAATCTAGACGATAGAATTTAATCCATTAATCATTAAATATTAAATAAAAAAACAACTGTAAATTGTATAAATGATGGCCAAATGTTGGATTAATACATTTTTAACAGTCATTTATCAATGTACAGTGTAGTTTAGATTTAGACTCGATTTAGACGTCTAAATCAGGACCTCATATCAACGTCTATTTATAGACCAAATCTAGATGATTGCACTAAATGATGAATACCGTCCAAAAAGTAACTGTAAATTGTATTAATGATGACCAAATGTTGGATTAAAACATTTATAACAGTCATTGATCAAAGTGCAGTGTAGTTTAGACTTAGACTCGATTTAGACGTCTAAATCAAGACCTCATTTAAACGTCTATTTTTAGACCAAATCTAGACAATTGAATTGTATAATGAATACTGACCAAAGAAAACAACTGTAAATTGTATAAATGATGGCCAAATGCTGGATTAAAACATTTTTAACAGTCATTGATCAATGTACAGTGTAGTTTAGATTTAGACTCGATTTAGACGTCTAAATCAAGACCTCATATCAACGTCTATTTTTAGACCAAATCTAGATGATTGCACTAAATGATGAATACCGTCCAAAAGGTAACTGTAACTTTTATAAATGGTGGCCAAATGTTGGATTAAAACATTTACAGCAGTCATTGATCAATGTACAGTGTAGTTTAGATTTAGACTCGATTTAGACATCTAAATCAAGACCTCATATCAACGTCTATTTTTAGACCAAATCTAGACGATTGAATTAAATACATTAAATAATGAATACTGACCAAATAAATAACTGTAAGTTGCACAATGGTGTCCAGATATTGTACTAAAATCATCTGAATGACCATTGATCAATATACAGTGAAGTTTAGATTTAGCCTTGATTTAGACGTTTAATCAGCATCTAGATTTAGACCAGGTTTAAACTATTAAGTGATCTTTATTTTTTTTAATGTTGTTTATGTTATGTTTACATCTTATGCTTTCTTTTTTTAAGCATAAGATTATGCCAACCATGTTTAGAAATATTTAGATATCACTATTAACCTATATAGATATAGGCAGTTTGCAATTAAGTTTATTGAGCATTAATGCAAATAATTCCTTTGAAAAAATAATTATTGGTGAACAGTAAAATAAAATGGCAATTTGCACGGCGATCGGGGACAGTAGCCAATATGGATATGGAGATACTGTCAGCAGATCCCTCCCCTCCCCACTAGGAGGCAGCAACACGCTGGAAGTTGTCTTGTGGACCGGAAATCAGTTTCGGGAAGTTCAAAAACGACTTCTGGCCGTCTATGCTTCTGGCACTACACCACATCCATGCACGACACCGGTCGAGAGCGGAGAAGAGTGTGCGAAAAGAAGAAGAGCTTCCTATAGGTGAGTGGTCAAGGTTACGTTATTGAAATGCTGCTTTTTCCTGCAATGTTTGTTCATTTAATTGTCATCAATCCGTTTGCAAAATGCCGACGATATGCTTGATATGCTAGCTATGGCTTGCCTGCCCTGCTAGCTCGCTAGCTATGGCTTGCCTGCTAGTACAAGCATCATTGCAAAAACGATTTGTTTGTTTGTGAAATATGGCATGCTCAGCCAAAAGTAAGGTTTTAATGAGACTTTACACAGTAGCACATACAATAGCAGATTTTCTTGAGTCATATGATGCATAATACTTACTACCTGAAAATATAAGCCCAAAATTGATTAAAATATAGCTAGCAGCACTATTTCCAGTGTCTATTTGATTTCATAAACTCCCAGTTACAGACTTGTAAGGGTCACATTTTCCTTACCTAAAGGAACAGTCCCTGAATTCAACTTTGAAAAGCGTTTCCTTAAGTAATTCCATGTTTTTCACAATGTTGATAATTTGTAATATCATACAGATTGCAAAGCTGTCTCATATTGGAGGAAAGGATTTGAAGACCTGCACGAACAAAATCATGGACAGGTATGATTACACATAGAAGTTTAATATCTGTAGAACAGACAACATAGGCTAATAGTGGGTGGTTACAAGTTACAAGTTATATAAGTTTACTGTTAACAATTGTCTTCATTTTTTATCTGTTGCAGACTCTTCATGAACAGCATCATGACACAATTTAATATGTTGGAGGTGGGAAGCAAAAGAAGAGGGCCTTCACACAGACTGCCTTCTACTCTGTGGTCACAGGTAAATAGAAAAACTGTCTGCTAGTTATTTGGAAATTGCTTCATGTTAAACATGTGTGACTGACATGACATTAACAAACAACAATTTGTCTGGACTGTACTAGGTAATCTCTGTAATACTGACAATTATGAAACTTAATTGGTGTTGTTTCATGAAAGGGAACCATAATACAGTTATAGTCAGGCTTTATTTATTAATTTATTAATCTTCACAGACTTACTGCGCAGTGCAAGTTTTGTCCAGCGCAGTGCAGCACGCGCTTGGTTTGCAGTTTGGTAGACAGAGGTGTGCAGAGATGGGTGTGGCGGCGCAGCAGGGGGAGGAGTCACATTCAGCTTGGCGCAGTGACAGTTTCGTGCCAAAGAGCAGCGCCGACGGTGCGCTGAATGCTTGCCAACTAAAACCAGGTCTACTCTCAGCGCAAGGTAGTGCAGTGGTAGTTTGGCTGACAGGCGCAGAGTGCACACGTCACCAAGACCTCACAGGCAGGTTTCCACAGATTCAGGCACATTTTAATGCAATTGCAATTGTCACTATTCAATGCAATCATCTTAATCAGCACATACATCTATATCTATATAGATTGTCCCGTCACATCTGATGTCAGATCAAAGGCAGTTGGCATGTGTAATGGAACTCAACCTGCCTGATTTAACACAGATTAAAACGTGATGCAAAATAACAAGTTAACATCTCTCTCAGCCAACCACAAACAGCATCAGAGAGTGAATATATATTCGGCATTGCTCATCTCCGGAAAAAAAGAGAGAGAGACGCTCTGCGATGCGTCCTTTACGCACAGCTACTTCTGGTTTCATCCCCATTACTATTTTTTTTATGTTGATGTGATCTGTGCACAGTGGTTACAGGGGTTTAAAGGAGCATTATCGCAAATACAGCAGTAATAGCATAAAATAAGCTGAAATATGCAAAAGATTGGTCGGGGGAGCCATAAATAAATTTACAAAGAAAATAGCAAACAGTGTAGTGTCCGTGGGGCAAATGCAGAATTTGTCTATGTTATGATCCAAGCCGGCCCGGCGCTTGCTGCGTTTAATTGCACTCGGAACGCGGAAAACCAAACTCCGAATCGCAAAAATTCAATAGAAAATTGTAATGTAGCAGTGTTAGGCTGCTTACAGTCACTGAATCGCTCGGTAGAACACTTCTCTCCACGCCCCTGTGTCTTTCTTCAGCTGTCCTCTCAGCGTTATTAACGTGTTGACACAAAAATGATTTTAACGGCACATTAACGCGGGCCACTCTGTAGTTTTGGAAAACAGAGAGGCTGCTCCTCTCCAGACATGTGTATGCGTCTGTGTGTGTGAGTTACTACAGTTACGGCGACGCTCCCGTCCCCCGGATATTTCTGCAGTTGGATTTACATGATCTGGTCTGAGACATGAAACTCATGGACTGAGGAGTCGTCCACTGCGGTCTGCACGTACTCCGTCGTGCATTTGTAGGAGGAAGTTGTAGCTGTTGTTGTGGTTGTGCGCGACGTAGAGCTGCCGTGTCGACTAGGGAGTTTTTTTTTTCCTTTCCCCAATCGCACGGTGAGGGAGGGGAGGGGAGGGGGGGGGGCATATTTTTTCTCCTCATGTCCTACACTAGAGAACTTGTTCTTCTTATCACCAAACGAGGCTGCTCTCTCTCTGACAACTGATTGCACTTGTTTATATCTGATATGCTCCGCCACTGGCTCCATCTAGTCTCGTCCATGTCGAAATGACAAAATTGCAGTGCGCATCACTCGTGGCGCATTTAAAGGTGAGGAGAGGAGCTCATTTGATTGGTGAAGAACGGACTCGCACCCTCTCCTTTGCCATTTGCGCCGGTAGGAGTAGAGGGACGGGAGGAGTGCCTGTGCCGAGCTGCGCCGTGCACCAAACTTGTAAAGTGCTCCTAGACACACCCCGTTGGCGCGACTGCGCCTGGTTTATGAAACTAGAGCCCCAAGTCTCAAATGGGTGGTGACTCATGCCCATTGAGTCAAGTCCTTTGAAACCATCTACCTTTTGTTATTGGATAGTATCTCTGTGACATCACGTAAAACAATAGGCAACCACACTTGCAATTTCTCTTCATTTATTTTATTGCTTTGTTTGCAGAAGCTGTACGAAAGTCCTTTAAGGATGCCACAGATGACCTCATTGCCTCAGCAACGGAGCTACATTTTAAGCAGGCCCCAGCTCGCAGCGGTGGAGGGGGCTACAAGAGTGTGTAGTTGTTTGTCTTTTTGTTCACAGTTTCAGGGTGTTCTTTTCAAATTTCTAATGTTTTTAACCCTCCTGTTCTGTTCTGACTCAAATTGACCCAATCTGTTCACTTCCTCCATCCTTGGTTCTTTCCTTCCTTCCCTTCATCCTTCCTTCTTCCTTCTTCTTGATCCACTTGTTCCCTCCCTCCATGTTTTGTATTTTCTGTTTTGTAAAGGAATTAAAAATATTTATATTGCACTTTCATATGTTTGTGATGGTTGGAATTTGTTTTAAAAATGTAGGTTGATTGAGATTACAGTAGGATAGTTTGGTTAATGTTCCCATCAAGAGATATATTTATATCCAGTGGTAAAATAAGCATGACATTAGTGTTACTGAAACCTATTTAAAAGACCAAAAAAACACATAATGTGAATAGATTGTCATAACATACTGCAACTACATCAAGGTAAGGATCACAGGTTAAATTTGGTCATGATGCATTTTGACAACTTTAATGTCCTTTTTAATATATGGTTCTTGTTAATCATTTGATGGATTGTAATTACATGACTTAAATATCTAGATTTATTAGAATATCCATATAATAGTATGTTTAATTGATGTCTAGATTTTGTAATGGGCTTTAAATATGGTATAAAAGTAAACGTCTAAAATTAGTCTATAAATAGACGTTCATTAGCAGTTATTTAAACGTCTAAGGTTAGACAAGACGTATACATTTGGTATAAAAATAGACGTCTGGCAAACGTCTAAATTTAGACGTCTATAAATAGACGTCTATTAGCGGTTATTTAAACGTCTATGATTAGACCAGATGTCTAGACGTAGCCGTCTAATAGACGTCTTTTAGACGTCTATTAGACGGCTAGTATAAACTTAGACGTCTAAAAAACTTTCACTTTTATACCAGTGGTAGACCGATTTTAGCCTAGACGTCTAGGGACCATTTAGACGTCTATTAGACGTCTTTTAGACCGGAAAATGCTCGGTGGGATGTCTTACTTGAAAAGTTATTTAAATATGTTTTTTTAGGATATTACATATAATTGGTTAAAAAGTTATCTTTTCAATAGAACCCAGTTTGTTTGTGTCAAGGATTGCCATTCTAACAAAGCTCAATTAAAGCAGAAGTAAGCGATCCGGTGGTTTTGGCTAACTTCTTGTCAGCCGATGGAGTTAGCAGTCCCCGCCCTCGTCCCTACGTCACCACATTCACACGCATCCCTTGGCTGCACACACAGAGAGGACCGCCCCTTTATGCCGTTCTCTCTCCTCATTGGATAAAGCTTGTAGGATACAAGGAAAGTTGGTAACCCTTTAATTTCCAAGCCGTTAATTACGTCATAATGTCGAGTAATTACTGGCGTTAATTACGTCATAATGTCGAGAAATTACTAAGAAATAACAATTCATTATGTAGTAATGCCAATAAATATCCCAGAAATAGCGTTCAATTTCATAGTAATGTTGAGAAATATAGCTAGGAAATGTCTAATAATTGTGTAGAAAAAGCCCAGTAATAATGGCCAATTGTGAAATAATGTTGAGAAATATAGCCCAGAAATAACAATTAATTGCATAGTAATATTAAGCAATATATGGCAAAGACATAACAGTCTAGTAAAATGGACGTGATAGTAGAATTGCCGTGGGTAATTAGAGTAAATACGTCATAACGTCCAGAAATAACAATTAATTGTGCAGCAATGCAGAGAAATATCCTAGAAATAAGGGTAAAATTCATAGTAATATCGAGAAATAGGCTATAGCCTGGAAATAATGTTTAATTGTGTAGAAATGGCCCAGAAATAGTAGCCTAATGTTCAGAAATATAGCCCAGAAGTAATAATTACATAGTAATGACAAGAAATACTAGTCCAGTAAAGAAGACACAATATCAAGATGTAGTAGGCTAGGCTACTCCTCAGAGCTATCTGAAAGACTACCTGAATCCGATGAAGCCAGAGGACTCTTCCTCTTTACCTGTCATGAGCAAAAGTGAAAAAGTTGGGTATTAGTACAGTCATTTGCATGTTTTATACAGTATAACTAAATGTATTCTGTGTCATGGAATGCAGCTGATCATTCATCATTACAAATTAATTGCAGACAATAACTTGTCAGATAGGCAACCGTTTTGACATTTTATGTACCAAACGATCACAAACTTTGACAATTGATACATGAAATCGATTTTGAAAATGAAAACATCACGTTTTTTATTGTTTATTTTTCCTTTAACCCAGAGGGAAATAACTAGGGTTAGGGTAAGAAAGACCAACGGTCTGTACAGCTGGTCCCACGGTGTGTGTCAGGGCATATCAGTCTGTGTTGTGGTAAATGCATAGAGATCAGTTTAACGTGCTGGAGCACTTTCATACAATTGCGGCCATGGTAAACTGCTCACAGGATTCCGCTGAAGCATAATGAGCGTTATGTCATTTGTATGAAGTATTTGCTCATTTTGGTATACATTGTAGTTACAAAACTATTTCATGCATTTTATTATTAAATAAATACCTAAAGATTTCCCAGCTCGTTCCTGCATGAAATCAGGACAACAGCATGACCACAGTATGAAGTCAACCCTCCCCACGACTATATAGAGTGCCGAAGCGGAAGCAGGAAGTAACGGCCCCATGGGTCCTCAATTCGAAAAAAGGCTCCATAGAAATGAACGAGACTGCAAGATTTATTTCGTGATCCGTTTGAGTTGTGCCATGACAAAAAAATATGTCCTCTACCTGTTTAAAACATCACGTTTCATGCCGAGAAATCAGCAGTTTATCGTAAAACGGCAACAGAAGAATGTATTTTGTGTGACGACGCTCTACGGACTACAGATCTGTGTCCCACAAAAAATACGTCACCAACTGACACGGGAAAGGGCGGCATTTGGTGTGTGACGTCACCTACGCGACCTGTAGTCTTTCTGGTTACGGATTCTTCCGAATTTTATTTCACAATAGTTTTACAACAAACTGCTGATTTCTCGGGATGAAACGTGATGTTTTAAACAGGTAGAGGACATATTTTTTTGTCATGGCGCAATTCAAACGGATCACGAAATAAATCTTGCAGTCTCGTTCATTTCTATGGAGCCTTTTTTCGAATTGAGGACCCATGGGGCCGTTACTTCCTGCTTCCGCTTCGGCACTCTATTACCTCTCTGTCTCCTGATGCAAGGAAGTCTTTCAGCTGAGCCCTCCAGTAATCCCGTTCCTCCCGTAGAACTTTATTTTCAGCTTTTAGTCGGGTTATTAACACCTGGGCAGTTGGAGCAACCTCCTTCGCCTCCGATGGCCCCGGGTCCGCCTCAGCTCCGATCTGCAAAACCACATCTACAAACAGACATAATGTTTTCAAGTAGTCACATTAACTAATTATGTGAGCTGCCATTACTTAACGCCAACATTTTCTATTTGCTTCTCTCACTAACAGTGTAAATTCTGTATCATCATTTAAGATTTCGAGGATGTTACCTTCTCCCTCTGGTTCTGCGGCAGAGATACCGGTGACAGCCTCCACCGTGGACGTCGCCGGAGTGTGTTGTTTGGTCCATTTCACTTTCCTACCCCTTGTGGTAGGTCCCATGTTCTGAAAAAGAAATCATATTTGTTATGTTCATGGAAGCACACTGCGTTGACTACAGAATCAACAACAAACAACAACTCATTACTTTATCTAGATTTAATTGTGCCTCTGTCCAACAAACCTCACAAACTACTGGCTATTGATACAGATCATAATACAAGTCAGTTTGATTGATTGAATTAATATTCCAAAACATACTGTCTTATCTGATTGGAGATTGTAACCAATGTTAAGTATTTTATCAACACTTGTGTCAATGAAATGATTTATAGAGGTGACCAATCTTATACTAAAACAATATCTGACAAATAGTCAAAGCAGTGGTGTGTTATGAAGTATCAAATCATATGCCAAAGTAAGATCAAATCAATATATAGCCTAGATTTTTAATTCTATGGACACCCAGTAACAGGTGCTACTCTACTTAATTTATGCTGTTTCGCCCCGGAGTACGTTCAAGTAGCCTAATTATTATTAATTTATTAATGACTTTAATTGACGTAAGTTATAACTTACAGGCTGTTACTATCGTAATAAATTCATGAAATAGACAAGAATAAAGAACTACTTCCTCGTAACACCTAGGAAACAACGGCCAAATGCATAGCAGTGTCCCGAAATAAAGGTAGAGTAAGGTTAGTAAGCGTGTAAACATCATTGTAGTCCAAAATAAATGCAACAGGCAATTTTTTTGAGAGAAAAATCTCTTGAAAATTTCATAGGTGACCCATTGTTTGTTTTGTTGCAATTTTCCCGCTAAAGCACCAGGGCAGACAACAATGTCGATAACCAACAGAGCTGGCCTTTTGGTTTTAGACCCTTGACTATGTAGGATTACCAGAACAACAACAGAACGCCAGACCGTTGCTATGTAAAACGGGCCGTTGCTAGGGACTCCGTTCTGATCAGAGGAGGAGAACTATGCAGGAAATCATCATCATAGTTTCATTTTTACCGTCATTAACAGCATAATAAATGACTTTTAGCTTGTTACAGGGAGAGTGGAGGCTCTCTGCCTTCCACACCTCTGCTGAAAACCAAACCTGCGCTCAGAGCCTCCGCTGTCACTGCTCTCGTCAAGTTGAAAAAAAAAAAAAAAAGTTCGGTGGCGAATGTAAAAGAACGTGACAGAGAATCATTGTCGAGCCCGTCAAATTTTTTAAAAACATTATTTCAGACAAAAAAAAAAATTTATGGAGAGGCAGTACTTTCATTCTGTGGCCCTCAAAACGCCTCGTGGATGTATTATTTTTTTTTAAAACATAGCTTTTAATAAATATTCTACATATTCAACCTGAACGGCCACAAATTGTGTGCTAGCTAACATGCTAATTCCAATCATTTGAAAAAGTCCAACCAGCACTATTTTCTCCTCCCAATACAAGCAACTCGTGATTAAAACACTGTCTTATCAATTTAACTTTTTCGACTACTTTCTCGGGTTGTGTTCAAAGACCGGCAAATTCGTGACATGTGCTCCTCTGATAAATTTACCGGACTCGCCCCCTTTACCCTGATTCGCTCCTCACAAACGTTGGCAACCAATAGGCTACTACAGTGCCTTTCTAACCAATACCAGAGCACCGCTCTGACCAAGACTAACCAATCGGGGATAGACTAAGGTCACGACCAGGTCACGACTGCAAGAAGACCATTTAAAGAGGAACTAAACCCCCAAACCACTTTTTTCTGCTGAAAACAAATATATTTGGGTATAAGGTAGTGTTGTCAGTTGATTCTGGTCCAACTTTTGACATTTTAGTCAAAATATTTCAATTTGGTGTATTTTGTAGTAAAAATGCAGTGTGACTGCCCTCTATGGGTTGAAACACGACTATTACAATCGAATTTTTCTATTGGCTGAGATGGAGGCAGATGACGTTTTGGAGGCAGCTTTCGTCACCGGCCACCAGCTCCCCGACCAATCAGCACCGGCTGCTGCCTGCCGCTAACGGTTGCTAGGCAGTCTAGCTGCTCTGCTGCGGCTAACGGCTGCTAACAGCTGCCTGAACGGGAATCGTTAGTGCGGCCGGCGCTGGCGCTAACGAGCCGTTAACGAGCTAACGAGCCGGCGGATCAGCTGTAGATGCACTGTGTCAGGGCTCCTAGTAGTGTCCACGCTACTAGTGCTGTTAGAGTCGCTCGTTAGTAGCTCGTTAGCGCTAGCAGAAGTGTCGATGTGTGTTTATTACTTTTTTTTCTCTTTTGTGTGATTTCGCGGGTGTGAATGGGGCGCAGGGGGGAGGGGGGAGGGGGGATCGGAGAGTGCTCCTGGAGTCCCGCCCATAATCAAGGCATTTTTTGAATTTCAAGCTTAGAGCACGTCATCCAAAACTGAGGGGTTTAGTTCCCCTTTAAAGAAAGACTACCACAATATGTGTACGTACGCATCCGGTCTGAAACTTCAAAATAAAAAATTTTTTTTTTAAAAACTTCTGGGACAACATGTTATTGTGGTTTCAAAAATGTTGCATTATCAACCTCACAATTTATAAACATCAACACCTAAATTATTTTGAAAATAAAAAAGACAGCCGTTACAATAAGGTTAGTTTTTCTTTCAAAGCATTTTATCAAAATCCCTGCACATAGGCTTTATGAGGTAGCAACACACATGCAAAAAATAAAACAAGTAAAAGAAGCTTGGCTTCATGCAAATTGTCACATAACTTATACAGAGTGCTCCTGCTGTCAATTTGTACTATGTTTATTATTGTCAGATCACTTCAATAAATCACTTAATCTCAGTTCACTCACCTTTTAATGCTATTGCATAGTTCAATTTGGTTGTATGCACAGGAAAAGGCTATACAAACAAAAACAAAAACAAAACCTCAGAAGATATCATAGTTATTTACATCTGTATTGTGCTCGAATGTCCTTGAGGAGACGACCTGCAACACCTGCATGATGCCGCTTTCCCAACCAATGATTCCATTCAATGAATCGCAAGTTCATCTTCAGTTTCTTCTCTGTCAAGTTTCCTCTCCAACGATATATGTCCTCCTTGTGTGACCTCCAGGAACGTTCAACATGCTGAGTATGAGCACCCGTTTGTGGATGTATGAAATAACGCCTGTGGTTCACCTGGTAATGGATGTAGCCCTCTTGGGATAGGCTGTTATATACACGCCACGAATCAGTTATTACTTCACTTTGTGATCTGACATACTTTTTGATAAGAGGAATCATTTGCCTTCTTGATCTGTTCCTCACAAGTCGGAGGATTGGAAGTCGGAGTTGATCCTTGACCTCCAACATCCCAAGGACCCATGATCTCCTATTCCATGTTCTGCCAAACCGCCCCCTTTGGTACTGAAATTGAAAAATATGAGTACGGTAAACAAGTAAACTGTGTCATACAAAGCAACATATAGACATCACCAACACTACATAATCAAAAACAGAAAAATCACGAAGACTGAGCAACATGGAGACTAAAGGTTACCCTTCACATAAAAAAAAGGGATTGATTACTTTTCTCCTGTGGCGGAATTTACTTTCGTCAATTACAACGAAAGCTCTTGCTCCCCCAATGCGCATGTGCCGTTTCCTTTCCAACCTCTTCACTGCCTTGCAACAGATCCTTCTCAGCAATGTTGTGACCTTTGTAATACTGCTACAGCTTCCACAGACACCATCTTCCAACATGTCAACGTGTCTTCTTCTGAGACCCTGGCACAAACTTCAAAAGTAGAAAGAACATTTACAAACATATTTAACTCATTGGCTGCCATTGACGTCTATAGACGTCAATCTAATTACAACCGTTCACTGCCATTGACGTCGATAGACGTCAATTGCGTTTTTCAACGGGAGGGGCTGGAGGATGGTCTGGTGGAGCTTGTACAGTCCATCAATATCAGGCTTGTAAACTAGTGTAAAGACGTGTAGCTGTCCTGTAGGTGGCAGCAGTGCCCTCTTTGGATGAGAGATCAGCATTGATTATGAGAAGAAGCGAGATGACAAGAGATAAACTTATCGGAGCCTATGTGTTCCGCACGTTGGCACATTATGTACCGTATGTGTCGCGGTAGTTCGGAGAGGAAGAGGGTCGCGATCGTGAGAAAACGACGGAGATCATTGAAAAAGACACCGACGACCGACACCGACGCTGGACACCGGCGATCAAGCCGGGCCGAGTGGCCGGTGAGAGAGTCAGCAGCTGACGGCTCGGTGACCCGGATTCGTCAGATGAGCGGTTCCGTCCGGATCAACCAGGAGCAGCAGAGACTCGTCCCCACGCTCCAGAAAGACATGAAGGTAATAATATAATACATCAATGGTAAAAAAATAAAAAATAAACTAACTTGCTAGCGAGCTAACTTGCTAGCGAGCTAACTTTTACTGCTAGAAGGGCGGATCGCTTTGATCGCCGGCGGAAAGCTTAAAAAAAAAAAAACTCCACATCACACTTGACTACAACTATAAGAGATGTATTTTTATGGTAATTATATATATTTCTATAATTTACAGGTCGTGGATCAAGCAGTGGTCGACCATGGGGCAGAGGTCATGTGACAGCTACAAACGTACAAAAAAGTTTTTATATATTTTTATAATATTTTTACTGATATTTGTAAATAAATTATTATTTTGCCATCAAAAGTCCTTTCTCTGTGTTGTTTTTGTTGTTTTATAGAAGGAGAACACTGTTCAGATGTGTGAGGTGTCACTAAAGCAAAAAATATCAACGTCAAAGTCACTGTTCTGCTTGACACATTTCTTTCCACAAAAAGCTTATTTTCTCAGTGTTTTGGTCAAAAACTGGTGTTTTTGGCGAAACCAGCCTATGTTCTACTGCTGTTTACAAAAGAACGGAAAAAGGTAGAAACAAACTTTTTTTTCCTATTGAACGAAGAGAGTCTACTCTTTCTCTAGTTTTGGTGTTTACATACATACAATAACACAATATTCTGTGGGTCTTATAAGATCGTTCAAAATGCTCTAAAACGGCTGGCAGTATGGGGCTCTCTGCTCTGAAAATGGCTGGAAGCCAATGAGTTAAGTTGAATTCCTGCATACATAAATAATATCTATAAGAACAACATGCATAGAATACATACAACATATCCTCCTGTCATTCACTCTCAAGGGTAATTTAGAGTCTACAGTTAACCTGACATGTATTTACTGTATTTGGGATGCAGTTTCATTTTACTCAGACTCATCATGTAAATCAGGTTTTGTCCGGACAACACAGTGCACCAAATTACATAGCCTAGTGCCTTTTCATACCATAGATTGAAACCGAGAAAAGAAATCTCTGCACACTTCTATCTCATGAGATATTGCATAGTTCTAAGTGTGCAGACTTTTTTTTTTCATTTTGATACTGGGACATGGACACTTTGATGCCTCCAGCACCTTAGCAAAGACCCAGCCAAGTGAAGTAACAGCCCCTTTTTGCATAACATGGGATGAAAGAATTGAATAAACAAACAAATAAACTTACTTGTGCATAATTTTCAGCCATGAAGACAGGCTGAGATGGGATTTGTAAAATATTGACCCTTTCCTAATGGAGCAAGACGTGCTGTGTTTTGATTTTCTGCAAATCCTGTGAAAGCAGAGATAGCACAATGTAAAATCATACACATGCCTTTACAGAAAGCACTGTTTGTAATGTTTTTATGGCAAGGCAAGGCAATTTTATTTGTAAAGGCCGTTTTTACCAACAGTTTGTCTCAAAGCGCTTTACATGGCATATTACATAACAACATCCTCTGACCTTAGACCTCAGAGTGACACCCAGGACAGGTAGACATGCAAAACAGTACACACACACACACACACACACACACACACACACACACACACACACACACACACACACACACACACACACACACACACACACATTTAAAATGGATTTACCATCTGTAACCATCTTTTGTGATGGTTGTCCTACTCATTTTCATTTTCTGCTGACACTTGGGACACTTCATTTTCTTTGCCAAGAGCCTTCTTTTTTGCAGCCACTTTATCTGTTTTTCTCCACCCCTCTCTGCATTCTTCAGAAGTTGTCGTATCATCATGCTGGGGCAAAAACAAACAAACAAAAACAAAACAAAACAATGATATACTATTGGCTACATAGAAAGGCACCAATTGGACAGTTGACCTACTGTGTTTTACTAAGATAGGCCCTCGAATAAAAGATAAATCAGGGGTGCTCATTACGTCGATGACAGTGTGGGTCGATCGCGTGGTGACCAAAAAAAAGTATATTACAGTAAAAAAATATATATATATATTGTTTATTGACATTTATTGTGCCATATGGGTTCATGCAGTTATGAAAGGTTTAATAATAATAATAATAATAATAATAATAATAATAATAATAATAATAATAATAATAATAATGTTGGTAGATCACTTTGACTTGGTCACATTAAAAGTAGCTCTCAGGCTGAAAGAGTGTGAGCACCCCTGAGATAAAAAGTCTGGTCACCTCACACACTTGAAGGCTTATGCACATCCACCGGTTGAGCAGGGTCTTTTTCGCAGCCGTGCCGCGAAGTTTCTGTCGAGTTTGCTAGCAAAGTGTAATCTAAAAACGGCAAATTACATTCAGTAACACGCCAGTCAATCTTATCGGTAGTTAATAATCTTTGCAAACGGTCGAACCAGGCGTGTAGTTCTTGCTGGTCTTGTAAGGAGATTGTGAAGTGCCGTCGGTGGTCAGGCTGCGGATTGATACCTGTCCGTCACAGACTATCGGCTGGACACTAGCGACTGTTGTGAGCTTGTGAGTGACGTGATCAAGCTAATAAGCAGGTAAGTAGCTTTATTTTATTTATTTATTTTTTTAAAGAGAAGGAAAGAAGGAAAAATATATGTACAATTATTGAAATGTTGAAGAGTGGCATCGTTGACCGACAGTTAGCTTTTATATTGCCTTTTGGTTCACAATGTTAACTTCCGTCGACATCGAAATTGATTAACCTAGCATGAATTAGCCTAACATAGCTTAAGAAAGCTAATGTTAACTTTTAGTAGGCTAGCAGCAGCATGCAGCAGCATGACATTTTTCTTGTCAGTTTTTTTTAAATCAGTTTGCCTCAACTAAACGGTTCGTATTTCTGTGTTAAAATCATAGACTGCAACAACGTAATCACCTTGACATTTCTCTTGGGTTCCCTGGGGTCTTGTTCCGACGTCTCGACTGGGGTGGTTTCAATCTCGCTCTGAGGGTGAATCTGCACGCGTTGTGCAGAAATTCTTAGTTTCTTAGTCGTAACGTTTTGGCACCGTGGATACCGGGTACAACATGAAGTATTACCTAATTACAATTTATAAACTAACGGTACCTAAAGATTTGCACAAACCCTGCAACTCTTGCCACAGTAGACAATGATATTGAGTATCCAGTTAAGTTTTTGTGTGATAGCCTCACTAAAAAGACTAAAAGTGGTGATTTGTTTCCTGGTGACCAAGTTGTAGTCAATATGTTAACCTGTTAACAACAAAAACCCATGAAAAATTTGTTACAAATAGCTACACTCTTTTTGGAGGAAGAGTAGGAAGAGTTTGATGATGTGGACATACATAAGGGTAAGGAATCATTTACGTGTATTGCTTTAATTTAAAACTTAAATATAAATTCAGTGAATCTGTGAAACTGCTAAATTGATAAATGTATTTATATCCAGCAAAAGTGTTGTATTTGGTTTTATTCCTTCTCCAGATGTGTTCATCAGAGATGCCAGAGCTGCCGCTGAGTGGTTGGAGGCTTACAAACATATTTTTTCAAGACCTGTTTTGCCCCCATCTGTACTAAACTACAGCACAGAAGATGCCAGGGGGGCACTAAGGAACCTACGCAAAAGTAACTACACAACAGATGAGGACCAGGAAGTTGATGTGGAACCCTTTTACTTTGTTTTTCATAATCTGACTGACATGGAGATTTTCATGAGGAACACGAGAGATAAACTTGATCTCAAGGTCTTTACTCTTGGTAAGGATTTTTTTTTTGCGAGTACTGTAGATGTATTTCAACCAAAGCCACTACGGGGTGTGAAAAATGTGAGTCTGTAGAATCTGCAGATAGATATGATACAGCATTGTGAGCGCACCATAATCATAAACATTTCTCTTTATATTTCTCTTTCCCCATCTTGAAAACAAATTATCTTAGCTGTACATTTATGCAAACAAATCAGGAAACCTATGTGTCAAGATTACCCTGCAGAGCTTGTAGTGATTGAAGTAGATTGTTAATATTTATAAAACACCACAAAATGGATTAATACATTTATTTGTATCTGTGAAAATGTACAAAATAACATTCGTCTCGGGATGAGTGGAGATGCCTTGTACCAGATAGCCTATATAGCTTACTAGCAACTTTCCATTTTTAGTCCCTGGGCAGGTAAGTAAAACAATAGAAAAGTAAAAATTATCAATTTACATAATATTCTAAACATCCATACACATACACCCTCTCACACATCACAAGCACTCAGGACATAGGTCTATTTCATAACAGAAAGATACATACAGTTATTAGGTTAAAAATAATTTAGGCTCATGATTAATGCTGACATGGCTGATTTCTTAGGATCCATTGTTTGACTTCCCAGGAGAAAACATTAAAGTCTGTACAAAGTTTCAGATTATTTGGAAGATTGTTCCATGATTTTACAGATTTAAAAGAAAAGGTAGATAAAAAAAAGAAAAAGAAAAGAGCAAAGGCAGAGCTACGTTTGGAATATTACAATCCCCATTTGAGACAGATCTTAAAGTTCTGGTGGAGTACTATGAATTATTTTACACTAAACGAACATGAGAATACATCATTAAATTATCAAAGCTAAGCATTTTATATTTGTTTAGTAATGTACAGTGATGATACTGTCGTGACTTTCTGTCTAAAACTTTCAGAGCTTGTTTGTGTAGTGACCTGATTGGTTTCAGGACAGATGGGCTTGCCTGAGACCAACAGGACATACAGTAATTACAAAGTGACAAAATCATGGCATTGAAACAAGTTTTACATACTGGTGGTATGTCATATTTTTTTCTTTTATGGTCCCACCTAAAACATTCTCTGCAAACCACCCTTGCACCATGCACGAGTGCAAAGGCGGATTGTTATGTACATAATTATTAATTGTTGCAGAATGAGTTGTGATTAATCACGATTGTTGTCATTACAATACGTTTGTTTTAAAGGCAGTCTATCAACAGGGAAAAATGCAGGCTTGTGGATTGGGGCTAAATGTAATGAAACAGAATTTGGAAAAAGTAAATTGCGTCTTATTGTTTTTTCAGCTCTTGAAGACCCGGCAAAGGAAACATGGAAACAACATATGGAACGTGAATCTCATCTGACAGAGATGTCATCGAGAGACAGGAGTTTGGATGTTTGTGAGGTTTGTTTGAAGGAGGCACAATTAAATCTGAACAACACAGTAAATTATGAGAGACGAAGCAATAGGTGCTCATCAAGACACAAAAAATGTATTAAAGAAAGGGAAGCTGGGTAAAGTCAAAACGACGGGGAAAACCAACACGTTTCAACACTTACATTGTCTTCTTCAGGGTATGAGATAATCAATGATCATGTGATCACAAGACACAGCCCAACATGGCAGACAAACCAAAAAGAAGAACTTAAAAACCTATAGGTTTTTTGTTTATTACATAACGTTCAGAGTGCCTCAGACTTCCATTTTGGCTTTAGCCGGGTTCCCTTTCTTCTAAAGTAAATTATGAGTTGTTGTTTGTTGTTGATTCTGTAGTCAACGCAGTGTGCTTCCATGAACATAACAAATATGATTTCTTTTTCAGAACATGGGACCTACCACAAGGGGTAGGAAAGTGAAATGGACCAAACAACACACTCCGGCGACGTCCACGGTGGAGGCTGTCACCGGTATCTCTGCCGCAGAACCAGAGGGAGAAGGTAACATCCTTGAAATCTTAAATGATGATTCAGAATTTACACTGTTAGTGAGAGAAGCAAATAGAAAATGTTGGTGTTAAGTAATGGCAGCTCACATAATTAGTTAATGTGACTACTTGAAAACATTATGTCTGTTTGTAGATGTGGTTTTGCAGATCGGAGCTGAGGCGGACCCAGGGCCATCGGAGGCGAAGGAGGTTGCTCCAACTGCCCAGGTGTTAATAACCCGACTAAAAGCTGAAAATAAAGTTCTACGGGAGGAACGGGATTACTGGAGGGCTCAGCTGAAAGACTTCCTTGCATCAGGAGACAGAGAGGTAATATAGTCGTGGGGAGGGGTGACTTCTTACTGTGGTCATGCTGTTGTCCTGATTTCATGCAGGAACGAGCTGGGAAATCTTTAGGTATTTATTTAATAATAAAATGCATGAAATAGTTTTGTAACTACAATGTATACCAAAATGAGCAAATACTTCATACAAATGACATAACGCTCATTATGCTTCAGCGGAATCCTGTGAGCAGTTTACCATGGCCGCAATTGTATGAAAGTGCTCCAGCACGTTAAACTGATCTCTATGCATTTACCACAACACAGACTGATATGCCCTGACACACACCGTGGGACCAGCTACAGACCGTTGGTCTTTCTTACCCTAACCCTAGTTATTTCCCTCTGGGTTAAAGGAAAAATAAACAATAAAAAACGTGATGTTTTCATTTTCAAAATCGATTTCATGTATCAATTGTCAAAGTTTGTGATCGTTTGGTACATAAAATGTCAAAACGGTTGCCTATCTGACAAGTTATTTAATTGTCTGCAATTAATTTGTAATGATGAATGATCAGCTGCATTCCATGAAACAGAATACATTTAGTTATACTGTATAAAACATGCAAATGACTGTACTAATACCCAACTTTTTCACTTTTGCTCATGACAGGTAAAGAGGAAGAGTCCTCTGGCTTCATCGGATTCAGGTAGTCTTTCAGATAGCTCTGAGGAGTTGTCCGAGGAGTCGTCCATGTCATCTGACACATCCGTGGAAGAGGAAGCCTCCTCTTCCTCTTCCGAGGATGTGAAGAAGAAGAAGAAGAAGAAGAAGAAGAAGAAGAAGAAGAAGAAGAAGAAGAAGAAGAAGAAGAAGAAGAAGGAGAAGAAAGAGAAGCAGCAGAAGAAGCAGCAGCAGAAGAAGAAGAAGAAGAAGCAGCGAAAAGCTAGGCAGAAGGACCGGGCCTTTGCTAAAAGAGGTAATTACTTTGGACCGTCACTAATTGAATAGACATATCAAACATTCGTACAAGTAGAGGAAATGTTGATATTTGATTGAGACAGACTCAGAACCATGGACAGTAGCATTGTGTGTTGGCTTGTGTGCTGCTCTGACAGTCAGTCATCTCTCTCTCGCTCTTTCTTTCTCTCTCTTTCTCTTGTTCTCTTTGTTTCTTTTTCTTTCTCTCATTCTTTATCTCTTTTTCTCTTTCTCTTTCTTGTTCTCTTTCTCTCTCCCTTTTTCTCTTTCTCTCATTCTTTATCTCTTTTTCTCTTTCTCTCTCGTTCTCTTTCTCTCTCCCTTTTTCTCTTTCTCTCACTCATTCTCTCTCTTTCTTTATTTCTTTCTCTCATTCTCTTTTTCTCTCTCTTTCATTCTCTCTCTGTCTCTGTCTGTCAGTTACTACAGAAGAGGAGGTGGTGCACCGCTACGAGGTCATCCTGAGGCACTACAAAAAAACTAAGAGCCTGAATGCCTGTTTGAAAAAGTACAAAGTAGACCGGAAGACCATGTCCCTGACTGCTCCCATCGCAGAGGTCCACCTGGCAGGAGAAGACGCAGAGAGACCAGTACACCAAGAGGGAACAACATTAATTGCATATGCCAAAATATGTAAGGCTGCAGTAAGTAGTAGTTCTGGACTAGCAGAAAAAATCATGAAAATGAAGTCCTCGCGCAGTCTTCTCCCTCTTTAAGGCAAGTTGCCTAAGAAAAGATGCATGACGGTTATGTTATTATTGTGAACCTCATCATCAACACTTGACCTTTTTTTTATTATGATTATTTTATTTTATTTTATTTAACCAGAAAATCATTCAAATCATTCAATCAATGATGGCAATATTTCATTATTTTTTCCTGGGAGTGGGAAAAAAATAAAAACATTTAAAAACTGCTTGACTGTATTTTCTTCCTAGGTGTGGGAACATGTGAATATGAGTTTTGAGAATTAACATGGTAGCATTTATTCATGTACTCGTAATCTATTTTGCCTTTCTATAGGTCATAGCAGGATTATTGAATTATTGATATAAAATGTGAAAGCAATGATCTCCTCCATCATATGGAAATGGCGTCTGTGTTCCCAAAAAGGGTTTGCATTGCACTTTACGGGAGGTAATGACAATCGTCCAAATGGGTCATTGTGCGTCAAGGCCTAGGAAAGTAATTGCAGTGGAAGTGGAAAGGTTATTATGGGTTAACTACAGTGACATTTCCAGCAGTTGCCACATCTCCATGTAGCCAACCATCTTTCATGCAAAGGGTTACTGGGTAACAGTATTACAGTGGAAATTATTGTAACTGTGTGAAACTACCTGTATGTTACTAAGGAACAAAGCCCACTACAGTTTACAGGCAGTGGAAAGGTAATTATGGGTTAACTACGGTGACATTTCCAGGAGTTGCCACATCTACCATAGCTGATCATAAGGTAAGAATGTGGAAATGACTATGTTGTGGAAAGGACACGATATTTACTCAGTAATTACCCAATAATTCATGGTAATTTTACTAGCCTAGCCTACTACATCTTGATATTGTGTCTTCTTTACTGGACTAGTATTTCTTGTCATTACTATGTAATTATTACTTCTGGGCTATATTTCTGAACATTAGGCTACTATTTCTGGGCCATTTCTACACAATTAAACATTATTTCCAGGCTATAGCCTATTTCTCGATATTACTATGAATTTTACCCTTATTTCTAGGATATTTCTCTGCATTGCTGCACAATTAATTGTTATTTCTGGACGTTATGACGTATTTACTCTAATTACCCACGGCAATTCTACTATCACGTCCATTTTACTAGACTGTTATGTCTTTGCCATATATTGCTTAATATTACTATGCAATTAATTGTTATTTCTGGGCTATATTTCTCAACATTATTTCACAATTGGCCATTATTACTGGGCTTTTTCTACACAATTATTAGACATTTCCTAGCTATATTTCTCAACATTACTATGAAATTGAACGCTATTTCTGGGATATTTATTGGCATTACTACATAATGAATTGTTATTTCTTAGTAATTTCTCGACATTATGACGTAATTAACGCCAGTAATTACTCGACATTATGACGTAATTAACGGCCTGGAAATTAAAGGGTTACCGGAAAGTTTTCTCCTCGGCTTAGAGCAGAGCAGAGTGACTGACAGACCCGTGTTTCAGACCAAACACTCTATGTAAGTGATTGCTGTCGGAAGATATAACTATTTTAAGACTTATATTAACACAAAAATTCAGCTTACTTCTGCTTTAATCTGTGGGGTCCCTCAAGGGTTCATTATGGGACAATTATTATTTCTTACAGGGCCGGCCCGTGGCATATAGCCAGGCTAGCGCCGCCTACTGGTTCCGGCAAATTTCATTTGCCTCAAACATGTAGTCAGGACACTAGCAATGCGTTTCGGTTTGCTCCGTCCGCCAGAGCGGACGGACCAATCAGCGAACAGACGGGTAAGTGAAGGCGATGACGTTGAACTCAAGCGCTCAAGATTAACCTATGAGCTTAGCACACGTGACCACCAAGCAGCAGCGATTAGTTGAAGCAAATGTAAGCAACCGCCTCCCGGAAGCAAACGAATCCCTATGGCTCGTGTTCAGACGCTATATGAAATGTAATGAAGTAAGCGGCTGATGCATCAGGCTACGTGGCATAGGCCGTATAGGCAAATGCTAAGGGCGCCGTCCATCCAGGGGGCGCCAGCGCCACAAATGGGAAAGAAAAAAAAGTGTAACTTTCACGATAACTAGTTGGTAGTATTTCTTAATACAAAAAATAATCCCACGTTAATTTAAATGCCAAGCCTATTAAAAAGTAAAAATATAATATGTTACAACATTACTTATTAAGTCGCCCCCTCCCTCTCTCCCCACATGCCCATTGGTACGTGCCCTCCGCTCTCCCCACAGTCACACACACACACAGCAGAGGTAGGCCTACCTGTCTGCAGTGCACTGCACTGCACTTCAAGCCGTTTTCTTGTTAGAAACGCCACACTTTTTCTTTTTTTTTATTACATTTTTCATAAGTACATATAGACAAAAACACAGACACCACACAGCAACAATAACAACAACAAAACAACAATAACGACAACAAAACCTAGACATTTCTCCACAACATCACAGAAAAGGGAGGATATACAGTGCATACAAAGTCAAATTTCAAAACAAAAAAGGTACACAAAACAAAAGAGCGAACACAAGGTCCTTCAAAATACAATCTGCGATGTCAACAGGCACCTCCACACCTGATCCCAGATGACCCCGGTCCCAGACCCAGTGTCATTCAATGTATCTGCCACCCGCTCCATACCTAGGAGGTTCAAAAATTCAGAAACCCATTCCTCCACTGAAAAACATCCTGGTCTATGAATTTTCCAGTTTGTCAAAATCATTCGCTTCACAGCCAAGAAGGCCAAACCAGTTATCCTCCTTTGTTCCTTTGTTTTCAACTGAGCATCTCTGTGTCCCAACCAGGGGTCGCTTTAACCGGATATTTTCCGTCATTGACCGTTTTTTTAAAATGGTGACGGAAAGATTTTGAGGCCATCCGTCATTTTGACAGATTGCAATTCACAGCCATGGCTGTCTGGCCATGTGCATTTGTTTACAATGAAGCCGGCGGATAATCAATAAATGGAGCGGTGGATAACGTTATAAAACATATACAATGTCACAAAGTCACTACGGTGAGAATTAGATAAAAAAAAACAAAAAAACCTCACAGCTGGCTGGTGCGCTCAGTAGAAAACGCTGTAGTACATCCTCTAGGCCTGTGTGGAGCGTGTGTGGCGCTGTAGCCACACTAACAACAGAGAAGAAGACAGAAAGCTTCCCCGCAGTATTCAAACTCCTTCAAGTGGATTAAATGTTGATGGGAGTCGTGTCAGTGCAAATATGACGGTCGATAATGATTTAACGGGCGAGATTTAGCTGCAGTGTCCGAGGGACCGACAGTAGTCAGCTGTTAAGTTACGTAGCTGTAGCTACACAGCGGTGTGTCTCGGTACAGGTAGAGCGGTGGGGGTAGGACATCACCGTTTCACACACTCGCCGCATACAACTCTTCTAAAGGTAACGTAGTACTTTTAATGTATTTTGCCCGCCGTGGCATTGTTTATAACACTGAGTGGGTCTTGTCCTGTCTGAATTTGTGCTGCATCTGGCTGTGTGGTCTATAGCTTCAGTTGTTTCAGTGATGCGCAATGGCTGCGTGCGTGCGTGCGTAAAAGAGAGATGAGAGGCACAGAGAGAGAGAGAGAGAGAGAGCTAACGCCAGTGCACTATGCGGTGCCTATGTGGAAACGTGCTCCTTTGGATGTTTTGGTATAACACATGGGTTAGCATGTTGATTGTTGACAGAAAACTGATGTCATCTAACGTTGTATTTAGATGTTGAGTGGCAGAAAGTGACCCCGCATTCACTGACTGACCCACGGTTAGATGTGCTCTGACGCCGACTCTGCTTTCAGCATTCTCTGTTCAATTTGTTTGGACTTGATATGAATTAAACATGAATTAAAATTGAATGCTATTGAATATGGCATTATTATCATTTTAAAAAAATTTAAGTGACCGGTAAAAATAGATTATGACGGAATTTTTATGACCCCGTCAGTCAAAATGCCCGGCGACGAAAAAGTCTAGCGCAACCTCTGGTCCCAACAGACACACAGCTGGACGTGGTATAAGCTCTACATTAATAAATCTTGAAATTAATTTACAGACTTCTGTCCAAAAACAGTTAATTATAGGACATTGCCACAACATATGAACCAGCGTTCCAACCTGTCCGCAGTTACGCCAACAAAGGTTCGAAACACTGGGATCTATCTTTTTAAGTCGAGAGGGAGTGATGTATGCTCTATGGAGAATTTTCAATTGGATTACTCTACCTCTGACTGACTTTGAAATGGCTTTGATGTCACGCCAGATGTTATCCCACTCTGCAAATGTGAATTGGACCCCCAAATCAAGTTCCCATTGAGACTGAGTTTTTATGTTAGGGTTTGCAGAGGAGTGTAGCAAAAGATTATATAAACCTGAGACTACTCCTCTACTTGATATTAAGGCTCTAAGTTTTTTTTTTATCAATCTCATAATTATAATCGAAATATTCCTTGGGGATTTTGGAAATAATTGATTTTAACTGGATATACTGGAAAAAACAATTTTTGTTTAAATCATATCTTTTTCTGAGTTCCTCAAACGGGAGAATTTCTTTATTCTCTACAATTTGAGAAATGTCAGTAATGTTGAGATTATACCATACTGCATTAAACAATGGATTCCCAGCTGCCTTAAAGGCAGTATTATACCATATTGGGGAGGATGGCAGAGCTGATCTTGTAATGTCTATTCTTTTCTGAATCTCTTTGCCTATGCTACATGAAAACTTAATAATGCAATTATCAATTTTTTTTAGGTGGAATAGGAGTATACCAAAGTGAAGACAGTGATGTAAATTGGAACTTCCCTTTTACTAGCTGATCTTCCAACCAATCCCAACTTCCTCTATCTCTACTCTTTCTATAGCCCCAAGTAAGTGGATACCTGGCATTAAATGCAAGATAGTACAAATACACGT
This sequence comes from Trachurus trachurus, assembly GCF_905171665.1. Lineage (NCBI taxonomy): Eukaryota > Metazoa > Chordata > Actinopteri > Carangiformes > Carangidae > Trachurus > Trachurus trachurus. The sequence continues at coordinate 22,023,505 of NC_139892.1, read as the reverse complement.
CTGGGATTCCCAGCCCCCCTTTGTCTCTTGGTAGATATAATTTTTTCTGGTTAATTCTGGGCTTCTTGTTGTTCCATAGAAAAGAGGAGAACATTGTGTTGACATTATCAAACCAAGATTTTTGAATAAACATAGGAAGGGAGGAGATTAAAAAAGTCAGTCTTGGGAGAACGTTCATCTTCAGTACTTCTGCCCTTCCCCATAAAGACAAAGGGAGAGCAGACCACCTTTTAAGGTCCTCTTTAATGGTACCTATTAAAGGTTTTGCATTTAAATCAAATAAATCGTTGATCGGTGATCTAATTTTCACTCCCAAATATGTCATGCCTTCTGCTTTCCAAACAAAAGGAGCAGGACCAAGATCAGTAACATGTGTAAAGAGGTTTAACGGTATGGCTTCGCTTTTGGACCAATTTATTTTGTAGCCTGAAAGGCTACCAAAAGAGTTTATAATTTCTAAAACTCTTGATATAGAGTGTGATGGTTCAGATAAAGTCAACAAAATATCGTCCGCATACATATTTAACTTAAAATCATGATCATTAATTGAAATACCTTTGATTTCTTTGTCTTGTCGGATTGCACATGCTAATGGTTCTAAGGATAAAATGAAAAGTAAAGGGGATAAAGGACACCCTTGTCTAGTAGAACGAAAAAGTTGAAAGGGAGCTGAGATGATGCCGTTACTCTTTACTGCTGAGACAGGTTTTTGGTAGAGTGCTTTGATCCACTGAAGACACTTTGGACCAAAGCCGTATCTACCCAGAGTATCAAACAAGTAAGGCCACTCAATGCGATCAAACGCTTTTTCAGCATCCAGTGATACTGCGATCGCTGGATGCTGAAGCTGGCTAGCCATTTGCATGATTTGTAGGAGCCTTCTCATATTATTGGCTGAAAGCCGCCCCGGGATGAAGCCAACTTGATCTATGTTAATTAAGTATGGAACCACTTTTTCTAACCGTATTGCTAATAGTTTTGCAAAGATTTTATAATCATTGTTAAGCAGACTTATTGGTCTGTAATTTTTAACATCTGTGTGGTCCTTACCAGGTTTTGGCAATAATGATATAATGGCTGTTCGCATTGTCGGTGGCATGACCTGTTCCTCTATAGCATTATTATACAGACAAAAAAGCAAAGGCGTAATATCTCTTGAAAAACATTTGTAAAATTCTCCAGTGTAACCATCATTACCCGGTGCTCTACCATTTGCTAAAAATGTAATTGTATTATGAATTTCTTCTTCTGAAATGTGAGCTTCCAGATTTTCTTTGTCTTCCTCTCTCAGTTTTGGCAAGGATAGATTATTGAAGAAGTTATCTAAATCATGTTGTTTGACCTTATATTCAGATTTGTACAGGCATGTAAAATAACTCCTAAAGGTATCATTAATAGTCCCCTGGTCCTTAATGACCATACCACTTGTATCCCTTAGAGAATAAATAGAGCATTTCTGTTGTTGTTTTTTCAATTGATATGCTAACATTTTCCCTGCCTTTTCCCCGTTTTCATAGTATGTCCTCCTCAGTTTGTATAATGAGAAAGCAGACTCCTCCTGTAACATTGCTTGTGCCTCAGCCCTTGTCAAAAATAGTTCTTGTTTTAAAGGGATGCTCATTGGATCTCTCATATGTTTAGACTCCAGATCTTTGAGCTTTAATAGCAGTTCAGTTTTCTTCCTCAGTTTCTCTTTATTTTTGTATGATGCATAGCTAATAATCCAACCCCTACAGGTTGCTTTAAATGCTTCCCAAATTGTTGAAATGGGGGTTGTTGGATTCATATTAATTTCCACAAATTCTTTAATATTCTTTTTAATTAGCTTGACAAATACATCATCTCTTAACAGTGAGTTGTTAAAAGTCCACTGTTTATATTTTAATTTCTTCTCACTGGAAGGACAAAAAGTTATTGAAATTGGAGCGTGATCTGAGATGAGGAAACTATGAATCGTAGAGTCTAAAACATTTTCCAATAGAGCATTTGACAAAAGGAGATAGTCAATACTAGAATAGGAGTTATGTGTCTTTGAGTAAAAAGTATATTCTCTTAAATTCATGTTAAAAAGGCGCCAAACATCAATTAAAGAGTGTGTTTGTAGTAACTCTTCAAAGGCTCGGGAGAGAGCTTTATCAGCTGGTAGGGGAGGACTTGAGCGATCAACTGCTGCGTTGCTCACCAGGTTAAAATCACCTCCCACTAGTAGTGGTATATCTTTAAACTGAGTTAACAAGATATTTATTGAGGACAAAAAAGTGGCCTGTGCTAGATTAGGGGCATATAGATTCATGATATTAATTTTGTTGTTCTCCAGTTCTCCTGAGACTATCACCCATCGTCCCTCTTTGTCTGCAATCACATCCAAGGCAATAAACGATATTCTTTTGGAGATGAGAATGCAAACCCCTTTGGAGGCCCCTGTACCTGGGGAAAAGAAAATTTGTCCCACCCAGCGTTGCTTTAACTTTAAAGACTCTTCTTTAGAAAGATGTGTTTCTTGCAACAGTGCTATGTCACAATCAAGAGATTTCAAATGAGATAGGATAGAAACGCCACACTTTTAATTAGATGTGTGGATACTTGGTTGCATTAATCCTCAAAGTCGGCGCAAATGCCGGCTCGTTTGCACGACCGTCTCGATATGTTTTTGTATATTTCGGTCATTTTACGCCGCCCTTGACGACCTGTCAATCAAAAGAACAGCTGTGAAGCGCTTCGAACCCGCAGAATCGTTAGAGAGAGAGAAGCAGTGAGGAGGATGACGGTGCTTCAGAGGCTGGAAGTTTTGACTCATTAGATGAGGAAGATATTGAAAAAAAGAAGAGAGAGTTGAGACTTCAGCCTGCTTAGACAGCAGGGCCACAGCTCCAGCTCTGTAGACCTGCTGAGCTCTCAAACCATTTTTTTTAACATGTCAAACAGCACCACAGTGACAACACATGTAGGGTGGGCTACATTATATAGGTTAAATATTGTAAATTTTGTGTTTTCTGTCTGTTTAGTTGATATTTTGTTTGGAGAAAAAAAAGCTAATTTCTTATTTAGGGCTACACACATCTCATGAAGTTTGAAATGTAATGTGAAGTCAATATTTTGCTTCTTTATTTTACATTTGAGACATTTGGTGAAAATAGAATGACAGATAACATTTATGCTCAAAAAGCAATTTCACAAAATTTCATTTTAACTTGTTTTCCACACTTATCTATTAGCCTTTATACAGTATATTCCACTGCTTTTCTGAAGCTAAGACTTTCGTATACCCATTTCAAGCACCACAACAGTTTCTTCTCATGACTGTAGAGAGACACATTTTTTTCATGTCCTCACCCAGGATTTACTCAATGAAATTTGGTGCCTGGGAGTAATCTCGCCTAGGGCACCAAAATGGCTAGAGCCGGGCCTGATTTCTTACATACAATATGTTATTGATCTTTTTAATGTTTCGGAAACTCTTTCACCTGTAATGTTTGCTGACACTACTCAGGTTGACTTTCATTCTAATATCAGTTCCTTGCTAAGGGATGCTAAGAATGGTTTAAAAGATTATGTTAAATTGTTTAAATTGAATAAATTATCCTTAAATATTAAGAGATCTAATTTGATGATTTTCAGAGGGAAAAAAACATGGAACTGTCAAAAATCAAAACTGATTCTACTGAGATTCCCCTGGTATCAGCTACTAGATTCTTGGGAGTTTTTGTGGATGAAAATTTAAGCAACAAATTAACTGGACTTGCACTAAAGTTAATAAATCCCTTGGTATAATAAGAAAGTATGGAAGCCCTAAAGGGTCATACATACATACATTTTATTCCACCCGTTTTCTCGTGAGATGTTTTCCTCCGTTTTCCCGTGATAACGAGATGCGTTTTCTCGTGACAACGAGATCTTCTTCCTCTGTTTTCTCGTGATAATAAAATAATTTTCTTCTGTTTTCTCGTGTAGTGATGGGAACGGCAGTTCTTTTGACTGTACTGAATCACCAGAATCAGTTAATTAAAATGATTCGTTCAAAAAATTAGTTCACCAAATCGTTCAGTGCCTAGCAGGAACCCTAACTGCATAGTGCATTGTTCTCCAACTCCCTGAACTGATAAACCATAGATATAAGAAGACTAGATGACTCACCCGCCGCTGCTGCCCAGTGACACGGGGCAACTTCGAACGGGCAACTCTCTCCCTCAGAGAATTAAGCTTATGGTGCATATTCTGTTTTAGAACACGGCTCTCTTGAATACTCGATTCTGATTGGTCAATCACCAATATTCTGCGGTGTTTATTTCTCGATAGACCACCGCTGAGCGGACCGTTGCTAGGGACTCCATAGCAACGGCCGACTCTGCATGTCCGGTCACGGCATAATACATCCATGGGTCACGGCCGCTGTTTTGCTGAGCCTCCTCCCGTTCGTGCATTTGAAGCCTTTTGTAGGTTCCTAATCAATGAAGCCATGAGCTTGACGCTCTCCTCCCTCTTAACATCCACTTCAAAGGCAAAAAAAAACTCCACACGTTCTTTCGTTCCTTTTCATAGTTTACTCCAAAAATAAAGCAAGATACAATCCAGCATGATGAAAATAAAAAAGGCCAGAGCCAAATATCTAGAAATGCTGAGTAGCCTAAATGCAGAGGTAAAGGCAGAGGTCAAAAAACTGTGTGGCTCCACTCCATGACGACTGACCTGACTGACTTCTTCACGTGAATCACGCAGACACGTATCAATCCGCATTAAAGGTTACATGTGCGATTTTTTAACCTCTAAACATCCACACATTTTTAAGTGAAATGAATTAAATAGTAACTTATTAATATTAACTGTTCACCTGTAAATAATGTAAATAACCCATTTTTATCATAATTAACAACAACCTCTTTTTAAATGTAAACTTAAATTATCATCCAAATACTAATCAACTAAAAATAGCATTTAGGCTCCTATACCTTTGATAATCAATCAGTGGATCGATGGATTACCGTAGTCGTACCTGTCATAAACAAGAGATTATGGGGTGCGTTTGTGTCGCGGAGCTACAGAGAGGAGAGGAGCTGTACGGTCAGAGGTTCTGATGCAAGTTTACTTTTCAGCCACGATGTGGAAATAAGGAGCCTCCACTCTCCCTGTAACAGGTTACAAGTCGTTTATCTAACATCACAATTAGTCCGAAGCTGTTTAATGACGGTAAAAATGAAACATAAAGTAAATATCCTGCATAGTTTCTCTTTTCTGTGCTGCGCTGGTCAGAGCGGCGTCCCTAGCAACGGTCTAATTTTACATGAATAAAATCTCTTTTTATCATTATTTTGTGTTACATTATTGAATGATTTAGTTGTAGGCCGTGTTCTAAGCGGGATAATGTATAGTTGGTCGGTTGTTATGGAGAAATAAACCCCTTCATGTTGTATGAAACCCCTCCGCTTCGCGTCGGCCCTATCCTGCGCGTCATTCCCCCTCTCTGCTTCCCCAGTGTTTCCCCTACCATTGTACAGACTTGGTGGGCCGCCGGGCCAACGAGAGCCCCCGCCAGGCCAAAAAAAATTGCTATGGCAGAAAATAAGCGACATATCCATTCATTCAGAAATCAATAATCATTTCTGTTTAGGAGGCTCTGTGCAGCGCTGTTCTGCAATGCGAGTTAACCTGCTTCGCTGCCTAGTAATGATGCGAGTGTGCGAGCATATTATGGGATGTTGAAGTTTATAACAAGTAAACTTCGGTGCCGTGGTAAAAAGAAAAAAATATCACAGGCGACGGACGCGAGTCATGCAAGAGAGACAGGAGAGGGGGGAGAAAGAAGAGTGTGAGGAGGGATTGACGCGGAGCAAAGGGACTGTCAGGTGGAATCGAACTCGCTGCAGCGCGTGTGCTCTACCAGGTGAGACAGTATACTGTACGTCGCTCACGGCTCGTCGTATTTAATCAGTGATTTCACCGAGCGTCAGTGACGGTGAGCGGCGTGACGCTGCTTCATTAATGCCGCCGCTGTTTCAGACTCGGGGCAGAGCCACGCAGTAACAGTCACCTGTTACCGTTACCATACCGACGAGCTAACGTGTAACCCTGTTGTCAATAAACACACATGGAGACGGTGCTTCAACTGAACTACACAGCTGTTAGGTGATTGGCTGTTTCCCTGTCGCTGTTGTTTCAATGTCCCACATCCTTGATGTGGCAAGGTGAAGAGACCTACACCTCCCGGGTAAGAGTCTTGCGCGCTTGCCAGTCACCCAAAGGGACATCTCCTTGGCCAAGTAGCCAGGGCACATTATCAATTGGAGGCATAGTGACAGGACCACCACTGTCACATTGAGTTTACAGGGGCATCTCAATAAACTAGAATAACATGCAGGGTTTCCCGCAGCGCTTTCTTGTTAAGGCGGCCGCCTTAACAAGAAAGAGCTGCCGCCTAAACTAACTTCTTAAAAAAAAAAAAAAAAGTAGCGATATTCGCCGCCGCCGCCCACCCCCCCGGTCGGACGATGGCCGCATCCTCCCACACACATACACAGCACAGAGAAGCGCGCATGCATAACAGCAGCGCGTGTTGAAAGCGAAACTTAATACGGCGCGGTGCGTCCCCCCCCCCCCCCCCCCCCCGTCAACAGATTCGCCCCCCCCCTCGACAGGTCAGACACCACCTTAACTGACAAATTTTCTGGGGGAAACACTGAACATGGAAAGGTATTTCCAGTAGTTGAAGTCAAAAAAGCCCCAACCAAGTAGGCCTTTTGAGAGCATATAGATGGACATACTTTTCAGAAGGCCATCATTTTCATCTTAATTTTTTTTAAATACTGAATTAATACTTAAGCTAAATTGTCCACTGTCCACTGCAGCATGTGAATACAAAATCTGATTGGAGGAGCCAGTTATCTGTAAAATGTTGTCCAGGTCAATGTTTTTGGCCATGAAAGGCCCTTCAGTTCAAGATTTCAACTGTGATCAGGCAATAAACAGGTGGCTCACCTGTTCAGATAGGGCATGGAGGGTGTAACTGCTATTGGTCAAATAATGTGAAATAGCATTAGATGGGGCAAGTAGATTTGAGAAGTACTTGCACGGTAGGGCAAGTAGGAAAAAACCTTAACGTCGAACCCTGATGTGGGCCTCCTTTTATATTGAATAGAGGGGGGGTGCGTGCTGTCCCACGCGCCTCGTCTGTTCAGGGTTTTTCCGTGGGTACCACCGGGCTGTAATGGGAAATTTTGGTGTAACCCATTGTATGCTGTACAGGGGTTGTATAACCATGTTAATTAAGTGAACTTCCTTTCACCTTGTGGAAAGTGGTACTCAGCTAATCCTTTTCTGGTACCTGTATGACACAAATCACTGAATCCACACAGAGCAGGTTAAAGGTCAGACCAGTGCTCTGTGTTAATTTACAAGGGGAGTTGTGTCCTGGCGGTGAAGCCAGGCACAGCTACCAGTGCCATATATTTTGTCTGCTGTTCAATGTGTTTTGGGAACTATAAAGATAGCGCCCTGAGAACGTCTTCAGCTCACTCACTCACTGACTGTACTCCTGTTCGGTTGTGTGTGTGTCTCCATTCATGAATGCCTTTTATTAAAACTCAAGAAAGACAGCTGACGTGTTCAGTCATCCTTTTTTAAATACTTTATAGAAGGAACAACATTTTTTGCCACCACAGGGCCTAAAAATGTTTCTAGGGGAAACACTGTTCCCATTTCCTGTCCCTCTCTGAACTATCCTGTCAATTAAAGGCAAAAAAGCCCCTAAAAATATATTTAAGAAAAAAAAAAACAATCCGTCACTAGGTCATGATCATAGACTGTAAAAAAAGGTCCCACCACCTGCCACAGTCTCCTTGCAAACCTGTGGGAAACACTGGTACACTATTGAGTGGCAGTTCTCTGCGGTTCTCTGTGTGTGTGCAGGAGTGAGTGACACAGCGCCACTTTCAGCACAGTGTGTGCATTGGGCTCTATGCACAGCTCCACTACTTCCTGAACTTAATGCTGCTCCTTTGTTTCCTGTTTTACATTATTGGACAAACTGATTATTCCAGGTGTGTCTGAGTAGTCACAATGGTCAAACACACCTGGATTAATCAGTTTGTCCAATAACGTAAGACAGGAAACAAAGGAGCAGCATTAAGTTCAAGACGTAGTGGAGCTGTGCATAGAGCCAAACATGTCCTTAGCAACAGTTCTCTGTGTGACTGTGCAGTAGATTTGCGAATCATGAGTGAGCAACAGTTCTCTCTGTGTGTGCGTAGGGGAGTGAGTGACAGAGCCCTAATCTGCAGTTTGTTCATGGCCGTGAATCACTCCCCTGCCCCCCCTGAAAGTTCAGACAGGAAGACTATCTTATCCAAGCCTCTCCCTAATTCTCCCACTATCCTCTTGCTCCGCCCCTCTTCACCTAATTCATCCAATCACAGCCTGCCATCTCCTCTCTCTCCCACCAATCAGCCATTAGCGTCAAATTTAAATGCGTTTTTCTTCTCTGCTGTCATCCAGCAAAACTCTCAGCAGTGTTAGCTCATACCTGCATGGCGTTTGCGCATCCTTTCTGCTGCATCCTGCTCCTCCTAGCCATGTCGTATTTTGACTCGGATTATCCTCTCGAGGGTTTTAATCCAAGCGGCGAGCTCATTCTGGAGGTAGCACAGTCTCCCTCAACCCAGCACAGGAGCGAGTATCAGTCTCTACTGCTGCATCTAAGGGCCCAAGGAGTTTCTCCAGCCCCTGGGCTCCAGCTGTCTCAGCTCCAGGAGCTCGCAAGCCTAATCGATTTTAGCGATTCCGCTGCGGCTTCTTCAGTTTCTCCAGAGGAGGCTGGAACGTCCACAGCGGCCCAGCGCGGCCGTAAGCGGATTAGAGGTGCAGCCACACTATACCCAACCAAATCGCGGAGTGTCGTGTCGCCCTCATTGAAAATACATTGGGTTGCGCCGTTTGATGTCGCCATCGCTGTGCAAAGCATGCTGGGATACCCTACAGCGCGACCAGGGCGCGACCCAATGTATTTTCAATGAGGGCGACACGACACTAAGCGATTTGGGTATAGTGTGGCTGCACCTTAGGAAGACCGACACATCGCTCCAAAGGGGAGGCTCATCTTCACGCCGGCTTCCCTCATCTTCCAACCGAGGTAAGCCTGCTCGTGTCGCTGCAGCCTCTGCTGTGTCCACGGCTGCCGCCTCGGTTCTCCCTTCAGCTGCCAACTTCGCTCCGGCTGGCGCCGCCTCCGCGACTCCTGCCGCCGCTCCTGCTCCTGCCACCATCGCCGCTGCTGCTGATGCCGCCGCTTCCCCTGTGGCCAACATCAGCTTCGCTCAACCGGCTCCCGCCGCCTCAGCTGCTTCATCCACCATGCCTCAGGTCGCCCTGTAATCCAGCTTGCAGTCTCTGGTCAGGTCGGTCCAGGCCATCGACTTACGTCTGCAGTTATTAGAGAATCGTCAAAATCCAGCGTGCATTCAGCCTATGTCTCTGTATGTTGCAAGTACTTCAGCATTGCCTCAGTCCCACTCACTGGCATCCTCATCCTCGCACCCACACTAGGTAGGCCTTGCATTTCTTCAGCAGCCAACATCTCACCCCGGTTGAGGTCAGTCTCATTCTCCCTTCACCAGAATGTGATCGAAAAATCTCTTCCTCCTCCTCCGATGTCACTAGCGCCACCATCATTAAATCAGCCGACCCTCGTTTGATCAGAGATTTTTCTATCAGGGAATTTGTAGTCGCTTTCGGGATTTTCAGAGATGTGGTGTGTTCCGTTTATCCCGACAGAAGGGTTGAGCTTGATGCATATTTGGCACTGATTGGCGATTTAAATCTCAGGTACGGAAGAAATTCATTCTACCAATATCACAGAGCCTTTGCCAGCAAGGCATCGCTTAGTCTAACTTTCGTTTAAACTGGTCCATCTTGGACTCTAAGATCCTCCTTATGATCATCGGCAGATCCCAGGCAGTTACCTGTAACACATGCGGTAACGCTGGCCATTCGAGTTGCTGTGCCCCCATCTGCCTTTTCTGCCACCGGTCCCTCTTCCTGCTGCTCCAAGACTCCTCTCTAATCCTCCGACACCTCGCGCAGCCACGGCAGAAAGGTGGAGCTGTTCAACAATAAACCCATCTGTAATTATTTCAATGAAAATGTGTGCACTTAACCCAACTGTGTTTTTCTATCTTTGCAGCATGTGCAAGGACGCGCATCCCAAATCCGTGTGTCCCCCGCGCCTGATCCCCGCCCGCGGCGCGGCTCTCACACATCATGAAAGTTCATCCATCCACTTCAATAAATGTACAAGCCCTGGCTGCAGAACTGTTGCATTATCCATACTCTGTGTTTACTAATCATCTGCTCACTGGTCTCTCACAGGGTTTTCAGGTGGGGGTCATTGCATCCATTAATTCCACTTATGTTCCAAAAAATTCTCTTAAATGTGGCAAGGTGAAGAGGGCCCGGGCGGGGATTGAACCCACACCTCCCGGGTAAGAGTCACGCGCACTTGCCAGTCACCCAAAGGGACATCCCTTTAGCCAAGTAGCCAGGGCACATGATCAGTTGGAGGCATAGTGACAGGAACCTCAACTGTCACATAAAGATCCAGTGGGTGTTTCCCAGCTGCTAGGGAAAGAAGTTAACAAAGGTTACTTAATCGCCCCTTTCAACTCTGCTCCGCGATCAGGCCCGGTCTCAAGCATTAATGATCTCATTCCTCCCGTGCCGTTTTCACTTCACTATGCAACGGTGGATAACGCTATTAGGCTGATCAGGGATATTATTATGAACAGTGAACACATCGATGTCAACAAAGCTGGAGCCACGTGAATATAGCTAGTAATATCCTACCAGGTAGATCAAGAGCTGGGTTATTGTTTGGGTTTTTCCGTTGTGTGCATTTGGCTTGCAAAGTAAAAACTTCTAACACTGGTCCAAAACCCCAGCCATAACAGTGTATTTTACAAAAAAAAAGGTGTATTAATCACCGGAAGACAAGGTAACAAAAAGTATAATAAAATGGGGGGTGGGGGGTAAGGCCGGGCTGATCGGTCGGGGGGTGGGCGGGGGCTCCGTACCCGGCCCCCCTGGGGCTTGGCGGGACCTTGGATGGGGGCGGCTGGGGCAGAGTGGTGGAACCCAACCTTTCCCCCTTTTATCAAAATATAAATAAATTAAGAAATACCTCTGGGTTTGGCTGCGGTCCAAGGCACGATCACCCAAATTTAAATCAAAGATGGGGGGAAAAGAGGGGAAAGAGAGAGGAAGGTGAATAGCGGAAAAATAAGGGGAGGGGAAGGGGGAGGTGAGTGGGAGATCCTCTCACTGCTGCCCTGTGGGTCTCCTACGGGGGTTCCCGGCTGGGCTCCGGGGCGGGGCGGGCCCCTGCTTGCCCTCCTTCCGGCGGCGCGACCTGACCTCACCTCTCATTGCAACTTATCACTATCATGAAAATTATTCTACACAAAGGAAAATGATTACATGCATCTCTTTTACAAATTATTGCTCCTTTCTCTTATTATCTATTCATTATCCCTAATATTATCATTAATTGTTTATTTTATTTTCTTTATTATTATTACTGTCACTATTACCGTATTATATACCATATTGTATACAAGTAATAGCACTCCATTTACCTCTCATCCACGCACACGCACACACACACACATACACCTAACACTACATTCATGTATCAACGTGGCATGTCTTTTCCTGTTGTTGTCTGTACTTATGCCAATTGTTTGTATGTTTGTCTATGTGGTTATATGTGCTTATAACGTTTTTGTCCCTCACGTCACCTTGTCTATCACTTCACCAATAAAAAAAAAACAAAAAAAAAAAAACGTTTTAACTGCTGCCTCATGCTGGGCTTACATTAATACATAGTTAACATTCACAGGAAAGTAATATCAGCTCTCTTTGCACACAATTCCTACACAAGGTTATCTAGGGGTGTACTATGAAGCGAGTTTAGTGGGTTAGCGAGGTATGTTGAGTCTAAAGCCAGGCTTTCCTGTATCACAGAGGTGGCTCTCTTTTAACCCGACTAGATCATCAGGGTAACTTATGCTTAGCTCATAACCTGGTCCCGACCAGCCCACCAAGTAGTGAAGCTTCGTAGTGTAGCTGTAGTGAATCCAGCTTCACTACGAAGGAAGGAGGGGTTTTGGAGGTCCCGCTGATGCGCTAGTGTTTCCTAATTAACTTCGATCTGAGCGGTCTCGACCTCGAGCGTCAGGAGTTCACTGAAAGAAGTTATGTGCTCAGGACAAACTCTGTATACCGCTGCAAGAACCTACATAATTCATTATGGCCCTCTCACACAAACATATTATCCTTACATATTTTGACTATCATATTTATACATTTTTACTCTCACATTCATATTCATGTACACATTCATCTATTTTTCTCTCATATTTATACATTTTGCACTTACACATTTATACATTTTTACTCACAAATACATTTGTATCTCTTAAATACGTATATTTTCACTCTCACAAGTATGAATGTATGTAAGAAAATAATGTATGTATGTGAGAGGAGTATGTATGTGTGAATGAGAGTATGGTCGAAACGGAAGGAGTTTAGTTGAAACGGAAGGCAGGTAATTTATGTCTACATTTTCCTCGAAAACAACTCTGTCTTGTAATGTTTCCTTATTATCTCATAGCGTGAATGTGCAGGTCACAACTTGTCCACAAAGCCTTTTATAGCTCTAATTTCCCAGCTGTACGCCAAAACAGTAATTAATCAAGTGGACTTTTCCAATTAAACATGGCTGATGCCCTATGAATCCACCATGTACAGTATAGTGTAGGCTACCTGGTGAACAGGCAAATCTGGGGACCAGAGGTGGGTAGTAATGCGCTACATTTACTTGAATAACTTTTTGGATCAACTTTACTTGTAAGAGTAGTTTTAATTCAGCATACTTTTTACTTTTACTTGAGTAAAGAAGCAATAGCCTACTTTTACTCTGTTACACTGAGCTACATTCCGCTCTCTACTTATTTTTATTGATCCAGTACGCAATCTATTTGTTTTTGTTTCACCGAAGAGGCTCTGTCACATTGCTGCGTTTCACCAATCAAATGTAGCCACTAGTGACGTTTGACTCTGTTTCACCAATCAAACAGAGCCAGGCAGTCACATGACGGCACACACAATCTCTGCGGTAAACAGGGCGGCCACTCCGCCTCAAATTTTAGGAAACACACTGTTTATCTCTGGCAATACCTGAATTTGTTCATTGCTGTTTATATTTTTTGATACTGATACTGAGACCGACTGAGACTCGAGTCGGTCTCAGTGCGAACCTTGCGCATGCGCGCTGGCAGTGGAAGACCGGACAACAAACACTAGGAGCTAATGCTACAAACATGCTTGGAATGTGGACTTATTTAATTTTTTTCGGGACAATTACGCAATTTGGGGCTTCAGCACAAGACGGACATTACATACGAGCATCATGGAGGTATTTGGATGTTTTTTTGTGTGTGTTTTTTTACGAAGAGCTCTGGTGTCCCTTTGCAACCGTTGCATTGAAATGCACTGCTACTCCAAAACCCCCTGTAACTCAAAGAAGGGACGGTGGACTCTGATAATTCTTCCAGCCCTTAGTCAACATGAGGGTGAGTAGATAATGAGCGAAATATCATTCTAGGGTGAACTATCCCTTTAACGGTCGTCACAGCGCAGTCTGGTGGTGAGTGAGGTGGGAGTATTTTATTTTTCAGCAAATGTTCTTGTGTTTGACTTATGGATAGTGGAATAAATATTATACTGACGCCGTAACGTAAACGTGCGGGGGACGACGACGACGACGACGCCGCAGCAGAACCGGAGCTGTCCATGGTTAGGCTACTTGACCAAAAGTCTCTTGAACAATCAAACAAACAGAGACATATGGACTGTGAATAGTCAAAATACAGAGGTTATCATGACGTGAATCCTATGTTGCTGTGTAAAAAAAAAAGAGAAAAAAAAGACCGTTGATTTGGTGGAAACCCGGCTTTATGGGCGGGGGCGTGGGGGTATAAGTTACTTTACAGCTCAGAGCTAAAGTGAACTGTGTAATAATGAAGCAACATAAGTTATGTTTTGTCAGGTTTTTTTTTTTTCATAGGCATAGTAAATCTGATTTAAAAAGAACAATTTTAAACTGTATTAGATGTAAGTTCATGTAACATTGAGAATATCCAACATTAAAACATGTTTTTCTCTTTTAATTTAAGGAGAGCAGCCACAAGATCTACTTTGTGCAATAAGCATAAGCAGCAGGAGCATTGAAGACATGTTGGCAAGATGGCCAGCACTTTTTCAGATGGAAGAGGTATGTTTTTAGATGTGTAACCGTGTAGATTATTATGTGTTTATTATTTTAATTATTATACATTTTATGTTATTACCCTTAACATTATTTGTATTATATTACGTCATGTCATTGGTTTTATTTTGTGTTTAAATTATGAGGTATTATTAATTTAATTAATTATTTAATTTAGTCTATAATATTTTATTATCACCCTCAGTGTTTCCCTGCAGAGATGTTTAGAAGATAGAGAGAAAGTATGAGTAGTATGATGTTGGTTCCGCTTGCCCTTGTTTTGGTGGGGACCGGTTATACAGACACTCCAGAGAGAGTTCTAGCTTGGCCCCTCGTGTGCGTTGCCTCGTCGTTGAACCTCACCTGTAAGTGAAGTAAATAAAGTCTTCCTGTCCTGCCGTAACGGTGCCTTTTTATTGAAGAAGTATTATCACCCTTGTAACCCGCAATACCCACGGTCCTGGCACGCTACCCATCCAGAAACCAGGGTTACAAACTGGTAGCAGCGGTGTTACTTTTTTTTTCCTTTTTTTTTTCTTCTTCCGTGAATTAGCCGAGGCAGTCAACTAGCTAACGCCGTGTGGAATCTACCAGACTACAGGCCGCCAGCGCAGCACTCTGCAAATGTTTTTTCACATTCTTCTTGAGGAGACGGTTTTGTGGACAGTGCTACAGTGCTAACGGGGGCCGGAGTTTTTTTTCACCTGGTCGTTTTAAGTTGGACAGTGGGGAATCATGTCGCTGCAGTCAGTTGCGGATGGCGCTGAGGACATCGTTGAGGACAACGACTCTCACTCCGACAGTGACGGTGACGGTGAAAGCGGCGCGACCCGGAGGGACAAACCAAAGACGGTTCTTCACTACAGAGTGGAGTTGCCGCCATACTTTCACGGCGATGGTAAGGACAAAGAAAGTTTTTCTCTGTGGAAAACAAGACTGGAACTAGCAGTTAAAGCGTGTGCAGAGGGACAGCAGCTAGATATTGCTACGATACTTCCCACTCGTCTAAGCGGGGATGCACTAGCGTACTGGCTGTCTTTACCACCAGATGTGCAACAGGACTATGATAAATGTGCAGCTAAGCTGAATGAAGTTTTTGGAAGAAAACAATTCTTGCTGCATTTTCAGACATTTGTAAATGCCAGACAGCGCCTGCCTAAAGAACCCTTAGAAGTTTATGCTGCAGAAGTTACTAGACTAGTACTAGAAGCGTTCCCAGAATATGGCAAACCAGCTATTGCCATGGAACGCTTCAGAAGATTTGTTGCTGGTCTGGACCCCATTCTTCAGTCCAAATGTCACGAGCATGGTGCAGCTACTCTGGAGGATGCTCTAGCTGTTGCATGTAAATGGGAACGTGCACAAGAGGCATTGAAACTTCTTCCTCCACCTGTCATTGCACCTGCACTCACGCCTTCTGCTATTCCTGCTCCACAAGAGGAACTGTTTGCAGCTATGGTGTCAACCAGACATAAGAAATCTCAGTCAGACCCGTCCTCTGGACTTTTTGAGGCAGTTAAACAGCTCTCTAATGACCTTCATGCTCTCCGGCTGGAAGTTTCTCAGCTGGGACGTAATCCTGACCTCGCAGCGCAACACTGCATTCCACATGTTGCTGCTTCCACCCAAAGATATGACCAACAAGATGAACAGAGGTATCAGCGTGGCAGAGAAAGATACCGTCGCTCCCCATCTGCGTCACCTGACCGTAGCGGATACTCTCCTGCACGACATCATCACAGATCCAGCTGGTCCCACAGTGATCATGACCATCACAGGTTCAGCCGGTCCAGCAGTGATCATCGCCCCAGATATCCCTCTACTCACCGTGACAGACGATACTCACCTACTCCTCCATCTTCTTCACCTCATCGATATGATCATCACTCTGCTTACCAGCAGGATCGCTTCAGGCGGGGCAGCCCAGACAGGCGCTACTCCCCTCATCGTCCAGGTCCACGAGATCCACATCATGGTGACTCTCACAGACACGCCTCCAATGACTCTGACAGATCCAGGTATGATTCACACTCTCCCCTCTCTGCCAGGCAGAGACACCAACAACGAGGAGAAAGAGACTATCGTGTCAGCTTCACTGAAGAAGACCACTGTCAGGGAAAAGAGTGGTAGCAGGTGCTGAGGGCCAAGTGTCTGCTGCTACCAAACGTGAGGCCCCACAACAGAAGTCACCTCTCCCTTGTAAAGCCCCCACACGTTACGTGGTTTCTATCATAGAGAACATTGCCACTAAAGTCTTCTTAGACTCAGGGTCAGACATTTCACTGATTAGTGAGGCCTTTAGGATGTCAGTCCCCTCTCTGAGAACTAAACCCATGCAGCGCTCTGAGCTTTTACCTAGGGCAGTGACTGGTGACTATTTAGATAACCTAGGCACACTTCCTATAACCATCAGGCTAGGTAATGAGATGTTCACCCACATAGTCCAAGTGGTCAGGAACATTACACAGCCAGTAATCCTAGGTTGGGACTTCCTGCTTTCACACCATGCAGTATTGAACGTAGGGGAAGGTAATTTGAAAGTGGGCAGCAATACCACTGTTCCTCTCCTGCGTGCTACTGATGTGGCTCCTTTGAGCTGCCATGCTGTCACACTATCACCCATAGTTGTTCCTGCTATGTCACAGATGACTGTTTTAGCTAAGGTTCAGCCCACTATTGGTGTAACTGATCTTGACACAGACTACACAGGTGTCCTAGAGCCAGGTCCACCTAGCTTCCAGGGCCTGTTAGCAGCACGGACGCTAGCTCATGTACAGGCAGGGTTGACTCATGTTAGAGTAATGAACCCCACTAATACTGAGCTCCACATTCCATCTGACACCAGATTAGGTGATTTCCATGCACTTGATGAAGACCACGAGGTTGAGGTCCATGTTGATGAACCTAGTGTATCCACAGTTACAGCTAGGACAGAACCATCTTTTCAACAGTTGTTACCAGATGTTGATCTCAGTCAGGCAGAAATTACTGATGAACAACGACACAAGCTTCAGTCTTTATTGATGTCATACAGTGATGTTTTCAGTGCTCATGACCAAGACTATGGACACACAAACATAGTTAGACACAGTATCAGGACAGGAGATGCTCCACCCATTAAACAGAGAGCATACAGAACCTCACCCAACATGAGAGCAGAGATAGACAGGCAAGTTCAGCAGCTCCTTTCACAGAACATCATCGAAGAAAGTTGTAGCCCCTGGTCTTCCCCTGTTGTGCTCGTTAGAAAGAAAGATGGTAGTTACAGGTTCTGTATTGATTATAGAAAGATAAATGCAGTCACCATTAAGGACTCATATCCCCTACCACGACCTGCAGATGCTCTTGACAGCCTCTCCGGTGCTTGCTGGTTCAGCACCATGGACTTATGTAGCGGATATTGGCAGGTCGAGCTTGACGCACAAGACAAGGAGAAAACAGCTTTCAACACTGGAAGTGGACTGTACCAGTTCAAGGTTATGCCTATGGGCCTAACCAATGCTCCACCGACATTTCAGAGACTAATGGAGCTGGTGCTCCACGGCCTGCACTGGAAAGAGTGTTTGATTTATCTGGATGATGTCCTTGTTTTTAGTCGCTCTTTTGCAGATCACCTACAGAGTCTCACAGAGGTTTTCAGCCGTTTCCGCTCAGCTGGTCTCAAGTTGAAAGCCAAGAAGTGCCAGTTTGCACAAACACAAGTCACCTTCCTCGGACACGTGGTCTCCAATCAGGGACTGCAACCAGATGCAAGGAACCTTGAGAAGGTTCGGAGATGGCCTACACCCAGGACAGCTACAGAGGTGAGAGCATTCATCGGACTGTGCTCTTACTACCGTAGGTTCATCAAAAACTTTTCCATCATTGCAGCTCCATTGCACACTCTCACACACAAAGGAGCAATCTTCAAATGGACTGTTGAATGTGAGGATGCGTTTCAATCCCTGAAACATGCTCTCACTCACCCACCAATTGTGGCACATCCCATTTTCACACAACCTTTTCTCCTGTACACTGATGCTTCACAGGGCAGCATTGGCTCTGTGTTGTCTCAACGTCAAGATGATAAAGAACGTGTTATTGCCTACGCAAGTCACACACTCAGTCCCTCTGAAAGGAAATGGTCTACATTTGACCGTGAGTTCTGGGCAGTTGTTTGGTCTGTGAGACATTTTAAACACTTTCTCTCTGGCAGCACATTCACTGTGATTACAGATCATAAGCCCCTCCTGAGTCTGAAGAAAACCCCAGTGGACAGCGACCCTACTGGGAGACGCAGTCGATGGATCTTTGAGCTGGATGTGTACGACTACAACATCTTACACAGAGAAGGCAGACAGCACGCTAATGCAGATGCCATGTCCAGACGTCCGACGACTGAAGTTCACAACAAAGCTGTCCAGTGTGTTACCTCTTCCATCACCACCACAGACACCACAGCATTGCCTAGCAGAGACACAAATGACAACACTGACACAATTTTGCCAGAACTTAGCCACACACTTTCTGTTGACCTAGATAAACTGCAACAACAGCAACATGAGGATGAATGTCTCAGGGAGGTCATTGCATGGCTACATGATAACAAGCACCGACCACCCATTGGTCGTTTAAAACACTCCTCCCCCACACTGAGGAAACTGTGGCATGAATTTCCCAAATTGCTAATTCGGCAGGGAATTTTGTGTAGAAAGGTCAAAGCAAACCCAAACACACCTGTTAACTTCCAGGTTGTTTTACCCACAGCTCTCATTTCCACAGCCTTGACATGTTTACATGGTAATCAGTTCAGTGGTCATCTGAGTGCAGAGCGCACACTTCAAAGAGCTAGACGTATCTGTTATTGGCCATATATGACCCGTGATATCCACAAGTTTTGTGTTGAGTGTTTGCCATGTCAGACACGGAGCTGCCCCACACCACATGAAAGAGCTCCCCTGCAGCCTATCCAAGCTGAGAGGCCATTTCAGAAAGTGGCTGCAGACATCACTGAACTTCCTGTTACGTCAGCTGGCAATAGATATGTTCTTGTAGTTATGGACTATTTCACCAGATATGTCAACCTCTTCCCATTGAAGGATCAACGTGCTACTACTGTGGCAAAGTGTATTTTTGAGGAGTACATCAGACATCATGGGGTGCCGGAGTCACTTCACACTGACCAAGGGAGACAGTTTGAGTCAGACCTCATCAAGCATCTCTGTGGTTTCCTTGGCATTAATAAGACCCGCACATCACCATACCACGCCCAGTCAGATGGCATGGTTGAGAGACTGAACCGGACATTGAAAGATCAGCTTGCTAAATACATTGTTGAAAGCAGTGGTGAATGGGACCAGTATTTGCCACAAGCTGAGCTCGCCTACAATTCAAGTGTTCATTCAAGCACTGGGTTTTCTCCTTTCTTCTTGGTTAATGGTAGAGAACCTAACTTGCCACTTGATGTTATGCTGAACTGTTGTCCCACTGTAACCTCTTCTACCCCCGGTACACCAGCAGCTTATGCAACACACATTGCCACACGCTTGTCACGTGCGTTCAGAGAAGCAGCTCACAACTCTGCTACAAACAAGCAGCGTCAGAAGACCCAGTACGACAAAAAGGTTGTGTTCCACCCACATCAGCCAGGTGATTTAGTTCTCCTGGATGATCCTGCACGAAAGATGAATAAGCTGGCTCCCAGATGGAAGGGTCCCTATGTGATCCTGCGGCGCATGAGCAATGGTGGTTACCCAGGTGTTACATATGAGATCAAGGATCCAAGGAGCACAGGCTCACGAGAATGGATTGTTCATCATAACAGACTGAAAGCCTACAAAGGGACTTTTCCAGCTACCTCTCCTGTCAGACAGGCACCTACTGTTCCTGCTGAGGTGGGCACAGCACCAGCCCCTCGCCTCACGGCCTTGTCAGGGGCCTTGCCTTTTTGCCCTCCCACCCCTCCACATGTGCCTGATGGTGCTGAGAAACAGCCCACACTGACTTCAGTCAGGAGTGCTGCTCGACGCAGTATTCCACCCTCTCCTCCTCACTCATCACCCCCCTCTTCTCCCTTCTCTCCCCCATCCCCCTCCTCCCCTGGTGGCCCCACAAGCCCCACTACACCTCAGTCACTCTCTCAGGAACCTGGGGGCCTCATGTCCCGCAGTGGCCGCCAGGTGAAGCGTCCACTTAAATACAAAGACTTTGTCACTTAATGGACTGTGATTGCACTTTGACACCCCCTCACATGTTTTGTTTCCTGCTATTGAGGGTGTGGTGATATGTTATGTTTACATATGCCTGTTTGTATTGTCTTGCATATGTCAGGGAATGTACATGCACATGTTCTATGTCATATTTTCCTGTGAATTACTGATAAGCTGAATTTATAGACGTATTCCACCTTTACACATGTTGGGTTTTAGTCTCATGTGTTTTCATGTGTGCTATGACAGGCAGTTGTTGAAATGAGGACATTTCTACTTGTAGCAAGGGAAGACTGTAACCGTGTAGATTATTATGTGTTTATTATTTTAATTATTATACATTTTATGTTATTACCCTTAACATTATTTGTATTATATTACGTCATGTCATTGGTTTTATTTTGTGTTTAAATTATGAGGTATTATTAATTTAATTAATTATTTAATTTAGTCTATAATATTTTATTATCACCCTCAGTGTTTCCCTGCAGAGATGTTTAGAAGATAGAGAGAAAGTATGAGTAGTATGATGTTGGTTCCGCTTGCCCTTGTTTTGGTGGGGACCGGTTATACAGACACTCCAGAGAGAGTTCTAGCTTGGCCCCTCGTGTGCGTTGCCTCGTCGTTGAACCTCACCTGTAAGTGAAGTAAATAAAGTCTTCCTGTCCTGCCGTAACGGTGCCTTTTTATTGAAGAAGTATTATCACCCTTGTAACCCGCAATACCCACGGTCCTGGCACGCTACCCATCCAGAAACCAGGGTTACAGACGTAAGGCACCTTAGAGATAGCCTGGCTCTCGCCAGACCCTTGTAGTTCCGCAAAGCTCCACCAGAGGCGCTACGCTCAGCTTCACACAAGGGTCTGGACTCGAGCGGGCGGGACTTTCTGAGGTGTGACGTAGCGCTGAAGCGACTGTTGGAGTCAAACGACAATGGCGGCTCGCAGTGAGTGGCTGAAGTAGCACGTCATTCAAGATAACGGACAAGTGGTTTATCCAATCACATACAAGATTTTTTTTACAAGGCCCCGCCTTCTGAAATGAATCGCCTATGGAGCAGTCCCAGACCCTTGTGTGGAGCTCAGCGTAGCTTTGCGGAACTACAAGGGTCTGGCGAGAGTCAGGCTACCTTAGAGAGAGGAGAGGAACTTAAAGCAGAAGTAAGCGGAATGTTTGTGTTAATATAAGTCTTAAATAGTTATATCTTCCGACAGCAATCACTTACATTGAGTGTTTGGTGTGAAACACGGGTCTGTCAGTCACTCTGCTCTGCTGTAAGCCGAGGAGAAAACTTTCCTTGTATCCTACAAGCTTTATCCAATGAGGAGAGAGAACGGCATGAAGGGCTGTGTGTGCAGCCAAGGGATGCGCGTGAATGTGGTGTCGTAGGGACGAGGACCAATAGATCCATGACGAGGGCGGGGGCTGCTAACTCCATTGGCTGACAAAAAGTTAACCAAAACTACCGGATCGGTTGCTTCTGCTTTAATATATTTATTAATGCCATTAATTAGACATTCAGATTATTTTTGAAACTTCAAAACGTAGGTCTTTACAGAAGATAATTTATTTAATACACTTTCTGCATGCTCTGTTTTTGTTTCTCCAGATTAATGCTGAGTTCGGGATGCGGGTGATAACAGTTCCCTTGGAGACAAAGTTCTTGGACAAGCACACATCGAAACTGCTGGAGGTCATCAGGAGCAAGGGAGGACGTGTGAAAGAGCAGGCCAAGGCAACTTTGCAGGTTTTAGACAAGGTATCTATGTATGAGTTGGTTCTCAGTGAGATCCATAGTTGAATAGTTGGGGTGTATGTGCTTTTAATAATACCTATTCTTCCTCAGACCGTGGACATCACAAAGAGAGTGTATCTTCAAATCTTTCAGGTTCAGGTTCAGGTTCAGGTTCAGGTTCAGGTTCAGGTTACTTTATTGATACCCAAGGGTAAACTGGTTTTGCAGTCGAGAGTTAAACAAGCAACAGAAAACAAACAATCAGTTCAGAAACAGGACATTTAAAAAGAACACATACACATAAAACAAGAGACAGCTTCGGCTCGACAGAAAGTGCTGCAGTTCGTGAAATAAGTATAAGAAGTAAAAGACATGAGGCTAAAAAAGAATTAAAACACCAAGAGCAAAATTTCCTCCAAGTTAAGAATGAATAAGAGCAATAAGATAAAAACATCGTAAAATACATCGTGCTCCGAAAAGTGACTTGTGCAACTTTTGTGCAAACTACAGCTTGTTCACCAGTGTTACTGCAGCTGGAACAAAGCTGTTTTTATAACGTTTTGTTCTACAAAATGGGACTGACAACCTCCGTCCAGAGGGGAGAAACTGAAATTCACTGTGCAAAGGGTGTAAACTATCATTTAAAATGGTCGTGGCTATCCGCTGTAACTGCCTGGTGTACAGGGAAGAAGGGTTCAGCTGTGGCTCACCTATCAGCTTACTTGACCATTTCACAATTTGATTCAATGCATTCTTGTTTTTAATAGAAAGGCTTCCAAACCATGACACCAAAGAAAAAGATAAAATAGACTCAATAAAGGCACGATAAAAAAGAATCATCATGGTTCTGTCAACATTCCAGTAAGACAATTTTCTCAGACAGTGCAGACGCTGTTGTCCTTTTTTACACACAGTTTCACAGTTCTCTTGAAAGTTCAGTTTAAAATCAATAATAGTCCCAAGATATTTGTAGGATTCCACACATTCCACTAACTGACCTCTGATGGTTGTGGCATCATATGTGTGGATTTGTTTGCTAAAATCAATTAACATGTCCTTTGTTTTCGATATGTTAATTTGAAGATGTGACTCTTCACACCACTGCACAAAGTCATCAACTATAGGGCCTCTTTCATTCTTTTGGAGCAGACTAACAATAACGGAATCTTTGATGATCTACCTGGGTGAACCTGTTCATCACCATTAAAGAATGCCAGGTAAGGGCATCTCTCTCACTAACACAGACATATACCAACTTTTGTTTTGAGATTCAACATAGCACTATATATATTTTTGGGTAATAAACATTCCTCTAATTTGTCTCTCTCAGCCTGGTGTTTTGCTGCACTTTGTGTAAAAAGAGTTCAGTGGAGCCAGAGCTCAATGGGCTCAGAGCTCGGACCACTTCAGTCCCTCCTCCCTCTTTGCCCATTCAATACAATTAGGCCCCGTCCACACAAATCCGTTTTTTTCGAATCCGGATAAATACTTTATCGGATTGGCCTCGCGTCCACACGAATACGGCGTTTTCAGGGGGTGAAAACGGTATTTTTTGAAAACGGGTCCCAGAGTGGGAAAATTTGAAAACGCCGCCCCAGCGTTTTCGTCTGGACGGCCAATACGGGTTTTTTCTGAAACGATGATGTCATGCCCCCCGCCGCTCTACCTGTAACCTGAGACACACACACACACACACACACACACACACACACACACACACACACACACACCGCTGCAGCAGCTGCACAGTCTATGGACGTAACAACAACAACGGCCGACTAACGTCGCATCGCTCAGACGCTGCGGCTGAATCACGGCTGTTTAATCATCACTGATCATCATATTTACTCTGACACGACTCCCTGTCAACATTTAATCCATGTTTGAGTTTGAATACAGCGGGGGACTTCTTCTATTATTGAATTACAGCGGGGACTTCTCATCTTCTTCAGCTGTTTTAAGTGTTTATGTGTGGCAGGCAGCGCTGCAGCGACACACACACTCCACACACGCCTGCAGTATGTAGGTACTACAGTGTTGTGGGTCGTTTTCAGGTGATGCGTTTGTACGCAGATATTTCTGAAAACGATGCCGTGTTTACGGAGATTTTTTTCAAAACGATTAAGAAAAAGATCGGATTCGGTGTAGTCTAGTACGAAGAGGGGGGTATCATGCACCCCCCGGAAATATACTTCTAACCAGTGTTTCTAGATTGGAAAAAATGTGTAGAAAATGATGAGCTATGTTAAAAAGTTGTCAGAATGTCCCATGTATCATTTTTATGCAAATTAGTGCCGCCATTATCGAAAAAACCTAATTTCACTATATCTCAGCCAATACTGCAGATATCTGAACAAATAAGGTGTCTAGACCCATGTTTTGGGGGTCAGAGATCACAATAAAACTATTCATAAAGTGATCACATGTTGGTGCCATGCTAGTAAGCAAACCTAACCCTTTTACCAATTACAAGACGCCAATATTGGAGATACCAAATAAGGTGTCTAGACAGAGGTTGTTGTGTGTTTAACCAAGGTTTATTTGGATCAAACATCATAATAGAACTCTTCTTGATGTGACCACTCTTCTCTTTCCCATGCCAGATAAACAGTCAAGTAAATGGTTCTCCACTATGCATCACTCATCATCGTTTTCACTGAAATCTTCAAAGTTAAACTCATCCTCTCCTTCCTCTTTCTCCTCCTCTTCCTGTTCATGCTCCCCAGTGTCATGGGGATCAACCAGTGAAGTTGGTAGGATCGGACCGCTCCTTTATCAGTCTTCATCCATCCCTGCCCCTCATCATAGGGTTTTGGTTTTTCCAGAATAGGTTCATCAGCTCGCTAGTACAAGGCGACACGGTAGTTCACACGTCGATCATGTGGCTTCAGAGCAGAGTGGCATGGAGGAAGGCGAGCCAGGTCAACCTTAGACTTGCAAGTGAGTTTCTTGTCCTCCCCACCATGTTGCGTAGCAACTTGGCACGGACAACATCCACTGAAGACTCACAACTCTGTCCAGACATCAGACAGGTGAATTGCTCCAACTGCCTCAGCATCTCAGGCTTGACACTCTAGCAGTCACTGAGTTGTCTGAATACGTGAAATTGGGGATTCTTCTTCAAGGGCCCCACCTTCCGGGGCGTCGAGTGGCGCAGTGGGTTAAGCAGGCGCCCCATATATTGAGGCTATAGTCCTGGTGCAGGCGGCCCTGGTTTGAATCCCACATCGGACGGCCCTTTCCTGCGTGTCATTCCCCCCCTCTCTGCCTCCCTATTTCCTGTCTCTCTCAACTGTACTGTCAAATAAAGGCATGAAAAAGCCAAAAATATATACATGGCACTGGTACAGTCTTCTCCACTGATATGAACACATAGAACCCAAGAAGAGTGGTGCGGTAGTCTTCTCCCAGGGATTCTGCAAGCTCAGAGATGTTGAGAAGCTTCCTGGATCTTCACACTGTAGGGGTCTGATGAAGTCAGCTGTAGCAGCCTTGCCCACAGCTTCTCGTACTGTAACACGTCCATCTCAACATCAGTGCAGATGCACCGGAAGCCAGGCAGTAGTAGTATTGCAGAATCCCTGGGAGAAGACTACAGCACCACTCTTCTTGGGTTCTATGTGTTCAGTGGAGAAGACTGTACCAGTGCCATCAAAGGGAGAAGGAAGGTGGGGCCCTTGAAGAAGAATCACAGGTTTCACGTATTCAGTCAACTCAGTGACTGCTAGAGTGTCAAGCCTGAGATGCTGAGGCAGTTGGAGCAATTCACCTGTCTGATGTCTGGACAGAGTTGTGAGTCTTCAGTGGATGTTGTCTGTGTCAAGTTGCTACGCAACATGGTGGGGGAGGACAAGAAACTCACTTGCAAGTCTAAGGTTGACCTGGCTCGCCTTCCTCCATGCCACTCTGCTCTGAAGCCACATGATCGACGTGTGAACTACTGTGTCGCCTTGTACTAGCGAGCTGATGAACCTATTCTGGAAAAACCAAAACCCTATGATGAGGGGCAGGGATGGATGAAGACTGATGAAGGAGTGTTGAAACCGGTGTGGTCCTGTGGTCCTATCCTACCAACTTCACTGGTTGATCCCCATGACACTGGGGAGCATGAACAGGAAGAGGAGGAGAAAGAGGAAGGAGAGGATGAGTTTAACTTTGAAGATTTCAGTGAAAACGATGATGAGTGATGCATAGTGGAGAACCATTTACTTGACTGTTTATCTGGCATGGGAAAGAGAAGAGTGGTCACATCAAGAAGAGTTCTATTATGATGTTTGATCCAAATAAACCTTGGTTAAACACACAACAACCTCTGTCTAGACACCTTATTTGGTATCTCCAATATTGGCGTCTTGTAATTGGTAAAAGGGTTAGGTTTGCTTACTAGCATGGTACCAACATGTGATCACTTTATGAATAGTTTTATTGTGATCTCTGACCCCCAAAACATGGGTCTAGACACCTTATTTGTTCAGATATCTGCAGTATTGGCTGAGATATAGTGAAATTAGGTTTTTTCGATAATGGCGGCACTAATTTGCATAAAAATGATACATGGGACATTCTGACAACTTTTTAACATAGCTCATCATTTTCTACACATTTTTTCCAATCTAGAAACACTGGTTAGAAGTATATTTCCGGGGGGTGCATGATACCCCCCTCTTCGTACTAGACTAGTGAAGCTACGTATTCGTCTGGACGGGGCCTTAGATTCTTCAAACTACCCAACTGTTACACTTGCAACATGCATAAACATACATACATTTTTAACATTTCAACTGCCTTGGGTACTTTAATTAATCACCATTCATCTCTTGGCTTACAAGTTGTACTTTTCATTGCTTCAGCAGTTTCTTCAGTGAATTCAGCATTGCTTCAACAATGGTGTTCAGCATTGACATGCATTGTCTTAAGGAAATGCTCATTCTAATTGTTCTTATTTGTTTTTTGTTTTTTTGTGTGTGCAGGATATGCAGGAAAATGAAGCAGCCATGGCAATCGTCAGTGGAAACGAGGACATTAAAATCGTCATTGACGGAACCGAGGTCCTCAGAGAGGTGCCCCCAATAGCAACGCCTGTGTGCGGCCATGTTCTTCGGGCTCACCTACGCTCTCAACATAAAAAAACAAAAAAATCTGCAGTACACCCTTGACTTTGTACCCTTTTATCTGGGGTTGGTGTCTAATCCTGAACCTGAATCCTGAGTTGATCTACTCTGAGATAGGAAACCCAGTTTGCCTCATTGTTAACAGACTCAGAGTTTTCACTAAACCTGCTTTGTGAAACAGACCCCTGGAGACCACTGATTTGCTTATTGCAGATTTTTCAGACCAAGAGAGGGTCAGATCACATGTTTGCAGGTTATGGAACTCAGGACATCTGCACACATCACTTTTTATTTTAAGGAATAATTCCTCTCTGACTGTATTACATTACATTTTCAAATGGTCCCATTGAAAAAATTGTGCCCATATGCTGTGTGTTCACTTGAAAATGCATGTCTTGATTACCTTTTGTATTTCAGAGAAAATAACTGTTATGGTTGAGAAGCACTGTTCTATGTTAGTACAGGGGGAAAAAATGTAGTGATTGAAAAAAAAAAAGTAATTTTACCTGAAGATGCAGACTTTTACTGGTTGCTGACTGTTGTATTTGAGGGGGAAAAAACTGTTATCATTGAGAAGGACTGCTCTTAAGGTAGGACTATGGTAATACATTTTGGGAAAAATGTAATGATTGAGAAAGTTCAGTTCACCTAGAAATACAGACATTTCCTGGTTGCTGTTTGTAAAACAAAAACTGTTGAGAAGGACCGTTACGGTGGGTCTATGTTGAAAAAAATGTTCATTCAACAATAAATGTGTTGAAAAGGAATGGCTTCTGAGTATAAATCAAAAGGTATTAAAATGATTATTATTTATAATTCTGGTCTATAAACATTAAATTATGATGACTTAAAATTTTCATTTGAGACAACTTAAAAAAAATAGTTTGCTCCCATATTCAAAAGTTGTTTCAATGAATTTAAAATATTCAGGTTTAACAAAGTAGATTATTTACATTAAGTAATAAAACCAATGTAATTATTTTAATTTGGGAAAATCTGAAATAATTGCTTTGGTTCAACCTGCAGCAATTGGTTTACATTAAGTTAAATATTTCAGGTCAAACCAAATGAATTATTTATGTTGTATGACACTACAATGTTAGGTGTGATCGATTACCTCAATTTTTTTAATTTGAGCCAATGTTTAATTTTTTTCAGTGTATCTGTTGCCTGATGTCTTCTGTAAACTAAGATCAAAAACAAAAGATGGTTTTAACATTTCAACATTCAGGATTTCTCATGCTCAACTGCATGTTTTTATTCATCAGATTTCAGGGTGTGCCAGTAATATTTTATTTAACTACACAGTGTCACTATAACCAGGTGACAATTTGCAACAGAGGAGATGTTTGTATGTTTGTCTTAATTTAGACATTTGCAGTCCGTACATGATAGGAGTCAGAAGTGGTTGAATGGTGAAGAAGTACAGAGACAGGATAATCCGCAGCACACTGGGAACACTGGTCATATCAAACCTGCTCTGCACTATTTCAAAGAAGCAACCAAAAGAAAAGTTGAGCAGAGAAGCAAGGTGAGGTGTGCAGGTACTGACAGCTTTCTGTCTGGTCTGTTTAGAGCCAGAAAAACACACTATGAGAATCTTCAAGTAAGAAAAGACAATTGGAAGCAGAGGAACTATGATGGTGAGAACGACACTGAACAGCCCATAGATATTATTCACTTCAATTTCAGAACAGGCCAACTTAACTATAAGGTAGTTATGACAATACAAACTGTTTATGATGTTTCCACAAAGAGGCAAACGGATGCTTAAGGATAAAGTGATTAAAGGTTTCATAAAAGAGTACAACCATATTACAGAGATAAAGAGAACTGCTTTGTTAGATGTCATATATGTGTTGTATTGTAAAGGATGACAGATAGCAAGGTATCTGTCATAAGACATAGCAGCTAAGTTTAAAAATTCTACACCTACATATGTGAAAACACAATAAATCTGCAGGTAGCACAGAGGTACTGACACGGTGTGAATGTCAGAGAGGATCTGAACCAGCAGTAATGGAAACAGCCCTGTACTACCATACAGTTCATTTACAAACAGGCTGCACAGAAACAGGTACATGGGCTCATGTAAACTCCTGTTCATACAGATAACCACAATCAGGGAGGAGTTGGAAAAAATAATTACAAAGTAAAGCAAAGCAGTTATCACAAAATACAAGTATCTTAAGTTTCCAACATGAAAATAAGCTCCAAGGATGAAGTAAGGTAAAGGAGATACAGTTGAATTCAGCATCATTCTGGTTTAACAAGACAAAACAATAGTGTAGAAAACAACATTTTCCCCTGAATAAAATCCTTTGTCCCACGCATGTTGAACCTGAGACAGATTCATGGACATCTTACTTTAAATAGAAAACCATAAATTATCACCAACAGCATTAACTTACCCAACCATCAAACCCCCACCCTCAATGACTGTTGAAGGAGCCTACTGAGCTGCAGACTCCTATCTGTCACTGCAGCAACTGCTCTGTTATACCCTGTCAGAAGCAGACCAGTGCTACAATATGACTGTCATCACCATACCAAGACAGAGGATTCACTTCACTCACTGTTTGAGCACATACCTGATTGAAAATAAGATATACTTATATTAGGCCACTAATCTATACATCAACAAAAAAAAAATTCACTCAAAATTTGCCTCCTGTGTCTTCTTGTCCTACTGTTTTTCATTAGTTTCAATCCTATCTTAGCACCAGAGTTTTTTTTTTTTTTTTTTTTTTTTTAAATATTAAAGTATTAAAGGGATAGTTCACCCAAAATTCAAATTTCACTCATTATCTACTCACCCTCATGTCGACTAAGGGCTGGGAGAAGTTTCAGAGTCCTCCGTGCCTTCTCTGAGCAGCACCGCGCAGCACTGCATGTCCATATGACGGTTGCGTACGGAGCTCACTTTTCTTTGTCCAAAAAGATACACCAAAAAACATCCTAATACCTCCATACTGCTCGTCTTTAATGTCCCTCTTGTATTGAAGCCCCAACATGAGAAATTGTTCAGAAAAAAATTAAATAAGTACATGTTTTAAGCTTGTTTGTAGCGGAAGCTCCCAGCACTGCTCTTCCTGGTCCGTCCAAATCTTGCGCGATTTGCATTGACACCCAGTTCACAGCTCCGCAAATCGTGCGAGATTCCGGCAGAGCAACACTAGGAGCTTCCACTACAAACAAGCTTAAAACATATACTTATTTAATTTTTTTTCGGAACAATTTCTCATGTTGGGGCTTCAGTACAAGAAGGACATTACAGACGAGCAGTATGGTATTTGGATGTTTTTTGGTGTGTCTTTTTGGACGAAGAAAAGTAAGCTCCATTCGCAACCGTCATGGACATGCAGTGCTGCGCCGAGCCCCCCTGTAACTCAGAGAAGCCACGGAGGAAACTTCTCCCAGCCCTTAGTCGACATGAGGGTAAGTAGATAATGAGAAATTTGAATTTTGGGTGAACTATCCCTTTAATGAATGTTTATTTATGAGCTATAAAGTGAATTGTGGTGTCCCGCAAGGCTCAATCCTGGGTCCATGACAACATCATCATGAGACACAGTGTAAATTTCCACAGTTATGCAGATGATACACAGCTTTACACTGCTGTGTCCCCTGATGC
The DNA here is from genome assembly GCF_905171665.1 of Trachurus trachurus. Classification (NCBI taxonomy): domain Eukaryota; kingdom Metazoa; phylum Chordata; class Actinopteri; order Carangiformes; family Carangidae; genus Trachurus; species Trachurus trachurus. Next base: position 21,992,526 of record NC_139892.1, on the reverse strand, counting down.
ACAGGGCCAGGGGCCGCATTTATAAAACTGTATGTAGGATCTAGGGGTGCAACGGTACAGGTAGTCCACGGTACAGTCCATACCTCGGTTTTTTGGCCACGGTTCTCGGTACAGTTTCGGTACATGTTTTGTGCAGAGAATATTTTTTTTCTCCCAAAATAATGTTTAAAATGTATGTTATTTCTAATATTATTATTATTTATAGTATTTCCTTGTAGAGCTCTCCTCTCTCACACATACAAACACATAGACAATTGACCTGTCTGTGAACAGCCCCTAGCTCCTCTCTCTGCACACTCTTTTAGCCTTTCAGTCTATGGTGCACACACTCTGAAGCCCCTCTCAAACAGAGATTGTGCTATATTTCTGTCATGGAAGACCGTCGTCATATGCTGGCAGCTGCCACAGTCTCTCACAGGAAAAAAAGGGGTTATTATTATGTTTTTTGTCTTTCACCAACTCTCATGCCTGTCAGTCAACTCCTCCTCCTGCTGGACCTCAGGCTCTCTATCGCGTGCAGGCACACACACGTGCGCATGGACAGAGTCGTGCTGGAACTCTAATAAAAACTAAATGTGCTAAATCGCACTAGTAAAATTAATTTCCCCCGCGATCGCGATCAGCGCTTGTGCTGCTGACTGTTTGTTTTCTTTTTTTCCGCTTATGTGTGTGAACTGGTTACACCCCGCCTTTCCGAAGCCCCGTCTTTCCGACAATAGACTTCCATTCATCGTAATAGCGGGGTTTTCTATTTTTTCTAAAGACCCTGCTACTCCGAAAAGGCCAGTGGGGGAAACCCCCAGTGCGCAGTGCGCATTGATCCTTTTTTCCTTTTTGGGGTCAAACGGATCATGTGCATAATTAACTGCAAAACAAGCAAATACTTCATATTAATGACATATAATGTTCATTATGCTTAGCCTGTCTGGCCTCTACCTGGTCTTTTTACTAAACTTAACCAACTCCTTTCTTCATTGCCTAAGCCCAACCAAAGCATCTCCCTCAGTCAGCTGTCAGCGCGAGCGGCGGCTGCAGCAGCCTCGCGCCCGTGTGGGCTCAAGCCGGCTTCAGCCGCGCTCGAGCGGAGCAGAGGGGTGGAGAAAAAGAAAAAAAGTGTATTTCTTTTACTGTGTCGGGGAGAAAGTGGGACAGATCTGCCCAGTCTCTGAGCAGCACGTTTCACAGACAAGCCACAAAGCAGAATGTAAACAACATCACGCGGTTCAGCACCTTGGACAGCTGCGGGGGGGAGGAGGGGGTGTCGGAGTAGCGGTGTTTCGAAGTGGGGGTATTTCGGAACAGCGGGGTGTCGAAGTGGAGGTGTGTCGGAGTGGAGAGCTGTCCCCGTGTGAACTGCACTTTCAGTTGCAGCAGTGTGATAGGAGGGGAGTCACTGTGAGTGTGTGGAGGCTCAAAGAGAAACAAACTATGCAGGATATTTACCTTAAGTTTAATTTTAACCGTCGTTAAACAGCTTCGGACTAATTGTGATGTTAGATAAATGACTTGTAGCTTGTAACTTACAGAGAGAGTGGAGGCTCCTTCCACACTGCTGCTGAAAACCAAACCTGCTGATCAGAGCGGGCGGAGCCGCGGGGTCACAGCTCACGTCTCTGTTGCACCGCGACACAGGCGCGCCCCATCATATTTATTTAATTATTTCACTCTTAAACCGTGTAATAATAATAATAATAGGCCTGTATAATAATAATTATAGAGAGTTTATTGGTTGTTATGAAAAAATAAAACTGGGGTTTATTTCTCCATGACAACTTCTGCCCTCTACATGATCCCTTATAAATCGATAAAAATTTTCTGTGAACGATAAAATTCTTAACGATCAATAATCGATAATCGATTAATCATGCCCATCCCTAGTACATGTACATGGTTATTTTGAAAACAGACATGCACCCTTCATTTAGACGCAAACAGAGAATTCGCCTCTGAAAACGTTTTTGTAAAAAATCCGGCCAGAGTGGAGATTTTGGAAAACTGCGTTTGCACGTTTGCATGTAAACTGAGAAAAACAGAGGCAGCCAACGATACATTGTGCACCAGAACTTGCACCTGCGCAAAAAGTGGGACATATGTTTACATTTTCATTAGGCTATGGTGATCACGGATGCATTCAGAGTAGCAGTTGCATTTATATTGGTGCAAACCCTTTTCGTCTGTTTGCATTGCAAATACAGCTGCTCTATTATGTCAAGCAGTGGCGTAGCCAGAAAAAAGACATTGGGTGTGCACCTGCAAAGACTGGATGTGCCAAATTTATTTTCAACAAACTGAGCATTACACCTCCATAAATATTCAAAAGAATTCCAACATTATATGTTGTGTGCGTTCTCATCAGTAATAACAAACCATGTGTTATTCGCTCTCAACAAGCCATAGGCCTTTAACTATCAGACACAGACTGCACATAATAACTTGGGTTTAACAGTCGCATCATGGCAAGCCTGTATGATCATACTTATCTTCTAATCTATATGCTATGCAACACTGAGTAAAAAAACTGCTTAGTAACTGCTCTTATAGTCAACAGTACAACAGGTCTAAACATTCACACATATGACGTGCTCAAATAAATCAATAACAAAGTCATAAAAAAACACACACTTTTGCGTGTCTGGTTAGCCCACATACAATAGGTGATCTACTAAGAGTAACACACTAAATGACAACACACGCAAACCGCAGTATTTAAATGAGGGTTTTGCGCGTAATCGTTTCCGCCATGGAGAGTGTGGACAGAGCTGGATGGATACAAACGCAGAATAAACATTTGATCCGACGCATTAAAGGGACAACGAGGAGTTTTGGAAAAGCGAAGCGTTTTCACATTACATTTATGAGCCTCCGCGCGCACCGTAAAATTATTTTGACCGGCGCAAGACAGACTCATGTTTTCATTCATCAAGAATTAAAGTCAGAGGTTCACAGAGGTTCACATACCGTCGTAGTTCCGACCATAAACGGCGATTCAGCTGCGTTATTCTCATGACTCGTTGCGAAACCGAAAGTAAAAAACGCTGGTCGGCTCGACCAGCATCTCCGCCACCACTAATAATAACAAAATAACGATAGAGACAAAACGATATATTTATCGAAAATGGGCCCATTAACAAGTGTGGGTAGCGGAGATTCATCCACATTAACGTGAGACTTTTTTATAACCGAATAGAAACTCCTCGTTGTCCCTTTAATAGAGAGAGGGACAAATAAACATATTGTGGAGCTGCAGCATAAGAAACGTGGGAGATTATCTATGAGAAAGTTAAAATGTGGTTGGTAGAACAAGAAGTGAAGAGAAGATGGGGAGATATAGGCCTATGCGGCAAATAACAAAAGAAGATTTTAGTTTATAATAAAACCTCAGCAAACGAGGGAGAGCTGATCAGTGTTGAGCAGCATCTGAGCAGGTAACTGGGAGACCTGCTGTTATTCATTGAGCTGGAGCTGCGCGCTGTGGCACAGAGCTCAGGTGGGACACTCAGGCCACTCGGATCTAAACGCGCTGACCAGAGGGATCACGGACGGAGTGAAGGCGGCGGTGACGTCTCTCAGTCCCGGTCCCAGAGCTGAGCAGCCAGGTGCTGGAGAGGGAGGAGAGGAGAGGAGCGCACTGGACGAGAGAGGTGCGGCGTGCGTAACGGCGCTTAAATGACTTTGATCGCATGATCAACAAAGCTATTTAACCATCTGAACACAACTACTGGGCTCATCATTCATCACATATGATTATGTACAGATGTTACTGGTTCAAAATTGCGGACTTCACGCGTGGTCCACGCGAGACGGCACAAGACTCAGGCAGGGTTTGTACGGTCATGAAAAACCTGGAAAAGTTATGGAAATTGAAAATGCAATTTCTAGGTCCTTGAAAAGTTATGGAAAAATAAAATCCTCTGTAAAGTTTTGGAAAAGTCATTGAAATATTGCGTGGTTAATATTTTGGATGTGTAATAGGCCTATTAAAAAAAATAATATAGTGTAACGCAATCGCGTCGCCTGGCTCTGGCCCCGAACATTTCTTATTCAGCGAGTTAAACAGAAAGTGCACATTGACTGAGAAGGTAGTTTTGTAATTTCCCGGTCACAGTGAATGCAACTCAGGCACGACACCACGACCAATCGGAGAGAAGTGTTGTGGAAGCGGAGAATCCTCCTCCGTGTTTTATTGGCTAACAGTCAGGTAACCAAGGTGACATTCTGAACTCTAGCGTTCCGAGCGGTCCCAAATCATCAGAAAAATGGAAAAACGGACGACATCAGGCGGTTTTTTACACGGAAAAGGGGAGACGTTTCTGCAGTTGTGGTGGCTCGCGGCAGGGCGGACTGGCCACCGAGAGTACCGGGAGTTTTACCGGTGGGCCGGTGGGCCGGTGGGTCAGTGGACCGGCCCGGTACGACGTGGTGCTGCAATGACGCGCTGACGTTAGTGTATTTACATTTACATTTGTGTTTACAACGTCTATGAGCGCGAGGAGTGCCTACCGTAATTAATTTATTCTCGGTCCGAATCCGCCCCAGTCCCAGCCAGGCCAGACCGAGTCATATTATCGACACGAACCAGTGCGCCCGGTCGGATTGGGCCGTCCATGTTCACTTTATGAGCCCAAAAGAACAGCCAGGCAGCCCAGTCCAGAGAGCAGAGGAACAGAGAGAGACAGCGTGCACGCGTGTGTGTGCGGGTGCTACCTGCTGTGAAATGTAGGCTTAATTGTATAAACATAGTTGGCTGAAAATCTTCGGACATGTTTAAAGCTCAACCATGTTGGAGCCTCCTTTCATATTTAATATATAGAGATGAGAATGGGGCAGAAGTTGTGGAAGAAGAGGAAACAGCCTTTGAAAGGCTGGTTGAAGCCAAAAGATTTAACAAATGGGTTTTGTTTTTGCTCTCCAGCCACAACTCCACTAGACCAGTTCTGAGTTCACTTTCATACACTCCAGCCATTCTTGCCATTACAATGATAGGAACCTCAGTCAGTACTAAATCTGTTTGTTTTTATCTGAAGCAATGTTGTCTTTTGCCTTTATTTTCTCCTCAGAGTACACCAGAATGCCTCATTTATGTGTTAAAAATCACAGAATTTTTCTGGGGGAGTGCCCCCAGACCCCCCTGCTAAAGTGCTTTAGATAGGCGGCAAACCGAGGACCGATGAATGAATGGAGCGATGGGGGGGGGGTCTTGAAAATTAATTTAAAGGTTATGGAAAAGTCATTGAAAAGTTATGGAAAACCATTGCTAAAAAAGTGTATGAACCCTGCTCAGGCATTTTTTTTCTTTGGCGAGACAAGAGGTTTTAATGAAAAGCCTCAATGTGCCAAAACAACCGCCAGGTGGCATCTGTGAGAACGGAGGACGACAGGCGGATGACTCAGTGATCTGTGCAGTAATCCACAGCTTAAACTCTAGGCTATTAAACTAGAACTAACTACTGTATACCCTGCCTAAATCACATTTTATTGTAATATGATAAAGCCTGTCTTGCTTTATGACTTGATGATTATGTATCACAAATTATGAAGGATCATCTGCGCAAGGCAAAGATTATAGCATCAACAAAACACGTCGTAACACACGCGGCTGTATGGGACAGGCTTTTATTTAATTCAGCACTCACTTTAAGTTAAACACTTTTTAATTCATAAAAACTGCTCGGCAGCGAGAAACGGACGCGTTTCGGCAATCAGCCGTCCTCAGCGTTTTTTGACTTTGAATTTTTTTGGACTGGCACCCGATTCACCCGTTCATACCTTGAGTTGAGCACGCCAGGTTTGCTGATTTTATTTAATTCAGAACAAACCGCTTAGCAAAAATGGAAAATATAGTCTATAATAATTAATTGATCTGTTGTTTGGCCACTGTTTGAAAATAACCCGAATTATGAGCAAATAATCTGATCCAGAGCAGCAGTCATAATCAGACTTCTTCTAAATAAACCTAAACATTCATTCTTTTTTCTCTTCTTCTTCACAGGAGAAAATGAGGTGCGCTGCGCTCACGGACGCGTTGATGTTTTGTGATTTATCTGCTGCCTTGACTCTGCCCTTTATACATGTGCGTTCAGATTAACAATAAGACAAGCCATGGTTGAGTTTATTGAGTTAATAATCAGCATCTTAGTACCTCTGATCCGGAGCGATAGTGTTATGAAAATCGCTACAGTTGAACTGGTCTGGTTTTTAGCTGCTCAATCTCATTGTTTCAAAGAAAAGGGATTGATTTTTATAACGAAATGAAACGAAAACAATATTATATTGATACATTGTTGTAAAAAAAATCCAAAAGAAACGAAAATGAACTAAAGAAAATAACTTTCACACACACATTAAAACAGTGCGATTGGTTGAAAGCTGATAATTAGCCATGTGCTTATAAGCTGATTGGCCGAAACCAAGAACAAAGCCGCGTGAATGGCCAATCGCCATACGGCCGACATGTAAATCAGCTGTTTCGATGGGCGTTATATGAATAGAGATGTTAATGTGGTACTTTGCACATAGGCTACTTTCTGTAACTGGAAGAAAAACAGCCAGCTGGAAGAATGTGTTTCCTAAATCTTTTACTGTGTGGGAGATCTCCACCAACGTAGCCGGGGAGAAAGCAAGTGGGACCGTTCTGCCCAGTCTCTGAGCAGCGCACGTTTCACAGATAAGCTTCATAACGGGAGTAGCCTAATGTCAGTAGTTTCTGTTTAAAACATGCTGTTTCAACCGCCCCTCCTCTGTGTCTCAAACGACCCGCATAGGCGGGACGTTTGAGACAAATAACAACATACGTTTAAAGTTATAAAACAGCGCGATCATCCAACATATGTGTTAAATTATAGCCTATGTAACTAAGAGAATAGACATGTGAGTTGTTGATCACATGATAAAAATGTTTGTTTACATAACGTCACCTGCCCTAATGTGCGTGTCCCTTCTTTTGTCTCTAGTATATTTCCCACAACTTTAGAACAAAGAACTGACTCATGCCAGATTTTTTTTCTCTAGCTTTAGGCTATTTAAAATATACAGCAGCTTTATATTAGGCTACAGTCACCAGCAGGCACACAAACAGCATCCCCAGGACAGGATATCGATTACGGTCACATGCCAGTCGCTCCTCCCTTCAGTTCTATAACTTTCTCAATGACACTGTCCAGATGATCGATGTACTTATTACAGACGCTGATGGTCAGCTTCTCCATCCAAAATGTCTGGATCGCTGCTTCCAACTCCTCCCTGTTAGTTGGTTTCGCCTCAGAGCGGTTTAGGGTTATTTAGAAGAAGAGTAAGTTATTTAGAGCGGTTTATTTAGAAGAAGTCTGATTATGACTGCTGCTCTGGATCAGATTATTTGCTCATAATTCGGGTTATTTTCAAACAGTGGCCAAACAACAGATCAATTAATTATTATAGACTATATTTTCCATTTTTGCTAAGCGGTTTGTTCTGAATTAAATAAAAGCCTGTCCCATACAGCCGCGTGTGTTACGCCGTGTTTTGTTGATGCTATCATCTTTGCCTTGCGCAGATGATCCTTCATAATTAAAAATAAAAAGTCCAGGCCGGCTGCATGGCTGACGGTGTCACCACTCTCATTATCACTGGCTGTTTGTGTTGTCTGTCAAAAAATGGATGAATGAAACGACTTTGTATCGGCCGCGTCTTCTATCGAGGGAAAGTTATTTATCCTATGTTTTATCGCCCAACCCCAAAGTGACACAGACCCGTTTGTAGCATCCCCGGCTAAATGATGGTCGGACTCTCAAACTGATGGTTCACAATGTTTTATTCCTTGGACCGTATTCAATGCAAACACACCGTAAGAGCTATGAAAAGAAGAAAACAAAAATACAGTTACCTTTACTCTTACTTGAAATTACATTTAACTGCCTTTATCACAAACAATCATGTAAGTTGACTCTCTTTTTATCTAATAAACTTATTGTAGACTCACAGGTTTTACTCCATGAATTTAAATATATATATTTTAACTGCTACGATTGATGTTACAGTCATGAGGGAAAATTCACATTTTAACTGAAAGACAACCTCACATAGAGTGCAATATAAAACAGTATTTAACATGACATAAGCATTTTTAACTGTTCGTTTTTAACCCAATAAACAGTTTTTAACCTTAGCAGACCTTATATGAAACAGACAAAATACGTCCTGTTGCATTAATAAAACAACCAACCAGTTAGCTTATAGCTTAATCTCACTTCAATACAGACCGACACGGCAGCTCGCCGATGCTAATAGTAGCTACCGCTAACCACAATACACTTTATGCATGAAAATATCCACGGCAACCAAACTCGAGCCGGACATAAATATAGCATGAAATGGTAACAAAACAAACCTTGTGCCCCTTATTAGCCAGGTGCTAGGGCGTTTCATGTGGGTTAGGCACACTTTGCTTGCTTTTAGCATTGAAGACACTCCTGTAGCCTTGCAGACATACTTTTCCTTCTGCCGGTAAACTCCGAAGCACCGGATGTGTACGAGGTCTCGGCGAGACGCTTTCAAAATAAGAGCCCTGAATATCCGTCTGCTTAATGTATAAAAAATAAAAGCCTGGCTTTAAAGAATGTTACTAAGTAAACATAAAAACACATTTATAAAAATACTATGCTCATATTAAAGGTCATTTACACTCCCACCAAATCATTACTGGTTTTTCATCCCCTTATTAGATGTAAAGCATGAATGATTTCTAAACCATGTGACCTTTAACCTTTAGTGCTTGAGTCAAAAATGTCCATAAACTCTTCATACTATAAAGGATAGGTTGTGGAGTTAAGGGGGTGATTAAACAGTCTCTAGGAGCAGGATCAGCTTCTGCACTGGACGTTCAACGATGGATGGCTTGCCAGAACGCTGTCCCTCCTTTCCCATCTTCTGATCTCCAACACGAATCTTCACTCTCCTCACTAGTCCATCTTTATCAGTCACTGTCTCTACAACTTTAGCCAATTTCCACTCGTTGCGAGGTTGATCTTCTGTCTTTTCCATCACAATGTCACCGACTTTGAGGTTTCTCCTTGGAGTATGCCAGCGTTGTCTGGTAGCAATGTTGTACACATACTCTCTTCTCCACCGGCCCCAGAACTGCTCTGCAAGGTACTGAACACGGCGCCACCTCTTACGAGCATACATATCCTCTCTGATGAATCTGCCAGGAGGTGGTAAGGCTGCAGTGGGTTTCATGGTGAGTAGGTGATTGGGCGTTAGCGGCTCTGGACTATCTGGATCATTTAAGTTGTCAACAGTGAGTGGACGACTGTTCACAATAGCTGCTGCCTCATAAAAGAATGTCCGTAGAGAGGCATCGTCCAGCCTGCCTGATGAGGGTGAAAGAGTTAAACGAAGAACATTCCTCACCGTTCGGATCTGTCTCTCCCATACGCCTCCAGCATGGCTTGCATGCGGAGCGTTCATGCTGAAGTCACACTGTTTCTCAGCCAAAAACGTAGTCAGACGATCAGCATCCAATTGCTTGAGAGCTTCATTCAGTTCGTTTTTAGCTCCAACGAAGTTCGTTCCTTGGTCACATTTTATGTCACATACTGCTCCTCTTATTGCAATGAAACAACGAAGTCCATTTATGAAGGCATCTGTCGACATGTCGTCTAACATTTCAATGTGGATAGCTCGACAGCAAAGGCAGGTGAAAAGCAGTCCGTATCTCTTTTGTACCTTGCGTCCTTGTTTGGTGAAAAACGGACCGAAACAGTCCATTCCACAATAGGTGAAAGGTGGTGATGGATCCACACGCTCAGGCGGCAAATCTGCCATTCGCTGCTCCTCTGTGAATCTTCTGAGTTTTCGACATGTAACACATTGATGCAGATGCGTTGCCACAGCTCTGTTGATTCCTGGAATCCAGAATCCATCTGATCTGATCTCATTAATAGTCAAGCATTTTCCTTGATGTTGGACTTTCTCGTGACAGTGAGCAATTATTGCCTTGGTGATGGGATGACTCTTTGGTATGATCACTGGATGTTTCAGTGAGGTAGGGAGTGATGCATTTTTCAGTCTTCCTCCCACCTTGAGGAGTCCATCCTGATCAAGAAAAGCATCCATCTGAAACAGTTTACTTTGAGAGGGAAGTTGAGTTACCTTACTGAGCAACTTTAACTCTTCTGGATATGCGTGTCTCTGTAAGTCTCTTATGATGATGCAGCGTGCGTCTTCTCGTTCTTGGACGGTGCTGTGGTCTGTTGACTTATCATGTCTGACACGACGAATGAGACGAGCGACAGCCTGAGTTGCTTTTGACCACGAAGAAAACTTTGACAGGCGGTCTGAGAGACTCAGCTGTTCCCGTGTCTGTGTGTTTAGAGTCTGAATCCTCTTGACTTCAGGATCTCCAATCTGTATTTCTGCGCTAACATCTGTAGCTAGAGGTATCTCTTTCTCCCATAGAAACTGAGGTCCTTTGAACCAGCTTGATGTGAGAATCTCACTTGCGCTTGATCCCCTAGATGCGATGTCTGCGGGGTTATCAGGTTTTTTCGAGTGATACACTCCGTGGTGAGGAATGTACCACTTCTCTCCTTCCTTCCCTTGATCCTGAACTTCCTCTGCCTCACCCTTTTCAATGATTTCATTCATAAACTTCACATAATGTTCTTTGTACTTGTCATCCTTCGCCAGCTTTCTTTTAAGGTGACTGAGCCGTACCATCGCCAGTTGTTTGTTGTCAGGGAGATAGGGTCTCTCTTTAAAGGGGAGTGGCATCTCGTAATGTCCATGAATGTTCCTCTTGATCCCTTCCTTTAACACATCCAGGAAGCGGATGTCATCCTGAGACACAGTCTTTCCGTCCTTATTGGCATCTTTAAAGTCAGACTCGAGAACCCTGAGTGCCTCAGCTGGGGTCACTGGAGGAAGCTCTCTGACTGAAACTCTGTGACACATGTTGGTGATGCTTGGTGAGTTGTGGTGAGGTGAACAGCCTACGATACTCCACCCCAAATCCGTCTGAACTGCATATGGTTCGCTATCTCCTCCAAGGATTACCTGCCGTGGTGCCAGTGCCCTTGAGCAATTGTAGCCGATCAGCAGACCGACTTCACATTCCAGCTGTGGTGGGATTTCATCTGCTATTTTGATGAGATGATTCCAGTTCCGTGCCGTGTCACAGGTAGGAATGTGTGTTCGATTCACTGGTATACAGTCCTTGGTGTAAGCAGGGGGGAGATCAATGTGGATAGCAGAGCAGTAACCTCTCACTCTCAAACCTGACACTCTTTGACTATGCATTAATGCATCCTTTCCTGTCATGGTTGTTAGTTTCAGTCTTACAGGATGAGTTTCAGTCTGTAAACTATTGCTGACTTCTTGGTCAATGAAGACTGTATCGCTTTGGGTATCAAGCAGCGCATAAACAAGTCTTTCCGTACCTGGATTGCTGACAGAAGAAACCCACACTGGCACTATCATTGAAGTGTTGGTAGATGGCTCCTTAGTTGCCACACTGAGAGCCAATGTGGTTGCTGTTTCCTCTGTGTTACTTTGATTTGAGACTGACGTGGGCTTGGCCTTGGTGTAGGTGTCATCATGGAGAAGCGTAGGATGTCTTGCTTTACATTTGTCGCATGAATGTCTATTGCGGCAGTCCTTGGCGTTATGGCCCGTCCTCAAGCAGCCATAGCAAAGCTTCTTTTCTTTCACATATTTCCGTCGTTCCTCCAGAGCTTTCCCTTTAAACTCAGGACAGCGATGAAGTTGATGTTTACTGTCTTGACAAAACACACATGGTGGCTTTAAACCTGTTCTTAACTGTCCTTGTGTTTCATTCTCTGTAACTGTCTGTGTGTGATAAACACTGGATTTACATTTCTTTTCTTTCAGATGACGTGATGAGTTAGCCTCTGATGAGTGGAGAGCGTGGAATGAAGTAATAGGATTACATGCAATTTCTGCCTCCGTTACAATGAAGAAGACAAACTCCTGGAAGCTGGGAAACTCCTGGTCAACTCTCATGACTTGAGTGACCTTGCGGTTCCACTGTGATGCTGCCCAATCAGGTAGCTTTTGGACCAATTTCTGGTTTTCTTCACAATCGTTCAAAATGTCCAGACCTTTAACATAAGGCATGGCTTCCAGACATGAGTGTAAGAAATCAGCGAATGCTCTAAGTCCCTCAGCATCTCTTGGATGGACCTTTGGCCAGTTTGTTAGTTTTTCCCTGAATGCTTTTTGTATAACAAACGGCTGACCATACCTGTGGTTGAGACGGTTCCATCCATCTTTGTAGGCTTCATCATCATTTCTATAAAATATGCCATCAAGTGTCTTTCGAGCTGGACCTCCTACATATTTTTTCAAATAATGTAATTTGTCAGCTGAAGCAATGTTCTTTTTGTCTATGAGGGATGTGAAGGAAGCCTTCCACTCAATGAACTGGATAGGGTCACCAGTAAATACAGACGGTTCTGGCATTGGGAGCCTGTTCAGAGCTATGCTACTGTATCTTGGACTGCCTGAGCCAGATAACTTACATCTGTCCTTGCAGGTGATGCTGTCATTGTGATATCAGTGGGCTGCTGTATGAGAGCTGAAGGAGGAGGATACACAAACTGATGTTCTCTCGTTCTCATCTGATCTACAGAATGAACACTTGCTTCCTGCATTACTTCCTGATCATAAGTTGTGAACCTAGCTCGTGCAGCTTTAATGTCCTTCTCTGCCTTTAATCTTTCCAACTCACGTTTTTGAGCTTCAAGTTCTTTCCTTTGTTGTCCCTCTAGGAGTTGAATCTTTTCTTTTTGTTTCTCCTCTAAGACTTGAATCTTTTCTTTTTGTTTCTCCTCCTTCAATAACACTTCATACTCTGCTTCCTTTGCTGCTAATTCTGCTGCAGCGTCTGCTCTTTTTGCTGCTATAACAGAGTGTTGACTTGAACCTTTACTTGAGTGTTGACTTGGAGGTGAAGCTGTGGATCCGTAGATGGAGTGAGCATAGTCTCTGTTAAGAAGCTCATGAAGACGCTGCTTTACTGCTTCACTATCAAATTCTTCATCTATGCCTGATATCCTTTCAAGAGCAATTTTAACAATGTCCCTTGTAACTGCCTCACAGGCATCAATACGACGTCTTGTCTCATTAGATGGAGTGAGGTGAGCTCTGATGTCTATGTACAGGTTTATAACACAGTTTTTTCCTTCTTCTAGTGTGTCTATAAGAGTTGCAATGTCACTTTCAGGAATGTTTAACTTTAACTGTTTTCTAGCCTTACGTGCCTGGATCTTCCATTGTTCATAAATGTGAGTCAACCTTTTCTCCTTTTTGTGGGCCTCCTCCTCATGAAATGCAAGCATCTTTTCCGTGGGATTCCGTAGGCGACCAGAGCGACGGAGATCCTCCTCTTCAGTATCCTTATCCTTCATCTGTTCGGAGTCTCTGTCGTCTGGAGGCGTCTTTACTGATGCTTCCATGTTGTGAGCAGGTACCACAATCCTTGACCATCACATCATGTCCCTCTACAGTTGTCCTTGGTCAGCGGCGTGATGTGACGGATGAGGTGAAGCTCTTACTGAAGCATCCCCGGCTAAATGATGGTCGGACTCTCAAACTGATGGTTCACAATGTTTTATTCCTTGGACCGTATTCAATGTAAACACACCGTAAGAGCTATGAAAAGAAGAAAACAAAATAGTTACCTTTACTCTTACTTGAAATTACCTTTAACTGCCTTTATCACAATAATGTAAGTTGACCTTTTATCTAATAAACTTATTGTAGACTCACAGGTTTTACTCCATGAATTTAAATATATATTTTAACTGCTACGATTGATGTTAGTCATGAGGGAAAATTCACATTTTAACTGAAAGACAACCTCACATAGAGTGCAATATAAAACAATATTTGACATGAAATTAGCATTTTTAACCGTTCGTTTTTAACCCAATAAACAGTTTTTAACCTTAGCAGACCTTAATACGTCCTGTTGCATTACTAAAACAACCTACGAGTTAGCTTATAGCTTCATCTCACTTCAATACAGACCGACACGGCAGCTTGCCGATGCTAATAGTAGCTACCGCTAACCACAATACGCTTTATGCATGAAAATATCCACGGCAACCAAACTCGAGCCGGACATAAATATAGCATGAAATGGTAACAAAACAAACCTTGTGCCCCTTATTAGCCAGGTGCTAGGGCGTTTCATGTGGGTTAGACACACTTTGCTTGCTTTTAGCATTGAAGACACTCTTTTAGCCTTGCAGACACACTTTTCCTTCTGCCGGTAAACTCCGAAGCACCGGATGTGTACGAGGTCTCGGCGAGACGCTTTCAAAATAAAAGCCCTGAATATCCGTCTGCTTAATGTATAAAAAATAAAAGCCTGGCTTTAAAGAATGTTACTAAGTAAACATAAAAACACATTTATAAAAATACTATGCTCATATTAAAGGTCATTTACAGTCAGTAATAATGTCACAACAAGCTGGGATCTCTGAAACCTATCAAAGACACACATACCATCCAGTAAATTGGTCTCAGGCTGAGAACCAAGAAGTAATTTTCTTCTGGAGAGAACTTTAGGAACCTAAGGAACCTTTGCATTGATGTTTCCGCAAGTCTGCCAGACTTATTTATCTGTTGCCTGATTTCATCTGTAAATTTAGATCAGACACAGTAGATGGTTTTAACATTTCAACATTCAGGTTTTCTCATACTCAACAGCATGTTTTTAATCATCAGATTTCAGGGTGAGCCAGTAATACTTTATTTATCTACACAGTGTCTCTATTACCAGGGCCCAGTATTTCAAAACTTGTAATCTGGATCAGAATAATCCGGATAATGAAATCCTCCTTTTCTCAGTCATGGATCACGGTGATCCTGCTGGCTTTATCTGAGTATTTCAAAACACTGGCAGGGTGGATCACCTTGATCCATACCTGGCCGGATACGGATTTCCAAATCTCAAGTCTCCGCCTCCGGATCTGAAACATGGCGGACTACTTCACCAAAGGAGCAGCTGGGAGCGCGACTTTCACGTCAAAAGTGTAAGTTTACTGCCATCTAATGTGTAGCGGTTTTAAGAGCATACGAACGCCAACCAACACATCATGCAAGCCAACTATTTGATTTGTCACCTACTTGAAACGAGAGCGTAACGATCCCTAATTGATCCACGGCCGTGCTAACGGGAGCTAACTCGGCTCCATTGACTTGTGTGTTAAGGAGCTAGCGGGCTAGCGACGTAGCTGCTATGTTGATCAATTTTGCGGACTTTGGTTTAATTTACAAGGGAATTAATCTGACGTACATCATACCTTAACTGTTTTACACTTACACCAACCTGTTCAGAGTTTATTAACGTTATGCAGGGGACTTTATTTCTTTTTAAAGCAGGCTACCTGTGCTGTGTACAGACCAGGCTGCTGCAGTAAGTTAATTAGGAAACGTAACATTAACTTACACAGCACGTGAACAATACAGTTCATTCAGAAGTGTCAGTAATGCTGGTGATATCATGTTTTTGACCATTTCTGTGACTATTGTTTATTTCTGACTATGACAAAGATATACTCATATACATCTCTTTTTACTTTCAGAGCCCACTCACAGCCATAGACCACTCAGCAATACCACTGCTAATAAGGACAACAGTGCAACAAGAGTCTTGGAAATCCTTGGAATCCTTGGAAACTGTACTTGAAATAAAGCCATTGAAACTGCTTGAAATTGTGATTGCATTATTTTTCATAGCATAAGCCTATAGCTTGGTCAGTGACCCGATTAGAAACACTTTCCTCTTAATTTGTCTTCCTTATGTAGCCTATAGCCTCTCACTAAACATGATTACCGTATGTTCATTTATCGCACAATAACATTTCATTTGATGAAGTAAAATAATCAGTTTGTATACAAACACGTTTTGAAATACATTAGCTACTGCATGTTTTTAAATATTCACTTTACAAGCATTGTAAAAATGCATTTTCAAGTTTATTTTGAAGTCAAATTTGTCTTCATTAAATCAGAAGCATGAAAATATGCCTTGTAAATGCTTGGAAAGTGCTTGAATGTGATTTAAATTAATAAATACAGCAGTTTCAGGATGTATGGCCAAACAATATTTTTTGCTATGTTTTAAATTTCTTCAATTACTTCAATTATTTGTTAAAACTTAAACACTAACAATTTAGATTAAGTGTAATGAACATATTGAGTAACAAAATCAAGGAAAGTGGAGCTGAGACTTTGTCAATCCAAGTCAAATCCACCTCTGAGGTAGGGATGTGCACGGTTACCCGGGTACTCGAGTACTCGAGTAGCAATCTGCTACTCGGTTATGAAATTTATTACTCGGGTACCCGAGGATTAAAAAAAACGGCACGTCAGAGCGCAATCTAGTGTCGGATCAGACTACATTATCATGCCCTGGTTCGGCTTTTTGTAGTGTTAAACAGTTTCGGATCAAGCAACGTGATTTTCTGCTGTGTAAAAGCGTTTTTGGATCGAGCCTCGGACTTTCAAACCTTTTACAATAATTCTCCCTCCCTCCCTCGGCGACGTACGCCGTCGGGAGGGAGACGACAGGTCTCAAGTCTGGTAGAAAATATACTTTCACTTTACAAACACTCTGAAACCTTCCCTGTTATTTCCTGAAACGATGCGAGGCAGAGAGGACCGAAGGCACCAACATGTGTAGTGTGGACTAATAAATAAGCACCGCTAATGATTTAAAAAAGAAAAGAAAAAAAAAGTTTTCTCCTCCGTGGCAGCCGCGGCATAAATGCGCTGCACTCAGCGCTGCACTCAGCGCTCAGAGCGCATGCAGCGCATTTATTCCCCGGCATAAAGATGCACATCTGCCTCGTATGTGCATCTTAAACTCCAGTCTCTACTCTTATTATCCACCTGACATTGTGTGTGACGACGCTGTGTGTCAGTAATGCGGACTGTCTGACGGACAGAGCGCATTTATGCACCGGCTGCGCTCTGTCCGTCAGACATGACGTCATTTTATTTTTTATTACAGTACTCGATTACCCGATTAGTACCAGCTTCGGTTACACGATTAGTAAATTAGTCGAAATGCCCATCCCTACTCTGAGGTGGGATCAGAATGATCCTGAAATTTTGGTATCAAGTTGATCCTGATATCTGACTTAACTTTTGAAATACCCAAATCAGCCTTTTATCTGGATTCAAGGGAGGATTGGATTACCAGAGCTGAAACCCTGATCTTCAGGATCAGGATTCTCTGGATCTGTGTTGAAATACCCAGTTTTCAGATCAGATCTAGATTTAATCCAATCCGACCAGGATAATCCTGTCAGATCACGTTTGAAATACTGGGCCCAGGTGACATTTTGCAGAAGAGATGTTTGTATGTTTGTCTTAATTTAGACATTTGCAGTCCGTACATGATAGGAATCAGAAGTGGTTGAATGATGAGGAAATACAGAGACAGGATAATCCGCAGCACACTGGGAACACTGGTCATATCAAACCTGCTCTGCACTATATCAAAGAAGCAACCAAAAGAAAAGTTGAGCAGAGAAACAAGGTGAGGTGTGCAGGTACTGACAGCTTTCTGTCTGGTCTGTTTAGAGCCAGAAAAACACACTCTGAGGATCTTCAAGTAAGAGAAGACAATTGGAACCAGAGGAACTATGATGGTGAGAACGACGCCAAACAGTCCATAGATATTATTCACCACAATTTCAGAACAGGCCAACTTCACTATAAGGTAGTTATGACAACACAAACTGTCGATGATGTTTCCACAAAGAGGCAAACGGATGCTTAAGGATAAAGTGATTAAAGGTTTCATAAAAGGGTACAACCATATTACAGCGATAAAGAGAACTGCTTTGTTAGATGTCATATATGTGTGTTGTATTGTAAAGGATGACAGATAGCAAGGTATCTGTCATAAGACATAGCAGCTAAGTTTAAGAATTCTACTCCTCCATATGAAAAAACACAGTAAATCTGCAAGAAGCAAAATGAAGCAGACACAGTGTGGATGTCAGAGAGGATCTGAACCAACAGTAATGGAAACAGCCCTGTACTACCATACAGTTCATTTACAAACAGGCTGCATAGAAACAGGTACATGGGCTCATGTAAACTCCTGTTCATACTAGGGGTTTCACCGAATAGTCGAATATTCGAATATTCGACTATCAAAACCACTATTCGACGCTGTGAGTCATAGTCGAGTATTCGCCTTTTCCTTTTTTTTCTTTTTTCAAAAGCCCGGTGCTGTAATAAAGCCGTGGATTGGCATAGACATTAATGCTCTACAGCAGATATGCAGCAGGGGGCGCTGTGGGCGTGTGTGAGACTAGTGTAGTGCTTGTGGTTCCCAGAATGCATTGCGGCCGGTGTAGCTAAAGCAGCTAAAAGCTGCTAAATCACAGCAGCTAAAAAAGTTACCGTGGTAGCACTGTTAATATGTCACTTTTTAAATATTTTTTCATGAGGGAAAGTAACCGTTTCGATCCTTAATGTGCGGTTAGTTTATCCAAATGACGCCTGTTTGGACATTTACTCCGACTTTTTTCGGATCAGTGAAGCTCCGCCTGTGTGAGCAGCCCCCCGGGAGCAGCCAGTCACCCTTCCCAGGCTGCAGAGCTGGTCGGCCGCCTGACGTCCGTGACGACGATCGCTGATTAACGTACCCGCAGGTTTTAGAGGGTTACCGCCGGCTAGTTAAATTATATTTTATGAGATAAATGTTGTTCTAATAGATGAAATCTAACAACTGTATTAGCAACATTAGTTTGAATGAAAAGTGAAGCTTCGGGGCTGTATGTACAAAAATCATTTACATGGGCTCTGTATGTACAAAAATCATTTACATTTACATTAATAAATAAATGTTTTACAATCAGTCAACATGACATTTTATTTCTAATTCTATAGCATGTAACGACCGAAGGTGGATATAACTTAAGTTAGGCTATATTGCTATTTAGAGCGGCGAAGTGTCCGACGCAGCTCTGTTTATGACCGGCAGATAAAAAAATATTGGTAACACTTTACACTAAGGTACACAAAATTAGAGTAGTTAATGAGTAACTAATGAAGAACTAATGAGGAACTAATGAGTAGTTAGTGAGGAACTAAGCTACACAAAATTACAGTAGTTACTGAGGAACTAAGCTACACAAAATTACAGTAGTTACTGAGGAACTACTGATTAATTAACTATTAGTTAATGGTCAGTTCTTCAGGAACCCCTGATCAAATTTCAGAGGAGTAGTTACTGAGGAACTAATGAGTAGTTAGTTAGGGAAATGAGATACACAAAATTACAGTAGTTACTGAGGAACTAATGATTAACTAACTATTAGTTAATGGTCAGTTCTTCAGGAACCCCTGATCAAATTTCCGAGGAGTAGTTAATGAGGAACTAATGAGGAACTATTAATGATCAGTTCTTCATTAACTCATGATATAATTTCATAGAAAGTTAATCACAACTTGATGATTAGCGAACTAGTTACTTCATCAGTACAGAATCATTACTCAATAACATGTCCAGTAGTTAACCTTTATGACCTAAAGTGACACATAATGAGTGGTTTTTCATTTCTTCATCTTCATCTTTACATTAGTAGTTCCTTAAAAAAATCACAGACAGCAGGATTCTTTAGAAGATTTTATTCATTAATTTCAGACCACATACACATCAATATGACCATCCATTTTGCCTTTGAAATAAATATGATAGTTTGTCACATGTTTGGTAGGCTAAATGAATGTATCATGGGGCTGTGTAGTACTGTATACTGATCACACCGTGGTTCACAGTAAAGTTGTTTGAGGTGCACAAAATTTAGAGTAGTTATTTACTATGAAACAAATTTGGAATGAATGAGGAACTCAGTATTAGTTAATGGTGATTTATTCAGTAACTCCTAATCAAATTACTGAGGAACTAACTATTACTTAATCATTAGTTACCCTTTTTGTGTACCTTAAGGTAAAGTGAGACATCAAAATGAGTAGGTAATGAGTACTGAATCATTACTTAGTCATTAGTTACCCTTTTTGTGTACCTTATAGTAAAGTGAGAAATCAAATTGAGTAGGTAATGAGTACTGAATCATTAGTTACCCTTTTTGTGTACCTTATAGTAAAGTGAGACATCAAAATGACTAGGTAATGAGTACTGAATCATTACTGAATCATTAGTTACTCTTTTTGTGTACCTTATAGTAAAGTGAGACATCAAAATGAGTAGGTAATAAGTACTGAATCATTACTGAATCATTAGTTACTATTTTTGTGTAAGGTACACAAACATTACAGTAGTTACTGATGAACTAATGAGGAACCAAAATAATCATTTGCCTCCATGTGCACCAAAATGACATAGAATGTAAAACAACAACAAAAACCTTTGTAACTTACTTGCTTAAAAAAAGTCATGTCTTTTATTTTGGAAACAAGATCTTCAATTCCGGTGGCTCACCTGTGCAGCTTTACTGTGAGGAGCAGTGAATTCATTTGACGACGATGAGAGAAGTAATGGACAGAGCAAGGAAGAGCAGAAGCTCCCATCTCAACTATATCAGAGACGTTCTATATCTCGAGGATGAGGATGTGACTGTACAGTATAAGTACATTTTAATGGTATCTCTCTCTTTTTTTTATATATATATACAAATTCGGTAAGATTGCTCCTCAAATTTACTGTAAGATAACTTTGTCCAAAGTGAATTTAGCCCTCTAAAACCGACCGTAGTTTGGTTAACCGAACGTTACATTGATGCTACGCTTGCACATGTTTTACAAAACATTAAATAACTTATGAACCGTTTATGATAGAGACGAGCTGTGAACAGCATCTGAATCGGGGGGGTTATCCGCTTTCCGAGGGTCCTTGAATGGTGCCTCTACGACAACACGTGACACTGGAAGAGAAGCTAAACCGAGCATAGCATTGATGCTGAGGTTGCACATTTTTGTCAATATTTAATAACTTATGAACCGTATATGATAGAGACGAGTTGTGAACAGCATCTGAATCACTGGATTTTTTGAATGGTGCACCTATGACAACAAGGGACGATATGCGTCATGTAACCACATGGTAAGGGAACAGAGCTAAACCGAGCTAGCATCAATGCAACACTTGAGCATACTTTCATAGAGGCACCATTGAAGGACCCTCGGAAAGCAAAGAATCCCGCGATTCAGATGCAGTTAACAGGTTATTTAATGTTTTGTACAACGTGTGCAAGTGTAGCATCAATGCTACATTCTGTTAACCGACCATAGCATCGATGCTATGCTAGGTCACTTTGGAGAAAGTTAGCATAGTAAAATTTGAGGAGTCATCTTACACATCTTCCAAAAAAAAAAAAAAAAGACAGATACCATTAAAATATCACTGTACGGTCACACCCTCATCCTCGAGATATCGTCGAAATGGGATTTTCCTTCTTTTGCTTTTCCCTGCATGGTCCATTGCTTCTCTTGTGGCATGGTCAATTGCTTCTCTTGTGCCAAGTGAATTCACTGCTCCTCACAGTAAAGATGCACAGGAAATGATGATCTCGTTTCCAAAATAAAAGACAAATGACACTTTGTAAATAACCTTTATGATAAGAACATTACTTCATTTGTTGTTTTTATGTTTATTTATTTAGTTTCTGAACATTAGTCAAGGTCAGGGCTTTATTTCTTATATATTAAGCCGACGTTATATTCAGTGCTTTTATTTTGAAAGCGTCTCGCCGAGACCTCATAAACTTCCGGTGCTACGGATTTTACCGGCAGTGTGTCTGCACTCTGCAAGGCCAGAGTGTCTTCAATGCTAAAAGTGTGCCTAACTTACATGAAACGCCCTAGCACCTGGCTAATAAGGGGCACAAGGTTTGTTTTTGTTACCTTTTCATGTTATATTTATGTCCGGCTCGAGTTTGGTCGCCGTTGATAGTCTCATGTATGTATGGAACATGTTGTGGTTAGCGGTAGCTATTAGCATTGGCCAGCTCGGCTTAGTTAGCTTAGCTTAGCTCCATCTCACTTCAATACATTGAAGTGAGATAAAGCTAAGCTAACTCGTTGATTGTTTTATTAATGCAACAGGACTGTTTTGTCTGTTTGATGTGAGGTCTGGTAAGGTTAAAAACAGTTTATTGGATTAAAAACAAACGGTTAAAAATATGTATTTCATGGTAATACAGCACTCCATTTGGATATTGTCTTTTGATTAAATAGATAAAAAGGGAGTCAACTTACATTGAGCATGTTTTTATTTCCTTTACCCTGTTTTTAACATTTTTAACTCTTCCTTCTACCCTGTTTTTAACTCTACTTTCCCTACCTTGTTTTAACAATTGTAGCACTTTGAGATCGTGCCGATGAAAAGTGCATTACAAATTAAATTTATTATTATTATTATTATTATGATTGTTTATGTGATAAAAGCAGTTAAAAATAATTTCATTTATGTAAAGGGAAAGGTAACTGTATTTTATTTTCTTCTCATAGCTCTTACGGTGTGTCTGCAACTGAATACGGTCCATGGAATGAAGGAATGTGAACCATCAGTTTCATCATTTGTGACCATCATTTAGCTGGGGATGCTACACACTTGTTATTTTTTATTAGGCTATTATTAAAACAAGAAAGCTACAAAGGTTTTTCTTTTCTTTTCTTTCTCTTTTTATTATTATTTTTTTTACATTCTATCATATTTTCTTGTGTGTGGACATAAAAAAAATGTTATTTTGGTGTACCTGTGCAGGTAAAATCTTATTTTGGTGCCCGTGAAGACAAAAGTTATTTTGGTGCACATAGAGGCAAATGATTATTTTGGTTCTTCATTAGTTCATCAGTAACTACTGTAATGTTTGTGTACCTTACACAAAAATAGTAACTAATGACTAGGTAATGATTCAGTACTTATTACCTACTCATATTGATGTCTCACTTTACTATAAGGTGCACAAAAAGAGTAACTAATGATTCAGTAATGATTCAGTACTCATTACCTAGTCATTTTGATGTCTCACTTTACTATAAGGTACACAAAAAGAGTAACTAATGATTCAGTACTCATTACCTACTCAATTTGATTTCTCACTTTACTATAAGGTACACAAAAAGGGTAACTAATGACTAAGTAATGATTCAGTACTCATTACCTACTCATTTTGATGTCTCACTTTACCTTAAGGTACACAAAAAGGGTAACTAATGATTAAGTAATAGTTAGTTCCTCAGTAATTTGATTAGGAGTTACTGAATAACTCACCATTAACTAATACTGAGTTCCTCATTCATTCCAAATTTGTTTCATAGTAAATAACTACTCTAAATTTTGTGCACCTCAAACAACTTTACTGTGAACCACGGTGTGATCAGTATACAGTACTACACAGCCCCATGATACATTCATTTAGCCTACCAAACATGTGACAAACTATCATATTTATTTCAAAGGCAACATGGATGGTCATATTGATGTGTATGTGGTCTGAAATTAATGAATAAAATCTTCTAAAGAATCCTGCTGTCTGTGATTTTTTAAGGAACTACTAATGTAAAGATGAAGATGAAGAAATGAAAAACCACTCATTATGTGTCACTTTAGGTCATAAGGGTTAACTACTGGACATTTTATTGAGTAATGATTCTGTACTGATGAAGTAACTAGTTCGCTAATCATCAAGTTGTGATTAACTTTCTATGAAATTTGATCATGAGTTAATGAAGAACTGATCATTAATAGTTCCTCATTAGTTCCTCATTAACTACTCCTCTGAAATTTGATCAGGGGTTCCTGAAGAACTGACCATTAACTAATAGTTAGTTAATCATTAGTTCCTCAGTAACTACTCTAATTTTGTGTATCTCAGTTCCCTAACTAACTACGCATTAGTTCCTCATTAACTACTCCTCTGAAATTTGATCAGGGGTTCCTGAAGAACTGACCATTAACTAATAGTTAATTAATCAGTAGTTCCTCAGTAACTATTGTAATTTTGTGTACCTTAGTTCCTCAGTAACTACTGTAATTTTGTGTAGCTCAATTCCTCACTAACTACTCATTAGTTCCTCATTAGTTCTTCATTAGTTACTCATTAACTACTCTAATTTTGTGTACCTTAGTGTAAAGTGTTACCAAAATATTTATTTTATAACGTGTTGAAATGAATAGCAAATAATAGTGAGACTTCAAATGTATAAAATATTAAATACATGTAGGCCTAAATGCTTATCCACAATGGATGACAGCGAATACATTGTGTATTTATGACAGAAGCAAACAGTGTAACTTAGGGTTATGGCTGGCAACTGAGGTGCCTTATGGATTAGGAAAAAAAAAATCTGGCGAATATTCGACTATTCGTCGACTATTGAGAAGTATTCGGCGATTCCTAAAATCCAGTATTCGTCAATGCCCTAGTTCATACAGATAACCACACTCAGGGAGGAGTTAGCAAAAATAATTACAAAGATAAGCAAAGCAGTTATCACAAAATACAAGTATCTTAGGTTTCCAACATGAAAATAAGCTCCAAGGATGAAGTAAGGTAAAGGAGATGAAGTTGAATTCAGTATCATTCTGGTTCAACAAGACAAAACAATAGTGTAGAAAACAACATTTTCCCCTGAATAAAATCCTTTGTCCCACTCATGTTGAACCTGAGACAGATTCATGGACATCTTACTTTAAATAGAAAACCATTAAAGCAGAAGTGAGTGATCCGGTCGTTTTCGCTAATGCTGCGTTCCAGGCAGGCTTTTGAAATCGTAAATTACAGCTTCAAGTCACAACTTACGACTTTGTAGCGTTCCAGGCAACCCACTCGTGTTTTTCCGACCTGTTTTACCGGTGAAAGTCACTATAACGGCCACTCGTAACTTCTGACCGGTGAACTCGTACCAGATCGAACTGGTACCACTTCACGGTCGGAAAAATACGAGTTTCCTTGAACGCACCATAACAGTCCTCGTCGCTACGTCACCACATTCACGGCGTTCCTTGGCTGCACACACAGCCCTGCATGCCGTTCTCTCTCCTCATTGGATAAAAACTGTAGGATACGATAAATGTTTTCTCTTCGGCTCAGAGCAGAGCAGAGTGACTGACAGACCCGTGTTTCGGTCCAAACACTCTATGTAAGTGATTGCTGTCGGAAGATATAACTATTTAAGACTTATATTAACACAAATATATCACTCACTTCTGCTTTAAGTATCACAAATGGCATGAACGGCCGTCACCTACTGAGCTGCAGACTCCTATCTGTCACTGCAGCAGCTGCTCTGTTATACCCTGTCACAAGAGAGGATCCCCAATCCCGTGTTCATTTATGAGCTATAAAGTAATTTGTGGTGTCCCCCAAGGCTCAATCTTGGGTCCAAATATTTTTCATCATTACATGCTGCCACACGACAACATCATCATGAGACTCAGTATACATTTCCAGTTATGCAGATGATACACAGCTTTACACTGCTTTGTCCCCTGATGCACAGGGCCTGGGGCCTCATTTATAAAACTGTATGTAGGATACTTACTAGAAGTGTGCATACGCCCAAAAGCCAAAGTTTGCGTGCACCAAAAAAATTCAGATTTATAAAACCCTGCGTACGGACATTTTTTCGCAATCATCCCTTAAAAATAACAGAGTGCCTATAAGTGCACGCACCTGAATCAGCTTCACGTCCCACCCTGTACACGCCCTTTTTTTAACCATAGATGGTTGACGCAAACCATCTTATGAATGCGGTTTGAATATAATTAAGCCTGGAGTGCTATTTTTCTGTCGTTGTTGTGAATTGGATGTAGGTGTGAAAGTGGCAACACAACATGTTGCTGCAGCTGTCCATGGCACTGGTCCGACCTCCCATTAGTCCGACTTCCCATTAGTTCGACCTCCCATTGGTTCGAACTCCCATTGGTCCGACAATCGGAGTAATGAGAGTTCGAACTAATGGGAGGTCCTCATTAGTTCGAACTGGACTAGTAAGCATTAGTCCAACTCTCCACTCTTACTGTTCACTATGCATTTATATGATTATTCATATAGGCTCCACCTGTCAATAAGACACACGTGGAAGAAGAGGTGCAGTTTATTGTGTTTCACCAACGGGGTCCGCCCGCTATTCAGACATCCCGCTATTACGACATCCCTCTATCTAGACATGCCGGTAGTCCGACACTTTTTGATACTGCTATTCCGACACATGGTCTTTTTTTTTTTTTTTACAGCTGCGATATGCAGGCACGTCTCTCTCTCTCTCTTTTCTTTTCAGCATGCCTATCACTGGTTTGATGAGGGAGTGATGTTCTTAATCTCAACAACTCAACTATCAAGTCACAAACAAAACTGACACACATGATAAACAAACAGAACTATGCTGCAGTTTGTTTGTCAAGTTAACCTGTGACCTTCAGCACCACGGAGCCTCTGGGCTTAGGGCCTGGGGCCTCATTTATCAAAACTGTAAGTAAGCAGTGTAAAACTGCTGCTACTAAATGTTTTGCTTAGGCCTACGGCGAAAAGACACCCACAATATTTACACCTTTTTCAGATCTATCAAACTGTGCGTGCACAACTCTCCACAATTTCTCTTTGATAAATCAAACTGGATCCAAGAATGGTGCGCAGTTGCGCACGTGAACACACCTCCGCCCCGGAATGCCTACACAACCATATATGGTCAGCACGTGCATATTAATTAGCCATGTGCGCTCTGTGGAGCAGCAACAAAGTGACAACGAAGACAACGGACGGAGGGTGGGGGAAAGAAAGCGAGATACATGGCATCGGGCAATAAATCAGTCAGAAAAATGATCTTGCATTTTAATAAGCTACAATTAAAACAAAAACCTCCTAAATCTCAGCTGCCGGTGTGTTTTTAAACTTGAAGGGTTTGTTTTTTCTTCTCTAATAGGCCTATGTATTTGTGTATGAGAAACAGTGTCTCAGATGAAAAAAAAAAAAATCAGAAGGACAAGTCTGACTATAACGTAATCAATGTCGGAAAAGCGGAATGTTTGAAAAATAGTAAAGTGCCCTACTCCGACAATGAAAAAAAAAATGTCGGAATAGTGGGACGTTTGAAAAATAATGTTAATGCCGCTATTCCGACAATTAGAAGTCAATGTCGAAATAGCGGCATGTCGGAATAGCAGCATGTAACCTTCACCAACAAGGAGCTGTCATTACGCACGACTTTTACGCACTGCTGCGCGCTCATTAGTGTCCATAATCAAACCTTGACACTCATATCAAATCAAACTTACATTACAGACAGGTGGATAGGGTTCTCTCTCTCTCTCTCTCTCTCTCTCTCTCTCTCTCTCTCTCTCTCTCTCTCCCACTCCGAACAGACAGACGGACGCAATCAGAAAGGAAAGGGAGGCTGCGCATTGATCCTTTTTTCCTTTCTGGAATCAAACGGATCATGTGCATAATTAACTGCAAAACAAGCACTTCATATTAATAACATATAACCAGCGCAGGACTTTCACGAGGGCCATGGCCCTCGTGCCCTCGCAATTTGGCCTTGTGCCCCTAAAAAATATATCTGCCCTGAGGCCACAGTGGCCTTGATGCCCCGCCCGCACTGCCCTAGTTGATATCGCGGGTTTCTCCTCTGCCTCTTCCCTGTAAACACGGCTTTGAACACCGATGTCTTTTGAGGGGGGGGGAAAGCGTATTTTTATGATATTCTGGCAACATGAAATGAGACGTACGTACCGGTACGTACGTGTGTACGTAGTGGTACTGTAGGTTTGATTCGAGCCTGGCATGAACCGCTCAGGCGGGCTACAACGACAGTTTGACAGCAATTTATCACCGGCTAACCAGGAGACTTCATCAAACGCACCCCCGCAATGTCCGCGTGTGTGAGACGTTGGGTCTGGTCTGAAGCTACAGTCTATGGTCTGAAGAGTGGGGGGGGGAGTTGCCGGACTCGCCAAGTCTGAGGTAAGACGGTGTGATAAATTAGCGAAAAAAAAGAATATGAAGTTAACGTTAAATTTACGTAATACGCGATGCTTGTACAGTATATCGTTAAAACGTTGACCCAGTGTAGCGTAGCCTCAGCCTGTAACATTTTTTTGTTAACAAACGCTTGTTAGCTTGCTTGCTAGCTTGCTAGCTTGCTGCCTAGCACACGTGGTAGCCAGGTAAGCCAGTGGCTGGCTTCATTACATTATATTTACTGTTATTTTGTTCATTTACCCCCAGCAATTAACGTTACCATGCCAAGCAAACAACGGAGGGAGAGGGGGCTTATAAAAAGCTTTGCAGATGCAGCTAAAAACTGCAAAACCATCAAGGTTTTTTTTTAAGAGGTGAGTAATAAATTATGCTTGCTAGCTTGCTGCCTAGCACACGTGGTAGCCAGGTAGGCCAGTGGCTGGCTTCATTACATTATATTTACCGTTCTTTTGTTCATTTACCCCCAGCAATTAACGTTACCATGCCAAGCAAACAACGGAGGGAAAGGGGGCTTAAAAAAAGCTTTGCAGATGCAGCCAAAAACTGCAAAACCATCGAGGTTTTGTTTAAGAGGTGAGTAATAAATTATGTTTAGAGGTAAGTTAACAATAGGCTATACTTTTTACTGTAGTTTGTTGTTTAGCAGAAGAAGTATTATAGATAAGATAGGCTATTGTTCAATGAATCAGTTCATCATGTACACTGAAACAAATATTTAGGCCTAATATTTAAGATTGTTTGCTTATAAATACATAAACGTGGTTGTTCTGTTTAAAACATTGGGTTTATCAGTGCTATTAACTACATCACATGATTATTAAAAATATATATATATATATATGTATCACATTAAGCTTATTAGTTTGTTAAAACAATGTAATCCAACTCAATGAAAATGTCATATGCAATGAAATATATATGTAAATATTTTCTCCAGTTGCTTGTGTCAATATTTTTCAGTCAGAGCAAGGCAGACCAGTTAGATGACACAGGAGAGCCAGAAAACAAACGACAGAGAGTTGCACATGAAGGACAACAGACAAGAGCAGAGAGACGAAGTCCAGTGCACAGACATGAGGGAGGAGCAGACAATGATGAACCAAATAATGAGAGAGAAGGAGAAAAAACAGGAGAGTTTGAAGTACCAAGACCCAGAGATGCTAAAGAAGGAGAGAGAGATGAGAGAGGAGGGGAGAAGGCAGGAGAGGACAATGAAGGACCAAGAAACGGTGATTTGAGAGAAAGAGAAAAGGCGGGAGAAGATGAGACAACATACAGAAACGAAGAAAGGAGAGAACAGGGAGGAGACATTGAAGGACCGGGACAAGGGGATGAGCAGGAGGTAGATGGAGCCAGGAAAAGAAAAACCACTGCCACCACTGTAGAGTCCTGGGGTTATGGTGACTGGCTGCACTTTGAAAAGAATAAGGAAGGCTATGTTACAAAGGTGTGGTGCTGCATCTGCAGGGAGCACTATAAGAAGCGCACTGCACAAGTCATATACATCCATAATGCGGATACATACCTAACTGGCAGCACAAATGTTAAAAAAAATGCACTGCCAAAACACATGTCAACTCAAAAGCTCACATCACAGCATGCCAGCAAGCCAACCAGGCTCCAGCTAATTCTAATACAGTTACACAGCTCCAGAAACTAAGTGACAAAACTCAAACAAAAATGTGTAAATTATTTGATATTGCATACACTGAGCAGCCTTTTAGTCTGTACAAGACTTTAGTTTCTGTGGAGCGCAAGCATGGGGTGGAGCTAGGGTACACCTACCACAACTCAAAGTCCTGCCGCATATTTATCCAGCACATTGCTGGAAACATCAGAGACAAACTTCAAGCTCTTACAAAATGTGAGCCTTTCTACTGCTCCTTACTGTTCGATGGAAGCACAGACAAAGGAACATCAGATAAAGAAGTCATAAGCTTAAAGTTTATTGAAAATGGCTCCCCAAGAATCAGACTACTTGGGTAAGGAAAATGTAGACTAATAGTCGATGTTGAATATGTTTTTTTTCCCCACATGTAAATTCATGGTTATTTTTGCTTTGTTCTTTTTGTTTCATGTTTTAGTATTGCAGAGCCAACAACATGTGATGCTGATGGGGTTTTTGAGGCCATAATGCAAAAGTGTGCAGAGAATGATCTGGATCTGAGTGACTGCTTGACTGCAACAGCAGCTGATGGAGCAGCCGTCAACTTTGGAAAGACAAATGGGGCCCTAGTTTGGTGGCGCAGTGCAGGTGGCGCAAGGTAACGCAGCCGGTCTAATGCAAGTTTCGACCAGCGCAGCCTAGTGCAAAGTCAGATTGGAAGATTGGCAGATCGCGCTGTGCTGAGATAGGCGTGGCCGCGCAGCAGGGGGAGGCGTCACAGATTCAGCTTGGTGCAGTGGAAGTTTCGTGCGAAAATGTCCCGCCGAGGTTGCGCTGAAAGCTCGCCACCTCCAACCAGGTCTACTCTCAGCGCAGGGCGGAGCGCAGCAGGTGCAGTGGAAGTTTGGCTGACTGACCTGCAGTGCACACACGTCACCAAGACCTCACAGGCAGATCTCCACAGTTCCAGGCACATTTCAATGCAATAAATATCCACAATAACCACTATTTAATGTAACTAACGGAATCAACACGTGGATTTATATCTATATAGATTGTCCCGTCACATCTGACGTCAGATCAAAGCAGAGATCAAAGGCTGTCGGCAGTGTAATGGAAACTCCACCTGAATTAACACAGCAGGGACGAACTGGCACTGAAAAGCAGCTGTGGATGTCCCAAGCAGGACTGAGGGTGGATGACTGCATGTCTCTGCCGTGTTGAGACTACGCACTGTGCCCTGATGATCCCCTTTATTTATTTATTTATTTACTTATTAATTTATTAGAGGGCGACTGCTTCGTCACGCGGCCGTAATGAAAAACTAAACACAAATCATCATCTCTCTTAGCCCACCACAACAGCCTCGGTATCAGATAGTCAGTATATAGCCTACTACAGTATACTCAGCATCTCTCATCACAGAGAAAAAAGAGAGGAGGAGAGAGAGAGAGAGAGAGCGTCCTTTACGCTGATTTCATCCCGCATGGTGTTTGTTTATGTTGTGATTAGTGTACACCTCTCATCTTGCTTACACAGGGTTTGAATAAATGTGAGTTTCAGTTTATTAGTTGTTGTTTCTTACACTGGGCAGCCGTTCTCAGTGTATCAGATCAATCCTGGTTAAGTATATTAGTAAACTCATTATTAGCCACTCTGAGCTCGGACCTCCGGACCAAAACAGCTGTTTCCTCCTGGGAGAGGTTCGGCCTCTGGCGTCGCTGTCTCCTCCGTCCATGTCCAAGTATAAAATGACAAACTTGCAGCGCGCATCGCCCGCCGCGCAGTTAAAGGTGAGGAGAGGAGCTCATTTGATTGGTGAAGATCTGACTCGGCTGTGTCAAACCCACTCCACGCCTTTCTCTCCTCCTCCTGTCTCCCTCCCGCCCTGTCTCCTCCCTCTTCACCGTTTGCGCCGGTAGGAGGGACGAGGGGAGGGTTTGCGCTGGCGTAAGTCTGACTGCGCGGCCCAGCAAACTTGCGAAATGGACCTGGACACGCCTAGTTGACGTGGCGAAGCTGCGCTGAGGTTAGACTTCGCCCGGTCTAGGAAACTAGGGCCCATGGTGTCCTCACCAAACTGCAAGAATCTGTGCCATGGATGCTCAAAGTGCATTGTGTCGCCCACAGACTGGAACTATGTCTGAAGGATGCCTTCAAGGGCACTTACTTTGAACAGGTACTTTACTGTTGTTTCTGCAAATAACAATTTCAATGCAAGTAGTTGTTGTTTTTTAGCAACACATTTCAAATCTGTGTGCATAATCATGCAGGATCAACCTTGTTACTTTTTGTTGATTCATAAACTTTCCTTTAGCACACCATACTTCATACTTCCCAAAATTTGTGATGCCTTTTTGATGTTTATTCTGCATTAACTGAGCTCATCATAATGACCTGTTGGGAGAAATTCAAGAAGATCCCTGTACATTCCTGTCTCAAGTTCGGTGGAAAAAAGTTCTTGGTTGGGATAAGTTTATTGGAATGTCATTTAACCTACAAAAACCAGTCATGATAACAGCCAATAGAAGCAACTTTTTAATAACATAATATTCTTACCTAAAATGCAAAAAAAAAAAAATGTTGAGGAGTTGCCAAGTTTTTTTTTTTTAACTTACTATTCAACAGATAGGCTTATGCCAGTATGTGGTTTTCTTCAGATTTTTTTCTTCTGGGCCTTCAGCAATGATTCTATTCACAAGCAACTGTTGCAGAGGGCTCAGGCTAGTTCTCCCATAACAATGTGTAATAAAATGTCTCACAAATGCCTTCATTTCTGTTTTTCCTTGACCTAGATTGATGACCTCCTGATGAAACTGTACGCTCTCTATCATCGTTCCCCCCAAAAATGGAGAGAGCTGAAGGCCATCGGAGAGGAACTTGAGGAACACATCGTGAAACCAGCTCGCGCCCAGGGGACAAGGTGGATAGACCACAGGAGGAGGGCTGTTTCCTGTCTTGCAACCACGAACTATAGGAGCATTGTCGCTAGGGATGGGTACCTTTCGCATTTGAATCGATACGGTATTGATACTCGGTACCTGGGAACCGATATCGGTACCAATCGGTACCTGTTTTCGGTACTTTTTGTGTAATAATAAAAAAAAAAATCAAAATGTCTAAAATTGTACCTCTTAACAACATCACAACTCCTCAGCCTTTAAGAGTATTTTATGTTTTAGGGATGGGCAATGATTTTCATATAATGGAATAGTCATTCAATGAAAAAAAAAAAAAAGAAAAGAAAAAGTTTATGAGACTGTCATCTTGTCTGAAAAAATGTCCGTTTTTACTGTGGGAAAAGGAGGAACATGGAAAGACTCCTACAGAAAGCTCTGTGTGAAACTTTGTCAAATAAAAAAAACAACTGAAACTGCAGTGCAAACTCTGCAACATGTGGACTTGACGTTTTGACGAGAGGAGAGTGCAGGGAGACTTCATCCTCGTTTAGATGTGCTCTCATTACGTGACGAGGACTTGAATGGCGCCGCTGTGATGAGAAGTGGGACTCGGGAGTCGGACCGGACCGCTTCGGTACGGATTGTCACAACAGTCCGTTCTTCACGTTAAATGACGGACGGCTGTTTTTCAGGTAGTGCTTTAAAACAACGGGCTGGCGCTACCGCTTCTCTGCGTCTCATTTCAGAGAGAGAGAGAGAGAGAGAGAGAGAGAGAGAGAGGGCGTGAGTGTGCGGGGCTCCTGCAGACTGCACTCTCTCTCGCTGACGCACGACGAAGGTGCGTTCAGGTACCGATTGACTTTATGTGAATCGATACTCGGTACTTTGGTGGGAATTTGGTCGGTACCAAAAAAGTACCGAATTTCGGTACCCATCCCTAATTGTCGCCCACCTCCAGGAAAGACAGGACGAGGCCACGTCAGAGAGGGAGAAGATCAGGGCAATGTTACGGCAGTTAACCTCGCCAAAGTTTGTTCTCAATATGGCACTGTATCAGGATCTTTTGTCTGACCTTGCTGAACTGTCCCTTAATTTCCAAGGAGATCAGCTGCCCCTGTCTTGTGTGCGTAGCAGAAACCTTGCTGCCCAGGCTGCGTTACGTAAGCAAACTCAGAAGCCAGGTCCCTATCTCCGCCCCGTCCTTGCATCCTTCACCACCACCACCACCACTGGGGGATTTCAATACAATGGGGTTGATATCAGAAACTCTAACATAACTGCAGAAGCCTTCTGTCGCCATAGAAAAGACACAGTGGACAAAATCATTGCATGCATTGGCAAGAGATTTTCTACTTTCGCCATGGCGAGATGCATGATAATAGAAAGCCACTTACCAAAAGAGCTGTGGACCTATGCCGTGCAGACTGCATTTATGGTGAGAAACAGGTGCTTTAACAACCGCACAAAGCAGACACCTTATTTCATGCTAACAGGAAAGCAACCAAACCTGGCGAAGATGCAAAAGTTTGGGTCGGTGTGTTACGCCTACAGACAAGACAAACGAAAACTTGACCCGAGATGTGACAAGGGGATTTTTGTTGGGTATGACAAGAATA
This sequence comes from Trachurus trachurus, assembly GCF_905171665.1. Taxonomy (NCBI): domain Eukaryota; kingdom Metazoa; phylum Chordata; class Actinopteri; order Carangiformes; family Carangidae; genus Trachurus; species Trachurus trachurus. The sequence continues at coordinate 21,958,433 of NC_139892.1, read as the reverse complement.
GCCCAGCCTATTTAGTATACTATCCTAGCAGTGGTAAAGTTCAAAAACACAGGCTAGTGAAGTGTGTGACCCCAACCGTTGCAGAGCACCAGACACAGACAGAAATGCCTGCCGATGATGATTTTGAGGTACTGAGGCGGGTTGATAGGGCCAGACGAACTCTCCCTCTCTTACCAACAGGACAGACACAGGAGCAGAAGCTGGTCCCTACAATTGGGCCTCAGGAGAGCCAGGTACAACCAATCAAACAGGAGACCGGGCGTTACCCCTCTAGAGTGAGGCGGAGACCAGATTACTATGGTGATAATGTAACTGAGGCAAGTGATGACCAGGTACAGATGACCATAGATTACTGTTACAGGTTGGTGTCTAATGTACCCCTCTCATTTAGTGAAGCTGTGACCTCACCTAACTCAAAAGAATGGTCCAGTGCAATGGATGAGGAGATGGAATCACTTAATGACAACAACACATTTACCTTGACCACACTCCCAGAGGGTAAGAAAGCAGTGGGGGGTAGATGGGTATATGCTCTCAAAACCAATGCTGATGGGTCCACCAAATACAAGGCACGTTATGTAGCCAAAGGATACAGTCAGAAGCAGGGAGTGGATTATGATGAGACTTTTTCACCCACTGCTAACCTGACAAGTGTACGAGTGTTAATTAATTTTTAAATCGTACGTTCTGTGTCACAGCAAATAACTTCAAGTCCTCCTCCTCCTCTCTGAAGTACGGCGTGCCTCAGGGGTCTGTTTTAGGACCAATCCTATTTTCATTATACATGCTTCCCCTGGGGCACATAATACAAAAATATGATGTGTCTTTTCACTTTTATGCTGACGACACTCAGCTGTACCTGCCCGTAAATGCCACTGACCCTGGGAAGTTGAGTGCTTTTTTAGACTGTATTACTGCTGTTAAAAACTGGTTGTCAAAAAATTTTCTCCAACTCAATGACAACAAAACAGAGGTTCTGGTCTTTGGGTCCCAGCAGATGTCTAAACAAATCCTGTCAGCTGCTGGGCCATTAATAGATGGCATCAAACCCTCCGCAAAAAACCTTGGAGTCTGGTTTGATAGCAACTTAAACTTTGATCAGCACACGACCAAACTTGTTCAGTCTTGCTTTTATCATCTTAGAAATATTTCAAAGATTCAATCCTTTTTATCTTTTAAAGACACAGAAACGATTTTACATGCTTTTATTTCATCACGACTGGATTATTGTAACAGTCTTTTTACCTGTCTTAATCAAAAATCCCTGGACAGACTCCAGTCGGTGCAGAATTCTGCTGCCAGGCTTTTAACCAGAACTAAGAAACGTGAGCACATTACGCCTGTTTTAGCTTCCCTGCACTGGCTTCCAGTAAGTTTTAGGATTGATTTTAAGATCTTATTAATCACTTTTAAAGCACTCAACGGTTTTAGTCCTGCATACATCACTGACCTTTTATCTGTGTACACTTATGCTCGCACTCTGAGATCCTCAGATAAAGGTTTTTTAGCTGTCCCTGGGGCCCGACTGACGACAAAGGGGGAAAAAGCATTCTCAGTTCGGGCCCCAAAGCTCTGGAATGATCTACCGGAGGACATTAGGTCAGCTTCTTCAGTGTTGTGTTTTAAATCACTCCTCAAAACTCATTTTTATCGGAAAGCCTTTCCTGATTTTATTTGATTTTATTTACTTGTTCTGGTTGTCATTTTAATTGTTGTTACCTTGTTGTACAGTACCTTGTAACATTTGTTTTGAAAGGTGCTATATAAATAAAGTTTATTATTATTATTATTATTATAATGCAAAAAGCGGCACAAGAGAACCTGATTTTACATCAGATGGATGTCAAACCCGCTTATCTGCATGATCCAATAGATTTTGAGATATATATGACACAACCAGAAGGTTATGAGGTAACATCTGACAAAGGTGAAATGTTGGTGTGTAAACTGGAAAAGTCACTGTATGGTTTAAAACAATCAGGTAGAAACTGGAACAAAATGTTGCATGATTACTTGAGTGACAATCTCTTTACTCAGAATCCTGCTGATCACTGTGTATACACCAAAGAAACAGAAGATCAGAAAGTGATCATTGTGATATGGGTTGATGACCTGGTTATTGCAGCCAGTGATGATAATGTGATGATGAATGTCAAAGAAATGCTTACTGCTAAGTTTAAAATGAAAGACTTGGGTAAATTAAACAACTTTCTGGGTATTGATTTTCAGCAAAGTGATCACTGTGTAAAAATGTCACAGAAGAGATATGTGGAGAAAATACTTGACAGATTTGATATGCAAGATTGTAAGCCACGAGCAACACCTTGTGAGCCAAAGCTTAACTATACTGACAATGCAGAGGTAATGAGTGATGTCAGAAAGTACAGAGAGGCTGTGGGCAGCTTGATCTACTTGTCAACATGTACCAGACCAGATCTGAGCTATGTAGTAAGTAAACTTTCACAGTACCTTTCTAAGCCAACTGTACAGCAATGGGTTACTGTAAAACATGTACTCAGATACTTAAAGGGCACAAAGGAAAAATTGTTGTGTTATAAAAGGAGTGACAGTGTGTTACTTGGGTTGGAAGCATTCAGTGATGCAAATTGGGCTGAACATGAAACTGACAGACGTAGTACCACAGGTTATTGTATCAGCTTAAGCCAAGTTGGTCCTTTGATTTCATGGAAAACCAAAAGACAAGCCACAGTAGCTCTTTCAACTTGTGAAGCTGAATACATGGCGTTAGCTGCAACTATACAAGAATGTATGTATTTGCTTCAACTGCTACAAGGTATTGACAACTCTCAGTACAGGCAGCCAAGGGTATATGAGGACAATCAAGGTGCCATAGCCCTAGCTAAAAATCCTGTACAAAGGCAAAGATGCAAACATGTTGACATAAAATATCATTTTGTAAGGTCAACTGTAAGTAATGGTAAAGTCATGCTTGACTATTGCCCAACAGAGCAAATGGTGGCAGACATCCTGACAAAACCACCAACAAAATCTAAGTTAAAGAAGTTTATGACTTTTATGTTTGGAGAGTAATATGTTTATGTTTATGTAATGTATGCAAAGAGCAACATGAAGGAAAAAAAAAATCTGTTTAGCAGCATGAAAAGAAATGTTTATGTTTCATGAAGATCTGTAATATTGTATAGATTGTATTTCTGTTTATGTTTTGAATATACCAACTACCAACATTTGAGAGCAAGTGGGGGTGTTGGTGTATGCTCTCTAATTGAGTAGCGCTCTTATTTTGAAGGACACCGGAAGTCACTATTGTTGTTGAAGCGGATGTATTTAACTCATTGAGTGCCAGCCCTTTTATAAAATGGTCAGTGCCATGTGCCAGCGTTTCGGGGCATTTTGAGTAATATTTTAAGACCAAGAGAATATTTTGTATTATGACTCTGAAAACACAAAATATCTCAAAGGAAAGAGGAGACTCTCTATTTAACTAGGGAAAAACCATTTGTTTGTACCTTGTTCCATTCATAATTTATCTTAAGTTGAATAGAGCCTGGCTGCACCAAAAAGACCACTTTTTTTCTAGAAAGCTGAGAAAAATGCATTTTTGTGAAAGAGAGTCTCTCAAGACAAACAGTGATTTATCCGTTTTAATTTTGGCTTCAGAAACATGTAAGACATCTGAAAATTTCATTTCACATGTTTTTTCATTGTACAAAAAAAAAAAAAAACTAAAATACAACAAGTAGGAGTCCTACTATGCAGAGTGATGCCTGCTCTCCTACTCCTCCTGCAGTTGCTGCCCCCTCACCCTCTCCTAACCCCCTCCTCCCCCCTCCCCTCACCCCCTCTCTGCCCCTCCCCTCTCCTACTTCTCCTCCTGCTGCATCCCCTCGTCTCTGAAGTAGGGAGGGAGACGTCATGGCGTCTTCAGCCTCTCTGCTGGACGCGGCCGCGGCAGCGACTCACCGCGCTGATCTCTCGGTTCGTCGTCACAACGTCGGTTTACAGCAACTGGTGAAACTGACTCCGCTTTCGCTTCGGCATTTCGGTGCTGATCATCTAGATGAGTTTACCTTTCCTGCCTCCTCCGATCACTTCATGCTGGAGCTATGCTAATAGCATCCGTGGCTAAGCTTTCCTCCAGCTCCACGTTACACTTGTTCCAGGCTCTGCCCGTCGTTTTCCTCTAGAAATAGAAACTTTTCCCAACTTTTTTATCTCTGTACCGATCGCACTCGTCTTCTCCTTCCTCTTCACTTCTTGCTCTGATCTACAGTCTTCTTCGTTCTACACATCCCAGGAGCCCCAAAATTACTCACAGTGTGCGCAACAGCGTCCCCATTTACCAGCCGCAGAAAACTGCATTTGACGTATATATACGTCAATGGCACTCAAGCGTTGGATTTTGATTGACGTATATATACGTCAATGGCACTCAATGAGTTAATAAACCCAGGTGTCCTGAATCTGATGATTGGCAAACGCAACTTACCTGTGTGGTCGCTTTCTTCTCTGTCTCCCTGGATTATTTAGGAATTGAAACAACTCTGCTAACAGTCCCTGAAGACCCTCTCCGTCCTTATTCTCCCATTGGCATTCTCCAGCAGTGCCATGGGTGCAGGATTAAGGGGCTTTCACACTGAACGCAGTTTGCACTGCGCCCACCGCGGGTTATGGCGTGGACAGGCGCAGACACACATGCATCGCGCACATACCATATGGCCTAAGCTTTTGGGGGGATATATGTTCGCAAGGAGCTACAAGATGACCACTTCCAGGTGTAGCCTGTTGGGGAGAGCTGGGCTAAGCGTCAGGAGGATGACAATTCACTTGCATGCATCCCGTCACTTAAACTGAACATCTGGCCATTTGTTTTCACTCAGCATAGCAGCTGTTTTTTTTTCAGACTCCACTACATCCTCTCCTATTGGATGCGTTGAGATGTCGTCAAAGTGCGCTGCTAACCCAAGTCGAAATTTTTTAATTCGGCACAGCGTGCAACGGCAGCAGGCGCCCCCCTCGCGCGCCGCTCAGCTCAGCACAGGGTGTGGTAGCCACCCGCCTGCGCTTTGCGTGTTTGGTGTGAAAGGCCCTTCACGCATGGGCCTCACCGCTGTAAAATACATTTGAAGAGCTCCTTTCTAAAACGCGATAAACGCCAATTTAAAAAAAAAAGAGTTTGTCACGCCATTTTGTTGTGTACTGAACCTATTCACTGCTCTATCAAGGTTTCATGTCAAATCTCTGTATTTCCGTGTTTAAACTGCACTGCAAGATGCAGTTTCCCTCCAAACCGCGACAAGCACCAAACCTATTTTTAGCCTAAACGCGATATATCCTCTCTCGACCAATCAGAATTCGATGAGCGCTCTACGCAATCCAACATGGTGGTGCTCTGAGCCGGTGTTTGTTTTCATTCAGTCTTTCCGAAAATTAGCTCTTTGAACAATTTTGATGGCCTTGAAGAGCCAGTGAGGCCGACACCGACGGGTCGAAAATGCCGACTGGACAGAGAAAGCCACAAAAAAAACCAGGAGAAGAAGGCGCGTCACTCCGGCGGGGCGTTATTCCCGACAGTCGGATGTCAGCACAAAGCCACAGCAGAAAGTTTCTGTCAGGCCGAGAAGCTGTCGCCGGAGGACCTGATGAGGAATTTTAATTCGTTTTATAAAAAACCAGACAAAGTAGCATAGGACAAGGCAATACTTGATCTCCTGGACATCAGCCATGTCAAAAGGACACGTCCGAAGGTCCAGGACGTTAACAAACACAAGAACCAGAGTGTGACAGTGAAGTACCGGCTCTTGTGTAACAATCACCCGGAGAAGGTGCCTGTTTGTAAGGCGACCTTCATCAAAGTTTTTGGTGAGTACAACTTTCGTTTAAGAATTGAATATCATCTTGTAGGTTTCTCCCTTGTGATATGACGAAGATTTTGCTGTAAACAAGCATGCTAACGTGACAGTGCTATACTAGTCTACTGGTGTCATTCCTTTAGAACAGGGCTAGGGAAGCGTGTGTGTGTGTGTGTGTGTGTGTGTGTGTGTGTGTGTGTGTGTGTGTGTGTGTGTGTGTGTGTGTGTGTGTGTGTGACTCCTGATGGCTTTGAGGTTAAAACAAACAAACTGTAAGGCATCTGTATAGACCAGAGACTGTAGGTTGAATGTAAAAAGAGAGAGAGATAGAGCTGTGTAAGGTGATATGTTAAGGAAAAGAGGTTCCTAACCACTGCTAAGGAGAATGGGATGCAGAATGGAATGGGGGAAGGAGTAATGTGTAGTTATAGTTGTGTGTAATTTCTATTTATTTAATACTGGCTCCAAACAATGTATGTGACGATCTAATAATAATTTACTTTCACAGGCATCAACTGCTGAGGCTCGCCCAGAGAGAAGAGGTGGTGCACGGCACAGTGAGGAGCAGGCAAGGAGAAGGGAGCTCATTGTTGAGCACATCAAGTCTTTCACCTGCAGGGCCAGCCATTATGGGCGGAGAGGAGCACCAGGCCGCAAGTATCTCCCCAGTGACTTGAATGTGCGAAAGATGCATGAGCTCTTTGAGGCTCAGAACCATGAACACACCAGCTACTCCCTCTACTACTCTGTCTTCTCGCAAAATTTCAACCTTGGCTTTGGTCACCCAGCTGCAGACGCATGCTCCGATTGTACCCAGTACAAAATCAGGTTTACCGATCCAAACCTAACCGAGACGGAGAAGAGGAGGGAATCTGCATTCTTCATGTTGCATCGCCGCAGAGCACGCGTGTTTTATGACATGTTAGGCAGGGTTGCAGAAGATCATTTGACCCTCTGTTTTGATATGATGCAAAACATGGTCCTTCCAAAAACCCCAGTAGGACAGGCCTATTACTCGCGGCAGATGTACCTCTACCTGTTTGGTGTCGTTGTGCATAATGGAGAGAACTAGGGATGCAAATTATCGAGTAATTCATTAATCGATAGTTGATAGACCTTATCGATCGATGATCGATTAATTGATAAGCGGCGATTTTCCTGAGAACCTAAATTTTAGGGGAAAATTTAAGATCAACATTCCTTATGGACTTACACTAGTATTTGTTAGTTTATTTTAAGAGCACAGCACAATGAAAATGTTTAAGTAGCACGTTATTGGGACATAGAGCTCTGAGGTTGAAGTCCTATCATAATGAGATGAGATGAGAGACACCGCTGCGTTTCCATTACAGATTTTTGCAAAATAAAAGCTATATTTCTGAAACTTCGAAAAAGCGCAATTGCCATTTGCGGGTGTTTCCATTGAAAGGTATTTTGCTAATGAGCCGTAATGCGTCTTGCGTTTCTATGGTGACGGCACAGCGATCTCAGCTGCCGACAGCTGTTGCTGTTATTGTTTTTAACATTGACAAAAACAGCGCTTGATTGCTGAAAGGCAAAGCCCGTGTGGCGCTGCAGCGGCCACAGATAAGGACGCACTCACACTAGGGCCAGTTGTTCTGTACCGCGCTGAAGCTCTAATGCCCCCTCCTCTCTCCCCCGCTGGCCCGCACTCACACCACCTCCAACCCAAGCCTGCAAGCACGGTTTCCTCCGTTGATACAGAGGGACTATTTGTTTACCAACACGGCGGATGTGCGCTTTAACCTGACTGCAGAAAGAACGGAGCCTTTTAAACACCAGCGGTGATGAGGCGCTGACAACAATATAGGTGGTTGTGTCCACACACCCGTACAGGTTTATGTGACTTAAGGTGACATGTCGGCGCAGGAGGGTGTGGAGTGTGGATGCGAGGCGAGCCAGTCTCCTTCAACCATGCACGGAAAAGGGGAATGATAGGAAAGGGTTTTCTAATTTAATGAGAAACAATGCCCAGGTCAGCAATGCATGACAATAAATATGTGGTTCATTTGTCCCCTCAAGTTACATAAACCAACACAGCGTGGACACACGCGCTGTTCTCCGCGGCTCCGCAACGAGCGCTTTTTTTTTCTTTTTCTTTTTTTTTTTTAAATTAAGCTCCGGTAGCGACCGGCTAAACTACGGAAGGATACTGTAAACCAGCGCGGATCCGGTGTGTTTATCAAAGCTTGGTCGCCGTGCTGAGGCACCGTGGGTTTGAGCTGCGGTCAGGCTGCATTACAACTCCTCAGGCAGCTCCGTGTCGGCGGCTTTTTGACTCGTTACTCACTGGTCGTCTGTGTGTTAGCGATGGTACAGCCTGAGTCCCGTAAAGCTACAACAGGTGTTGTTGTCTCTTTTCACCTCCTCTCCCTCTCTCCCTTGAGTGCTGCAGTGCGCTGCGCTGCACACGTTTACACAGAGATCCGCTACATTATGTCGGCTTGTTTACATTTCACAGTAAAACTCCCATTGAAAAGGAACGATTAATTGCAAGTAATTTAATTTAATCGATTAAATTCTTATCGACAATTAATCGATAGTCGATTAATTGTTTGCATCCCTAGAGAGAACAGTATGCAAGTAAAAGATGACGTCCATCTGTATGTGTGGCAGGAGAACGAGAATAGAAAGGACAGCAATATGATCGCGTCTGCTGTGTGTGACTGCCTCAAGGTTCAACTTAAGGACAGAGTTAGCAGTTCGAGAGGGCTTCGGCTGTTCAGTGACTCTTGTTATGGGCAGAACAAAAACATGAGCTCATGAAACTTAGGCAGCTATTTCCCAACCTGGGCATTGAGCACACCTTTCCTGTACAGGGCCACAGTTACCTCCCTGCTGACCATGTCTTCGGCAGAATTGAGCAGAAGATCAAGAAAATGGACACAATTCTACTACCTCAGGAATACCACACCATCCTGGAGCAATTCGGCCATGTTCATGTCTATGGCAAAGACTGGGAGGCATTTGATTATAGGTCAGCCACAAAGGAGTGTGTTAAGGCTCAGAGGGGCTTTAAAATCAGTGAGGCACGCATGCTTGACTTGAGCACCAACAAGGTTGGCTGTAAGACATCATACAATGGCGAGTATTGTTTCCACAGCGTGCTAAAGCAGGGCAAGCGGCGGGCTAACCTGAAGCCAGTGGTTCTTCCAAAGCAGACCTCTGTGAAGGCCGCAAAGAAGCGCGATGTGCTGTCACTGTTAGGAGCAATAGGTGTCTCTGATGTCGTGCAGGCTTATTATGATGATGCACTCGGTCAGGTCACTGACAATGCAGGCCTGAGTGATGAAGAGTAATCTGGCCTGTGTGACCGGGTGAGTCATCTCCCTCCTGGTCACTGCATGGCGCTGTTGTCAGCCTGGCGCAGGTTAATGGGGGGACGGCACTGTTAGGTGATTAAAACAGCTGTGTTGGTCGACATTTTCCCTCTCTGCTTCTGCTGTGCGGTGCGTCCGGTGAGCTGGCCGGCGTGCTTGTTTGTGTCCTCCCGTCGTATCATTAAGGTAGGAATTCTGCATATTTGCTGGTTTGTGTTTGCTGTTATTGAGCCTGAGGCCTCATCCTTTCGCTCCGTTGCAGTGTTGGAGCAACGGCGAGCTGGTGGAGCGACGCTGTGTGTGTGTGATTGGGACAGGTGTGTTTGGTCGCTGTTCTCCCTCTCTGCCTCTGCTGTGCGGCGCGTTCGGTGAGCGGGCTGGCGTGCATGCCCGAGTCTCCCCGTCATATCACTAAGGTAAGCATGCCGTGTAGTTATTGTTTGGTGTTTTACTTTTATTGGCCCTGGGGCTTCATCCTCCCGCTCCGTTGCAGTGCTCGGAGCGGCAGTGAGCCGGAGGGAGCGAGCGGTTCTGGTGGGCGCGTGTTGGGTGCAGTAGAGCTCAGAGGTAGGCTGCTCTAATTGTCTGCTGTTGCAGTTTTACATCATTGCGCTAGTTGTGACACTGTCTCTCTCTTGCTTTACAGCGGGGCGCTGTAACCAGCGGCCCCCACTCTCCTAGTTCTGCACACTATCCTGCGTCCTGGTGTGTTCCGGTCATCGGCCACCATGATGTTTGCTGCTGTTTTGTTTGGCTCGATTACATGGTTTTGATTAAATGATTGTTGTTGCCGACGACAGTGACCTCGGAGATATTTAACAATTTATTTCTTTTTTTCTTGTTTTCCTTTTTCTTTTGTGGGGGGGGGGCGGGTTTGATAATTGTTTGTTTTCTTCTAATTTGCATTTGAATATTTTAAGAAGATATTATGTTTAATTTGGTTTTGTATTATAAATAGTATTTAATTGTTTGTGGTGTGTGTGCGAGGTCAGCTAGACTGCGGCCATCTTAATTTTTCCCTCTCTCCCTGTGGACAGGTGCTGTAGTCCAGCGCGGCGGCCCAATCCCTGGTGGTGGCTTCTTCACTCCTCCATTGCGTGTGTGTGCAGTGTCACGGGTGATATTATTTTCTTGGTTTGTTTCTCCTTCCCCTTGGTTTGATTTAGGGTCGCCGTGGCTGGCCCAGCCCTGTCCATTCCCCTTTCTTTGGCCCAGTCTGTTGTGAATGTGAAATATTTTTGGCAACTATTGAAGTTTTATAAAAACAATATTGTGACAATAAATTATTATCCTTTTGATACATGAACTCTCCCCTGTGGTGATTCGAGCCTGCGTGACCTTTTTCATTTTTATAAACAAACAGTAACTATTTCCTGGGGCGAAACTCCCCAGGTGGCGTTGTTGGCAACCACTCACCACTACTCACCACTCCACCTCGCCACACCTGCATCAGTAGTATCACACACACACACACACACGCTCACACACTCTCTCTCTCTGTCCTCTCACACACTCAAACCACACCTGTTTTTGGATTGACTAAAATTACTTTGAATGTATAACTGAATGACTTGCCTTTATTGTTATCATTTTTATCATTACTTTTTATACTAAAGTGTGAAGATCTCTCTCTGTCTCTCTCTCACTCACACACACACACACACACACACACACACACATACACACACTCACTGACTGTCTCACTATCTCTCTCTCTGTCCTCACACACTCAAAGTACATCTCATACACGTGACTTGTATAATAGCGGACATTGGTCCTACTTTTTACGATTTACATTTTACTGAATGACATAATGAATGTGTTATTGAATTTTTAAAATTATTCAGACATACTGTATGTTGTGGACAAATTAGGCCTACTTGTTACACGTTAGACACTTTACTAAAAAAATGACTTTGAATGTATTAATAATTAACCTGCCTATTGAAGATTGTTATCATTACTATCATTACTTTACAGGTTCAGCACTAAATGTCTATTAGCCTAAATGTGTTTTTAAGTAATGTATTTAAATGTATTTTTTATATTGTTGTATTTAATTAATGGTTTTGTATGCTATTTTTAAATTATCTTTTTGTGGTGGACAATATTGAAACATGTAATTCATTACTATTTAGTTTATATTATTATTTGGCTTTTATTTATTTTATGCATTTGCACTTATTTGATTTATATACAGTTTAAGTATGAGTCCCTTATATAATATGTTGCATTTTCTCTTGTTTGTTTGTTTTTAAGACATAAACCATCAGTTTCTTAAAAAAAATGTGGATTTATAGCGTTTTGAAAAAAAAAAAAAACTTTGAATTTATAATCAACAATATTGTTGTTTTATTTAATATTCATTGTTCAACATGTTCAGACTGACCCAACAAATCATTATCACAGGATAAATTGAATATTACCAAAATGGGTGGGTCTAGGTAAAAAATGTTGTTTTCTTGAAAACGATTAAAATGGATTTATAGTGTTTTGGAAAAGAACTCCTCATTTGGTTACATGCTGCTATTCCGACATGCCGCTATTTAGACATTGAACTCTAATTGTCGGAATAGCGGCATTAACATTATTTTTCAAGCGTCCCACTATTTTGACTTTTTTTAAATTTTATTGTCGGTGTAGCGGCACTTTACTATTTTTCAAACATTCTGCTTTTCTGACATTGACTGATTAAGTTGTTGTCAGACGTTTCCTTCTGATTTTTTTTTGGGGGGCATCTTAGACACTGTATCTCATAGAATACATATAAACAAATACATAGGCCTATTAGAGAGAGGTAAAAACAAAACATCAGACATATAAAGTGCAATATGTGTACCACAAACAGCGCTTAAGTGCCCTGGCGAGCCCCGCTGATTCAACATTTTAACTGACTAAGGAATAAATGAGTTCCTCAGTTTTAATCTAGCTATAGGGACTATATCTCCCATTGGATGGCAGCAACTGGTATTCTTCAAAAAGAAGGTAAGTGTCATGTTACGGGCAGTGGAGCATGTGAGGTGCAGATATCAGGAGGAGTCGGTTTTGCAAGTAAAAAAAAAAAGACTTATAAGTTAACAATTCTAAAACCAGGGGAAAAGGGAGGTGGAATAAAGTTACTCTCTGATGAGAGAGTGGCTGTCTCTCAGTGGCGTCATCCAGGTGCTGCGCATCAGGCCCTAAGCCCAGAGCCCAGACGCTCACAGCTGCAGCTTCTCCACGACTTATCCGTGGCGCTGTCCATGGTGCTGAAGGTGACAGGTTAATTTGACAAACAAACTGCAACATAGCATGGCTATAGCGCTAGTGGGGAGCTCTCCCTGGTGCTGATTGCCCGCGGCGGATGCATTTCCTACACGATGATGCATGGCGACCGGCACTGGGTCATCTTGGAAAGGCTCGGGGCGAAAGAGACTCACGGCTCATGTGTTTGCCTATATCTTCTCTTTTTGCCACCGGCTTTCCTGTTTGTGTACATTTTGTGGAGCAGTAAATGTCTCTGCTCATGTCGCTCTCACGCTCTCTCCCTCTGCCACCGAGCAAAACTTACTTCCCTGCCTGCCACTTCTTTCTGTAATTTTGATACACGTTTGTTTTTACCAGTTTCCATCCTGTTTGTATCACAATCCTAAGCAAATATGTATTACAGCAGCCAAAGGAAATGTGCAATAGTAACCACAGTTATGCATTACGCCCACTAATTCTCAAGTCCGATGCAACTCTGCCATAGCCTGACAAGCCAGACTATATCATTAAAATGCATAGTCTGGCAACGACCGGTAGACCTCAGCTCAATCCAGGGGGCGGGATGAAGGCTGTCTTTCAAACTGCCTCTGCACGCAATAGGGTAGCGCTACGACTAATAAGAGCAAAGAGCAGGATGGCGTTAGCCTGACAAGCCAATTAAAATGTATGTCGTCATCGTTAAACCCGCCCAACGACTCTCTAAACAGATAAGAGCGCTGTGATTGGTGAACACAAACGGTGTTCGAGACTCAAAAAGTTTCTATGGCTCGTTTCTAGACTGACCTACGGAGCAAATATATTTGCTGCCGCTTGGGTGCGTCTAGATTTCTAGGCAAACTCTGCCACTCTCATAAACGGGAGGACTAAATTGTACACAAACAGGAAAGCCGGTGGCAAAAAGAAAATAAAGAGGCAAACACATAAACCTTGAGTCAACGATCTTTTTTCTTTTTTTTGTACCGCAACATAGGGTTCACGTCATAACGTCTGTATTTCGACCCATTAAAACCTCCATAGACTATAGTTCTGTATTATGTGAAGCCCCCCCCCAAACAAAATGAAATATTTCTGATTAATGATTCCGTTATGTGATTTCATCGCTGTAGCCTACTGTATGTCCTGTGTGTGTGTGTGTGTGTGTGTGTAGGTGAGTGAGGGAGGGAGGAGGGGTAGAGGAAGAAGTGTCTTTTTTTCTTTCCGCCTATCACCGGTTTGATGAGGGAGCGATGTTCTTAATCTCAACAACTAAACTATCAAGTCACACACAAAACTGACACACATGATAAACAAACAGAACTATGCTGCAGTTTGTTTGTCAAGTTAAGGCAAGGCAAGCCAATTTTATTTGTATAGCCCGTTTTTACAAACAGTTTGTCTCAAAGGGCTTTACATGGCATCGTAACAACATCCTCTGTCCTTAGACCCTCACATCCACTGAGGAAAAACTCCAACCTGTCACCTTCTGTTGTAAACAAACAGGCATGCACGTTGTAGCAATGCAGCAGCCCCATTCAAGTCAATCAGCGTGCGCTGCGACACAACGCACAACGTATGCAGTGGTGGTTTGATCCAGCAGTCAGAGGCTTTGTGTCTGTGTGTGTGTCTGTCCGTCTTCCGTGCAGCGCTGATTCCGTGGGTGCTCCGGTGCACGAGCACCCACTGACCAGGTTGAGCACCCTGGGGGTCACGCCACCAGATGCGCATTTCTCCGTGCCGCGCCTCGGCCCCTCAGCTGTGTGTCTGTGGGTATGTGTATCATGTGTAGCCCATATGTGTGTGTAGCCTGTGTGAATGTGTGTGTTAATCTCTCTCGCGCTCTGTTAAAATGATGAATGAACACAAATCGCTGAGCGCGAAAGGAAACTGGCTTCGCTCCGCGGCTATTTCGCGTCTGACGTCTATGTTAAGCACACGTTTCTTTTGATATTGTAGCGTCCGACCCAACGTAACTACAACTACTACACAACAACATAACACAAACTTATCTAACAGCTCTCACTTCTTCCTCTGCTCCTCCTCACTCACTCACCTACATACACACACACACACACACACACACACAGGACTCTGTCTTCCTCACAGTCACCCCGGCCCCTCAGCTTCTCATCCAACCACCATACCTGCCCGGACACATTCACAGTCAGTCGGAAATCACAGAACTTAAACATCATAACAAGAATATTACTGCGGGGTCGCTACAATATTTTCAGTTGCGCTGCAGTAGCTATTATTAATAATGAGTGTGATGAGTGTGTGTGTGCGCCGTCCGTCCATCCGTCCGTGCCTGCCTGCTGCAGGCAGGCATCTATCTATCGATCTATAGATCGGAAGATATAACTATTTAAGACTTATATTAACACAAACGGGGACAGCTCTCCATTCCGACACACCTCCACTTCGACACCCCGCTGTTCCGAAATACCCTCCCCGCCCACAGCTGTCCAAGGTGCTGAACCGCGTGACGTTGTTTACACTCTGTGTTGCGGCTTGTCTGTGAAACGTGCGCTGCTCAGGGACTGGGCAGATCTGTCCCACTTGCTTTCTCCACTAGCCTACTCCGTTGTTGGAGATCTCCACACAGTAATATTTATACACTTTTTTTCTCCCCCGCTCGAGCGCGGCTGAACCCGTTTTGAGCTCACACGGGCGCGAGGCTGCTGCAGCCGCCGCTCGTGCTGACAGCTGACTGAGGGAGATGCTTTGGTCGGGCTTAGGCAATGAAGAAAGGAGTTGGTTAAGTTTAGTAAAAAGACCAGGTAGAGGCTAGACAGGCTAGAAGCATAATGAACATTATATGTCATTAATATGAAGTATTTGCTTGTTTTGCAATTAATTATGCACATGATCCGTTTGACCCCAAAAAGGAAAAAAGGATCAATGCGCACTGCGCACTGGGGGTTTCCCCCAATAGCCTTTTCGGAGTAGCGGGGTCTTTAGAAAAAATAGAAAACCCCGCTTTTACGATGAATGGAAGTCTATTGTCGGAAAGGCGGGGCTTCGGAAAGGCGGGGTGTAACCAACACAAACATTCCGCTTACTTCTGCTTTTAACTTCTTCTTTACCGCTCTCACAGCTGACATGTGTCAGTAATAATGTCACTTCTATTACAAGAACAAGCTGGGATCTCTGAAACCTAACTCCAAAATCCAAATCCAATCCAAAAGTCAAAAGAGAACTTTAGGAAACTTTGCGCTGATGTTTCCACAAGTCTGCCAGACTTATTTACCTGTTACCTAATTTCTTCTGTACATTTAGATAAGACACAATAGATGGTTTTAACATTTCAACATTAAGGTTTTCCCATACTCAACTGCATGTTTTTAATCATCCGATTTCAGGGTGAGCCAGTAATACTTTATTTATCTACACAGTGTCTCTATAACCAGGTGACATTTTATAACAGAAGAGATGTTTGTATGTTTGTCTTAATTTAGACATTTGCAGTCCGTACATGATAGGAGTCAGAAGTGGTTGAATGATGAGGAAATACAGAGACAGGATAATCCGCAGCACACTGGGAACACTGGTCATATCAAACCTGCTCTGCACTATTTCAAAGCAGCAACCAAAAGAAAAGTTGAGCAGAGAAGCAAGGTGAGGTGTGCAGGTACTGACAGCTTTCTGTCTGGTCTGTTTAGAGCCAGAAAAACACACTCTGAGAATCTTCAAGTAAGAAAAGACAATTGGAAGCAGAGGAACTATGATGGTGAGAACGACGCCAAACAGTCCATAGATATTATTCACTTCAGTGTCAGAACAAGCCAACTTCACTACAAGGTAGTTATGACAATACAAACTGTTGATGATGTTTCCACAAAGAGGCAAACGGATGTTTAAGGATAAAGTGACTACAAGCTTCAGAAAAGTGTACAACCATATTACAGAGATAAAAAGAACTGCTTTGTTAGATGTCATATATGTGTTGTATTGTAGAGGATGACAGATAGCAAGGTATCTGTCATAGGACATGATGGCTAAGTTTAAAAATTCTACACCTCCATATGTGAAAATACAATAAATCTGCAGGTAGCACAGAGGTACTGACACAGTGTGAATGTCAGAGAGGATCTGAACCAGCAGTAATGGAAACAGCGCTGTACTACCATACAGTTCATTTACAAACAGGCTGCACAGAAACAGGTACATGGGCTCATGTAAACTCCTGTTCATGCAGATAACCACAATCAGAGAGGAGTTGGCAAAAATAATTACAAAGTAAAGCAAAACAGTTATCACAAAATACAAGTATCTTAAGTTTCCAACATGAAAATAAGCTCCGAGGATGAAATAAGATAAAGTTGAATTCAGCATCATTCTGGTTTAACAAGACTAAACAACAGTGTAGAAAATATGTTTCTCCTCCACACAAAAATCATTTGTCCCACTGACAGACATTGTGTTGAAACTGAGACAGATTCATGGACATCTTATTTTGAATAACCATACACAGTATCACACATAGCTTGAAACAACCCAACCATCAAACCCCCACCCTCAATGACTGTTGAAGGAGCCGTCACCTACTGAGCTGCAGACTCCCGTCACTTCAGCAGCTGCTCTGTTATATATCACAAGAGAGGATCCCAGCAGAGCTGCTACAATATGACTGTCATCATCACTATAGCAATGCTGAGAATTCACTTCACTCACTGCTTTAACACATAGCCTACCTGATGGGAAATAGCCAAAGTTTTACTTAGGCCACTAATCTGGGCAGAGCAATTCACCAAAATACTATTGAAATCACAATATGGCCAAGTGCATCATCCTTTTCCCATATCCTCTTTAATTAAAGGAAATTTCTGCCATTTTTTACCCCTAAATTGTTTTCCCGATGGTCACCCAGTGTTGGGGGGGAGCAAAAAACGCGACTAAAATTGATACAGGCAGAACCGGGTTACACCATGGCTACCCCGGCGCTCGGGATAGCTACAATGCTAACCTATGGGGGCGATTCTTTCAACGAGGGTTTCCCCCAGAAAACTCGTTAAGCCCGGTGGAAGGGTGGCACCGGCGACACATCGGTGCCCAAGCGTGTTTTTTTGTGTCAGGGGCCCGCCTGACCCTGACCATTGACAGATGGCAGGGCCCTATTGGTATCAGATTCATTAATGGAGTAATAGAATTTAGAAGATGTGATTTCATAAGGCCTTAAGATCAATGTTAAAAGTTGACTAGAAACGTGAAAATATTACCATTATCATGTCTTATTATAAGACATTTATGTAACATATTTAAACACCAGCTAGGCTATAGCAGAGTCTCACAAATTGCACTCTTGAAATGCTGTTCAACCAACCACAAGAATAAATAAATAATAAAAAATAACAAATAAATAAATAATAAAAATAAAAAATACAATTTAAATAAATAATATCAACTGTCTGCACTAAAAACTAAAAACCAACTGCCTGATATCTGTATTTTTAAAGTCTAGCATTATTTCTCAGAGATATTTTTTCTTTCAGAGATTTTTTCAATCTGGAGTCACTTAAACGTGATGTAACACGCATCTTTTTCCGGTCAGTCGTCATGGAAACGAGACAGTCACGGATCAACTCATCTACCTACTGTTTGGACCAGAATGAAAACAAACATGTGTAAATGAGAATCTTACGAGCTGAAAAATAAATCAATGAGTCATTTTCACATCTGGTGAAAGCGTCTCGACTCACAGGAGTCCGGAGCTCTGACACTGCAGGGACGACGTGCTAACAGCTAACAGCTAACAGCCGCTACAGCAGCTGGCCGAGCCTTTTGGAGCCACAGCTCGGCTCACGTTAACGTGGGCTTGGTGCAGTCCCCTCTCTGTCAGCTGGTGAAGCAGCGGTCTGATGAGCATGATGTCCGTGACGTGTCCCGTTATGCGCGATGAAGTTGTGACGCTGTCAGGTGATGAAAAAGACACCTTATCACGATAATGCTTTTATTAGCGTAATATCTGTCCATATCGTTATCAGTTTTTCAGCCAATAAGGAAAACCCGATAACGTAATGCCTTCCTAGTGAATTAAGTAGCGGTGGATCGTTGCTACTTAATTCGCTACTTAACTATTGCCATCACTGATTCAGACGCACAATAATAGTCCACATGTTCTTACTACAGCTGTTCTGTTGTAAACAAACACACATGGCGATGGTGCTGCAACCGAGCTACACAGCTGTTACATGATTGGCTGTTCGCCTGTCACTCGTAGCATCCAGTGATAAGATAAGCTGTTTCAATGAGCCAGACAGAGAGCACACGTGTCTGTTCGGTCACTCCCAGATTTCCTCATAATCCATCCCTGCTCCGATCGTCGCCTTTGCACACGTTGTAATGCATCACCCCCATTCAAGTCAATCAGCGTGTGCTGCGGTACAGTGCACAACATATGCAATGGCGGTTTGGTCCGTCTGTCAGAGGCTTTGTGTCTCTCTCTCTCTGTGTGTGTGTGTGTGTGTGTGTGTGTGTGTGTGTGTGTGTGTGTGTGTGTGTGTGTGAGTAAGTAAGGTTTATTTATATAGCACTTTCCATGGAAAGGAAATCACAAAGTGCTTCACAATAAAATACAACAGTAAAAACATACAAATATAATGAATAAAACAATTTAACACATTAACTAGAAGCCTGCTAAAATAAATAAAAGTGTCTGTAAACAAATAAACAATGTTAATTTGTGGAATGCATCCAGTGAAGCATCACAATAGATGTAGTCATACAGTAAATTCCTGACAGGAGGTATGTTGTTAATTAGTTTATTGGGGAAAAAAGCCTGCATATCGGTATCGGTTATCATTGGAATCGGAAATTCTAATTCTGGACAAAATCAGATATCGGCAAATTTCCAATATCAGACATCCCTAATAACAAACACTCAAAAAACAATCAAATATCTATGGTACATGACTCGAATCCTTACGAGACACCACTGAACTCATATAGTGTACAGTATAACAGAGTTGTTTTCGAGGCAAATGATGGGGATGTTGATCCACTGAGTGCTTTAAAAACAAATGGTAGATCCTTAAACTCAGAGAAGCAATAACTGAGATATAAAGTTCAGACTGGACATAAGGAGGGACCTTCAGTCTGTTTATCATTACTAGAATACTGGGAGCTCAAAGGAGTCTACGTGTGATTTGTGGCCAGTTGGTCTAACCCCAAAATCCACACACTGACAACTAAAGCCACTTTCCCACTAAAATTAGCGGGTTGACGCGGGTTTTTTAAACGCGGGTCGACGCGCTAACAATCAGCATTTGGCTCCTTTCCCATTGACCAAAACGAGCCGGGTCTGACCCCCACTAGCAAGCTGCGTGGCCTCCGCTTCCACCGCTGCGCGGCCTCCGCTTCCACCGCTGCGCGTCTGGTGACGTCTTCACACTGGGATCGCGTTGATGATATCATAAGTGTGACAGAATTCAGGGAAGTGAACAATGGAGAGCAACATTGAGGCGAGTCAGGCGGTAAATAGTGTTCTTTCTTGTTTTGTACTTTTTTCTTGCCAGTGCTGCGACATGTTGATCAAATCCCAGTCTCGAATGCGAGCAGAGCTTTGTTTTGGTACGTGATATGAGACGCGACTGGCATGATGTTCTGACATGGCGTCACGTAACGCTCAACGTCATCACATAAATGAGTGGGTTGACCCGGGTCTGGCGTTCCCACTGCAAGCTGATCAGAGCCAAGCCGATTGAAGGCGATTTTAACCCGCGTTGCTTGCCGAGTCGTGTCGATGCTTGCCGGTGCGCCTTTCCCACTGCCACCAAAAGCTGATAGCAGGTTTAAACTGTTTTTTTTTTTGTGGCCAGTGGGAAAGGGGTATAAGAAGTATTTTTCTTCTGGAGAACCTCAGGAGCCTTTGCACTGGTGTTTCCACAAGTTTGTCAGCCTTGTTTATCTGTTGCCTCATTTCTTCTATAAACTCAGATCAAAAACAAAAGATGGTTTTAACATTTCAACATTCAGGTTTTCTCATACTCAGCTGCATGTTTTTAATCATTAGATATCAGGGTGAGCCAGTAATACTTTATTTATCTACACAGTGTCTATATAACCAGGTGACATTTTGTAACAGAAGAGATGTTTGTATGTTTGTCTTAATTTAGACATTTGCAGTCCGTACATGATAGGAGTCAGAAGTGGTTGAATGATGAGGAAGTACAGAGACAGGATAATCCGCAGCACACTGGGAACACTGGTCATATCAAACCTGCTCTGCACTATTTCAAAGAAGCAACCAAAAGAAAAGTTGAGCAGAGAAGCAAGGTGAGGTGTGCAGGTACTGACAGCTTTCTGTCTGGTCTGTTTAGAGCCAGAAAAACACACTCTGAGAATCTCCAAGTAAGAAAAGACAATTGGAAGCAGAGGAACTATGATGGTGAGAACAACGCCAAACAGTCCATAGATATTATTCACTTCAGTGTCAGAACAGGTCAACTTCACTACAAGGTAGTTCTGACAATACAAACTGTTGATAATGTTTCCACAAAGAGGCAAACGGATGTTTAAGGATATTGTGGTTATAACTTTAACAAAAGAGTACAACCATATTACAGAAATAAAAAGAACTGCCTTGTTAGATGTCATATATGTGTTATATTGTAGAGGATGACAGATAGCAAGGTATCTGTCATATGACATGACAGCTAAGTCTAAAAATTCAACATTGGCATAAGAATAAATACAGAAAATCTGCAGGTAGCACAGAGGTACTGACACAGTGTGAATGTCAGAGAGGATCTGAACCAACAGTAATGGAAACAGCCCTGTACTACCATACAGTTCATTTACAAACAGGCTGCACAGAAACAGGTACATGGGCTCATGTAAACTCCTGTTCATGCAGATCACCACAATCAGAGAGGAGTTGGCAAAAATAATTACAAAGTAAAGCAAAACAGTTACCACAAAATACAAGTATCTTAAGTTTCCAACATGAAAATAAGCTCCGAGGATGAAATAAGATAAAGTTGAATTCAGCATCATTCTGGTTTAACAAGACAAAACAACAGTGTAGAAAATATGTTTCTCCTCCACACAAAAATCATTTGTCCCACTGACAGACATTGTGTTGAAACTGAGACAGATTCATGGACATCTTATTTTGAATAGATAACCATACACAGTATCACACATAGCTTGAACCAACCCAACCATCAAACCCCCACCCTCAATGACTGTTGAAGGAACCGTCACCTATACTGAGCTGCAGACTCCCGTCACTTCAGCAGCTGCTCTGTTATATATCACAAGAGAGGATCCCAGCAGAGCTGCTACAATATGACTGTCATCATCACTATAGCAATGCTGAGAATTCACTTCACTCACTGCTTTAACACATAGCCTACCTGATGGGAAATAGCCAAAGTTTTACTTAGGCCACTAATCTGGGCAGAGCAATTCATCAAAATACTATTGAAATCACAATATGGCCAATTAACGCAATTAATTCTGAGTCGCAATTCAATGCGCGAGCACTTTAAATTTGGCCCATTGAATGACCTTGGCTACTTGGCAGTAGAACGTAACGGTAGCATAGCACCGAAGAACTTGTCCGGACGTGTTGGTCACTTCCCACCTGCGTCGCTAGTCAAAGCAGGGTGACAACAGACTGACCGACATGGACGCGACTCACAGCCCGGACACTGCCCGCGGAAGCGGAGCGGGAGCGCTCGTCCTCACAGGCGCTTGGCTGGCTGCACAAGGAGCTGCTTCTCCTGCGCTGTCCGCGCCGGTCAAACATCGACTCCACTCGCATGTATACCCGTCGCCCGTCTGCAGGGTGCGATTTGCCGGGGGGCTACTGTTTTCAAAAGCCCAGGCTACTGTAAATTCTCAAAAAAAAAAGGTGAGTCTCGAGATGCCGGTTGCACTGGGTCGGGTCTGTCTCTAGGTTTGAGCAAATAAAAGCCGGTCTCAAGCCGGGTCTGATATGCTTAATGTTTGGGTGCAACAAAGTCACTGTTAACAAAATCAACATCTAATCTGTCCCTTCAAAATAAAGTTAGTGACGTGTCTGTAAACTCAGGTCAAAAACAAAAGATGGTTTTAACATTTCAACATTCAGGTTTTCTCATACTCAGCTGCATGTTTTTAATCATCAGACTTCAGGGTGAGCCAATAATACTTTATTAACAAGGTGACATTTTGTAACAGAAGAGATGTTTGTATGTTTGTCTTAATTTAGACATTTGCAGTCCGTACATGATAGGAGTCAGAAGTGGTTGAATGATGAGGAAATACAGAGACAGGATAATCCGCAGCACACTGGGAACACTGGTCATATCAAACCTGCTCTGCACTATTTCAAAGAAGCAACCAAAAGAAAAGTTGAGCAGAGCAGCAAGGTGAGGTGTGCAGGTACTGACAGCTTTCTGTCTGGTCTGTTTAGAGCCAGAAAAACACACTATGAGAATCTTCAAGTAAGAAAAGACAATTGGAAGCAGAGGAACTATGATGGTGAGAACAACGCCAAACAGTCCATAGATATTATTCACTTCAGTGTCAGAACAAGCCAACTTCACTACAACGTAATTCTGACAATACAAACTGTTGATGATGTTTCCACAAAGAGGCAAACGGATGTTTAAGGATATTGTGGTTAAAACTTTAACAAAAGAGTACAACCATATTACAGAAATAAAAAGAACTGCTTTGTTAGATGTCATATATGTGTTATATTGTAGAGGATGACAGATAGCAAGGTATCTGTCATATGACATGACAGCTAAGTTTAAAAATTCAACATTGGCATAAGAATGAATGCAGAAAATCTGCAGGTAGCACAGAGGTACTGACACAGTGTGAATGTCAGAGAGGATCTGAACCAGCAGTAATGGAAACAGCCCTGTACTACCATACAGTTCATTTACAAACAGGCTGCACAGAAACAGGTACATGGGCTCATGTAAACTCCTGTTCATGCAGATCACCACAATCAGAGAGGAGTTGGCAAAAATAATTACAAAGTAAAGTAAAGCAGTTATCACAAAATACAAGTATCTTAAGTTTCCAACATGAAAATAAGCTCCGAAGATTAAATAAGATAAAGTTGAATTCAGCATCATTCTGGTTTAACAAGACTAAACAACAGTGTAGAAAATATGTTTCTCCTCCACACAAAAATCATTTGTCCCACTGACAGACATTGTGTTGAAACTGAGACAGATTCATGGACATCTTATTTTGAATAGATAACCATACACAGTATCACACATAGCATGAACCAACCCAACCATCAAACCCCCACCCTCAATGACTGTTGAAGGAACCGTCACCTATACTGAGCTGCAGACTCCCGTCACTTCAGCAGCTGCTCTGTTATATATCACAAGAGAGGATCCCAGCAGAGCTGCTACAATATGACTGTCATCATCACTATAGCAATGCTGAGAATTCACTTCACTCACTGCTTTAACACATACCTGATGGGAAATAGCCAAAGTTTTACTTAGGCCACAAATCTGGGCAGAGCAATTCACCAAAATACTATTGAAATCACAATATGGCCAAGTTCATCATCCTTTTCCCATATCCTCTTTAATTAAAGGAGAATTTCTGCCATTTTTGACCCCTAAATTGTTTTCCCAATGGTCACCCAGTGTTGGGGGGAGCAAAACGCGACTAAAATTGACACAGGCCAGGCCCCGACTGGCCATATAGGGAGAACCATGAGTATTCCCAAGGCGCCGGCCTATGATTGGCCTGCTGGCCTGCGTCTCTCTCTCTTTTTTTTTCAGGCTGCCGGTCAGCCGGCGTCGCAGCTATCTGATTTTTTTTTTCTAAGTCAGAGAGGCAGGACAGGCCAATCAGAGGCCATTCAGGCCAGTAGCATGTGAGGAAAACAAGACAATTGGTTTGTTTCAATTAACACCCGCCCCAACAGTCAGTATCAACCACACAGACAGTGTGTGGAGGAAGGGTTGTGTGACGTGTGTACCTGCTGCAGTGTGTGTGTGTGTGTGTAGCCAGTGGACCGGGAGAGGAGACGAGGCTTCGTCGATGATGGACCCCAACCCAGGTAAAAAAAAAAAAGAGGAAAGGCGGTGCCGAGAGGGAGAGAGAGAAAAAAAGAAAGGCGCTGGAGGATGACGCGGCCAAATGCCTTAAATTGACCAATTTATTACCTGCATACGCATGCATGCCCATGTATGTGTGGGTGTGTGAACGTGCGTGTGTGGGCAAGGCCAGAGTGGCCTGGTGACATGACTGACTCCTGGCTAGGGCTGGACGATAAGAGAAAAAATCCTATCACGATAATTCTTTTCATATCAGTCAATATCGATGTATATCACGATATAGGGCTGAAACGATTCATCGAGTTACTCGATTAACTCGTTTACAAAAATAGCTCGAGGCAAAAACTCTGCCTCAAAGCCTCGTTATATGACGCGCAGGGATATTGTTCCATACGGACCGTTGTTAAGGAAACACACCACTAGCGCGTGATACACTTGGCGTGATGGCGGAGATTCGGGATGTCCGTGAACGGCAGAGATCATCTAAGTTTGGGATCATTACATACTCAAAAAGGAAGAGAACAAGGTGCAGTGTGTCTACTGCAGCGGCGCCGGCACCCGTAACCCCCCCCCCGCTTCCCCCCACAGTAAGCACCACAGCATCATCAGCATCATCAGAATTTTAATAATAGAAAACATTTGTTTTTTATGCCAAGTCTTGACTTATAATTGTATTATTTACTGTACATTTTTTTTTTTTTTTTATAAATTTTATATTGTTAACCTGTTTGGCTTGACATTTTATATTCTTTGGTCTCAGGTAATTTTCAGAAGGTGCAAATATGCAATCCTTATTTGTAATATTGTATGTTTAAATTTACAGTAAGTTAAAGCAGAAGTAAGCGGAATATTTGTGTTAATCTCCGACAGCAATCACATATAGAGTGTTTGGTCTGAAACACAGGTCTGTCAGTCACTCTGCTCTGCTGTAAGCCGAGGAGAAAACTTTCCTTGTATCCTACAACCTTTATCCAATGAGGAGAGAGAACGGCATAAAGGGGCGGTCCTCTCTGTGTGTGCAGCCAAGGGATGCACGTGACTGTGCCGACGTAGGGACGAGGGCGGGGACTGCTAACTCCATCGGCTGACACGAAGTTAGCCAAAACGACCGGATCGCTTACTTCTGCTTTAACATATACCTCCTACTTGCTGGCACTTGCAATAAATGGGCTTTTTGGAGCCAATAAAAAAAAACCAAATGCTTGATCATTCAAAGCCTCATGATTTTTGTTGTTTTGGTTGTTTAAAAACGCAAAAAAGAAAATCTGATTACCGTATTTTCCGGACTATAAGTCGCGTTTTTTTTCCTAGTTTGACTGGCCATGTGACCTATATTCAGAAGCGACTTATATAAGAAAAATATACGCTATGTCATCTATGACCACAAGAGGGCACTGTCCACACTTGTAACAACTGAGCGCTGCCACTGCACCACCGAAAAAACCATAAACCATACAGTCTATGAAACCATAAAGAACACAGAAAAAATGCCGCCAAAAAGAAAAAGCTATACTGCAGATTTTAAACTGCAAATTATAAAGTATGCAGCCGAAAACGGTAATCGAGCAGCAGAGAGAAAGTTTGGAGTGAGTGAAAAACTTGTCAGGGACTGGCGAAAAGCAGAGGTAACTCTTACTTCTATGAAAAAATCAAAAAAGGCAAACCGCGGGCTGAAAGCGCGATGGCCGGAGCTCGAGTCCACAGATGGGTTATTGAACAGCGTGCTGCTGGACGTGGCTTATCAACTGTACAGTTACGTCTCCATGCCCAGGTAGTTGCCAAAGAGATGAAAATAAATGATGTTGCTGGCGGGCCTTCCTGGTGCTATCGCTTCATGCAACGCAACCACCTGTCAATCAGAGCACGGACCACGGTGTGTCAGAAACTGCCAGCAGACTTCCAAGACAAGATCGACAGTTTCCGTGCATTCATTGAAAAGCAGGTGACGGGACACAATGTGTCACCGGACCACGTATTAAATATGGATGAGGTCCCCCTCACGTTTGACATCCCCATGGGCCGTAGTGTCGCAGAGAAAGGGCAGAAAAGTGTGAGCATAGTGACAACTGGTCATGAGAAATCACACTTCACGGTGGTGCTCGCATGCTGTGGAGATGGCTCAAAACTGCCCCCAATGGTCATTTTCAAACGGAAGACGATGCCGAAGGCCGAATTCCCCCCCGCTGTTGTCGTGACCACAAACGTGAAAGGGTGGATGGATGAAGAAATGATGAGCTTTTGGCTCACAAAGTGCTATGCTAAACGTCCAGATGGCTTCTTTAAAACACGCAAAGCCCTGCTTGTGATGGACAGTATGCGAGCGCATATAACGGCACGCATCAAAGACAAAATCAAAGCCTGCAACTCCATCCCCGCTATCATCCCTGGAGGCTTAACTAAAATGCTCAAGCCACTCGACATCGCCGTGAACCGGAGTTTTAAGGCAGTCTTGCGTCGCATGTTGGAGACCTGGATGGTGGATGGAGAGCACAGCTTCACGGCAACCGGCCGGATGCGCCATGCAACCTTCCTGCAAGTCGTTGAATGGATAGAAACAGCGTGGAATACAGTGACAACCGAAACGATCCTGTCGGGATTCCGAAAGGCCGGACTGACAACAGCTGATGCTGAGGGTGAGTCTGATGACAGCCGAGCAGAAGAGGAGACGGCGCTTCATCTTCCTCCCGAGTTGGCGGAGTTGTTTAGAAGCGACACCGAGGATGAAGAATTCAACGGATTCAGTGATGCAGAATGAGATCGAGAACTTTATGAACTTGTTCACCTGTTAAATTTATATTTTTTGCCTATGTTCTTCAGGCTATTGTGCAGGCCAATTGAATAATCCTTCCAGATTCAGATAAATGTTCGTTTTTGGATTCCTATGAAATAAAAAAAAATGTTCCAAAAATAAATGCGACTTATAGTCTGGTGCGACTTATATATGTTTTTTTCCTCTTCATGACGTATTTTTGGACTGATGCGACTAATACTCAGGTGCGACATATACCGTAGTCCGGAAAATACGGTAATCGATAAATCGATCGATAAAGTGCTAGATTAATCGATTACAAAAAGAATCGATAGCTGCAGCCCTATCAAGTCACTATTTTTGTCAATTCCATCATACTCACAAATGAGATTTGAAAATATCAGAAGGTTATTTCTGATTTAAATATTTATTTTCCGTCAAAAATTGAACATTGCAGATGTAATGATGAACATATAGCCCAGGGCTGCCCAATTTGGGGCCCGCGGACCAATTATTTTTGGCCCGCTGCCAATGCTCGAATTTTTAATTTTTGAAATTTCTATTTTTTCCCCACTGTGCCCCCATTTAGGGGCAGTCTGGAGCCCTGTTTAACAGTGAAACACAATAATCAATAGTGTTATTTAAAAAATACTTTGTATGAGTGTTTATTTTGCACAATTAACATGTTATAGGCATATTTAATTTGAATGTTTAATTTTGGCCCGCGACCCTCCACCCCGATTCGTTTTTGGCCCTTCACTGAGAAGAATTTGGGCACCCCTGATATAGCCTAATAACAGCAATGAGTAATTACAGTTTCAGATAAATAAAATTGGTATTATACAACAGTTACTTCCAACCAAGTAATTTGAGTGCTGATATACATCATAACAGGGACTTTTTTATAGACATTATCACTCCACTGTTCAGGCGTTCTTCAGCATTACATCAGACAGGAGTTAAATCAGAGCCACGCTCTCCATACAGGAGCTGCCCCATCTCTCTGCTGCCTGCTACAGTTATAAACTGACCTGAACTTTAAAACCCGGACCTGACGTGGTCCGTCTAATTAGGGATAATTTTCAGCGTAAACCCGGTTGAAAAAGAAAGAGGAGAAATCGCCGCGGTTAGCGCTTGCTTCGCCAGTAGCCAGTGTTTAGGTTGGCACAGTTGAACAGTTGCGGTGCGTTTGTATCAGTGTGAACACAATGTCTCTGATGTGAGCAGCAGCAGAGCGGCCACGCCGTGACTGCGCTCCGTATAATGTGTGACTGTGGCCGGACCTCAATCCGCTCCACCTGGTGTCTCCATTGTTAAAGCAGAAGTAAGCGGAATGTTTGTAGTAATATAGGGGCCGTGTTCACCAGACGCGTTTTTAGCGCTCTGAGCGTCTACTTTCCATTCAAACCCTATTGATAGCTTTCATGTGACGTCACGGCCCGTATGGAACGCCCCCCTGGCGGTCAAAACAATCCACTTCCCCGCTGTCCGCTGGTTAGGACAAAGCAGAAAAACACACACTGCTCCCTGCTGCTTCAAAAATACCGGTGTTATGGCCCAAATGGTGTCTGATTTAACTGGTTACAGTACCGAACAACAGCTGTGCTGCACTTCCGTCAACAAGGAGGAGGAGAGCGCTCCGCTGCTAGAAGCAACACGGCTATGAATGTAGCAGCCTGGTGTTAGCCACATCATTAGCCTAACGAGCAGTAAGTTACAAGGTGTGTAGCCCGTGTTGCTGTGTGCAGTGGCGTTTTTACATGTAAAAAAGTGGTGGGGCACCATCATTTCATAGAAAGGCTGCACACCAGAAAAAACACAAAAAACACAGTGCTTTCTGTCAGAGATGGGACCAAGTCACACATGTGCAAGTCTCAAGTAAGTCTCAAGTCTTAACCTTCAAGTCTCAAGTAAGTCCCAAGTAATTTTTCTTTGGGCAAGTCAAGTCACAGGTTATGTCAAGTCAAGTCCAAGTCAAGTCCTGCATAGGTCAAGTCAAGTCCAAGTCAAGTCACCTTATTATTGCAATTTCACCCGCAGAATCTGATCTAAATAAAGTGAAGACAATAGAATAGAATATAAAATCTATTATATGACAACACCATTCTCAGTCTGCACTCATACCAAGTAGTTTTAGATATTAATTTGATATTTTATATTCAAAAGTCAAAGAATGTGGAACATTGAAACATCCCTGGATGCTATGAGTGACAGGCAAACAGCCAATCAGCTAACAGCTGTGTAGTTGGGTTGCGGCACCATCTGCAGCAGTGAGAACTTGAGGCTGAAGGAGAGGAGGTTAAAAAAAAAGGACACGTTAGCTCCTCGCTATGGTAACGCTGGTAACAGGTGACTGTTACCGTATGTCTATTGGTTACTGTGCGTTTGCCCCGACTCTGAACAGCGGCGGCGATGCAGCGTTAATGAAGCAGCGTCAGGCCGCTCACGTCACTGAAACTCCGGATGAAATCTCTGATTAAAAACACTGAGCTTCGAGCTTCATATCACCCCTGCTGCAGCGATCCTGGCGGCTCCTTTGCTCGGTATCAACCCCCGCTCTCACTCTCTCTCCCCCTCCCTCTCTCTCTCCAGCGGTCCTTTCAAAAAAAAAAGGGAAAAAAATCTACTAGTGATGGCATGAATGTGGCCATGATCTACTGTATCTACTGTCTCACAGTTCCAAAGTATTTATTTTGTTATTCATGCAGACTTATTACTGTATCCTTGTGTGCGTATAATGGACAAGTAATGGGTGAGTAATTACTGAATCCATCTGTAAAAACAGAGATTGTGACTTTATCACTTGGTTCCAACACTTGAGTATGCCTACATCATTGGTCAGTAATGAATGCAGATACCTCTTTTGACAGCCTCTGCTTCTCTTGTTCTCCCAAGGCTCTCCTTGATCTTGTGGTACCTGGGGCTTCTTGCTGCTGCTGTTGAGAGGAGCTTTGGTCCCTGAAGGGAGACAGATCAAAAGTGTTAGAATATGAATGAGACAGTATATCAGTGTCATTATCAATAATTACTATCTTTAAAAAAAAAAACAGTAAGTAATAAAAAAAAAAACAGTTTGTGTTGCACAACTTTTTGGAAATGGCTGAAAAAAATATCACTATTTCTGGATGTGCTAAACTTACTTATGCACACAAATGCAGATGACTAAATTGGCTCATTACTTTTGAGTTCCTATACATTATTGCCATCACAGCATGCTGACATTTAGTAATGAACATGTGCATAATTATTATTATAATTACTCTATTGTATTATCTTACCTGATGGCCTGAATACTGCTAGTGAAGTTCTGCAGGGCACGTTTGATGAACACCATGTCAATGTCCCTCTTCTGCAGCTGTTGGTACATCATGTCAACATGAGGCATGATTTGATGAAACTGCTGCAGGAAAAAAACAAAATCTTCATCCTGCAGCATCCTCAGGAAGCCAGACGCCTCCCTCACCGTGGTGCTGTCAAAGCTGCTGTCTGACCTGATGGTCTCAAAACACTCTATGAGGTCGCCCAGGTTCTCATAGACAGTGCTCACGATCCTGCTGTTGAAGTTCCATCTTGTGGATGATGCTCTAGGCAGCCTTCGTGCAACAATCTGTTCGAGAAGGGCTGTGCGTTTGGGTGACCGGGTAAAAAAAACTGGGAAAAAAATCCCACCAAGGTCAGAGAAAAAAACTCTCACTGCTGAGATGTGTGAAGTGGCCTGCTGCATGATCAAATTCAGCTGGTGTGCATAACAATGCAAATAATGGGCATTTTTGTACTCTTCTCGTACCTTTTGCTGCACACCAGCTCTCTCTCCTCTCATCACACTGGCGCCGACGTAGGCTTGCGCAATGAGTTTACACTTATCATCAGTGAAAACGCTGTTCAGTCTCTCCAAAATTGCATCGGCAATGGAGCTGGCCGTTGCTGACGAGATGGGGACAAATTCAAAGAACCGTTCTTGCACAGCGTGTTTTCCATCAACGTATCTCAGCACCAGCACCAACTGAGTCTGTGTAGAGACGTCTGTGGTTTCATCTGCTTGGATTGCCACGAATCTTGCTGATCTCACCTCCTCCACGATACACTCTCTGATGACAGATGCCATGCAATCCAGCAGCTCATTCTGCACCGTCTTTGATGTGCCCTTAAAGACTGTGGCCGTTCTTAAGTGCTCCTCAAACACCTCGTCCAGCGACGCCACTAAATCAACCAGTCCACGAAAAATCCCCGGGTTGCTGGACCCCTCACTCTCATCCTTGCCTCGCAGAGCTAACTCAAACACGCCACAGAATTTCACACAGTCGATAAGGCGGCCTAGGATGTGCCGGTTCTTGCTCACCTCATCGTTGTGACGGCGCACGGCTATCCTGTAGCTCTCATCCAGCTGTGTGGCAATGTTCACTCTCCCAAATGCCGACAGTTTTAGGCAGCTGTCCATATGCATCTTCGATGCTTCGTGTTTCTTCACCTTTTCTGAGAGGTGGTGCATATCAGTAACACCCGTCTTTGTCCAGGCGGTGTCAGTGTTGGCATCCGGGTGGATTAGCACACAGGGGTAGCAAAACAGAGCGTTAGCCACTTCACAACCTGCTAGCCATGTTTTCCGCTCGTACCAGCTCCGGGAAAATCCACGACTGTATGTTTTCCCCGCTTTTGTTGACACCTGCTTGATGTTTAAATTTGGTCTGGGTGGTCCCAATTCTTTAACAGCCAATTTATCCGTATTGCTTCGACGACTGAACGGTAATTCCCTCAGGGAAACGATGGAGTTGCAGTTGCCAGCCATGATGATTCAGCGGTCTCCGCCGGACGCGCGCGCTGTACGTCAGAGCACGCATCAGTGCGTATGACGAAATCACGTTAGGGCAAGCCCCCCCGGAGCCCATAGAAATGCATTGTATCGTTCCAATTTTGAAAAAAAGAGTCTCAACATGTAAATCTATGAGAGCGCCCGGGGCGATTTTCAATCTGACTGATATTGCCCCAAGGGGGCGGGGCTACTGGTTGGACAGTGACATCCAGGCTGCTGATTGTCGCAGCGATATTCAGGCTGCTGTTTGGACTATACTATTAAGACTTAGACCGGCAAAATAAACTCTTTTCTCTCTTTTTTTTTTCGTTTGGCTTAAGGAGGGCGGTGCACTATCGCCCACTATGGGCCAGCCGCCCCTGGTCTCAGACCTCCTCCTCTGTTCAGGGATGGTTTCTCCACTTTCACATAGATGGCTTATTTTACTCTTCTTTCAAACCATCTGTCCTCCCTGTCCAGAATCTTAACATTACTGTCTTCAAAGGAGTGTTCATTCTCCTTTAGATGTGAAGAGACAGCTGAGACTGGACCTGAGGAGTTGGCCCTCTGTGTTGAGCCCAGTGTTTCCGCTAGAAAAAAATGGCACCGGACAACATGACCGGCAGGTTTTCAATATACCAGACAAATGTTTGAAATTCTGGTCAAATATTATCTGAATTTATTGAGCTTAAAATGATAAATGATATGCAGCCAAGTCAGTGTTTCCCACAGGTTTATTGCAAGGACACTGTGGCAGGGGTTGCGATCATAACGTCCGGGGGGGGGGGTTACCGGGCACGACTGTCATGCATGTGCGCTGCTCTGTGTGTGTGTGTCGACGACGAAAAAAATCCCTTGACAAGTTGACAACTCTACGACGAGCAGAACTGAAATAGATGACGATCAAAAACTCATGACAGCTCACGATCTGGAAGTTTTCCTCATAACTCGGCTTTTGCAAACCGAGTTATGCATGTGGATGCAGCAGCTGCTCTGCTCTCACCCGCGAGTCCCGCCCGGTCTTCATCTCGAGCAACACCGTGTCCTCCCGCGGTAGAATGTGATGTCTAATGTGTGTCTCTCGGCCAAAGCAGGCTGGCACCACCGACCCGTACCACAGAAGGGCCGCGACCACCGGTGTTCCCGGTGTTCCCGACCTGCTTTGGCCGAGAGACCATCACATTCCGCGGCGAGAGGCTGTGACACAGCACGGTGCGTCTGTGTTATTGTTGTTTAGTGGCGGTTTTAACATTTCAACATTCAGGATTTCTCATACTCAGCTGCATGTTTTTAATCATCAGATTTCAGGGTGAGCCAGTAATACTTTATTTATCTAGACAGTGTCTCTACAACCAGGTGACATTTTTATAACAGAAGAGATGTTTGTATGTTTGTCTTAATTTAGACATTTGCAGTCCGTACATGATAGGAGTCAGAAGTGGTTGAATGATGAGGAAGTACAGAGACAGGATAATCCGCAGGACACTGGGAACACTGGTCATATCAAACCTGCTCTGCACTATTTCAAAGAAGCAACCAAAAGAAAAGTTGAGCAGAGAAACAAGGTGAGGTGTGCAGGTACTGACAGCTTTCTGTCTGGTCTGTTTAGAGCCAGAAAAACATACTATGAGAATCTTCAAGTAAGAAAAGACAATTGGAAGCAGAGGAACTATGATGGTGAGAACGACGCCAAACAGTCCATATATATTATTCACTTCAGTGTCAGAACAGGCCAACTTCACTACAAGGTAGTTATGACAATACAAACTGTTGATGATGTTTCCACAAAGAGGCAAACGGATGTTTAAGGATATTGTGGTTAAAACTTTAACAAAAGAGTACAACCATATTACAGAAATAAAAAGAACTGCTTTGTTAGATGTCATATATGTGTTATATTGTAGAGGATGACAGATAGCAAGGTATCTGTCATATGACATGACAGCTAAGTTTAAAAATTCAACAGTGGCATAAGAATAAATACAGAAAATCTGCAGGTAGCACAGAGGTACTGACACAGTGTGAATGTCAGAGAGGATCTGAACCAGCAGTAATGGAAACAGCCCTGTACTACCATACAGTTCATTTACAAACAGGCTGCACAGAAACAGGTACATGGGCTCATGTAAACTCCTGTTCATGCAGATCACCACAATCAGAGAGGAGTTGGCAAAAATAATTACAAAGTGAAGCAAAGCAGTTAACACAAAATACAAGTATCTTATGTTTCCAACATGAAAATAAGCTCCGAGGATGAAATAAGATAAAGTTGAATTCAGCATCATTCTGGTTTAACAAGACTAAACAACAGTGTAGAAAATATGTTTCTCCTTCACACAAAAATCATTTGTCCCACTGACAGACATTGTGTTGAAACTGAGACAGATTCATGGACATCTTATTATTTAACCATACACAGTATCACACGCAGCATAAACTCACCCAATCATCAAACCCCCACCCTCAATGACTGTTGAAGGAGCCGTCACCTACTGAGCTGCTCTGTTATATCAGAAGAGAGGATCCCAGCAGACCACTGCTACAATATGACTACAACACTGTGGACTCAGTGGGTGAGGTCAAAAATGTGCCTTTCTTTTGTTTTGTTCTTATAAAGCAATATTGTATGTGTTGATAAGCACTTGAAGTAAAGTAAAACAAAGAAATTAACTTAAACGGTAGTCAAATATATTTTTGTAAGTGGCATCAGCAAATGCTTTGTTATGTCACCAACTAAACCTTTATGCTAGCAGTAGTTTTTACACTAGCTACAAGGCAGAGAAATGAGAAACAATTAACATGTGCTGTCTTCCTCGGTATGTTTTTGTTGATTTGGCCTGTATTTTTCTGATCATTTACCGTGATCTGTCTGTGTAGAGTGATCTTGTTGTTCGTGTTATTATTGTCGTTGATTTTGTAAAGTGTATCATGACCATGTTGCACTATGATGATTTTACACTTTATATAAACTAAACTGAACTGAACATGAGAAGAAAGTGTATGAGCTGAATGAGTCTGAACACAGAGCGAGAGACCATGCCAAGTGGCTAACAAAAGGCTAAAATGTCAACCTGTTGGAATGAATGATTCAGTATAGAAAATATAAGTTTAGTAAACACCAAATTTGAAGGACAAATACCTGAATTGGTATCCAATTTCCTATAGGGCACCTTTAGTACATGTTATAGCGCTTTTCCACTGGCACAGCGCAGCACGGCCCGCTTTTTTTGCTTTTCCACTAGCCCTAGTACCTGGTACCAGGTACCACTGAGCGTCGTCACTGGAAGAGTGCGAGCGCTACGTCCGACATGAGAATCAAACTCGGAAATTTCAAAAACACGGCGGCAACAGTGCCAGCTGATCTGTACCGAGACTGTTGTTATTCCTTCACCTGAGTTTGGAGCTGACGAGCGGATCGAAAAATGAGACAAGGACAATGCGGCCCCGCGATCACCCCCGTGCCGACCCCGCCCCTGCTGAGGAGGTACTAGAAGAACTCAGCTGTAGTGGAAAAGCACCTTTACCGAGCTGAGCCAAGCCGTGCCGTTCCATGCCATGAAAGTGTAGTGGAAAAGCGCCATTATATGCCCCCCACTCCCTTTGATACCAAACTGTCCAGTGAAAACAGTTGAAATCTAAAAATGGCCTTGAGAGTGTGACTGAATGCCAATGAAGCAGGTTTGTTGACATGCAGATGCTTTCAGAGGGGCTGTAATGTGATATACAGTGCCATGAAAAAGTATTCGCCCCCTTCCTGATTTCTTAATTTTTTTGCATATTTGTCACACTTAAAGGAGTGGTATGTAAGAATGTGGCCAAAATTGTTGCTGCAGTCAAATTCAAAACACAGCAGTGCGTTGTTTCCCCTCCCCTACCCCCCAGACTCCAGGTTTGCCAGACAGCGATGCGCTAACCTCTGCTCTGACTTCTCACTCACAGTCAGTCTTAAAGTCTGAAAGCAGAGTAAAAAGCTAAATATTCATCAACAACCTCACTGTTTTATTGCTCTGACTCACAGTAACTACGAGCGGAGTTCACATCACCCAGGTGATCTGCAAGTTATTGTTACATTTCACCACTCCGACGCTGTGTGTCTGTGTGCAGCGCTGACACACACACACACACACTGTAACCTCACATCTACAGGAGCCTTAGTGCGTGTTACTGTGCGTTCACACCAAACGCTTCCAAAGCGTCAAAAACGCTCGAGGGTGGGCTTCAGACAAGACAGCTCCCAAAACGGCAATATTTTCTGCTGCTTTGGCCGCTCGTCACGTGACTGACATCAAAGTTCGATCGCACTGGTCATTGGGAGCTGACATACAAAAAAAAGAAGAAAAAAAAGGGAGCCGACAGACATCTCTATTCTGACAGGTTGCCGCCAAACCGCGTCATAATTACCCTAAAGTTAACCAGGGCTCAACTTCTTGTCTGGTGACGCTCTGTTTGTGTCTGTCGTTCTTCTGACACTCGCATTTCTGGATCAAAGGGCTCGTATAAGATAAATATATACAACAATTGTTGTTCTATTCACAAAACCACCATCGGGGGCGGGGGGGCGCCACTAAACAACAATAACACAGACGCACCATGCCGTGCCACAGCCTCTCGCCGCAGAACGTGAGGGTCTGTCGGCCACAGCGGCTCGTGGTCCGTCTGTGGTACGGGTCGGTGATGCCGGTCTGCTTTGGTCCAGAGACCATCAGATTTTACCGCGGGAGGACTTTGGGGAGGACATGGTGTTGCTCCAGATGAAGACCGGGCGGGACTGTGGGCTGAGAGTTTCCTGTTTCTGCTCCGAGCAGCTCGAGCTGCTGCTGGAGCAGCAGCGCAGGTGAGAGCAGAGCAGCTGCTGCATCCACATGCAGAACTCCGTTTGCAGAAGCTGAGTTATGATAAAAACTTCCAGATCATGAGCTGTCATGTGACTTTGATCGTCATCTATTTCACACAAATCGGTCCGGACGGGCTTTAGGAGCAGGGGAACCTTAGCGCGCATACAACAGCCTGCACGTGGATTCTGCTGATTCTGATTGGCTCATGAGAGGAATTCTGATTCAGATTCTGATTGGCTGCCAGTGCTGTCAATCACATCAACAATCACATCAATCACTCGAATCAACCAATCCGCGAGATAGAGCCAGGCGTAACTGCAGCAGGTCAGTGCAGTTGGAGGGACACAGAGGGCCTAGAAAGGGGGTCATTCCTATGTTCCCACAGCCCTATGTTCCCTCAGCCCTATGTTCCCTCATTTCTAACTTTTGTTGTCACTGAAAATTAGGCCCTATGTTCCCACAGTCCTTCGGTCCCACCATTGGTTGGGTTTAGGCAATGAAGAAAGGAGTTGGTTAAGTTGATTCTTTTTCAGTTAATAGTTTATGCAAATTGTGTGATAATAAAGATTAAACAATGGTTTATAGTGGCAGGTGGTTCCAAGCTGTGCCAAAAATTGACATTTTGGAAAGCTCGCCTGAATATTTTGTAGTAAAATCTCAATAGAGATTGCCAGCGTGTCGTCATCATGACGTATTCCCGGCGGGGAACGCAAAGCATTGTGGGAATCTATGGCACAAACAAACGCGCCAGACTTTGAATTTGTGGAGGCAAGAACGCCAGTTTTACTGCTCTGGTTTGAAGATGCCGTCAACCTGCTGTGTTGTGAATTGCAACAGTCGTTCGCACGATAGACAGGGCAAAAAGATCCGCAATGGACTTTCGTTTTTTTGTTTACCAGCATGGAAAAAAAATAGTTGTAGCCATGTCTCTGAGGTTACGAAAAGAAGAAGAATGGCATGGATAGCGGCAGTGAGGAGGTCAAAGCTCACCTTTGATTACACTCCACCACACATGATGGTGTGTTCGAAGCACTTTCACAAAGGTAAGTAACTCTGTAAATGTTATGTACTTTGCTAATAACCCGCCTATTTTGTTGGACTTAACCAGACTTAGATTTGGCGGCGTTATGCCAATGTTAACTGTTAACATGAGTGTTACCAATGTACGAAGGGTACATTAATCAGTTTTAAATGTTGTACATCTAGGCTACATAGCAATTTATTTGGTGACTATGTTTGCAGGCAAACCTGCCTATGAAATGCTGCAGTGTGATCCTGACTGGGCCCCTTCTCTCCACCTCGGCCATACTGAGGTGAAAGCTACCACGACAGACCGTTTCAAGCGGCTTAGGAGAAGACAACAACAACAACAACAACAACCACAACCACAACAAGCACCAGAACCGGACCACACTAGTCCTGAGGCTGAGCTGGATAATGCAGCCCCCTTATTCCCGGGTAAGTTTGCACTGGCTATGTTTTTTTCAGTACACCATTCCACTATGATTCCCTTCCACCTGGCTGCTTAATGTCCACACTACTCGTCATGTAACATATCACAATGATACATAATCTATTATCTAAATTTTCCTTTGCTTTAGGGTAGTATGTATGTATGTTGTATGAATGTCATAAGGTATTTTAGGGTAGTATGTGTAGCCTATGCTTATTTGTATAGATGTCACTTGTTTGCACCGTGATGTGTGCTACTGGACACCTTCATTTCCTTTAGGATTAATTAAGTATATTTACCTATATATCTTAGTAAAAGAATATAATATATGTTGCCCCCTGTGTATACTTAGTCTGTATTCCGTAGGAATAGAGGTCATTAGGCATTTGGAATGCAGATGTAACCGTCTTGAAATACTTGGAGCAGCTATCAGTAACAAAAGAACGGTGTGAAAGTCTCATCCCTGGGACCAGTTCCTGAAAAGTGTCATTGCGATCAAAGTAATTCAGATTGATAAATCTCATTTAGAAAAAAGTGTGTCCTGAACATCAGGCAAGTACAAAGATTAACAGTTTATGCTTCTTCTTGTTAATACTTTCAGATTACTCTGCACCTATGGCTGAGAAGGAAAGACAAGCGACTCATCCCCTACCACCAGCTCCAGACAATCCTGGGACAGAGGAATATATGGAAAGTGAAACATCAGGGGAGGGTGCTGTAATGGGGAATGCAGATGAACAGTGCACCATGTGTGGCCTCAGACTCCAAGAAATAATGCGTTTGCAGGAGGAGAATCAAAAACTGAAGGAAGAGCTCTCCAAAAGGGCCTTGGATGAGAATTCTCTCAAAGACAATGACTCAAAAGTGAAGTACTACACTGGCCTCCCATCTTTCAGTCTATTGATGGGAGTTTTGATGCAAATCATTCCCAGTCTACCAACATCTAAAGAAAGAAAACTCTCCCATTTTCAAATGCTCCTCCTGACCCTCATGCGTTTAAGACTTGATCTTCCTGTTGAGCATGTTGCACACCTCTTTGACATTAGCCGACAAACAGCATCCAATGTCTTCATTGAGACTATCAATGTACTGCATGCACACCTCAGCCCTTTGGTGTACTGGCCAAAGCGACTTTGTATACAGGCAAGCATGCCACATCAGTATGTAGAGATGTTTGGGAATCGTGTTACTGTTATTATTGACTGTTTTGAGCTTTTCATTGAAGGGCACAAAATCTACGTGCAAAGGCACAGACATATTCTAACTACAAAAGCAGGTACACAATGAAATATCTCATAGGCATAACACCTCAAGGTACTATCTCTTTCATTTCCAAAGGTTGGGGGGGACGTGCCAGTGACAAGCAAGTCACTGAGAACAGTGGCTTTATTCAGATGCTGTCCCCTGGAGACGTAGTGTTGGCAGACCGTGGCTTCGACATCAAAGAAAGTGTAGCTCTTGTGGGTGCTACCCTGAAAACACCTGCCTTCACCAGAGTTCACAGCCAACTGAATGCACAAGATGTGGAGGAAACGAGGAAGTTGGCACATGTCAGGATCCACGTGGAGCGAGTGATAGGGTGTATGCGGTCAAAGTTCAACATCTTAAATGACACCATACGCCTGGGATTTGTGGTGCCTTGTGAGGGAGAGGAAAAGACTCGGCTGGACAAAATTGTTGTTGTGTGCTGTGCGTTGACCAATATGTGTCCAAGTATAGTTGTGAAGCCCTCGTGTTAGAAGCAAATATGTAAATGTTGTAAATATTGTAAATGTGTTAATAGTTTTCAAATGCAATGTCACATATCACATGTAATGATTTTTTGCCATCCCTGTAAATGAAATACACACAGACTGAAAGAAATTCTGCATCCTTTATCTGTATTAAGGAATGATTGTGCAAAATCATTTTTTTTGTTGCAAACACAATTACATAAGTCACTAGTACATAACTTAGTCAGCAGAACTAACAGCCAACTTAATTTCAGTTTCCTTACATATTTAACATGTAAATAACTTTGGATGAACGCATTTACATTATAAAAAGTGCTATAAAAAGTGCTTTATAAAGAATCAACATAAAAGATCACAGGAAGTGTATGAGGTAGGCTGGATTTGATAAGTCACCGACAAGCAAGCATCACATTGCCATGTCTCTTCTCTGGCCGGTGCGCTGCTGAGTCCCACGCAACCTAAATGGAACCACTCAATAGGACAGTTCTGGTTATCGCAAGCGACCATGTCATCAAGCTCTTCAGGCTGTCTGCAAAAGCACCACAACACAGCCTTTTCAGGTGCCCTTCTTTTGGGATGGGCGGTGTTACCTGGCTGTACTGTGGCCAATGGTGTTTTGATTGTGCTTTTTCGTGCTCTTTTTTTGTTTTTGTCTCTGGCCTGTGAGTCCACTAATGGCACAGGTAGGTCAGCTGGAGGCACAGGTAGGTCATCTGAAGGTGGGGTGCTGGTAGAGGCTGGTGGGATAACCTTGTGCTTGGGTGTTTTTCTGATGGTGCTCTTCTGTGCTCGCTTTTTTGGTTTGTCTGTGGGATGGGGATCATGTGATGGAACAGGTAACTCAGCTGAAGACACAGGTAGTGGGGGATTAGGGTAGTGATGGGCTACAAGTTCAGGTAGGACAACCTTGTAAAAAAAATCCTGTGCAGCTGGCAAAAGTGTCTCCCAAAGTCCTACATCAGGCATGACACGCACAGTTGTAAGGCTTTTGGTCGTCCAAACAACAAAGTCACAGAACTGTGACTCGGTGACAAATATCTGAGTTTGTACCTGTTTGTAGTACTTGTGGGTCTTCTTCAACAGCATCCTGCCTTCTGTGAACTGCACACAAAAGTCCTTGTCAGTACATGCTTGCAGAATGTTATGGTCCCGGTGCTTAAAAGGGCATTTAATCTCCAAACATCCTTTCCCGCAACATGCACAGTACACAAGTGCATCAGGAGTCGCGCCTATTTCTGGGAACGAAGGGTTGACTATGAATCCACATTGTTCCACTTTCATGTCCCTGTGCCGCAGCTCTGTCTCTGTGATATAGGAGACCCTTGCCGTATCCTCTTTCTCTCCCCCATTGAATGGCCACTGGGCCACTGTCAGTCTGTCTCAGTGAGGGTTTTTGTGGATAACACACCTTCTCCACAGTTGACTTAGCTGGTGTAGTTATGGAAGTGGAGACAACAGCGTGTATGATGGAGGCGGTTATCCTTCCTGCTCGTGTGCTGTGCCATAGGTCAGACTTGTGCTGCTGTTTTGTGTTTTTTTTCCAGTGCAGCTGCTTCTGTGCCTGTCACTGCCACCAGGTGTTTCAGGCCCTCACAGTATTTAAGCAAGGCCGTCAAGTCACAGCCATCCATTTCAGGGTTGCGAAGCCGCAGCAGAGACTTAGGTGTGACAGACGGCTGAATGGGGTCAGCATAGTGGTGGCAGAATTCCTCCATTACAGAACACAGTCCGGACCTGTGTGCATGCATGAGGTCTGTGAGGGGTTTTAAATCTTCTAGTGTCTTCTGTGGTAAACATGTGCCACCTAAGCGGGTCCTGATCTTGGGTGCTGTGCTGGTGTCTCCACAAATTGATCGTTCAAGTGCCTTTTTTCGGGCTGAACTTGTTGTGAAGTCAATAGCATGGCCAGGCACACCCTGCACTTTAGTTATATTAGAGGGCATCACCCAGTATGCCTCAACATCAGTTGGAGTCACATGTCCCCGCAGACGCACAGCTGTATCTATCTTGTACAAGAGGGCCGCCACATGAGCGCACTTCTCTGCCACGCCAGCCATGCAAGTGCAATGCGCGCTCT
Source organism: Trachurus trachurus (assembly GCF_905171665.1). Lineage (NCBI taxonomy): Eukaryota > Metazoa > Chordata > Actinopteri > Carangiformes > Carangidae > Trachurus > Trachurus trachurus. The sequence goes on along the minus strand of NC_139892.1, from coordinate 21,916,377 downwards.
CCACTTCGCCACATGCTGAGAGTATGACCCATGGCTGTAGGGGCTTCTGGCTGAGTCGCATGGAGTGATTCACCTAAGACAATAAAAACATTATTAATAGCTTGTAGAGACATACAAAACAGTACAAGCAGGACACATTGAGCTATTTGATGTATGTAGCCGATCCAGGGTACAGTGTGGTTGGAAGTGGGCGGGGGATGGGTGGGCTTACTGTACCTCCATTCCTCACCTTTACATCACACCCCCCCACCACCCCCCCTTAAGACAGCCCTAAGCCACCTGACCCGTCATGCCCCCCCCCCTTTTGCCATCCCCATTCCACATCCTTTACATTACCCCCCCCCCCCCCCCCATTTTAATGCAGCCCTCAACCACCCCCACTCCACGTCTTTACATCACCCCCACCCCTTAATGCTGCCACCTCCTCCCCCCTCCCCTAATGCAGCCCTTAGCCCACCCATCCTTTCAATTCCATACAGTCTGACTGCCAAAAGGCTTGTGCAGCAGTAGCTCCAACAACAGTGTTTTACTAGCAAGAAAGAGTATGGTGCTAAAAACATTAGCATACCTTTGAGCGGATGACCGTTTTCTGTCCAACTTTCACTATCTCCAGATCCTGGACCCATCCATCGGTAAAAAAGACCTGGCCCTGCTGCACAGACTTGAAGTTACTGTACACTTCGTGAGTGTATGCACTTACATTTAGTACCATATAATTATATATATATGGGTGCTGGAAGTTGGGCAGCAGGTTAATGTCAGCGGACCACACCTTATGTTCATAGGGATCCAGCCCTTTGATTGTTTTTATTTTGTCCTCGTATCGTTTCTTTGCGGCTGGATTTAGTTTTAGGTGGTATGGTTCTTTGTTGTTTTCCTTTGCCCGCTGCATTGTGCCAGTTAATTCTGTTTTTTATTGTACTTTTGTTATTATTTACATTGTCCATGTCTAGCGCGCTATGTAGATCGGGGGAAATTGGCCAAAGATACCCACAATCCTTTGCGTTTCTGATGACGTTGCCGCCCAGTTGGTCACGTGTCTTGGCAATCTCTATAGGCTAATTTTGTCCTGCTTCAATTAATCAGAATCAACCACTGCAGAGAATATGTTGTGATGAATGATTTTATAGAGGGTGTGAGCTTGGATAGCATTATTCTAAAGGGCACTCATAAAAAAATATGATTTTTTTTTTTTTTTAGATGAACATTAAATTTATTTAATTTTTGCTGTGTGTCATCTTCATTTACTCTTCACCAGTAACACATAGGCTACTGAAATTTACACATCTTAGCAATTTCTCAATTTTTTTCCCTTTACTATGACATCAAAAGTATTCAAATAGACCTTGTGGTTGCAGAGATAGTATAGCTACTCATTTTATTATGGATATGCAATTTTCGAGTAAAAGGCCTAAAAAATAGGCTTGGTTTTTAACACGTTGGTCAAACCAAGGGGGGAGTTGTGGGTTCTACAAGTGAACAGTGTTGTGCCTGAACGCGTTCAATGAACGATCGTTCATGAACTCGTTCATATTTTGGGCGAACGTGAACTGAACGTAGGTATTTCTGCTTGATGAACGTTATTGTGAACGCGTTCATTCTGCCGTTCGTGAACGCCGCTCTCGACTTCGTTCAGGAGTGTGCCAGATTTCCATAGAAAACCCAGCTAAAACACACTGTAAACAGGCGTTAATATGTAGCGGAAAACCACCCAATCTGGCAACACCTATCAGCTGCGATCAGCGGCGCATAGAAGAGACGGAGTGATACAGCGCGTCGCGGAGCCTGTCTGTGTGGAGGAATACTGACCCAGTTGTTAGTAAAAGCAAAGATACTCTATTTATTTTATAAACCGTCTTTGGTAAAAGATAAACGGGGGTACGCTGGGGCCACACCGGACGCGCGAGCCGCGGCCCTCCTGTTCACATCAGACGCTTCTCCGCGCGGTCGAGAAGCGCTTCTGCCCCTCAGCTGTGTGTGTGTGTAGCCTATGTGTAGATGTGTGTGTGTGTCTGTGTTTCTCTCTCACGCTCTGTTTGGATTAATAAACACAAATAGGCTACAAACGTACACACATTGGACACATCTAACTCAGTTACTTTTTGGGTAAAGTAAAGTAGTAACTATAACTAATACTATTGGTTAAAAGTAGTAAACTAAACTACTGTGGTTCGATATGGGCTGAGGCAATAATTTTGGAAAATAATAGCTTGTAGAAACATATTGGAGGAAAAAAAAGAAAAGAAAAAAGAACTATGAACTAGTTCAGTTTTGGAACCGTGAACTTAGTTCAAAATTTTGAATTATGAACTATGAACTGAACTAGTTCATTTTAAAATTTGTGAACTGAACTTTGAACTAGTTCATGTAGAAAGTGAACTTTCCCAACACTGCAAGTGAATACCACTTCCGCGTTCAAAAAGCTTCAGTTCTCCGGCTGCCACTGGGGGCTGGGACTAGAAGTGAGCAATTCTCCATTGACCACCCATATTAAAGCAGAAGTAAGTGATATATTTGTGTTAATATAAGTCTTAAATAGTTATATCTTCCGACAGCAATCACTTACATAGAGTGTTTGGACTGAAACACGGGTCTCTCAGTCCCTCTGCTCTGCTCTGAGCCGAAGAGAAAACATTTATCGTATCCTACAGTTTTTATCCAATGAGGAGAGAGAACGGCATGCAGGGCTGTGTGTGCAGCCAAGGAACGCCGTGAATGTGGCGACGTAGGGACGAGGACTGTTATGGTGCGTTCAAGGAAACTCGTATTTTTCCGACCGTGAAGTGGTACCAGTTCGATCTGGTACGAGTTCACCGGTCGGAAGTTACGAGTGGCCGTTATAGTGACTTTCACCGGTAAAACAGGTCGGAAAAACACGAGTGGGTTGCCTGAAACGCTACAAAGTCGTAAGTTGTGACTTGAAGCTGTAATTTACGATTTCAAAAGCCTGCCTGGAACGCAGCATTAGCGAAAATGACCGGACCACTTACTTCTGCTTTAATATAGAAATTATTCAATTAAAATAGCCAGCTTTACAGCTTAAAAAAACATATTTACAGCCTGGTACATTTTTTGTTTTTGGTCTCTCTCTTGGAAAGTACACTCCCACTAACATCCAAGATGGCGCAGTTCAAATGCCCGTTGTAGGATCACAAAATAGACTCCCCCAAACCAATAGAGGGTATGCGTTTACATCACGTTGCCCTCGGCAACACCCCGTTCGATCGGACTGAGTGGCAAAACAAGCGTCCCTCAACATGCTGGCGGATAGCGGTGGACTCATAAACTGGATAAAATATCGTATATCAAAACAAATTGATGTCAAAAGGAATCGACAACCAGCTCCCCAAAACCGTCTGCTGCACGGACACTTCCTGTAACACAACAGTGTGACCGCGGCACCGGAGTGACAGACACGCTCACTGTTACTGTGCAGAGGGACGAGATTACAGCTGTTACTGTCGTCCTGACAGTGACTCCCGACGCTTAAACACGAGCTGCTTTTATTCTGAAAAACTCTGACCAGTCAAACTGTAGGATGTGTTAGAGGACTAATTTATCTGTCTAAACATCATAACTACGACACCTGAAACTGTAAACACAGCTGATCGATCGAAAAAAATGACCGCTCCAGTGAATTTACTTTCCGTCATTGAGAACAGGTTCTTGAATGTAACTCGGTCAGAGTGAGACGTATCCTCAAGATTTTTAGCAGCTCCGTTAGGTCATGCATGCTTTACATGCTGGCAAAGCTAGACATGTCAGACTTGTATGGGCTCCGAGAAAATCGCTTCGTTACTTGCTCGTTTTTAAACTGTGGCGGCTCTGCCACTCGTCTTTTTGCCACTCAGTGGACGTTCCACAGCTACATCTGAGTACCGTGACGTCATGTGCATACCCTCTATGGGTGACGTCACAGGTGCTACATCCATTCTTTTTACAGTCTATGGGTCAAACACACTTGGGTTTCTTCATTTGTTCATAATTACTATCACTGTGGTTCGCTGATTTAGTTTTTTCATCTGTCTTTGAATTTCTTTAGATTGTGGCATGATGTGTTGCTTTTTGAGATCTTTTGGCCTACTTCACTTTATCAGACAGGTTCTATTGAAGGGATATCTTGATTCAACAGGTCTGGCTGTGTTCAGGCCTGGGTGTGGATAGTGAAGTTGAACTCACATTTCCAGAAAATTTCGTTTATCACAGTTAGTTCATGATTTAACAAGGCTCTGATTACTTTTTCACATAGTCTAGCTTTTTCCCCCCCTTTTTTTCAATGAAATTATCACTTAAAAACTGCATTTTATATGTACTTGAGTTATCTTTGTCTAATATTAATATAATATAATATTTTTTTTAAATATGCAAAAAAGTAAGAAATCAGGAAAGGGGCAAATACTTTTTCACAGTACTGTTTATTGACAGTCATGAAGAATACATAGTGTGTTCAACTATTCTTGTACAATTTCTTTCATTAAACAAATGTTTTCAAACTAATTTTGTTGGCTGGAGTGAATCACTTGTTGTCCATGCTGATGGGTCTGAGGGGAGGTCATTACCAGTCCTCTGTGGGCCAGTCAGACCAGTGCTGAGCTCTGCTCAGACTGACTGGTCTCACTGGTAAACAGCTCTGTAATTTGCTTCTGAGGGAATTAGTGGAAATTGTGTCTGATGTGAAGATGCCTCAGGGATAAACATGTTGACAAAATGAAGAAACTTCATTAATGAAGTGATCTAACTCCCCTCAGCAGCTGAGATCCTGAGGCCTCTGAGGCCGAATTTAGTCACAGTTTAAGGGTTTTTATTTGTCCTGGGTTCAGAACATTGATCAGAATAAAGTTTTGATAACCAATGTCATGTTGATGAGTCCAACATGAGGGTTCTGCAGCTGTTCAGATCCTGCTGGGTTATGGTTAGAGTCCAAATGTCTGATTTTTACAGGCTATTGTAACTGTGACTTGGTGTCAAGTCTTCAGAGGTGCTGACTGAGATGGTCCTCAGGCCCACTATCAGCTTTGCAGTGGGTCTGGGTTTGTGACATGTTCAAAACAAATCTCCCCCTGGTCCTCTCCTGGTCATTCGCTAAGATGCTGTTCACTTTACATCCTTTGATTTGTTTTTAGACATGAAGCCAAATGGATGAATGAATGAATAATTAAACCAATTAAAACATTAAAGAACTGCCTTCAGCTGAGGTCTGTTCACCTTTATCAGTCACATAGCTATCACTTATTCTTTTTCCAGCTTTCTGTCCTGTGGACGGAGACATCATTTCCACTGTTGGAGGAAGCTATTGTTACTGTGGTCATTCCCAGGGTCAAAGGTCACTGTGATCTTTGACCTCTGACCACCAAAATCTGTTGGTGGAGTATACAAATATACATAAGGATATTAACCATTATCAGGGGCGTACATATGTTCAATAAAATAATCAAATTGATATTTAAATGAAGGAAACATCCTGGGTCCAGAAGAAACATGAGTCAACAAGTTTGAATCATCTCCTCTCTAACTACAGCTATATCTTCTCAACCTGCATGAAAAACATCAGGGTGTGGAGTATGGAAAATACATTTATATTCAGTGATTGTCCCTTCAGTCAATCAGAAGAGGATTTCCATCAGTTCTGGTCTGGATCAGGTCACAGACATGGAGGACAAACTGTAGAGCTCAGAATGATCTGTCATAGACCTACATGTAATGGACAGGACAGAGAGACTCAGCTGTTGTATTGAAGAGATGAACAGCAAGTTTCTGATGTTGACCAACCACAGGAGGACGTTTGGTTGCTGCATAAGAAAATTAAACTTCAATCCAATTAAAGCAGAAGTAAGCGGAATATTTGTGTTAATATAAGTCTTAAATAGTTATATCTTCCGACAGCAATCACTTACAGTATATAGAGTGTTTGGTCCGAAACACGGGTCTGTCAGTCACTACGCTCTGCTGAGGAGAAAACTTTCCTTGTATCCTACAACCTTTATCCAATGAGGAGAGAGAACGGCATAAAGGGGCTGTCCTCTCTGTGTGTGCAGCCAAGGGATGCGCGCGCATGTGGTGACGTGGGGACAAGAAGTAGTAGCCAAAACGACCGGATCGCTTACTTCTGCTTTAAGACTTGTGACCTATGATGACATTAAATATCTTGATACAATGGGCTCTATTTTCGTAAACTAGCGCAGGCGCAGCGGATCTGAAAAAGGTAAAAGCAGACTGTGTGACATCAGCAGATAAACTGGCCTAAATAAACCTGGACAGATGTCTAGTCATTGTGGGTCTGTGAAACATGGGTAAATGAATACAGTAAATTAAATTCAGTTGCTTCACTGACAAGTAAAAGACCATGAGCCTCCCTGGTGCATACTGGGAAAATTTCTCTACAACACTATTGTGTCGCCCGTGGCATGTTAGTACATACCTCCACCTGCTGGTTCCTGAGACATAATACACATCGACATCAGTACCACATATCAGAGCTCATACAGAAGTTACTGCTCTGTCTCTGTGTGGGCCTGTTCATCTGTGGTTTGGAGCATGTCTAGTTAAACCAGAACTTGGTAGCTCAGGTTGAAGTCACATGACCTCCTCTGACTTTAGTATTTGGTATAAACATGTTTCACCCTGTGACCCAGATTGTCAGTTCTCAAGACCATGAGACATTCATGAGATTAAACAAAAAAACATAAAACAAATTCAGCCTCCAGAATTCCCCAGGAACCTGACCTGAAACCCTGAAGCTCCAGTTCACTTCAGTCTGGATCAACAGCACAGCAGCTAGACCAGATGAACAGATAAGACTGAGGAGATCTCTGTTAGTTCACAGAGCACAGAACAGGGACTCAGTTAATGTGATGATAATGTTTGAGTGTGAAGGAAGACCAGGCCTGGTAACTGGTTAATTGAGTCAATTCATTTATTCAATACCACAAATGATATAAAGCTTGTTATTTTGCAAGTGACAGTGAGAGATGCTCTAACACAATGAAAAGTCTCAGCTTGAAACAATAGTGCACACGTGTAACTTCAGGCTGAACGGTCTAGACTGTTTGTGCCCAGATCTACAGTTGTGTTGTTTTTGTCTCTGGACAGTGACTAACCACCTTTAGTTGACCACTGTCTCAAAATGGTTAAATGTTTGGTGAATTGTTACAGTTTTTCTGATCTTTTTGATCTTGGCTTATGTAATAATACGAATCTAACACTGAAACTAACAATAAACCTTTTGGGAACAGTAAAACTAAATTAAATCTACTTTAAAATTAATGAACAGTAAACAGAAATTGAAAACAAAAACTATGTATTTTCTTTGAGTGTGGTTCATAGACTTCCAGCGGTCTACAAGTGCCCCCTTGTGGCCCTCAATAAATTAGTTCTCATGTTTCAGATGCAGTGTTTAGAGACCACACAGCCTGTTGGTGACTATAGTGCGTTGTTTTCAATATGAAATCAACTGATACATTCAAACCTTATAAGGCTCATTTGAATCAGCAGTTCCACAGTATTGTTGGATTTCACTATACACATGTTGCCACAGCAATTCAGCTCATTTAGCGATTTACCAAAGAAACGATCAGATATTTGAAAGGGAAATGAGGATTAAGCTTGGGGATAAAGTTATATAGAATTGAAGGAGAGTGCTCTCTAAGTGACAGGTGGCTGAGTGTATGCTTGCCACTTAACAAAAAGAGGACATGGTCCTACTCGTGAAAATGACAGAAATGTTGAGTAGCATCAGCTGGTTGTTCAGCCAGCTTCAGAGACAATAACCTGCTGTCTCCACAAGAGGGAGGTAAATCATACAATATGTACCAAATAGGTACCTGATCCTTATGGCAGGAAGTAAAAATTCAACTTCTTTCAAGGAGGTTGTGCTGATTCAGAATCTGTTTATTATGTGATCAAACATTGAGAAAAAAGAAAAAAACTGAACAGTATTACTGTAGGTGACAAATATATGAAGTCTTTATTCATCAACAGTGAGATACAATGGGGTACTGGTGTTCTGGTGGTCTGGGTGTGTCCTTTCACCTTTGACCTCAACAATGAGCTACAGTAACTTAATGTGGTCTCTGACCTGAGACTCCGACTCTTTAAAAATATACTGATCATGAGCGTTGAGAGTCTGTCCACATCACATTGTCCTGACTGGAGCAGGTTTCACTCTGAGAACTGGACATCAGGTCTTCTCCAGACAGGTTGTTATGGTCCAGGTTGTGGCACAGTGAAACCTTCAGGAATCAGGAGACCAGCTCGTGATCCTGCAGGGCCTGAATGTCCTCACCTTGTCCTCAGTGACTGAGACCTTCAACCAAATCTATTCCACATATGCAGACCTGTGACGTCCCCTCAGACAGGACTGGATTTGACTCTTCTTCATCTTGTTTTTTTAACAGCAAGCCAAAGATTCAGTGTTCACATGTAGACAAACTCCACAGCTACACGCTAACATTGGCCTAAATGCAGGACGCTCACATCTCCTCCTCTGCGACTCTTCATCATTGTCCTCCTCCTAGTCCTAGTCCTGGTCTACCGCTCAGCGCTGATCTTGTAGCGCAAGATGAAGTAAGCGATAAGCCTCAGAGAGAAGAAGAAGATGGCAAGCACGATGAAGTCCAGGTAGAGTTTGGCATCCAGCATGTCGAGCTCCTTCAGGATGGCCTCAGACTTCTGGAAGTGACATGTCTCATCTTCGTCACAGTGAAGATCTTCTCGATCCAGACCATAGATAGACAAGATGACGCCCTCAAAGCCGTATCTGAACAGCAACCAGGGGGAAGAAGAAACACACCAACGTTTAGAAAGGCATGAGGTGTGAATGAAAAAAAATAAAAATAAATAAATAATAATAATAATAATAATAAACTTTATTTATATAGCACCTTTCAAAACAAATGTTACAAGGTCCTGTACAACAAAATAACAACAATTAAAATGACAACCAGAACAAGTAAATAAAATCAAATAAAACCAGGAAAGACTTTCTGATAAAAATGAGTTTTAAGGAGTGATTTAAAACACAACACTGAAGAAGCTGACCTAATGTCCTCCGGTAGATCATTCCAGAGCCTTGGGGCCCGAACTGAGAATGCTTTTTCCCCCTTTGTCATCAGTCGGGCCCCAGGGACAGCTAAAAAAAACCTTTATCTGAGGATCTCAGAGTACGAGCAGAAGTGTACACAGATAAAAGGTCAGTGATGTATGCAGGACTAAAACCGTTGAGTGCTTTAAAAGTGATTAGTAAGATCTTAAAATCAATCCTAAAACGTACTGGAAGCCAGTGCAGGGAAGCTAAAACAGGCGTAATGTGCTCACGTTTCTTAGTTCTGGTTCTGCACTGACTGGAGTCTGTCCAGGGATTTTTGATTAAGACAGGTAAAAAGACTGTTACAATAATCCAGTCGTGATGAAATAAAAGCATGTAAAATCGTTTCTGTGTCTTTAAAAGATAAAAAGGATTGAATCTTTGAAATACAGTATTTCTAAGATGATAAAAGCAAGACTGAACAAGTTTGGTCGTGTGCTGTTCAAAGCTTAAGTCGCTATCAAACCAGACTCCAAGGTTTTTCGCGGAGGGTTTGATGCCATCTACTAATGGCCCAGCAGCTGACAGAATTTGGTTAGTCATCTGCTGGGACCCAAAGACCAGAACCTCTGTTTTGTTGTCATTGAGTTGAAGAAAATTTTGTGAAACAGAGCTGTGTGGAGCAGTGCCCCCACCTGACGTAGGAGATGTAGGACATCCACTGCAGGTACCAGGGGATGGTGTCGAAGCTGACAAAGAACCCTGAGAACAACAGCACCGGGATCGCTGTGACCGGACCCACAAACGTCGCCACCTGCAGGTGATAGACACTACTGAGTGAAATCAGCTCACCAACACACTTGACTTTGAGATCACACAGGTGAGCTCAGACAAAGGTAAAGTGACCTGCAGTGAGGTGGAGGCCGCCCCGATCAGCAGACCCAGACTCTGAGCCACCAGAGAGGTCAGGACCCCCAGAGACATGAAAAGGAAGAAGCGTCCAGCATCCGGAGGCTGAGCAGTCATCCAGTACACAATACTGCAGTAGACCACAGGGAAGACCACCTGCATGAGGACACAGGACAGGTCTCAGATTCATTTGGTTTAGGTTCAAGTTCAGGTTGATTGTTTTTGTTTCTGGGCTAAAAATTAACTTTTTCTTTTAACAAGGCCCTTTGTGTGAAGTAAAACCTGTTAAGACTGAATGTTGAGTGAATCATGTGTCTTGTAAACAACAGAGAAAAACAAAGGGGAGATAAAAGGACAGCGTTTGTGCTGAAGTCAGCCAGAGTCTGAACTCTAGAAAACTGCTCTGAAATCACTATAAATCATCTCTTTTTAACACAAGTAACTTAAAAGTTTAGTAAGAGCCAATTAAACTTTTCAAATGTTCATCCTACAGAGGGGAGGAGGAGGAAGAGGAGGAGACCAGCTGCACTGTGAGGATCACCTGAAAGGGGACGTCGGCCATGGTTTTCGCCAAGTAGTAGGCCTTCAGACTGTACCAGTAGTTCAGGTGTTCCCTCAGGAAAACTCCCATCTCCAGAGGAACTAAAACATAAACACACAAGTAACACATACATATGCATGCACACAACTACACAAACAAGTGGTGAGAGAATAAATACATTAAACCAGGTGATGGCAGCATAAGAGGTCTGATCAAAGTGAAGCTAACTTTACACATGAGCCATTGTGCAGTCATGGATTAGATGTAGATGGATTTTCTGCAGCTGTTCCAGATGTTTCATAGCAGCATTGTGTTGATGTGGACACTCACATGTGAGCACTGTGGGCATCAGAGCAGCAAACATGAGGAACAACATGGAGAAGAACAGGAACCCTGAGTTACTCAGAACCTTCTTGGCCTCATTCCCTATTCCCAGGTACAGCAGACCGATCAGAACGCCGATGCCGATGTGAGACGAGATCCTCAGGTGGGTCAGCACCTGCTCAACCAATGACAACATTTACTTTTACATTTACTAATGCTGTTCCGGCAGTGCCTGTAACTGACAACCAAGTGTTACTCACCGAGTCTCTGAGGATGCTGAGGAAGGTTCTCCTGAACAGGATGGAGAACTGGGTCATGCAGCTGGCCGAGAAGCTGTGACAACCTTCAGATGATGACTCCTGAGGGGGCGGGAAACACACAGTTACTTCTTCACCACTAAGACATAAAAACTTGGCTCTGATGGTTGGAGATCTTTGACATGTTCAGGCACTCCGACTCCTGCTCAGAAAACTAAACTGTAATTTCCACTTTATATGGATCTCATACAGAACTCAATCTAAGTGTGCTGTGTCTGTAGGTTCTTAGCCACCCAGGTCATAGTGGCTGTTAAATTAAGTGCTAAAGTTGAAGGCAAGTGGACCTCTTCAGTTCTTGAAGACACATCGCATGTCATCTGAAAGGCTTCTTCAGTTCTAAAAAAATGATGTAGAGAGTCCCACTCCCAGGTATTTAATCTTAGGGGAGATGACATCTTGGGAGTAGTCCTGAGAGTCGTTCATACTCCCATATAGGCTATTCACCATTTGGGTCATTATAGTCACCTGAGCCAAGGTATAAGAATCGGAAAGAAAATCTGTTGCATTTAACTTTAGCACTTCACAACAATCTGAGTGTAGGTCATTTTATATTGATAGGCAGCAGACTGGGCCTGGAGTTAGTAATTTAGGAGGATCAGAAACAGGGCAAGTCAGAGGCTTGTGCAACCCCACTGTACAGATATATAGATAAACAGCAACAGATTCAATTAGGTTTTCTGAACTTAATTGATCATATAAATATGAAATGAACACATTTTTTTAATGCAATGAAATTGTTGAGTCTCAGTGTATGTTAGATGCTTCATCCACAGATTGTAATTAAAGATGGACATAGCATCTGTGACGCCACCCACAGGTTTTTAAAGGGCAGTTTAGAGACTGAGGCAGAGGGAACTGCTCCATTGTCGCCATCTTGGCAGTGTCTGACTCTTAACTCCAAGCTAATCCAAAAATGGGCAAAGAGGTGGACCATGTGTTGTGCAGGTTTGTGGAAAGCATATACTCACCAACCTGACACTCAAACAGGCCATTCCCTAAACTCTACTTGACTTTAAGCCTGACAGTTGTCATGAAAGAGAAAGTTAGCTGGAAAGACCAGGTTTTTTTTTTTTACCAGACATGTTTATCTCTGTGGAAAAGTTGGACGTTTTACCATGGGAGTCTATGATCGCATTCTCACCTCCTCTGTGCGCTGCCACAGTAATGGATGGTGGTGTGTGTCTCCATTAAGCTCCGTCTGATAGTCCTTCTCACACTTCCTGTCCTGAACCGCCTTCACCAGCCTGACCGTCTGATCGCCGTACTCTCCAGACGCCACCTCCATCACTGTGGTAGAGGTGCAGCAGTGAGCCAGAGAACATCAAGGAGAACCGATGGCAATTAACCGCGGTGGCAGGTCTTACCGAAATCAGCAGGGTTGTGGTAGGTGGGGCAGTTGAGTCCAAGGTCTCTCAGGTAGGGAACCAGACTAGAGACCTTCCCTCTGTAGATACACTGACCCTGACTCAGGACGTACAGCTGAAACAAACACCCAGTAACATCCATCACAGGTCAGAACAGTTCCACAGTTCATGTCGATCCAACAGGTTTTGCTGCTCCAGCTCTGTCCCTGAACGTAATGTGGTGTAGTGAGGAGAACCTGTGTGTTGTGTGCTGTGATCACCTTGTCAAACAGTTCAAACAGTTTGGCGCTGGGTTGGTGGATGGTGCAGATGACGGTTCGTCCTCCCTGAGCCAGAGCTTTCAACAGAGACACCACCTGGAAACAGGAGGAGCTGTCCAAACCACTAGGACACAGAGAGAGATGTGGACAGATGGAGTGAAATAAAGAGACAGAGACAGGAAAGGACAGGGATCAGGACTCCCAATGATCCAAGCAGATGTCATATCCTGACTATGATGAGAAGCACTAAGTGTAAAAACCCTGCTAGTCCCAACCTGAGCTGCTGTTCTGTAACCTTGGTCTTATAGGACACCATCCACTTAGACAGAACAACCATGTCTGACCTCAGACCAGAAGCTGGTTCAGGTCTAGGACCTGGTTTGTAACTCCAACCTCAGCACAACACAAACCTGCCCCCTTTGATTCAGACCAGGAAACCCCTACAAGACCCTGACTGTCCTTCACCACATCCACCCAGAGGACCCATAAGATCCAGGTCCACCATAACCCAGTTTCATTTAAAATTACTGAAGTCATTAAATCCAACATCTTCTTGGCATCTTTTGTTGTCATTTTTATTGTCAATTCTATGGATCACTCATACACAGGATTGACAATAAAAATCTTTGAATCTTCTGTTCCAGGTACTTACAGCGATTCATTGAAGCTCATTAATCTTTGTCAGATTATAACAAATTTACTTTAGTTTTGGGAGTTGATAAAGATCATTTCAAACAGCTGAAAGCACAGTGTGATCAAACAGTTCACAAATCTGCTGTATCTCTTAACATGTCAGTTTTTCTGTTCACTTTTCTGTCCAGCCTGATAAAGTCCCCACACCAGTAGAAACAAGGTTATTTGATTGTGACTGGATTCCAGACAAAAATAGAAAAACAAGACTGAAACAACATTTTTTTTAAATGTTTGTAAGAAACTCTTTTCTTCAAGAAATGATAAATGTGAGACACAGAAGTTAAGATACAAAGATAATAATGAGACGATTATACCACTGACCATCACTAGATTTCATCAAATAACCACACGTTGACAGAAACCAATGAGTATTTTGGTCATATGACTAAATCTACATCAGAATCAGGTCCCAAATGGAACCTGACAGTCACTGACACAGCTGTGGTTCTTGATCTGACCTGGTGGGCTCATCGAAGAACATGACCGGTGGGTTGTTGACAAGCTCCAGAGCAATGGCTAGTCTTTTCCTCTGACCCCCCGATAGGTGAGACGTCCTGGTTTTAGCACACTCCAGTAAACCCAGAGCCATCAGAATCTCTCTGACCTGAGCATACACAGAGGACCAGAAGGTAAACATCTGTAATCAATAGCATGACCCAGAATCATCCAGAGGTGGAACTCACCATCTCTCTGCGAGCCTCCGCCTTCTCCTGCAGCTTCAGGTTGGCTGAGACCTGTAGAGAGAAGAAGATGATGTCTCACTGCAGCATCTGAAACCCACCGCACTGATACAGGACTGGATCAGAGAGACGGGATCAGTTCTGACCTCTGTGGTACAAACTTGGTCCGGCAAATACAACACTAGTACACAATACTATACACTAGACATCATGTTAGTCAATGAGTTCAGAGCTAAGGTTACCTGTGTAACCGTGAACCAAAACAAAGATTTAAAAAAAAAAGTTCTCCTTGACAACCAGGCAGGTTTAATTTCAGATGTAATGTTTTTACATAAATGGGATGGGTTGCTTTTCAGTGAGTAAAACAATGAAGAAATAGATTATCTGTCCTGGTAGGAGGTTTAATCTGTGCAGATGGTCTGAACTCTCAGTGTAAACTCTCAAATCATCATCATCATCATCACCATCATCATCATCATCATTGTAATCTGTACCATCATGGCCTCCTGTACTGTGAGGTGGGGCAGCAGCATGTCGTCCTGCATGATGTAACAGGAAACCTTCCTGAAGGAGCGCAGGTCTCTGGGCTGACAGTTGATCAGGATCTCCCCCTTCATCCCGGTCTCTCTGTAAAGACACAGGAACACACTGTTACAGGACCAGACTACAGATACAGGACCAATCTACAGATACAGGATCAGACTACAGATACAGGACCAATCTACAGATACAGGACCAGACTACAGATACAGGATCAATCTACAGATACAGGATCAGACTACAGATACAGGACCAATCTACAGATACAGGACCAATCTACAGATACAGGATCAGACTACAGATACAGGATCAGACTACAGATACAGGACCAATCTACAGATACAGGATCAGACTACGGATACAGGATACACATACATACTACATAGTCACCAATACAGACAACAGATTGCTGAATTCTCACTTATTAATGTCACAGTGTCTCATGTGTTTGTCCATCCTCAGCTGACCTTCCTGAGCTTTCTATCCTTTTCTTGTGTAGTTATGTTTACATTTAGTTATGTGTTGAACGGGCTGCAGAAAGCTGTGGAGCAGACATGATTGTGTGCTGTGGAGATAATGCTGATCTGACACATGCACAGAGACTGAACCATGAAGCTTGAAGAGCAGTACACATTCAGTGTAGTATATTAGTGTAGTACATATAAGTTGTGAAGCAGCAGTGGCACAGACTGGGTCATCATCCTCTCATATTTTCTACACAGTATTCAATAAAGCAGACAGACAGTACATGTTCCTGGTTCTGTAGGATGAGGCTTTAAAGAGGCTACTACCACTGAGAAAACTCACCTGTACCCAGCTAGGATATTCATGAGGGTGGACTTTCCGGCTCCTGAGGGCCCCATGATGGCCACCAGGTCCCCGCTGGTAAATTTCCCAGAGATCCCTTTGAGCAGAGTTTTGTAACCTGAGGCAGAACAGAAACAATCAGTGAGCAGGTTCCCAGCCAGTCTCAGAACAGTTCTTTGTCCACAGCCCCGCGAGTCAGGTTTCACATGAGTTTGAAGGTTTTTCTCTCAGACAAGTTTCACTTTAATCTACTCACATTCACACAGATTCTCACTGACGGGCTGACAAAGCTCAGGTCACAGGTGATCGCATACCTCAGGTCCAGGACGCAGCAGAGTCGGTTACAAGTCTTTAAGTTTGTTCGGTCCTACATCGTTCACAGCTTCCTGCTCTTTAGTTTTTCTACTGTGTTCTCTCTGTGTGTGGTTACACTTGGCTTTAATGTGCTTTGCATCAAGTATTTGGATGTTTTGATTTGTTGCTGCTCTTCTGCACAAAGTGTTGGTACATGTTGAAGAGGATTTATGGTGTTAGTGTGTATGTAGAGATGCTGTTGACTGGCCTCATCGGTGATTACCTATATATAGATGGAGGAGGATCACTCTTTATATTTATCTCATGTAAACTGTCTATGGTTACTGGGCTTCTGACTGTTACCAAACATTATTTCGCTGTTTGCCAAAAATGATAAAAGAAGTCTCTTATGTATCATAATTAATCATAATCATATGCATCACCATTGTGATTAATAAAGTTCAGAAGGTTGATCAACTGTGAATTAATTGCCAGTTCTTAGATAACTGAATATTAATTTCAATCGCAGTTTGAGCAGGTGTCAGTCTCTCCAGTATCACAGTAAATGAAAAAAACATTTCAATCTTCTATTTACTATTTCTACCAACATGTTCCATTCCAAGTTGTCACTTTACATTTCTATTTACACGGCACTTGTTTATAATTTATCATCAGTAAGCAAAGATGTAAGAAGGGGTTTGATCTGTGTAAAAGGTGTGAAAATGTGTCTGAATAAACACTCTCTTCCTGTGTTAAAACAATAAAATCAAAACAACAACAAACTGAAACGTTCATCTGTCACCTCCACGGAAAGAATGTCATTACTTTATTAATTACACAAATTGGGGTTACCATGGAAACCAAACGGGAGGAGGAGGATGGTGAGGATAACCTGCAGTAACCACTGCAGTGTTTATCTGCTGATGGAGGCTGAACTTTCTTTAATGAGATTATCAGATTTTTTCTGACTGAGTCGGATTTAATCTTCTCTGACCGACCATAACCTCTACTGCACTGACACACACGCTGATACACACACACAGGCACACACACACTCTACTGCACTGACACATCAAGGCCATAATTCGATTTTTTCAACTGTCATGTAAACTTACTGACCGACACACACACACACACACACACACAGATACACTAATATACACACTAATACATACACTACTGCACGGTTACACACTGATTCATGCACTGACAGACAGACACATGTGACACACACACTGAATCACCCGCTGCACACATTGATACACACACGACTGCACTGACACACACACTGAAAACACACTCTCCTGAATTGATACACACTGTACTGCAAAAACACACTGTACTACAGTGCTCTACACTGCACTGTAACATAACCCATTGTAATGTAATAATACACAATGTACTGTAATAATACACACTACAGTGATACACACTTCACTGCAGAGACTGTCTTTGATTTTTCCAGTATGCCATTATACACACACTTAGTATTTAGGTCACTGTGTCACAGTAACACTACTCTACTGTGTCCAACTACTTGTATTGATACTGATAAATTAATATAATCTGGGACTAGGGGAGACAAATCATTTAAATCCTTCAGATATTGATTCTGTATTTGTGTATGATTGAGAAGTTCCATGCTGTCTGAGGATTAATGTCAGGCTCAGCTGTTCTCCTGATACTAATACTTATTGGAAAAAAAACTGCAGTGTCTCTAGCTAACAGACAGGAGTATATAATCACATGCCATAAATACAGACACTTAGTAACAGGAGGTGTACCAGGATGTTGGTACATACTTAGACCAGGAGAGTTTTGTGTTGCGAATCAGCCGTGATCTGAGAGCTGGTTATGTGCTTTTGATTTCCGTGATCAGAGTGTCACCTGGCAATCAGCAGCAGACTGTCTTCAACCTTGTCTCACAGGAAGAACTAACTGTGATTGGATGTGTTGGGTGACGGGTGCTCTCTTTCCCTCTGTTGACTGTCAGGCAAACATTCAGCGGTGATCAGGAACATCCAGTCATGCAGCTAAAGTTTTGTGGTGACTAGAAACAGCTCTTCTTCGTAACAGATTAGAGACGATGAACTGCAGTAACCTCATTAACACTCACCAACCATTAGTTACTCAGCTAGAGCTGTTTGTGAGACATACCCATGATGCGTCAGGACCGAGAACCTGTACATCATCTTACGTCACTTATCCAAGCCTGTTTCAGTGTTTCAGGTTTCATCATTTCTCTGGTGTTTCACCGTAACAACAGCACGATCATGGGGTCGTCCTCACATCTGAACAGTGTTCTCAGTGAAACTCTGTTTTCTAATCCCTGTCAGAACAAAGAGTCAAACTGCTGCTGCACGAGGAATCTGATCTGTTGGAGGCTGACAGCATCTCATTATAGACTCAAGAGAGTGAAACAGCAGCTCATAGAGACTAACAACAGGCAAACAACAGACCAATAACAGACCAATAACAGACCAATAACAGACCAACAACAGACTAATAACAGGCCGATAAAAGACCAATAACAGGCCAATAACAGACCGATAACAGACCACCAACAGGCTAATAACAGGCCAATAACAGAGGTCCAAATCAGATCACAGTGTGGTGATTTCATCCAGCTGTAGCCTGTACTACCTGCTGCTCTGAGCTGTTTAATTCTTTTTTAAACTGGTTCAGATCAGGTTTCACATCTTTCTGAACTTTTTGTTCCAGCAGATTCTGTTGTTCAGTCTTTTCTTCCTTTTGTCTTTAAATGGTGAAACACGATACAAGCTTTTCTGCCCACATTCACACTGCCAAACATTTCACTTCCTGAGTTAAACTGACAAAAAAAATTTCTTCTTCTATATTCCATTGCAATACTCTACTTAATATTTTTAAAGAGATGAGTGTAATGCTTCAACGGCTCTAAAATAGCACATTTGAATATTACTGTAGTAATATTATTTATAACTTTGACAGCAGACATGTTTGACAGCAGACATGTTTGAAATCAGACGACAGATGTGACCAATCATCAGTCAGATCAATGAATGACCAGGGGATTAATCACATCAAAGGACACCTGATGTGAGAGACACTGCACGTGTGTGTACCTGGCTGTAGGTGTGTGTTTCAAATGATCATTTTTGGGGGGCATTTCTGCCTGTATTTGGACAGGACAGTGGAGAAGGACAGGGTAGGTAGAGGGAGAGAAAGTGGACAACATGCCGCCAAGCCTACGTGGCAGGTGTTCCACCAGGTGAGTCAGTGGGGCGTCCCCGTGGGTGTGTATTCAGACTGACAGTGTGTCTGGGGCCTCAGTGAAGCATCAGTCATCATCGGTCAGTGACGGCTGCTGGTGTTTCTGTTGTCGTCTTCATGTTTGTATTTTATTTTCTCAGCGGTGAGACACAGAGCTGCTTCTAATCTGACCTGCAGCTATTTACAGCAGGGGACCCCGACTGAGATTAACAGATTACGGCCTGATAATCCACACACACACACAGGGAGAGAGAGAGCATCCCCATCAGACTCTGATAATAATAAACTGTTGCTTGTTGTGCCTGTTTCCGTGTGTGAAATCATCTTGTGTGTTCTCTTGGCGCAGAGCACACTGACCTTAAGGTTGTTAATTTATCATCTAAACCGACAAGCCGCTGTTGGCTGAGTTGAGAGGGACCGGGTTAAAAGGTTTTACTTCCTCCTTCAGTCTGTGGCATTAGTAAAGTAGTGTGAGACTGGACAGACATGACCAATGCACCATGGGAACAGTGGATGAGAGGCTGAGTTTCCTCCTCTCACGTGCAGATTGACGACTGAGGAGTTTCCTGTCAAGTTTAACCGCCTGCACTCTCTGACAGGGGAGACGCAGGTGGAAGCTAACGCACTCTGCTGACCGATAATAACCTGATGTCTGCTTAACCTGCAGGAGCTTAATGATTGAAAACCAGTTCACAGCATCTCCAGCATCCTCAGTGCAGATATGGAGTGGATACAAACTCTGTCCAACAGCTCTCATGGGCGATGATAAGCTCAGACAAAGTGGAGATGGAGCACACACTGATAAATAATTTACATGCCTCTGTTTTTCATGATTCTTATTCTTTTTCTCAAAAACAGATGCTGGTAAAGGGAAGAGGGAAGTCTCACAGCGCATAGACCAATAGGATCAGAGACATATGGAGAAAATAACACCTGTGATTGGTCAGTCAGTTCTGTTTGTGTTTCAGGTGCTGGACGAGACTGGTCAAGCGCTCCATATCTGCAGAGGGACAGTGGACATCAGACCTGATGCTCAGTGTCCAGGATTTAGATTCACCTTGTTAACACAGTGGACCGAAGTTTGTTTAGTCAAGTTAAAGTAGGTCAGAGCATCAAATGAACAGACACCGTTTAATCATTTAATTTGGCTTCACTGTTTTCCAGGCAGCAAATCAAATCCAGCCCATACGTGGGCCACATGCTTGCTTTCGTCTGGCACAGTATACACCTGGTTCCTTGACCCAAATCTGGCCCATATACAGAATAACTCTACTTCCACATCTGGACCAGTTCTGGCACACAAACACACACACAGGAAACCTTTTGGTTGTCAGATCAGGCCAGACTTGGGCTTAGGAAGCATGCACAATGGACATGTTGGCAAGAAGTTTCATTTAGTTAATCGTTACTGGCCTCAAGAGTTTTAATTGTTCTAAATAACAAATGAATAATCATCCTGAGAACATCAGTGTCACATTTGCCTTTGATTCTGACGAGTCACCTGATGTTCAGACAAACATACAAACAAGCAGCAGATTACCATCAAGTCTGACGTGGACGCTTCAATCATGTTGACTGACTGAACTCAGAATGACAAGAATAACATAATAATAATCAGAGCAGTGTATGATGTCAGTGTGCAGTAGTATAACTAGAACTATAACCAGATGTGATGTGCGGTTGAGGAAAATCAGTGGATCTACGGTAGATTGAGAATCAGATGTGGTTCGGTACCTTTCCTCCTCCACCAGGGGCCCTCTCTGATGGAGTAGGAGACGTCTTTGAACTCGATGTTGACCGCTGGTCTCCGTGGTAGCGAGGAGAACCTCTGGGCCTCCGTCAGGTTGTTGTCCACCTTCTTCAGGTGTCGCTGCAGCAGCGGTGTCTGCTGGCTGCCCGCCGGCCGCTTGCTGACCACCTCGTCCATACAAACACACACCGTCCGGGGGTCCAACATCAGGTCCGGGGGCCCGTTTGTGTTCTGAAGGTGAGATCAGAAGCTGAGGTGAGAGTCTGAACCTTAAAGATCATCGGACAACCCAGAAGCTTTACTTGTCTTCCTGGCCACTTTACAACTAGGACACGTACATACACCACACCCATACACTGAGCGAAAAGCCACCTGAGGCAATGGGTGGTTCAGTATTTTGCCCAAGGACACAGACTGAAGAAGCTGGTTGCTGAACCACCAAGTTCCTATACAGTCCAGAGCCAATAAATCAGCAACCAATCGTTGGTTTTAGTCTTAACCCTCCAACAACACTACATGCTGCTGCACAGCTCAGTAGAGACATGAAGATCACGAAGCTGCAGGTTTAATCCAGAAGTCAGTGCTCTGCTGGCTCCAGGTTGAGCAGCAGGTGGTGTTCAGGTGTGACAACAACTCAGGCAGGTGGGAAGTACGGCCTTGTGCACACACAGTGAAGATCTGCAATGAGCTGCTCTACATCCATGTTTGTAGAAACACACAACTACCTCACAGGAGACACACTCGGTGCTCGTCATGACTGTAGCTTCAGAACTGACACGTGCACAAGTTGCACAGGTTGGCGTCTTTTTCACAAGGAGTGTGTGTGTCGTCAGCCTGCTCCGTGCATCGCAGGACTGTGCTGGTGTGGAGCGTCAGCAGATGCAGAGCAGTGATGTGCACAGATTAGCCGTCAACTGGCTCGCTGTTGTTGTGTATATGGGACAGCGTGTGAGCAGCCTGCTCCATATGGGACACTAATCTGCAGGACAGAGCACAGCTTAGCCAGCAGGCTGAAAAACAGCCTGACCCAACATCATGCACCATCATCATTAACCACAGTATCAATGCACACATCAACTGATCACCTGCATCACTAAAAGCAAGGCAGCCAGAACAGACAGAGACTTGTTGTCCACTGTGTCTGTCTGTGGTGTGTGGTCTGTTGTGGCTCAGATGGTAGAGAGGTGTTATCAGGTTCGATTCCTGGTTCCTTCTGTTGCCATGTGAGTGTGTGTGTGTGACCTGTAGCATGAGGCTCTTGAAGAGGTCAAGAAGATCCATAAACCATCAGTGTTTAATACATGTCCACTACAGTTTGTCCAACATGTCTCTGCATTTAGTCTCCATTTACTGTCCATCATGTCTGAACTGTGTCTTTACCGTCACTAAACTGTTTCATCTACTATGCGGCCACCATTAGTCCACCTAATTTCCAGCATAACTCCAGTTTGTCTTTCCACTCGTTGTCCACTACGTGTCCTACGACTGTTAACTGTCTTCATTGTGTCAAAGCTCAATAACACAAATCTCACATATTCTTTCTCTGCCTGTCTCCACTACATGTCAACATCCTGTTTCCAGTATGTTTCCAGTTTGAGTCCAGTCTGTCCTCAGTACTCACCATTATGATGGAGTTGGTGACGGTGGGGTTGTGGATGGACCAGGCGGCCATCAGACAGGCCATGGCCAAGAGACAGCAACACTCTCACACTCTGCCTCTCTCACACACATCTGATCACGTCTCACCCCCCTCCCCACACACACACACACACATACACACGCCCTGACGGTTGACCACGCCCCCACCATTAGCCCCGCCCCTGGGCAGACAGACACTGCCCCTCTGTGGACAAGAAAAAGAGCTGTATTTGTGCTTCAGTACTGGTGATTGGTTGGTCAGTGTGAGAACAACTGAGTTACAGCTGCTGTGACTCATGTTTACTACTGAGTTATTGTTACTATTATTACTATTACTATTACTGAGTTAATTAGAGGAGAGGGTTGTACCATGCTGTCCTATTCTATGGTTGCCTTGTGTCACTATGTTGTATGTCAAATCAACTGTCTCTAGTTCCAAAACTCAGACCTGACAAAAATAAATCTTGCACAGGAATCGATGTGAAGCAACTGCAGACTGAAAACAAGACGTCAGTCTGACCACACATCTGGAGATGTTTTCTGTCCTCGTTCTCCCGTCTGATGATCACATTGTTGTTTTTAGATGTTTTATTAAAACATCTGAAATCTCTGATGTGGATTCTCACACATTCTGACCCAAGTCAAGTCAATGTGGAGGAAACAGTGAAGCAGTAACATCTGCTACCAAGTGAAACAAGCCAATCAGAGCTACAGAGAAATAAAGCAGCTTCATGGCAGCGCTCTACCTGCTCTGATTGCTGCCATACATGGAAAACACGGGAAAATGTTTGCACCATCACAACATGAACGGGTTGTAATCAATGCCGCTGTACAGTTGTAGACACTGTTGTAAAGTGTCCAGGATCTACACACGTCACACATTCTGACCCAAGTCAAGTCCCGAGAAAGGACAAAGGACCTTATTCCAGTTGTTGTTTTCAGGGTTAACCGGGTTTGTGTCACTCGTCACTGGGTGATACAAACTTCATCATACAGATGATGTTGGAGGATGCCCTACTTTTATAAACACCACAAAAGCTGTTAGTATTACATTTATTTAGAACATTCGGTGGAGAGAAAATGTTTTGTGAACACAGGCCTGAAATATCTAAACAGTCATCTCCAGCAGCAACCTGTGTGTGTTTGTGTGTATGTGCGTGTGTGTATCTGCAGGTTTTCATAAGTATTGTAGATGGACTGTGCAGGTTCCTGTCCCAGTGGATTTAAGTCTGTTATTAACTAGAATCTCTATAGGAGAGGAGCTTTTACATGTTTCACTAGTAGATTCTGTAATTAGTTTATTTGCTAGTAGAGTCCCTCTTCTCAGGGCCTCTTAATTATGACCTGGTTTACTGCTGCCAGCGCTCCCTCTGCTGGGTGACCTGCGGTACTGCAATCACTGCAACACTAAGGTTACATAAAATAACATACATGAGGTTCATGAAATACTTTTGAAATTGTTTTTATCCCAAATCAAAGTTAGCAAAATAACATTGTTTTTCTGATTAGTGAGGGATTTTGACCCAGGATTACTCTTAAACTACACAGGAAAAAGACTTGTCTAGTGATTAAAAAGTCACTAATCCTGCACCTCAGCTTGCTCTGTTCCCTTTCATTCATTTAACATAAAGATCATAATTCAGGAGCACTCTAAAATTAGGAGCGATTAGTTTCCCCTCGAAAACAAACTGGTCGTCGTCGTTCTGTTGGTAACAATCTCCATCTTTAATGTTTTCTCCGACGGTTACAAACAATAAGGCTCTGACACAATGATACAAAACATTCAAAATAAAAGTTTGGTCGACAATCAGTCCACTTCCTGTTATAAGGCAGCATCATGTCCATCTTGGGGAGGGGGTGGGGGGTGGATCCACTGTTTAACATCACTGGCATCTACACAGCGCTGCTGGCCTCAGTGCTACATGTTGATGATGCTAATCAGCACGTGACATCACTGATAGAAGGGTGGGGTGTCTATTTTCTATTTCTACTTTGTTTTCTCAGTCATGACACCTGATGATGATGCTGCTGGTTCATCTATCCATTAACTACATGGGCTCATCCCTGTAGGGTCACTGACCAGTGACCACCGGGCAAGTCGGCGGTACACCCAGTCTGTCACGGGTCCGACATATCGAGAGGAACAACCTCACACCTACGGCCACTTAATGAGTTGCCAATTAACCTGATGTGTGTATGTTTGGACTGTGGGGGGGGGGGGGGGGGGGACCTTAAGAGAACATGCAAAGTCCTCACATGGCCCCATCCGCATGTCACATCTGGAGCAGCGACAAACAAGAAGTCTGACTGATGTTACAATATAGTATGTATTAGAAAAGTGAAGCATAACAGTTGAGGTTGAGGCAGGATGGAGCCGACGAGTGTCAATCTTACATAAGCTGCTGTGGAGCTCAAAGGTTCTTCCAACCTTCTTACAGAAATACTGATTAAAAGATTAACTCTGGGGAAAAACAAGTGTAAACACTTAGCAAACTGATCATTCAGTCGGCTGCTCAATGCTCCTACATGTTTAAACTGCAAAAAGACAAAAGCACTAATGAGAAACTGGTGATGATCTGAGGGACGAATGGAAACAACATGTGACGAGTTCAGACTCGAACAGTCCAACTCAAAGACTTCATCAGATCAATAATGGTCCTTATGTTCAGAGATGTAGATTTTAATATTTCAAAAGTGATCAAACTGATGAATGATCATCATGATCAGATCAGAGAAAAACCGTTGTGAGAAAGCAGGGGAAAAGCTCTGATGGGACCACAGACATCATGTTGAGCTTGTCAGGTTTGGTTTCCCTCCTCAGGTTGTTCACTAGTTTCAGTTCTATGAAAATCACCCTGCAGAGACCGAATCCTGGAGAACACACATCTACAATGTCCCTAGTTTGAGTCCTGAGAGCTCAGTTCATCTCTGTACTGTCAGTATCTCATAATAACAGACCGCGCTCATGTCACAGCTGTAAACCGTTTGAAAAACAAAACATTGAAGTAACTAAATGCTTGAGATGACAGCAGCAGCTGAACTTCACCGTTTCGTCACAACCCGACAAAGATAACAAAGACAGATGCTGAGGCTTTTAGCTCTGAGAGTCAAACAGGTCAAAATAAAAACACTGAGCTGCTAATTCAGGAGAATCACAACCTGGTGATTTGGTGAATTGTATTGATTTGCTGATTAATTCAGCACAGGAGGCTGTTTTGTGTTTTTGAACTCATGTTGCATGTATAAATACTTGTGTGTCATTAAATGTCAGGAGCCAAACACAGACAACAGGCGGCCTCATTCATGTTGACAAATGTATAAGACTAAAAAATAAAAATAATAATAATAAAAAAAGATGAGAGAATTTGAACCAAACTGTGAGAAGCTGCTCTGATCGATTATCTGTGCAGGTCAGTTAGAGAAAAGACGTGAAACCAGTGAACCGGCTGACAGGAGGGAAACACTCTGATCTTCCTTCAGTATCAAAATAAAACTGGCGGTGGTCTGGTGGACTGCTTCCTGTCTTATTTGGTTTTCTTTTCTGTGGCCAGCGTGTCGTGGAGTTTGGAAACACACTTTTCAAACTGGTCCATCACCAGTGTCCCGTTCTCGTCGAAGAACGCCGATACAGACTCGGTGAACTCTGCTTCTCTCCAGCTCTTTGACTTCCCATCGGTGAAGGAAACTCTGAGAGTGTACTGGTCATCAAACCTGAAAACAGAAACACAGTCAGGAGTGAACATCAGCCCCAGGTCACTGGTGATGATAATCTTTACTCAAGTCTACAACTAAATACAAACAAACTTTTGACTGTACACAGACAATAACTAGACCAAGCCACTGATTTCATGCCGTGGGTTTTATGGAGAAGTGAAGCAAAGAGTTTAAATTAAAACATAATTACTTTATTTGAATAAAATAACAACAGACTGTTCTGTCCACACCTGAGAAATGTTTCAATCAGGGTTTGTTTTTGTCATGTGGTCAGTGTGTAAAATGAAGGATATTAAGTCTCAATAACATCTATGTTCTTATCAACATATTAACACACTCTTATGCTTGTTTCACATATTTTTACTGTAAAATGATCATAGAGAAAGTGAGAGGATCATCTATATTAGCTGTTGTGCTCAGCAGAGAGTGAAACCTCTTTGTCCAAAAAGTCAGCAGATTAGTCATGAGTTATTTAATCTCCCTATATATGAGCCTCTACTGAAAACTGAATAGTTGGTTAATGTAGAGACAAGGGATCCTAGGTTTAAACACTGTTCACTCTTGACAAATAGTTTGAAAGCGCAATGAATGGTAAAGAAACTCCAAAACTCAGCTGCTTTGTTGATAGAGTTGGTTTCAAGTTAACACACACAGTTAATATTGTTTTTTATGAGTGGACTATGCTGATGTAAAGCCACATACACAGAGACAGACATGATGGGTAATGTAAACTGATGGTGTCAGAGCAATCAGACTGATCCGCTCATTTTCACAGCACTGTACTGCCAAAACTACTCTAATCTCCAACATCCTGTATCCAGTGTTGTTTACAGAAAATATTCTACATATTTAATTTCTAACCTGCTCTTTCACTATGTGCAGTGGAATAGAGGGCGGATTAAGGATTAGTGGGAAATGGACAATTAGGATTAGACATAAGAGTGAGATGCTGGAGGGAGAGACTGACCGTTTGAGAGAGGAGGCGAGCTGCCAGATGTGGTCGGGATCCATTCCAGCTGGATCTTTCTGCAGGGCCACCAGGAAGATGTTCTTCTCTTGGTATGAGGTGTACAGAGTCAGGATGCCCATCATGATGAAGTATGTGAAGAGGGATGAGTTAAGGAACCACCAAGCATAAAACACAGTGAACCTGGACTGTCCCGGTTCTGAGACAACACTGGATTTAATTCTGCTATAAGTGACTCGAACAGCTCTGCTGGTGAACTCAGGTCAACTTCCTGTTCAACTTAAAGGATATGAGATGACACAGCAAGCGAGGACCGGTCTGGACTCGGGGAACGGGTGCAGGTAGTCCCAGACCAGAGCCAACATGGCAAACAGACAGGAAATAGTACAGATCAACAGCCGACCGTCCACCAGCCCGAAGTTCTCCACGTACCCGTACTTCTCCAACAGCACCTGCAGGGGGCGCAGCAGCAAGACAACAGGGTTAGGGATGAGGTGCAGGTTGGTTCCCAGTAAAGTCCAGACACAACAAACTGCACAACCTGGTGATTGCAACTTCACTAAAACATGATGAAGACAATAGATACATGTATTAATTTGGTTGTGATCTGCCACCTCACCACTCGATGGCTCACACACTGGTTCTTCACTGAGTGTTTATCACATGCACTGATTGTGTTAAGAGTAAAACTAAAAACCTTTTTGGCGGCATCATCCAGAGAGTTCTTCACAGCAGCTCCATCCCATTTATCAATCTTCACTGGTTTCTCATCGATCCTCCACTGAAACACACAATCAATACCTAATTATGACCGACATCAGCTTGATTACTGTTTACTAATCAAGTTACCAGTTGATGTTTGGACATTTAGAAAAACATTGTTTCAAAGTCCAAAGCTCTTTATGACTTTTCAAAAGTGTTTAAATTTCAGATTAATGTAAACTCACCAACCTGGAAAAGACAACACAGCTGGGACAAGATAATGTTCTAAAACAACGATTATTATTTTCATACAACACACAACGTGCAGATAGACATTGAGACATTTAGCTACATGCATCATCCTGTTAAGGTGTTCTACTGAACATTAATAGGCTTTAAATAAACTGTTGAAATGTATCTAAGATCTAAGACACACTTTGAACAACAAAAAACAAATAATATTTGAATTAAGTGCACTATATCCAGCTGCACTGTTTTTTGATTACGGTAAAAGACACCACATTGTTGTGCATTAGCATAAGCAACATGAAATGTCATATGTCAACAAATCATATTTCAAGATCTAAAGGGACATGTTTGTTTGGTACAAGACCCAACAAAAACACATCATACATTTTATACGGAGTATACAGTGAAAATGGAGCAGAAATCACCATCAACACTGAAATCATAATCACATGCAACATCTGCCCATATGATTGCACTATGTTGCAGCTCTAAAAAAAAAAAGGAAAAAAAAGGCCTAGATACTTCAGCTCACACCCGAGCTAACCCATAGACGTGTTTGTGTTGCTTAGCAACAGTCCAGTGCCAGTCCAGTAGCAGAGCTATTTGTGTTGACATAGCATGGAAACATCACACCACATTATATTCTCCGCAATGATCACACAGCCTAATAAACTACTGTAGCGCATCAGTACAACCTGGACATCCTGACTGTCACACAGACACGTCAGCACACCGCGGTGCACGGCTTCAACAGAGGCAGACACCAGAAACACGGGGAGATCTGCATCGGTCACCGGATGTGATCTGAGCTCCGTCGACCGGCTGTTAAAAACGAGAGTTCTCTAAATACAACAGCCTGGATTGAAGTTCCCACTGAACGACGTGTCCCCCATTGATTTCAATCTCTTTCAAACAAACGTGTGTTGTACGAGCAGATCATGTAGCAGACAGATCGATCATGCAGCTGTGATCCCAAACTGAGGCCGGGTAGTTAAAGCAATGTTTCGTCAATAAGAAACACTGCTGTATCATCTGTGCGACTAAGCAGCACAAACAACAAACGTCAGTCGCCTGGTTTCTGTGCAGAGTTTGGTTCAGTGTTTGCAGCAGCAGCAGCAGCCGCCGCCGTCGGAGAGTTTAACAGCTGGAAACAGGAAACAGACCCGCTAACAGTTCACACAGCGCGGGCTGAATACGGACCGACTCGTTCATTCAAGCACAAAACTGCACGATCGCTTCTCCTCCTCCATACCGACGCCTTTCAACATTTATGTTTACATTCTCACTGACAATGTAATTTCATTTTAGCCAGCTAGCATTAGCTTAGCTTGCTAACCGCAACTCCGATGCACAGACTGAGAGCACCGCGTGCACCCGCACCTGTCCGCTCCTACACTTTAACCTTCGTTACAAAACAGAAACACCCGTTTTTAATTTAACGCCGACAACCAATAACAATAAAACTTTAATCCTCACTTTCTCCAGCAGTCCACTCTTTCCGTTCCTCGCGGCAGCCATCTTCTCACCTGTGACCTGGACGCTTCTGATTGGCTCTCAGAGACTTTTGAACGAATAGTAACGTCTGACGTAACCGCGTCCGCGTCCCCGAGGAGCGCGCTTCCTTTTTCTCGGCGCAATGAATAAATAAATCATATAAATACAACCACGCGGGTATCCGTACATTTTATACGGGAAGACAGTTTCAAATAACATATATATATATATATATATATATATATATATTTTTTTTTTTTTTACCGTGGAGGTAAATCAGACAGGTCAAGAGTTGTTGCTCATTGTGTGGGATGGACAGTCGCTAACCTGTGTCTATCTCTCACTGAGCTGTGCCCTGAGCTGATCACACAGGTACATACAATAACTGTGGGCAGGGGCGCCGCTGGGGATTTTGGGCCCCATGATAATAATTCTTACTGGGCTTTTGGTTATCATTCCCACATTTGTGAAAAAAGAACATGACATTTGACAGGCGGGGGAAGTACTGAGCACTCTGAATACAATGGAATTCATTTAGATAAATATATTTGCTGCAACACTACTATTTAAAAAAAGTTTATATTAAACAGTTAAAATCGTTCAGAACGATTTTTATTTCTTTTATTTTAATTAATCTTTTCCATAATAATAAATTGATCTTTTATATATATTTTGTTTTTATCTGACGGCACTGGAGCTGGTTCAGGAGCAGGTGGAGTTGGGGGGCTGACAGAACGCATCAGAACGCTGTTACCTGGGCCTGATATACTTCCACCTTATTTACCAATACACCAGTTCACCCGTGTGGACAAATCTGCATTGTTTCTCTCACTCACACACACAGACAGACGTTACAGAGGACAGGACATACATTAGTATCAGGTTTTTCAGGGTTTTTTATTTTATTTTCCATGTTTCCCAACAGCCCCTGCTCTCCTTCTCATCTTGTACAAAACTACTAAATCACTGTATAAACTATTAACATCGTCCATCAGACAGTCTCTGGTCATTTGGCACTCAGCATTATAATCCCCACGACCCCCCGCCCCCCCACCCCAGCCCAACCCCGACCACCACCAGTACCACTGCCCTGAACACTCTGCTGTCAGACTGCATCAACTGAGGGATGAATGCTTTAGTACAGCTTTATAAAATGTGCATATCAGTGTTGTAGAGAGTAAAGCTCGTGTGGCGTCAGTAAAAAAAAAAAAAAAAAAAAGCCCTTCAGCTCCGTCAGAGACACAGCAAAGAGTTTGAACACAAACTCTCCAACACATACTAACACTGTCACCATCAACGATTTGAAACAAAACTATACACTCACTCAGGAACATGTGGCAGCTGAGAGGACATAAACTGCACGTGGCAAAGATGATTAAGGAAACCCAGGGCTTGACTGATGATTACGTCACTGAAACATCAGCTGATGGCTATGAGGAATGTGAAGAGTTAATGATCTGCAGGTGACAGGTACAAGCTGTATTCACATTGAAGTGGAGGATATTCACTGGTGGAATGCAACTCATTACATTTAGTTACATAAGAGTTAGAGATGCACCTTTTTATAATTTTGTTTTGGCAATTTCATTGATGTACTGCCAAATTCTTAAAGGCAGATGTTTCTGAACAAAATAAAAAATAAAACAGTGCTGATTAGTTTCTGTGTGTGCATCTTTCCTCTTGTTTCTTTAATTAAGCGAAAATGGACACAGCACAGGAGAAGTAAAAACTTGCCAATTAAAACTGAAAACAACAGGCAAAACACTGATTTTCAAAAAAATAAAATAAAATAAAAAATCACATTTTTTCTTCTGTTTTTCCAACACCAAACTTTAGTAAAGAAGAATAACTTGACTGTTTGGTGCCTGAATGAGGGTCACAAATCTCATTAGAGCTACACCAATTAGCCAATTAATTGATTAATTGATCAACAATAAAATAACTTTATAGATAATTAATGGTGTCAGTTATTTTTAACAAAAAATCTGATGTTTACAGCCTCTTAGATCTGTTTGCTGCACATTTTATTTTTTGAGGTTTTGATGCTGGTTGGATACAAGAGATTTTATAGACCAGAGAATTCACTTAGCAGCCCTGATCCTTCTTTTACTTTACCAGGCAATGACTACAAACTCAGGTTTAGCTGTGTCCTATGGTCTAAGCCTTAGGCCATAGGACACAGCTAAACCAGCTAAACCGAAACCATATACTCTAAGGTTTTGGTTTGGTTTCTGGCTGGAACATAAAAAGAAACATTAATGCTGAGATCATCAGTAACATGTACTGTGACCCTCCACCAATCACCCAATGTGAACATGGCTTCTATCTTCGTACTCTGTCACTGACCCCTCAGTGTCTCTTGTAGTCATTAAGCTGTACTCTTTAATCATGACCCTAAAAGCCAACGGGGCTCTTCCAGTCATATGACCTTTCTCTCCTCGACAGTAATGAAGCAATCCACAGTCTCATGAGCCACACTGTTCAAGACTTAAGAGTAGAAATCCCTCAAGATACTTTGTTTTTTTTCCTCCTTCAGATGGGTCTAGATTCGAGTACCCATGAGCCTCAGCGGTGTTGGAGAAGACTCCAGCCACAGCTTCAAAATGTCGGTGGTCAAAACCCAGAGAACAAAGAAGGTCTAATGGACACTCAGACTGGAAGACGGGCTGTGGCAGAGATGGACAAGTAGCCATACTGGGAGGTGTTTATAAATGTGATGGTTTTTCAAGCACATACATCCTTGGTGGTTCCTCACGTGGGGATTTCAGCAGAGACATGAATCACAGGTGAAAAGGGTCCATGGAGCAGGAAAAGGCCTCATCAGTTATCAGACATTTGAAGTCGCCACACAGAGGAAACCGGATCAGGTCCTTGTTCAGAACCTGACTGTGTCCGGATGTGATGGCTGTTTCCTCCTACAGTCAACACGCAGCAAGATCAGCTGAACTTTCAACTCCTCAAACGACTCAACATGTATAGTATAAATGAAACTGTAGCGTCCAGGAGCTGTGATGAACCTGTCCGTGATGAAATTAAGCAACATGATGACATACAAGTTAAAACTTTGAGGCAACGGCCTCGTGTTCACTCGGATGAAACTTTCTGCTGCATCAGTAAAGTAGATGAAAAGCTAAGGAGAATCCTTTTTAATATGTCATGTAATCTTGTGTCCACATCCATATTTTAATTTAGTCAAGCAACGATTGGAAAAATAATCTGTTACTATTTTAATTTAATTGATTAATTTTTTAAGCAATTTAGCGCTTTTCTGCTGCATGGACCTTGTGGCTTGATATTGGTCATTAAGAAGGCGACAGGCAAACAACGTCATGATTATGTTTGTAAGAACAGTGAAGTCAAAAATTAAAATGTTTAACTATCACTTAATGTTGTTGTTATCAGCCATGTGTATCCTCACAACTCACATCTATACACCGATTATTGCTCCAACGACTATTTTGTGCCCCCCCATATTGATTTTTGAACTTTTCTAGATAAATGAAACATGGCTCTGTAGCTCCACTGACTGTTTCTTCAGTCTGATCAATAAACAGATTGTAAGGTGGATGTAAAACTGATGAGTGTGTGGTTTCTGAGTTCACTCTGCTCCTTTAGATACTGTCGCTCTTTAAATAAAAACCGTCTCTTCTTTGTCTCGTGAGCTCAGTTTTTGGTGATTTGCTGGTGAGAAAATGACATCTGGAAGAAAAGTACAGGAATGATTGACCCTCCTCCTCAGCTTCTCCTGAAATAAGGTCCGGCTGCTGCTGAGATGACGGCCGTGTAAAAACATTCATACTGTTTGTGACACCTTCATCGTTTGGCACTTTGCATATATGAACCTCTTCCTTTCTGCCGTTGTGCGGAGTCAGCAGACGACTCCTCTCTAGTGCTTCTTGTTGATTCGTCGAGATCTCCTTAGGCCGCGCCTCCTGCGGTTCTGATTGGACATCCAGGACCGCAGGAAGTACTTGTCAGGGCTCCTTCTGCAGTTGACAGTATGGTTCTCCAGGTCAAACTGTCTCTGCAGCTTCAGGGCCAACACCCGGTCCTGACGCTCCTGCTGGATCTGATGGATGTACCGCTCATCAAAGGCCTCCTGACCCCCTGTCCGGTTCCTCTTCAGGTCGCTGTCCCGATCTGAATCCAGGTGTTTGGTCTTCTGCTTCCTCTTCTTGCCCCTCCTTGAGGTAGACTGGTTGGGCATGCTACTGTCAGACTCCTTCCTCGGACTCTGTGAGTCCTTTGGCACCAATTTACACGACTGGAAACCAGAGTTCTTAGTATATGGCGAGAATGATTGTTTTCGACTAAACAGTGCTCCCCCACTGCAGGACTCAGGAGCAGCAACCAGCGACTCAAAGTCTGAACTTCTGAAAGTCACCTCGCCACTGTAGCGGATCGCTGGGACTCTGATCTTTATGTTCTGTTTCTGGGGGGTATCCGTGTCCCCAGCTGGAGGATCGAACAGCAGCCTCCTTTTATTGCAGGACGTCACTCCATCTCCTGCAGCAGACTTACTAGTCTTTGTGGCCTCCTCCCCTACGGCGGTCTTGTTATGCAGCTCCATAACGGGGCTTGTCAGCGTGGCCTTGGAGTTCACTTTGAGGCTCTGGCGATCCAGCTCGATCTGTTTCCACTTCTGCAGCACGGCAGGACTGGCTTCATAGGTAGTGGCCTTCTGCAGGCCCCGGGTCAGATTCCTGGGCGTGGACTTTACAATGGTGGGCTCCATCAGACGACCGTCTGGTAGCCGTTTGGGTGGTGTGCATGGCGAGCAGACGATGGGTTTGAAGTGGTTGAGTTCCTCGGAGATGCTGTCGTTGCTCTCAGGGCTGATGGAGCGCTCGGGCCGGAGCAGAGGGAGGACCAGTGGAGTCAGTGACGAAGATGAGGTGACCACAGCTCGCCAGGTGAGCCTCCGGTCAGGAGCGGTGATCGGAGCTGAGACAGAGCGACTGTTCTCAGAGGAGAGGAGGATTCCTGCTGTGTAGCTGTGACCAATGCCAACCTGACAGAGAGTGACACAAACAGTTTAAGACACAAGATCAGCCTCTCAGGTGCAGGTATCACACACAAGGCAATAGAGGCATTAATAAAGACTAATAAAGACGACTTTGCTCTTGGGTACCAGTGCCCACCTGTCTTCTTTAATGGTGCTCAATCATGATGTACTGAATAATTAAACAGTACAATAAAGGCTTTTAAAGCCTTACACCTTTGACTTCTATGATGTACCAATTGGACTATAAGGGACAAGTCGGTGTACATTGTGTGAATAAGACCAGGTAAGGTTTGCAGTCTTTCGGTCCACTTTTGAACAGGTGACAGGGGCAGAGAGGCGAATATAAAATCATAAAATCATTCTGTAAATGTGGAACCATCTCGATATTTGGAGTCGTACCTCATCCATCATGGCCGGCTGGGTGGTGACCTTCCCTTTCCCCCCGCTGTCCTCTACTGGGTCAGTGCAGCTTTGACTTCGCTGAGAACCACTGAAGTGGAGAAACACCAGTCACAGCAATGAGACAACTGTTAGTCACAGCCTGTGCAGCAGCGTGTTAAAGACCCCCTCCCATGAAAATCGTGTTTTTCGTGCTTTTCACATGTTCCTGTGGCATTTTTCTTGTGTTAGAGCACATAGCAGCAGAATAGGAAGTGCAAAATTGCATTTCTGAGTTTTTCTACCTTCAAACTGCTGTGAACCAATGGCAGACGCAAACTGGCCATTTCAGGGAGACTGGAGCTGACGTGTCACAGCTCCAGGGGAGGGCACTAGTGCTACAAGCTCCCGCCCTGCTCTGCATCTGGCTCAGAGGTGAAAGGCTTGGCAGCTCGGTGGAGCTGTCAAGGTATAACAGGTATAGCTCACCTGGTAGAGCAGCTTGCACCGTGAGCAAGGACTATGTTCCAGTCTGGGATCGAATCCCAGTGTGGAGTTTTACGCTAAACACGCTGAATCTGTAAAATGTAAAATGTCCAGCTGTCAGCAAGTTGGGGGTGGGGTGCGAGGAGGTGGCTGGGTGGGTGCAGAGCAGCGCAGTCTCCGCCCACCCTCCAGAGGTGCATTGCTAATGAGCTGGTTTTAAAATGACCAAAAAGGGTCGCGGGAGGGGGACTTTAAAGCCTCAACATCAGCACTGCAAAATGTTTGATTTGGCGACCCCTAAGGGCGGCAGACGTACAGCTGCTGCCCAACATGTTTGTTGTGTGAATGGAAAAAGACCACCTCTTCTCTTTCCTGCATGTTTGACTGATTTGTGTAAACTCCCACCAGATGGTTTGATATTGAAAAAACGATGCTGAAGCTGTTTCTCTCATGCTCACCCAGTGACAGCTGACATGTTTTTGGTTTTCCTGATGAAGGCGGAGATGTTTCTGATTCTCCTGCTGATCGGCTCCTCATTCTCCGAGTCTGACAGGACTCCCTGAGAACAAACAGAGATTTTAGGTAAACACCTGCGTTGGAGCAGAAGAGACTGGCACACTGAGCTGGATGTTAAATATGCAGGCTGCACAGTATACAACAGATCAGACTCACGGTCTCTTCATCGCGTCGTGCTGATTCATCTTTACAGATCAGAGTGTTCCTTCTCCTGAGCTCCTCTCTGTCCTCAGACAACAACAGCTGAAACACAACAATCATGAACAAAACCGCAGTGTTATAAACAAAGCATTAATGGACCAGACGTCATCACACATTCATCTTGTTCCTACATGAACACAAGCAGATACAGTGTTTTCACTAGGCTTTTTTGAAGTAGTGGCGGTAACACCGCACAATTTAAAAGTCACCAGTCCACCTGGTGTGCATGTGTTTGGACTGTGGCGGGAAACTGAAGAGCCTGGAGAGGATCCATGCAGGCACAGCAAGAACATCCAAACTCCACTGAAGGGACCCTTATGATAGCCCAGATGTTTTTTAGTATCACATAGGATAAAAATTAACACCTGGATGGTTGGATGGATGATTCATTCAATGTTTACATAAGACATTTTAGTTTTTAAAGGGACAACGAGGAGTTTTGGAAAAGCGAAGTGTTTTCACACTACATTTATTAGCCTCTGTGCGCACCGTGAAATTATTTGACCGGCGCAAGACAGACTCATGTTTTCATTCATCAAGAATTAAAGTCAAAGAGGTTCAGTTACTGTCGTACTCCCAACCATAAACGGTGATTCGGCTGCGTTATTCTCATGAGCATCCGCAAAACCGAAAGTAAGGAAACGCTGGTCGGCTCGCCCAGCATTTCCACCACCACTAATAATAACAAAATAACGATAGAGACAAAACGATATATTTATCGACACTTGATTAACAAGTGTGGGTAGCGTAGATTCATCCACATTAACGTGAGACTTTTTTATAACCAAAACTCCTCGTTGTCCCTTTAAGAAAACCACCAGTAGAGTTATAATACAACCAACATTGCAGCAGAGACATTGAAGACTTTTGCAAAACGATTTTCTTCACTGAGACTGAGAGTGTTGTTCCTCTGACCATCCTAACCGTCTCTCTGACTCACCTTGTGTTTCCCGCTCAGTCCTGATGAAACTTCTGCAGACTTCGGGATGAGAGCTGGGGAGACGAAGAACTCTGGAGACAGAACAAGAGAGGAACCACAACATAAACCCAGGAGCAATTGAGCTGTTTAAAATGTCTTTTGAACAAAAGTTGTAAATGTTGTGATTTAAATGATCATTTGAACAAATAATATACAAGAAAAAAAATAAACAAACTTAAATGGAACCTGAACTGTAAATACCCGTTTAGTTCACTGAATAAAAGAAATTAAGTTGTCTGACCACAAAAAGATTCAGTACCCAACTCAAAATAAAAACCTTCATTGATGCACTTAAAAAAAAAAAAAAAAAAAATAGATGAGAAAAGCAAAGAGGTATTAGAGAAAAAATAATGCAACTAAAGTGTCAAATTTAAGTAGAATATTTTATCATTTAAGTGGTTATGTTCATTATCAATTAATCTTCAGATAATTT
This sequence comes from Trachurus trachurus, assembly GCF_905171665.1. Lineage (NCBI taxonomy): Eukaryota > Metazoa > Chordata > Actinopteri > Carangiformes > Carangidae > Trachurus > Trachurus trachurus. The sequence continues at coordinate 21,878,862 of NC_139892.1, read as the reverse complement.
TCAAGTGAATTTTTAGCTATAAAATGACAGAAAATACCTGAGAGGCTCATATTTTATCAGACCCAAACTCAGTCAAAGAGTTGTACCCATCCAACGGTACAACCAGTAAAACATTCAGCTCATTCAGATGAGTAACACACAGTGGGAGGAAGTGGAGCCAGCTGATATCTAACACATTTTACTAAATAAACAAATAGACGATTATTCAGCTGTCAGTGTGATATGAGATTACTGTTCAACTGATTGAGTCATGGATTTCATCAGAACAGTTCCACAAGAGATGGTTTTCTTCTTTCATGTCCTGGGCTCTCACCTTTATTGACTCTGTAGGCTATAGTTAACAGTACAATGTTGTTGGCCATGTCAACACACAGAGGCTCTGACTATTAGAAACACTTCTCCAGTGTGACACAAACGGCATGATTTAAAGATGAACACTAACACTTAAGAAAGCAAAACAGAAAATAGTGAAGCGACTGGAAACATCATTCATAGATTTCAGGGTGAATAAGTTCAAGTATTTTTCTTAGCTGGTTGTTTTGCATTGAATCTAGATTCAAAAACAGATCTAATCAATTAATCTATTTTAAGTGTTAGTTATATCAATATGTAATTATATATTAATATATAAAGACAGGCAGAGGTTAGTGCTGAACAGCTGAGGTTAAACTGAATGAGACTGGCCACAAACACAGATGAGTGAAATAACCAGATATTAACAATGTAGTAAAGCAGCTCCTCCTCCAACCGTACAAGTCCGGACAAGTCCGCCAACACCAGCCCTAATTACAAATCTAACCAAATACTGTAAAACGGGTTGTTTTCTAACAACAGTGTGCAGTTTCCATACATTTATAAGAATGAAACACACACATTATGTCAGTATCGTCAGGTCCAGCCACCAGATTAGTTGGTTCAGGTCCTTGAGTTCACTGGAGGTCAGCGTCTACTTTACAGAACTCTCCATAACAGTCAATCACTATTTATTTCTGCCTCATAACATGTTTTCTGAGTGAAACTCCCGCTAACCGAGGCTCACGGACCGGCCAGTCATGTTTTTCAGTGTGAACTGAATCGGGGTCAGTTTTACCTGACAGACAGTCATAGACTCCCCAGGCCTCCTGTGGTTCAAACTAAACTTGGGATAAAAGTTACTCAGGACGCTGTTAAAACTCTGGATGTTTCGATGTTTTTCTAGCGTCTCATTAGTTGAACAAACAACCAGCGCCGGCGCTGATATAGCGGAATGTGAGCTGTAGTTTGTGCGGTAAACAGACCGACCTCTCTGGCTGTCACAGTCCCTCCTTCCCGCCCTGCCGCCGCCGCCGCCGCTGCTCTCGGGGTCACTCCTCCTCCGGAGCCGCTCCGTGCTGCCGCGGTGTCTCCGGGCCCGGCACAGCGGACAGGCCGGGTGTCCGCAGGGCGAGCCGCCGCCGCCGCCGCCGCCGCCGGGAGGAGCCTCCACGCACGCTGCGCACTTGGTCCCTTCGTCCTCTGGCGGGCTAGACCCGGACCCGGACCCGGACCCGCACCGAGCTCCGGGGCCGGAGCCGGAGCGGGACCTGCCGGCAGCGGCGCTCGCCGGTCTGCCAGGCCGCTCGGCGGACCCTGCGGTCGCCATCTTCCCTGTTGAGTCTGCTCTCTCCGGTCCGCTCTCACAACAAACCCCGCCCTGCCGCCGCCGCCGTCGGAAAGCAGGAGCGCAGAGAGGACGCGCCTGCAGCCCGCCAACCGCGGAGCTGGAGCACGGCGAGAGCCTCTCTGGGTGACACTTCAAAATAAAACTACAAACACGTTTTCACCCCGAACTGATTGATCATTACAATGAGTCTTTTGTGGGGCTCCAGTTGCCAGATCTGGAATGAATTAAACGCGTAAAACTTGGCATGAAAACATGTGTGGAAATGTGTGTGCATCACCTGCCCATTTGCCCAGGAAGTAGGAGCCAGAATAAAATTTTGAAAAAGGCCTCGCCCCTCTCAAATTTTGGCCCATTTATTTGAAGTTGTCCAGCTGATGTGTTTCACAAAACACATGACTCCACTCGGCCATATGGTGGTGCTATTAACAGTCAAGATTGTGAAAAGTTTGAAAGGCTGAAAGTCTCATTGTCTAAAAATGTATTTTACCCTTTTACCTCACACTTACAGGTTTTTGCAAAAGCCCTGTTTTTTGTTTGTTTGTTTGTTTGTGTGTTTTGTTTTATTTTGTTTTTTGGCCAATTGAAAATAATTAATAGAACTTTTTACTTTACCAGATTTGGTTCACACACTTGAGGGACTGAGAGATACATTTCTAGTATGAGCTAGATCAGGATCACTGTCGCCTCCCAGCAAGAAGGCTCTGGGTTCAATTCCTGGGCCCATGGACTTTCTGTGTTACTTGTGCATTGGTCTCCCCCTGTGCCGGTGTGGGTGCACTCCAGGTTCTTCATCTACCTCCCACAATCCTAATACATTAGACTGACTGGTGACTCGAAATTGCACATTGGTGTAAATGTAAGTGTGTTGTTCATCTCTACATGTTGGTCTACAGTAGACTGGAGACAGGTCTGTGGTGCACGCCACCCTTGCCCTGCTACTTCAGCTGGGACTGGCTCCTATATGGGGCCTAGTGGCCCTGCAAGCCATTGTTTATAGTACCGAGCGCTTAGGGGTATGGTTGTGCAAGAATGATCAAAAGACCTTGCCTCCAATCACTGTAAAATTTGGCAGGCTGTGATGGGAAATAGACCTACAAAATGCATGTAGCCTGCAGTAAATAGAATAAAATAAAATAATATATAACACTTAAAAAGCAGATCAAATTCAATGTGTCAGTATTCAGTAACAATTGTTTGTTTGTTTGTTTGTTTGTTTGTTTGTTTGTTTGTTTGAAATGTGCGTAAGTGGCTGTTATAAATTAACAAATTAAATAAATGAGCAAAAGTTTTATTGTGAAAGGTTTGTTTTTCGACCGGACTCAACCCGGAAGTAGACACCACTTTGACCGCGGAAGAAGAAGAGGGCAATAACAGTAATGGCGGCGCAGTGTTTCTGAGAGGTGAACTGTGAAGGCAGAGAGGTAAATAAACTATGAAATGAAAAACTGATTTTGTTGAAACTATGGCGACACTAAAGCGGTCGTGTTAATCTGTGTCATGGCGGTAAAACTGTTGCAGCTGCAACTAATTAGACAAGTCCAATCAATCACTTTGTTAATTTAATTTTCCCAGTCACATTACATTCACCTACTTCAGTTTGTGTTTCTATGCTCCAAACCATACGAAACTGATTATATTTCAAGTGTTACTTTTAACTTAGTCAATTAACTATAATGATTAAGTGAAGGCATTTTAAAGGTTTTGAAGGTATTGATCCCTGATCAGAATTGGAGTATACCAAATTACTGCTACTATTCCAGTGTTTTTAATGGAGTATACAGTTTACAGCAGTTTTGAAGTGCTATAATATAATTTTATTACCTTTATTGTCATTGTACACATGATAACAGCACTGAGAAGATTATTGAAGAACGAAACATTTCACTAGTAATATCCTGGTAATATCTATAGGTCGTTATAGTAAAGTAGGTATAGTAGGTTTAGTAATCCCTTAGGTTTCTTATGGGAAAGAAAACATTGCAATGGATTTTTTGGTTTTTAAAATTTTCAACAATACACATTATCAGTAAAATATAATGTTGTTTTAGCTATGGTATACTGTATGGTAATGTTACCTCAAATCTGGTGTAGCCATCTGAAGAAATTAAACAATTTTTTAGTTAAGAAATAAGAGATGCTATTTTTTTAAATTGACGTTAACCTGGAGAAAATGGAGAAAATATTTACTATGCAGACCGTTAATTAACCATCTTTGTTGAAGCCCTAAAAACTAAAAAAACTAGAATATATTTTAAAGACACCAACGAAGAGGTAGGTCGGTATCATCTATTTTGACGTTACTCTTAAACATAACTGTTGATTCCCCTTAATATATTCCAGCCTATGAACGTGTACACTATCTTGTTCAAATTCTTATAGGCTATACCTGTTAAGTATATATGGATCCCTTAAAATATAGCTGAACTCTAATGTAAACCAGACTAGTAACAGCTAAGAAAATAAATAAAAATAAAGTAGTGGTTGAGATCTTGTTGTGTAGCAGCTCAGCGGAGACCAGCAGCCTAAATTTTAGACCTTTGTTATCACAGAAGTCTACACTGAAACTCACTTGGGATGATAAAAAACACACCTGGTTTAACTGGGAGTATGTGTGTTGATGTGGAGGTATTGTTTACTGGTGTCTGGTCTGGTTCCAGTTCTGGATGAGGGACGTCAGGCCAGTGGTGGAGGTGGTCCGTCTGGGCCTGGTCACCTACCAGGAGGCTCTGCGGCTGCAGCAGGTCTATGTAAACAGGCACCGGTCCGGTTCTGCCCATGCTCTGCTGCTGTGTGAGCACCCGCCGGTCTACACCACCGGGATCCGCCACAAACCCTACCCCACCTCCGTGCTAGACCAACTCCGCCTGCTTGGTGCAGACATTCATCGGACCAACAGAGGAGGACTCATCACCTTCCACGGGCCCGGACAGCTGGTTTGCTACCCGGTCCTGAACCTGGGCAGCTTCAAGAAGGTCTGACCTGATTTATTCTGGAGTTTGGGATGATTTGATATAACCAGGGATGTATTTAATCTTTGTTCTGTTCTCTCAGAGTGTTCGTTGGTATGTCTGCGAGCTGGAGAAAACAATAATCTCAGTCTGTGGCAAATTTGGCATCAAAGCATCCACATCTCCCCACACTGGAGTTTGGGTCGGAGACAACAAAATCTGTGCCATGGGTACGACAACAACACATCTGTATTCTTCTTGAGCTTCTGTCAGACCTGCACCTCTGACTGTCTCCCACCTAATCGGCATCATTAAGTCTGACCTGAAATCAGACAATTTCCTTGTGGGGATCATGAAACATAATTCTGATTCTGAATTAATTCACACACCGGCAGAATTTTACAATCACTGTCTGTATCTCATGTACTATCTCAACTTGTATTTCATATATATACAACAGAAAAACCCTGTTAACAGTTTTTCACATTTGCTAAAACACATTTTGGAGTTTTTTTCTGGTTTTCTCAAAACCATACAAACTTCAACAGTTAAGCTACCTTCACTCAACCTGGGACACTTCTTGCAAAACCAAACATTACACTAAAACTGGAAAACACTGTAGCTCCAGAAATATTGATTCCTCATACTAGAGAAAGTTTGTGTTCTAAGAGTGAGAGTAAGAGTAAGAGTGTAAGTACCGTGAAGTCAGTAGTCCCTGGATTAATATTTTACAAAATACCATAAAACAAAAGCCAAAAAAAGAGAAAGAGGAGAGTACATTACAATGTAAACGCAGCCCAGTACAGATCTTGGATAATATCAGTCATCACCAGTCATATGATTCTCACAAAAATGAATTCAACCTTTACGCCAACCTTTGGCATAAAGCTCCAGTGGAAACTGTTATAACACAAATGATTATAAAATTATTATAAATGGTGTTTTCCTATGGTTTTTAGGGATCCACTGCGGTCGATACATCACGTCTCATGGTTTGGCCCTGAACTGTAACACTGACTTGTCTTGGTTCAGCCACATCGTTCCGTGTGGCATTGAAGGTAAAGGAGTGACATCGCTGAGCACTGAGCTGCAGAGAGACGTCAGTGTGGAGGAAGCCATCCCTCACCTGCTGGACGCCTTCAGGGACCGGTTCAGCTGTCAGCTGACTGATGGAGCAACACCAGAAACTGACAGCAGAGAATTGCCTTTGTAGAAACTGGGTGGTTGGGAAGGGTGTGTTTTTGTCTGTCTGACAACGTGATGTTTCATGTTAGATAAAAAGGCTTTTCAACCTCCACTACATTTACATATTACCCCCCGAGCCAGCTCTGAATTTGTACCTACCTTGTTTGTGAGTCAGTGTTGACTTTGTAATTGGGTAAATGTCTACAGTGTTGAGTCCAAATTTGCAGTTGATTATTGAATTATTGGACTCTAATAAATTATTTTTCAGTTTTTTTGCATTAATTTGAAACACTTTTTAAAGTTACCAAAATGCATTTAAGTCATTGCAAAATCGTCACTGTAGTGAAATGAAGGAACTGTTCTGATAAATGCAAAACAGAAATCCATGGTACATTAATCACCCCACTGCTACTGGAGAATGTCTTATATTATATATATATATACGTTTAAATAGAGAGAGAGAGAGAATCTGTGGGTGGAACATTTTAAGAGGGTTAAATTAGAACAAATGGGTCCATATAACTGCTGCTAAAACTGTCTGTCACACTATTTCTTACAATAATGCATTTTTGCATTTGTTTCTACACCTGTTCAATAAACAATGTGCACTCTGGTTTCTACAGTCTGATCTGGTTCACAAAACTGGTCAAATGGCTCCAAATACACATAAAGCCTGAAACCAAAAACTGCTTGAGGCAAACCAAAAAAGTCAATCACAGCGCCAATACAAACACAATTTGGTTTCCTTCTAAATAAACGAGAAAGGGCTTTTATTGTAACACACCGGAAGTACAGTGTGTGTGTGTGCGTGTGTGTTTATTTTCGTACTTGATGGCAGTGTGTGTGTAGTGGGGAGTACTTCTTCGTGTCGTGTCCAACTTCACAGCAGGGAATATTCTGGGCAGCTCGTGGGCTCATATCGACTTCCCACGGCGCGAGCTAACATTAGCCCCGGTGGGTGCAGCCAGAGGCGGACACGCAGAGTTTAAGGGAGCCGCTGTTGACCCCCACCCTCCGGCCGTAACAAAGAGGAGGCGGCTGTCTGTCTGTTTGTCCGTCCAGCCCAGGAGCCAGCCGGTCGGCGGACACCGTCACCGGCTGTGAGCTAACACCGTGTCCGGCCTGCGGGTCCGATGGCCCCGCTGCTGCCGCTGCTGCTGCCGCTGCTGCTGCTGCCGACTCAGGGTTAGCGACACGCCGCCACCATGGGAGACGATAACGGAGTTAACGGGGACCTGAACGCCAACCTGAGGTGTCCCAGCACCGGAGACCTGCAGCTGGACAAGGCGGTGCATCAGTGGCTAACATGGGACAAGGTGAGTGTGTGTGTGGCTGTGCGGGATGGACGTCACACCGGACCTCCCTGGGAAAGCTGCGGTTTTACGTTCACATATCATGTTGGCAAACACACGATGCACAACTGGTTTAAGACACTGTATCTAGTGTAGGAATCAGGATTGTCTGGTAAAATCGGCACATAGGTTACCTACTATAAGTCATTAGTTTTCCATCGCCAGGATTTGCCCCTGAACTGAAACTTTGTGAGCAGTTTAGTGACCCAGGCAGGGGATAACAGCTGGTGTAGCAGCTCCACAACATAAAACCTGCCCCGGCGGGTATGTTTGTTGACACCTTAACCACTAGAAAGAGCAGCTTCCGATCATGCATCAGGTCACTTTTATTGTAATCACTTGTGTCGACATGCAAGGAAAACTAAAATCCAGAGATATTCAATGGGAGATCTTCAAAACAACGACAGACACGTCTGTGGGTCGGTGTGGGGGCTGAGCCCTGTGTGCTGCTGCCCGCAGTGCGGCCCTGCAGGCCGGCTGGCAGCAGCACCACTGGCCGCTGTCTGGGTCGCTCTGCAGATTAGCTTTGGGGGTTGTTGGGTGGCATGAGTCAGCTCATTTACTTTACTCTATTGGGCAAAGGGTCAGGAAAGGGGTGTACCGGTGGTGAAACGTGTGATATGATGATTGAAGCCTTCCTCATCTCTCTAATCATCTGGGCCCAGTTGTTCAAACGGTTTAATATGAATCAACATGATCTGGGTTTTGACATCCCTTGTTTTTCCATTCAGGATCAGGAAATTCATCTTACTTTTACCACAGTTGGATTGGATTGGTATGATCCAGATGCAAACCTTTCAAGATGTTGAAATCTGGATAACAAGTGATAAATGGGACTACATATCACACTCAACAGGTAGACCAGGTTTATATTGGTGCTCTGACACCAGTATTGTAATGTATAAGATGTGCTTGCAAACCAGCACCTTTTGTGTAATCTCATAATGTACATTTGTATGCATTGGACCCCAGGAAGATTAGAAGGCATCATCGTTATCCCGACCCTTTTAAAAGGTTTTTAACAACCCATACTGAGGATTTGATCCTTATCTAATCCTCTTTCAGAATCTGTTTTTAGTTTTAAACAACCTATTTTCAAGATTTCCATTATCCAAAATCCAAGCAGATCACTTTTGAACGACCGAAATCTACTTTGAACTTTTTCCTTGTGGCTCTTACTATCACAACCAAGGAGCCTCCTGCTAACCCACAGATCTAAATTAGAGCTGCAGCTAGCTATTGTTTTCATTATTGATTAATCCACTAATCACTGTGATCGCATTTCATCATCCAGATAACACAACAGAGGCCCGTATCAGGTGGAGCTTTATCCTGATGCAGTCACCATGACAACAGAAACACAAAGAGACATCAGTAGGCAGTAGGCACATGTTGGTGCTGATGCAGCAGTTCAGGCTGCTGTTATAAGCTGAAAACATGGAGACTGTGCAGGAAATGTTGAGTTTTAACTCTGCATTTATTATATAATCAAACACGCACGCTCGCTCTGATTCCAGAGCTGTGTGTTTCTAAAGGTCATGGCTGCCATGAATGTTGCTGCTGACCTCCGCTTTAAATGTCAGCCGCCTGGAAAAGACTCCCACACAGTCAGCCACACACACCAGGCTGTGATTTATTGACTGTTATCGTTTACACTGTAATATCTCCATTTAATCACATGTTCAGTAGACTGTCGTGTGTAAATGCTAGTTCATAATATTCTGGTCTGGATCAATAAGGAGTCAGTTTTGACCTGTCTGTCGAAACAGTGACAACACCTGTCATTCTAGTTTCATATGATCTGGATGTTTCATAATCAAAACTTTTATAAGACATGAGAGACTCGGTGTGGAGCTCGGAGTCGAGTCGCTGCTCCGTCATGTTGAAAAGAGCCAATTGGGCATTTGATCAGGTTTAATCTCAGGTACCTTCTTGTGGCTTCTTTGGGTCGGCCCAGCTGGAAGAAGACTCCTGCTGCGTTCCAGTAGTGGGTTAGGTCGCTCTCGCTGACTTGCCCTCAGCAAGAAAAATACATCCATGGGCTGGCAGTAATGAACCTGAAAACACTGGAAGGAGAAAAAGGCTGGCTCTGATGGGTTTCTTCTCCTGTGGTGTAGAACCAGCAGACTCTGGCTCAGGTGGAGTCTCTGGTGGCAGCGGGCCGGTTGGATGATCTGAGATCGAGGCTCTGCAGCCGGATGAGCTTCGGTACAGCCGGACTCCGAGCACCGATGGGAGCTGGATTCAACCGGATCAACGACCTCACCGTCATCCAGTCCACACAGGTCAGAGCGTCCTTAAGTCTTGTCTGTCTCCTGTCTTTACTTCCTGGTTGCTGGTGTCAGGTGGTAGTTTCCAAGTTCAGGTGACTGTAGTTTGCTGGTCATCTGTGACTTTCTTCACCTGAGAGAGAGAGAGAGAGGCAGAGCTCTTCTTCACAGGCCAGCTTCATGCAGAACCATCAGATCAAAGTCACATCACAAGGAGAGAAGACATGTCAACTCTCTACAGAGGCAACTTCAAATGTCAAACGTTGTGTGCACTATACGTAAATACTATGTATCTGTCAGAACTAAGTTAACTGCAGTGGTTAAACCTGAATCTGAGAACCCAGGCCTTTATCATGGTTCAGGCTTTATAGGGATAGTTCAACATTTCGGCAAATTGGTCCATTGCCATAATCCCTATAGTCATAGCAGTAGGTTCGTTACCTTTAATTGTCGGTGCAAGCTATTTTTAGAAAGGCCGAGCAGAACCGTGAGCTGCTCAGAGCTACGCTACGGAGGCTCATGGGATTTCTTTGTTTCCCTCATCAAATACACAATCCAACAATTCCAAAACGCTCTCGTGGACAAGTTGTGACCTGCACATTCACCACGCTATGAGATAATAACAGAACGTTACCAGACAGAGTTGTTTTAGAGGCAAATGCAGAGATTGCTTGCTGAAAAACTGCCCCTGATCGGAACACGCATCAGCGGTTTTGCATGAATTTACCTCGAATACAACTCTGTCTGGTAACATTCTGTTATTATCTCAAAGCGTGGTGAATGTGAAGGTCACAACTTGTCTACAAGAGCGTTTTGGGTTTTTGGATTGTGTAGCCTATTTGATGAGTTTGATGAGGGAAACCAAGAAATCCCATGAGCCTCCGTAGCGTAGCTCTGAGCACCTCACGGCTCTGCTCCGCCGTTCTAAAAATAGCTTGCACCGACAAATGAAGGTAACAAACCTACTGCTATGACTATAGGGATTATGGCAATGGGTCAATTTGCCAAAATGTTGAACTATCCCTTTAAATGAAGAGATTTTTCTGAGTGTTTTTTTCTGAGTGTTTCACTGCCCTGTCATCTGACTTCATGTCTGACATGAGTTTCTCTTTCTCCTCAGGGTCTGTTCTCCTACCTGTCCAGGTTCTTTGCAGACTTCAGCAGCAGAGGAGTGGTTGTTGGTTTTGACACCAGAGGGCAGGAGGAGAGTGGCTGCAGCAGTGAGAGGTCGGTGTCTGAATCCACACCTTGAATTCTGTGGAGTTTACTTCATCTGACTGATGATGTGTATATATACTGTATCTGTATTCACAAAGCATCTTAAAGCTAAAGCAGCTCTTGATTTATTGATTCAGAGCGGTCAGTCTTAACTTAAGGACTCCTCATTTCTCTGAGAGTAACAGACAAAGCCACTTGGCACAAAAAGTAGCAGCTACTGTAATTGGGGAAGAAGTTAGAAGTAATGGAGAGGACTCCTTCAACCAACCTGAATAACTTCAGAGATGTGATTCAATGTGGAGGAAATATTATTATTATTATTATTCATTCAATTTATATAGCGCTTTTCAATGACCCAAAGACGCTTTCATTCATACCACTGCACAATGTGTGCCAAACGGCCCCTCCGACCACCACCATGATCATTCATACGCATTCACACGAGGCAAGGTGGGTAAGGTGTCTTGCCCAAGGACACTACGTCAGAGACTGGGAGAGAGCGGGATTCGAACCGCCGACCCTCCGATCATTGGACGACCCGCTCTACTGCCTGAGCCACTGCCGCCCCAAAAATAGTGATAGTAGTGGAGTTTGTGAAGCAGTAACATCTGTTCGCACCATCACAACATGAAGACGGACAACCAGTCTGTGTGTCCACCCCCCTCCTCACAGTCTGTGAAGTAGAGGCGTCAGTGGGACATGAGGACATTTCTATTCTTTTGTTTCAGGTTGGCAAAGTTGACGGCTGCCGTGATTCTCAGCAGAGACGTTCCTGTTCACCTGTTCTCCACGTTTGTCCCCACGCCATATGTGGTGAGGAAATATTTCTCCGTTATCAATCATAGCATCACTACCATCACCTCATCTTCAGCTGTTGCTCAGTATGGTTGCTTGTTTGTTTTTTCTTTCAGCCGTATGCTGTGAAGAAGCTTGGTGCAGCAGCTGGAGTGATGATCACTGCTTCACATAATCCTAAAGAAGACAATGGATACAAGGTGAGAGACCAGCACCGGTCTGACTGCATGTTTTAGTCTGGACAGGAAACGACCAGAAAATATCAATAATAGTACGGCTGCATCATTCAGGTCTCAAGATTAAATTCTAAATTGGTTCTCAATCAAGGGGGCAGTTGTCGGTCTGAGAAGTGAAGCTCACGTCCGCGTTCAAAAAACTGCAATCCCCTCAGCTGCCACTGGGGGCTGGTGTCAGAAAGCAGCATTCTCCATAGACCCCCATGTTAAAATCGCAGATTTTACATCCTCAATAAACATGATCAAAGCCTGGTGTCATGACGTTTTTTGGTCTCAACCGATAGCCTGATGCATCAGCCGCTTACTTCATTACATTTCATATAGCGTCTGAACACGAGCCATAGGGATTCGTTTGCTTCCGGGAGGCGGTTGCTTACATTTGCTTCAACTAATCGCTGCTGCTTGGTGGTCACGTGTGCTATACACCGGTTAAGCTCATAGGTTAATCTTGAGCGCTTGAGTTCAACGTCATCGCCTTCACTTACCCGTCTGTTCGCTGATTGGTCCGTCCGCTCTGGCGGACGGAGCAAACCGAAACGCATTGCTAGTGTCCTGACTACATGTTTGAGGCAAATGAAATTTGCCGGAACCAGTAGGCGGCGCTAGCCTGGCTAATAGTTTCTACCCCCGCACACACTCTGATTTTTTTTTTTAACTCTACCGTTTTACTGTTATTAGGTTTAAAATTCTCGCCAATTAGGGCGTGGAAACGTTGAGTGACAGGTCCGGAGACAGCTGCTTCGAGGCCAGTGGGTGGGTTCGCGGCCGGTAAATCCAACATGGCGCTGTTCAGGCCGCCATATTTGAGTCACAAAAACGACTCCCCAAAACCAATGGGTGACGTCACAGATGCTACGTCCATATTTTTTACAGTCTATGTTCTCAATCCAAAAACAATGGTAATAGCTCATATACTGCACTATATGATGTGCATGCAGGCAAGTACAGCATGTTGTGGCTTGTTTCTAAGGTTATGTAATGACTGTTCCCACAGTGACAGGATTACTAGGATAACCGAACTGGGATCACATGACTACAGAATAGGACAAACATCCAGCTCACTAATATCAGACAGCACCATGTTTTGCAGCAGGTTGACATCAGCGCAGCATTAAGCAGCAGGCGATTGGACACAAGCAGTTTGTGTTTTGAATTCATGACTAATTTATGTCAAGTCACAAAGCCGCACTGTAAATGTCTATTCAGGAGAAACTAACAGACAACGTGGCTAAGCTAGCCCAGCTAAGGTGGAAACTTTTCCTGGGTGTGATTCACATGTTATTATGGCAACGTTTACCATTTCATTGGCTTCTTTTAGCTCTATAGACAGAATAAATCAGTGATGAGTGGAGCTTCACACGGTTGGAAAATATATGTGAAGCCTGCAGATAATTTAGGTCAAATCGAGCCGCTTCCTTAGGGTTATAAGATGTGACGTGTCCAAATGCAGCCATCAGTGGACAAGGGGCCAGTTGAATTACTGTTTGATGGAAAATAAACTACTTCACTCACATCAGAATTATTTTTGACAGTGAAGTTAATGAATTAGGAATGAAATTGCAGCCTGATTTAACACTTAATTACAGGGAGTGATTGTTAACACAGAGCATCTGATTTAATGTAGGATGAAAGAGGTCAAAATCTCAAACTTGAGACTATTTTGCCCTCACGTCTCCAGAACAACTTCACTGCCACCAGCTCTCTGAACTCTACTCTAGGATGAACCACTCTTCATTATTTATTTTCTCATGTTCATCTTCATCATCCTATGACCTGTGGGTAGAGACGCTGTCTGTGTCTGGAAATGGCACCAGCACATGTCACAGTCACAACAGCCTTTTTCAGACGTGTTTTTATAAATGAACTTTAGGACCAAGTCAAACTGGCTTAAACCACCAGGAGCTCACATACATTTTCATTATATCTCATCGGTTTCTACTTGTGTGTGAATCTAAAACTTTCACGTGATGCTCTGGATCTCTGCCTCCCTCTGCAGGTGTACTGGTGTAACGCCTCTCAGATCTCTTCGCCTCACGACAAGGAGATCCTGAAGAGCATCGAGGAGCAGCTGGAGCCCTGGAGCTCCTCCTGCTGGGACGAGCAGCTGGTGGAGAGCTGCTCCCTGAGGACCGACCCCTTGACCCAGATCAACAGCTGCTACATGGACGAGCTGACCTCCCTCTGCTTCCACAGGTACGAGGCCGGGTCTGTCTCTGCAGAACTCTGCAGAACTCTGGGACTGGTTCTCTCACATGCAGTTCGGTTCAGATGCTGATCTCTGGTGCTGTATTTTCTCCTGTGTCTCTCAGGGATCTGAACAGCAGCTGTCCATTGAAGTTTGTCCACTCATCTTTCCACGGCGTTGGACATGCCTTCGTCCAGCAGGCCTTCCAGTCCTTTGGTTTTGCTCCACCGATCCCCGTCCCAGAGCAGAAAGACCCCGACCCCAACTTCTCTACAGTCCACTGTCCAAACCCGGAGGAAGGAGAGTCTGTTCTGGTGAGAAATAGATCCCAGTTCTTCAAGTGATTGTTTAGATTTAGTTTAGTTTATTTGAGCAATCTTCTCTTCATCATCTTCTTCTTCTGTGTCACAGGAGCTTTCTCTGCTCCTGGCAGAGAAAGAAAACGCTCGTGTTGTTCTGGCAACGGACCCTGATGCCGACCGTTTGGCTGTAGCTGAGAAATCTGATGGGTAACTGAGATGTTTGCTCAGAGGCACTGCTTGTTGTAAACTACAACTCCTGTTGCCTGTCGCAGGCATGTTCACCTGTGTCTCCCTGTGTTTCAGGCGTGGTTGGAAGGTGTTCACAGGTAACGAGTTGGCAGCTCTGCTGGGTTGGTGGATGTTCTTTAACTGGAAGGAGAACCATCCAGATCCAGCAGACACTAAGAAGGTTTACATGTTTGCCACCACCGTGTCCTCCAAAATCCTGCAGGCCTTCGCTCGTATCGAGGGCTTCCACTTTGAGGTGAGACGGTTCAGTCACATCTAGAAAACGCTCATCTATAAACATTTATCATACTGGGATGATGACGACGACGATGATGATGATGATGATGTCTTGTCTCTGTGCTGAATAGGAAACTCTTCCAGGGTTTAAGTGGATCGGGAACAGGATGCATGAACTCTCCAAAACAGGAAACACTGTCATATTTTCCTTTGAGGAGTCAATTGGTAATTGGAGCCTGCCGTTGTTTTATTTATAGATTTTACGTGTGTAATCGCATGCAGAGCGTAGAGACAACCGAGCAGAGTGACACAGTTGTTTCTCTGACCTCAGGGTTCCTGTGCGGCAGCATGGTCCCGGACAAGGACGGCGTCAGCTCGGCAGTGGTCGTGGCTGAAATGGCCACTTACCTCCACAACAAGAACCTGAGCCTGAACCAGCAGCTGAACAACATCTACCAAACGTACACTGCTCACTTGTCTATATTTACATTTCATAGTTCAGCTAGTATGGGATTTAAAATGTCCTGGTGCTTGAATTCACATCAAGGTACTGGTGCATCAGCATAATCAACATATTTAAATATACTGTGTACTTGACTATATTGTTACTGTTGTTTTATTTATTTGATTCTAACTGAGTTTGTATTTAATACAGCCCAGGTTGATTTAAAAGTCACATGTATAACATTGAGGTTGAATCTGTAGATCACTCTGTTCAGTCTGTGACATGATCATTAACCAGTTTGTACCACAGGGGGGCAACAGAGGCTTGTTCATGCCTTTGATGGTGATGAGCTGAAGATCATTTAGTTTTAGTTCCAAATCTCAAACTTTATTAAACCAGAGTCAGTGAACAATCATCAAAAACAGACGGTAGTCACGTATTAAGGTGTTCTAGGTTCTCCAGCAGGTTTGAGGTTTGAGGTTTGAGAGATGAATCCTTCAGACCACTGAGGTTGTTTTTCTGTGACTGATCTTTCTTAGAGGTTTACTGTGATTTGGAAATAGACCAAGTCGAGTTTCTTCCTCTCTTTTATTTTGACAGTTGTCTCTGTCATGGCTTCCTGTCTCCAGGTACGGGTATCATGTGTCTCAAACCTCCTACGTCATCTGTAAGGACCCACCCACCATCAAGAAGATCTTTGGCCGGATCAGGAACTTTGATGGTGAGGGTTCGTACCCGGAGGCATGCGGGGGCGTCCGGATCGCCCACGTCAGAGACGTAACCACGGGATACGACAGCAGCCAGGCCGACCTCAGATCTGTGAGACATGAACAGAGAAAACATTGTGAGGTGTCTCGGCTGATGTGTTTCTTCTGACATCATGTAACTCTGTGTGTGTCCTGTGAAGGTCCTCCCAGTGTCCAGGAACAGTCAGATGATCACCTTCACGCTGCAGAACGGCGTGGTGGCCACGCTGAGAACCAGCGGCACTGAACCAAAGATCAAGTATTACACTGAGTTCTGTGCCGCGCCAGGAAAAAGGTCAGTTGACTCTGAAACACTCTTTACTGTTCACCTCACCTCCAGTCTGCTGTGAACCTGAAGTGCAGTCAGTAGATTCAATCCAAATGTTCCTTTGTAAACAGGAAACATAATATGAGGGGCTGTCCACCATTAAAATAATAATTCAATAAAGTGTGAGCGAGGCAGAGGTCATAATAAATTAAATGCCATATTTTCCCCTATATGTTAGAATTTTGATCTTTGTTTACATTTGTTAAGAAGAGAATATTTTAGTGCTTTGCATAGTAGCTGGAAAGAAAATACAGTGGTATGTTGATTTAACTGTTGCTGCAGCAAGGAATTGTGGGATGGCATTTTCTCCTTTCCTTGCATAAGGGAAGGTCCAGTTTTTACCTAAGCTAAAGGAGATAAGATAGAAAGCAGGCAGCTCTTTCCCTCTTCTGATCACGGCTGCTGATTTGATACTTCAGATCACTTCACTTCTTGTGAGTCCGTGTGAGAGTACTGGTCTCACGTCTGCAACCACATAACTGTTGTAAGTTCAATCATACAGGACACTGTGTATCATAAGGCGATTCCTCTTCACAACCCAACAGTTCACACCGTCTCTGTCACTCCGACATATCTTTGATCTTTGAATCACACTGAGGTCAGCTGTATCAAGTAGTTTATGTCTTGTTCTACATAACAAGTTATACATTTCACCACAGTTTCATTCTGAATATGTAAATGTTGGTGTTTTAGTGTATGAGCAGTGTTTTAATGATAAAATTAATCTAATTACAAATGAAATATTGACGTTGTGATGGCCTCGGTGACATCATCACTCTGTGTTGCAGTGATATATCCACTCTGGAGGAGGAACTCAGGAAGGTGACGGCCGCCCTGCTCGACGAGTTCCTGGAGCCAGACAAAAACAATCTGATTCGTCGCTTGGTTTAACTTCACGTCCTCGTACCTGGTCCCTCCTGTGATGTCATATCCTGTTCGTAGACGAATCAGAGCAGCTGCTGTTTTCCTCTGTGTGCCCGCTAAGTTCACGTCAGGCTGAAGGCATTGCTGGTTTCACACAGCAGAGAGCATGATGGGTAAAAAAAACAATTACTTTCCTTGAATTTTCAGTGTTAGCTTGGTCACGAGCACAGTGACTGCAGTATTTTCAGATGTATTTTCATAGAACTAAATGTGAAGATGAAAATGACAGAAACTAAATATTAGCTTGGACTCAGAAGTGACGTTCACTGTGGAGAAATGAACCTGTTGTCTTCATCAGGAAGTTCATTCATGACAAACTGATTAATCTACAGCTGGTCACTGTCACTTTTAATTTAACTAGGAATGTTTATTCATTTCACTTCATTCTTAATTATTTTTCTGATTAATTTTACAAATCACACTTTCAGTTCTAGCAAGAAAGTTTTCTTCAATATTTATTTATTTGAAAAAAAAAAAATCATACCAAATAATGATCATTATAAAATGATAAATCCATAAGTTGCACAGGGATGTGTATCTATTCTTTTTTGTGTAACATGAGGTTGTGGCATAACAGTATATTCAAACAACAATGTGGTTTGTTGTTATGACAAGAGAAGAGAGAAAGAAAAATAACCTAAGACTTTGTAGAGTTTCATTATAATGGGAAATGGACCAAATTTTTTTCTTCATTTTTGTTTTTCCCTGTTTTTCCAGATCTAGTAAAAAATCTATTTTTTTCCCCTGGAGACTGGCTCATAAAAGTCAATGTCAGTTTTTCTCAACCTGTTTCCATTTTGCCTTAAAAGTGGTGCAGTGCTGCTCATTTAGGCTTAACTTAAGCAATAACCAAAGAGTAAGATAAAACCCATCAGTTTTTACTGAGAACAACAACTGTGACACAAGGTGTTATTCAAACAGATCCAAAATCTTAACTTGATTTACTTGAAAATTATCCAGTGAGTTCTATAAACCTCAGCCGCACAGCGACGGAGTCTGCAGCTCTGTGATTGGATCATCACAGCAGTGCACTCTGGGAGTCAGAGCTGTGTCAGTTCTTGCCAAAATGCAGTCACTGAAGTTATCACTGACACAATTATTAGTCATAATGAATGCTCATCAGTGCTGCAAGATAAATATTTTCTTGGTTTCCTACTATGGTTTTATATTTGGGGTGTTGGACTGTGATGCTATTCTCCAGTTTTTGGGCATTTCATAGACCAAATAATCAATGAATCAAAAAACTAATGGACAGATTAATCAGTCATTTCAGCAAGCGAGTGAGTGGTATCTGATGCTCCAGTTATGCTTTTGTTTGTCATTAAAGAACTTCCATACCTGGAGTGAGATGGGGAATCAGCTCTTAATTTGTTTGTGTTGTCTATGTTCTTCTGAGTTTGTGGACACTATTTATTTTTATACTCAGAGAGATAAAAGATATTTATGTTGTACAGATGACGGGTCACATGTTGTCATGATGCTGTGCTCCATGTAGCAACTGATATTTTGTTAAAGAAGCTGAAGCTATCGAGGGTTGACTCTAGGTATGGTCATGTGAACAGATGACAGTGAGGCCTTGACCCACAGACCCGTTGTGTTTTCACTGTCACAGCTTCTGTGGTGTTAAAACAAAGATGCTGTTCATGTGGTTCTCTGAAGTTTCACCAATAAACCAAATGAAACATCAAAATGTCTTTTTCATTTGTTGTTGGGTAAAAGTTTTTTAAAGTATAATCAGATCAGATGATTTCAGTGAGAACTCAGAATTATACTTTGTTATACAACTGTCTTTATTGTCAGCATCTTGTTTGTGATGTCATTCCTTAATTCTCTCAAAGATATGATTCAATTTGACCTCTCTCTTCTTTGTGCACAACTACAAAATCTTTCAGACTATTTTCCTTTCAGATGACTAAACAGAGACAACAGGGAGTGTTTCACAAGTCTGTAACACTGTTCCAATATTTTATCAGAGAAAAATCCAATTTTACTACATTTTCAGTCATTTTCATCTAAGGTCATGTTTTCACTCTCAACAGCTCTAATTTAAGGTTGTTAATGTAACAGTAAGTCCATGTTGATACTGAAAAAACTGACAAACTGCTCAAGTGTGTCATGAAATAATGAATAGAGTTCACATTTACAATTTACAATATGTCACATTATGTAACTGTTCGACCAGTTAGACTCACTGGACATTTGGCCTGGTTTGAGTTTTCGCTCATTTATGTGCCCTTTTCTTTTTCTTTTTTTAATGAAGTTAAGTTTTTCATGAAGGTGGTTTTATGATCTTTGGCCTGATGTTGAAGTTGAAGTTGAGGATGATCCTGGACCGGATCTGCTGCAGGTTGATGCCATAGATGATGGGGTTGATGAGCGGCGGCACCACCAGAAACTCCGCCGCCAGCGCGTTTTGCAGCGCCTGCAGCCCGCTGCCGCTGCCGTAGCGGGAGAACATGGAGTCAAAGACCAGAGAGAGGGTGAACACCAGCAGGGTGACGAGGTGCGGCAGACACGTCTGGACGAACTTCCTACGGGTCGCGCGCGACCGGAGCGAAGCGCGGACCAGGTGCGCGTAGGAGACCAGGATGAGTCCGGTCTGAGCGACGTGCGAGAACATGAGCACGAAGCCGTAGATGTTGTTGATGATGGTGTCGGAGCAGGACAGCTTCACCACCTCCCAGTTGGTGCAGAAGATCTTGCGGATGTGGCGGTCGCAGAAGGGCAGAGTGGCGGTGAAGCTGAAGCCCACCGTCGTCTCCAGCAGCGAGAAGCTCCAGGTGAAGAGCAGCAGCTGCGCCACCCGCTGCGCCGGCATCAGGGCGCGGTACTGCAGCGGCTTGCAGATGGCCAGGTAGCGGTCATAGGCCATGACGGTCAGACTGGTGAACTCACAGAACACATAGTTGTACACAATGAATATCTGCGTCATGCACCCAGAGTACGTGATGACGTGAGTTTCGGCCAAGAGGTCGTGGAGCAGCTTCGGGTAGAAGCTGGACGCTCCGCAGATCCCGTTCACACACAGGTTACACAGAAATACGTAAATGGGCTCGTGCAGTGCCCTGTCCAGACACACGGTAGTGACGAGCGTCACGTTCACGAAGATGGTGAACAGGTAGGACACGAGAGCCAGGGCGAAGTAGACCTGTCGGTTCGTGTCAGAGTCGTTGAGACCCGAGAGCACGAACACGATCTCAGAGCCGTTCTCCATGATCTGGACTGTGGTCCAGAGACAGAGGCTCCGAGACCGAGACCGAGACCTCACCAGACTGACCGGGGTCAAACAGAGAACAACAGGAGCCAGAGTCTGAGAACACTTCTGTTTCTTCTGTGGCCTCAGCAAAGGCAAAAGCTGCACATGGAGGATTTCACCGTTTACAACCAGAAACATCAGCACAAACAGGCCACATCAGCTCAATGGAAACACTGCTGACCTTTGTTACGAACTGATCAGTGACCAGGAAACATAGGTAGCCCAACTGGAGCTTCAGATCCTACAACTCTGACATGTGTTCTCATGATCACACAGTTTTTCATTCCTATTAACCGACACTTATCAAAGCTCAGTGAAGCTCCCTATCAAAATGAACTTAACAACAACACATGACAAATATCAGCTGAGCTTCTTCTACTGAAACCTAACAGGAGACAGGGAGAAAATTCATCACTATCACAAAAGGCTGAGTTGCTTCAAACTCATTATCATCACATTAGACAGAAGCAGTGTCACACAACATGAGACATAAATACTTTGAGGAAACAAGAGCTCAACACGTGAGAAGAAACCACTTCACTGACAACAGCTGGACACCTGAACCAGATCCATCTGGATTCAGTTTGTACTGCAGCAGCTGAAAACCCTGTGGAGCTGCTGGGAAACAGACTGCAGGGGCAGCAGCTCTTATACACCTGATATAAAGACAGACAGGTAGACAGCCAGGGCTGATGACATCATATCTTGATTGAACATACACATACACTGGCTATATCATTATCTATGCAGGGTCATGGGTGGGGGCTGGAGTCAAAGGCTGGGGCCAGTCCCAACTAACATAGGGCGATGGGGGTACACCTGGACAGGTCACCAGTCTATCACAGGACAAACAACATCACACACTAACATTCACAATTTAGAGTCCTAATGAGAAAACACACAGAAGATGCTAACTCCACACAGAAAAGTCCCAGGCTGCTCCTACCCGCATCACACGTCAAATGTATGGTCAGCATTAGTTGATTCATTTTAATGTTTTTGATTAACAAGCTGACAGTAAAAGCTAAATATAATAACAGATCAAAGGATCTTAATGTGACACTGCACAGAAATGGGTTTGGCTGCAGATCGACGGTCTGGTTCTGTGTGGTGGTCCTTCTGTGAAGAGGCTCCAGTTCCAGGACGATGTAATATGGTTCGAAAGATCTACAAATCCACATTATGGACTTTAATTGAAACAGAGTACAAAGTTGACGGTTTTTCAGCTCAGAAACAATCCAAGCCAGGTTGTGGGTTTGGATTATACCTACAAAGAGATGAAAAGCCCAGCAGAACTTGTAGTAAACTTAAGAACTCCATGAATGACACATTTTGGCCTTCAAAACGTATCACAAGTAGCCTAACATTTCAATAAGGTGGCTCATGTGGCAGAGCACACTGGTTTGTATCTGACCTTTGGCCCTTCACTACATGGTATCCCCTCACTCTGACTTTACTGTTCTGTCAAAATCAATGCAAAAATGAAAATAAATAAAACAAAGATACATATGAGATAGAAAAACACATAACTGTCAGTCATTTTTGAGCACATCCATACTGTATCTGCCTATGGAGATTTTTCGGAGGTGGGTCAACCTGAATATCCTTAGCCACTATAAAAACTCAATATGATTATACCCCTGGGGATTAACTTTTAAGATTAAAAATCTAAAATGCTCTTTCTCTGGGCCTATGCACTTCTATGACCCAAGTTCTTGGTCTTATAAGGGAATATGGTGCAATAAATTAGATTTGGCTGGAAGGATTTGGAGCATCTTTTACTGGGCACATAAGCCTCTCTGTTTTTTAATTCAACATCCACCTTCTCAATGCATCCCAATCTTCTTAATAATCTACATTTCTATAACATAACTCAGTTCAAATAGAATTTGGTATTATACTTTCTAAAGTAAGAATGGATCATCATCAATATGGCTCAAAATCTGCCACATTGACAGCAATATGCAATAATTCATTCTCCACGCTGTGAAACACATTTTCACATCACACACAATACCCAGAGTCTGAGATGTACTTCACCTGAACAAATGAGTGGGAGGACACTGTTCGTAGCAAGAACGCTCACCGGCTAACTCTTCTAAATGTATGCCTTTCATCAACTGAACATGGAATAATGAATTCTGAATTTGGATCATAGTTTTAAACAAACTTTATTTTCCAAAACTCCAAATTTAAACATTTAAGTAGTGTAGTTTTTTGTAATCTTATTTGTATATAAAATCATCTACATCCCAACACTCCAGTGAATCCACAGAGGTTACTGTTGTTGATGAAGTAGTACCCAGTCTCTTACTGTACATCAAAGGTCATTTTAGTTTGTCAACATGTTTGTCCCTGAGGCATCTTCACATTAGACACAGTTTCCATTAATTCCCTCAGAAGCAAATCTGTTTACCAGAGAGACCAGTCGGTCTGAGCAGACCTAAGCACTGGTCTAACTGGCCCACAGAGGACTGGTAATAACGTCCCCTCAGACCAGGTCTTCGAACAAGACAGTTTAACCAACTTGAGCGATTTCTGTACATTTTACAAAGTTCTCATCAACTCTGAGACATTATGCATGAATAGTTTATTCTTCAAATTTACAGATACAGTTTTCTCATTTAATCAAAATTCGACACACAAATCCCAAAACTGGGGTTAACACATATCTGGACAACACTGCATTGAAAATATCAGAAAGTAAAACATCTAAAACAATATAAGTGTTTGTGTCTGGGGGACAGTCTTGTGGAGCAGTGGGTAGAGCAGATGCCCCATATGTAGAGGCTACAGTCCGCAGTCAGCCCCGGTTTGAACCCTGCATCGGGCAGTCCTTTACTGCATGTCGTTCCCCCTCTCTCTGCCTCCCTATCTTCTGTATACTGTACTGTCAAATAAAGGCAAAAAAATGTGTTGAATACCAAATACTTTTCCCATTGTAGTAATTTTTTGAATGAACCAACCGTGTTTCAAATCTGAAGCTCTTTGGCTACTATAGGCTAATATATACATTTCCATTGTGATGTAAAGTGACAGAGGGGTAATGCAAGTCTGAGAGAAATTGTAGTTATTTTTTCCAAAATATTCTGTAGGGGAGAGTGGGGTAATGTGAGACATCGGGTAATGTGAGACGCCCCCTGTATCTAGAAAACGGAACACATTTTTGGTCATGTGACCATTATGTTTTCAAGCCCCTTGCATTTCCCCTTGGCCATGAAGGAGAGGACCTCATGATGCTGTGGAAAGCATGTTTTTTTCACAAAAATATGATTTTTGCATGTAAAAGTAATTTTTTCTTGCTGTCAACTTAATCAACTGTTGTGCCAAAGCAAATTGATTCAGGTAGAAATACTTATATGATACATGATGATGAACTACCAACACATAAAACCATGTGATGATGCTGGCTGAAAATTAACCTGAATTTCTAAGAGAGGTCGTTTTTTCTAAAATGGGGGTGTTGGGGTAAAGTGAGACAAATGCTGCGGGGTAAAGTGAGACCATGGATGTATTATAATAAATCCATGAGTGAGACACTTTGAGCACCACACACAAAGATTTACACTAGAATCTCGTCCCCCAAGCCAGAAATCTCTCGTGATCAAACATGATCTGTAGCCACACTGCTTTGTTATGATGTGCTCTTCAGTCAGCTCGCTTAATATTGGTTACATTCAATTTTAGTCACATTCCACTTTGTCGGCTCCCCCGACACACAAGAGGACTTTTGATCAAAATGGTCACTATTGTCGGGGCCTACAATCTGACCCCCAGACTATCTAACTGGTTCTATCTGTCATTTGAATGTTAATTAAAACATTTTGTGTTGTATTTGATTTTGTTCTTGAGTCACTTTTTGTTGAGAAAACAAAAGTGCTTAATTGACCAATCCCCATGATTCTGCTACTAGTCCGACATTAGATCTGGGAAGTGTGGTTGTCAAGCTAGCTGTCAGGATTCTAACTGTTACAACATGTGTTGTTATGGTAGTTTCAGAGTGGAAAAAGTAAGTGGATCAGTTTACCCCCTTGATTTCTCTGGTTTGTCTCAGTTTACCCCTGAGCTGGGGTAAGTGAGACACAAGACCACTTTTTTTTAAAACAATCATATTTTCACTGCCCTTCGTCCTAAATACATTCTGATAATTTCCATTGCTAGGAAACATCCTGAATTAATGGGAAATGTGTAAATTTTACTGATAAATCATTTTAGCTCGCTTAGAGGGGAGCAAATGTAAAAAGTGTCTCACTTTACCCCACTCTCCCCTAACTGTAGAACTGTTTTGTGTCTGAAGATTTTTTCTGAAGGTCCTTTTTTGATGGTTTTTATCAAAACATTAAAACAGTTGGTGTCTCAGCTCTGGTTTAAATCACCAGTTACAGTGTTGATGTTGAGACTGATGTAAAGAAGATTTGTTTTATCAAAAAATAACCTCCTGTGTTTCCTCATTACGAAGTAATGGTACAGTAGCATTTCTTCAGTTCACTCTGGTTTTAACAGCTCCTTGTCACAAAAGCACTGTGGGATGACGGATTGGTGGGTGGGGTCTCTCAGTTCTCTGCTATAAATGTAAAGCAAGTGCTATACAAATTAAATTTGATTGTTCAGATGCTTTTGCACAGGTGATTTACTGTTATGGGAAATGCATTGACTATTCTGAGGATTGCATTACTGAGTGACTTTGAGAATGACGTTTCTGATGTGAGAATTGCATGAAAGCGACATAGCGACAAAGACTGTGAGACAAAAACGTCACACACCTCTGTGTCTCAGATCACAGAGGTTTGGAATGTGGGTGATGTTTAATGTGATTTCAAAAAAGAGTCAAACAGGGAAAAAAGTGAAAAGGAGAAAAATGCAACAGACTACTTTTCACAGAGTACAATGAGATACAGTGGTGTCAGATACAACATGATGTTCAACACTGATGAAGACAGGGAAGACATTTATTTACTGCTTTTTCATACCAATAAAGTTAAACAGATGTGCAGGTTGACCTAAACTTTACCACATAATAGACGCTTACATATAACAAAGATTTTGGACATTTTCAGACCATACATTATAGCTGTAAATAATGGTTGACAAGTTAGAAAGTATAATGACAGGAAAATATTCAACATGTTGGGTACACTGCTTGTATCAAATCTGCTTTGTAAGACTTGAAAAAAACAGCCGAAAGAAAAGTTGAGCAGAGAAGCAAGGTGAGGTGTGCAGGTACTGACAGCTTTCTGTCTGGTCTGTTTAGATGCAGAAAAACACACGTTGATAATCTTTATGTAAGTGTAAATGATTAAAATGAGAGGAACGTTGATTGTGATATTTGTGTGTATAATTCCATAAATGTTATTTACACTGGTGTCAGAGCAGGCCAGTTTAACAATCGCATAATTTCCACAGTAAACTTTGTTAATAATGTTTCCACACAGCTGTAAAGGTAAAGTCAATGATAATATACAAATAACAATGACAAGAATAGGACATAACCATGTGACAGCAATAAGCATGGTGACTTTTTTAGAGGTCATATATGTGTTATATTGTAGAGGGTAACAGATAGCAAGGTATCTGTCATAAGACATGATGGTTAAGTTTAAAAACTCAACCGTAGCATAAGAATGATTACATACAATTTGAAGGAAACAAAAAGGCTTAGACACAGTGTGAATGTCAGAGAGGATCTGAACCAGCAGGAATGGAAACAGCGCTGAACTACCATACAGTTCATTTACAAACAGGCTGCACAGAAACAGGTACATGGGCTCATGTAAACTCCTGTTCATACAGATAACCACAATCAGCAAAACATTGGCACAGACTATCAAAAGATACAAAGACATAATAATAGTAAAATATAAATATTTGAAAACCCCAGTGTCAAAATAGGCACTTAGTATGAAATATGAGACCTTTGTAGCATTTACCATGATCCCTGTGGCTCATAAATCAGTAATAACACTGTAATAGAGCTAACTCTATACAATTTTGTTATAGACTTTTAAGGTTAACTAAAACCTACAATGCTGTAATTGTTTTGGACTGTGTACAGCTAAAGCATTACACTTTCACAGTATTCCATGTACACAGAACTCAATTATCCAGGAAACTATTTTCAAACATTCCCCAGCTGTAGCGTATCATACTAAGTCAAGACATCATATGTAGCACAGTCCATGATATTCACCTACTGTGGTCATAATCGGAGTCCATCATTACTGAGCTAAGCCTCTGCTTCTGCTTCTTTTAACCTTTGCACGTCAGGAGACACCCACAGCAGCATCACACCATGTGACCTCACTGACAAATAAGACAATATTTGATACTGAATTCATGTGGGAGTGGCCTCAAAGACAGAGAATCAGAGCTGCCGCTCACTCCTCTTCAGCTCCGCCCTCTCGTCCAAATATGGTTTATTGTGGCTCGATGACGCCTTCTTTTGAATATTGATTTGAATATTGTTGATAGAGCTTGGAATCAAGGGCGTAGGAACCGAGGGGCAGGTCCCCTCCAATATTGAAGACAGGGGCATTTGTCCCAACCGAAAAGTGCATCACAGCGTTATGTGACTGGCCCCACCCCCCTTCGCTCTGAGTGTCTGAGAGGCGGGAAGTGACTTTCCAAACGCTCTTGCTGACCTTTTTGTCAAAAGCGACTTGCGACAAATCTAGGTTCTTTTTCCGGTGTTGTTACAGACGTTTGTGGTTTGGAGACACTGATGTGAAAGCACGTATAACTGTCTGCAACAAGCAGCGGGTGCTGCCGTGAGCCCCGTCGCAAAGCACTCACCGGTGGTCAGTCTCTCACAGTAGTGCCACGAAGCAGTCCCAGCTGCAGTCAGAGACCCACACCGCTCCACGCTGACCCTCCCACCCCACCTGTTTTACAGAGCAGGACGTACACAGCCTCAGCTCAGTCACTTACTCACCTCATCTACGGCCGGACTCACAAGCATTAATTCTCAGTTCAATTCTCACTGTGTCGAAAAAAGAAAAAAAAAGCCAGCAGCTCGATCCCTTATATTTTCGACTCGAACCAGCGTCAGGTCGGGCCAGCTGGGCCCGATGAGAAGGCCAACTGACCCAAGGAATGATTAAAAACCGCTACCATACTGCCTACGGTTACACCCCGCCTTTCCGAAACCCTGCCTTTCCGAAAATAGACTTCCATTCAATGTAATAGCGGGGTTTTCTATTTTTTTTAAACACCCCGCTATTCCGAAAAGGCTATTGGGGAAACCCCTCCATTCCGAAACCCCCCCACTCCGAACGGACAGACGGACGTAATCAGAAAGGAAACGGAGGCTGTGCATTGATCCTTTTTTCCTTTTTGCGATCAAACGGATCATGTAGCCTACATAATTAACTGCGAAACAAGCACTTCATAGGCTATTAATGACATATAACGCTCATTATGCTGCTAGCCTGTCTGGCTTCTGCCTGGTCTTTTTACTAAACTTAACCAACTCCTTTTTTCATTGCCTAAACCCAACCAAAGCAACATTTATTTTTTTCTCTCCCCCAGTTTGCTGTCAGCAGGGTCGCCGGCTGCAGCAGGCTCGCGCCCGTGAAGTGGGCTCAAGCCGGGTTCAGACGTGCTCAAGCAGAGCCGGGGAGAGAAAAAAAAAGTTTCTTTCCCACTCTGTGAAGATCTCCCACAACGGAGTGGGGGAGAAAGCACGTGGGACAGATCTGCCCAGTCCCTCAGCAGCACGCGTTTCACAGACAAACCACAACGCAGAGTGTAAACAACGTCACCCAGAGCACCATGGACAGCTGGGGGGGGGGGGGGGTGGAACAGCAGTGTTTCGGGGGGACTTTCGGAACAGCGGGGTGTCGGAATGGAGGTGTTTCACCTGTCTCACTGCCTACTACACACTGCGTTAAAATATGTACTGTATGCAGTACCGCTGACCGCTCCAGTTCGACTGTTGCCGCGCTAATTGAGCTAACGCAGCTAATTAAATTTAATAAACAGAGTGTGACCGGGTGAGTCATCTCCCTCCTGGTCACTGCATGGCGCTGTTGTCAGCCTGGCGCAGGTTAATGGGGGGACGGCACTGTTAGGTGATTAAAACAGCTGTGTTGGTCGACATTTTCCCTCTCTGCTTCTGCTGTGCGGTGCGTCCGGTGAGCTGGCCGGCGTGCTTGTTTGTGTCCTCCCGTCGTACCATTAAGGTAGGAATTCTGCGTATTTGCTGGTTTGTGTTTGCTGTTATTGGGCCTGAGGCCTCATCCCTTTACTCCGTTGCAGTGTTGGAGCAACGGCGAGCTGGTGGAGCGACGCTGTGTGTGTGATTGGGACAGGTGTGTTTGGTCGCTGTTCTCCCTCTCTGCCTCTGCTGTGCGGCGCGTTCGGTGAGCGGGCTGGCGTGCATGCCCGAGTCTCCCCGTCATATCACTAAGGTAAGCATGCCGTGTTAGTTATTGTTTGGTGTTTTACTTTTATTGGCCCTGGGGCTTCATCCTCCCGCTCCGTTGCAGTGCTCGGAGCGGCGGTGAGCCGGAGGGAGCGAGCGGTTCTGGTGGGCGCGTGTTGGGTGCAGTAGAGCTCAGAGGTAGGCTGCTCTAATTGTCTGCTGTTGCAGTTTTACATCATTGCACTAGTTGTGACACTGTCTCTCTTGCTTTACAGCGGGGCGCTGTAACCAGCGGCCCCCACTCTCCTAGTTCTGCACACTATCCTGCGTCCTGGTGTGTTCCGGTCATCGGCCACCACGATGTTTGCTGCTGTTTTGTTTGGCTCGATTACATGGTTTTGATTAAATGATTGTTGTTGCCGACGATAGTGACCTCGGAGACATTTAACAATTTATTTATTTTCTTTCTTGTTTTCCTTTTTTTCCTTTTGTGGGGGGGCGGGTTTGATAATTGTTTAATTGTTCTCTAATTTGTATTTGACTATTTTAAGAAGACTTCATTATGTTGGTTTTGTATTATAAATAATATCTAATTGTTCTTGGGGTGTGTGAGGAGGTCAGCTAGACTGCGGCCATCTTAATTTTTCCCTCTCTCCCTGTGGACAGGTGCTGTAGTCCAGCGCGGCGGCCCAATCCCTGGTGGTGGCTTCTTCACTTCTCCATTGCGTGTGTATGCAGTGTCACGGGTGATATTATTTTTCTTGGTTTGTTTCTCCTTCCCCTTGGTTTGGTTTAAGGTCGCCGTGGCTGGCCCAGCCCTGTCCATTCCCCTTTCTTTGGCCCAGTCTTTTGTGAATGTGAAATATTTTGGCAACTATTGAAGTTTTATAGAAACAATATTGTGACAATAAATTATTATTCTTTTTATACCTGAACTCTCCCCTGTGGTGATTCGAGCCTGCGTGACCTTTTTCATTTTTATAAAAAAACAGTAACTATTTCCTGGGGCGAAACTCCCCAGGTGGCGTTGTTGGCAACCACTCATCACCACTACTCACCACTCCACCTCGCCACAAGAGGTAACTGGTAAACAAAATATGTTGGATTGGTGCGTGGACTGTAACTTGCTGATGAATCGGATTAACTCTACTGGGAATGTTCCAATATGCTGACATAAGCAGGGAACTTTATTTTATTTTATTTTAAGCAGAAGTAAGCAATATTTTTGTGTTAATATAAGTCTTAAATAGTTATATCTTCCGACAGCAATCACTTACATAGAGTGTTTGGACCGAAACACGGGTCTCTCAGTCACTCTGCTCTACTCTGAGCCGAGGAGAAAACTTTTCTCTTATCCTACAAGTTTTATCCAATGAGGAGAGAGAACGGCATGAAGGGCTGTGTGTGCAGCCAGAGCCAGTCTGGTGCAGCCAAGGGACGCCGTGAATGTGGTGACGTAGGGACGAGGACCAATAGATCCATGACGAGGGCGGGGGCTGCTAACTCCATCGGCTGACAAGACATTATGGTGCGTTCAAGGCAACTCGTAACTCGTGTTTTTCCGATCTGTGAAGTCGTACCAGTTCGATCTGGTACGAGTTCACGGGTCGGAAGTTACGAGTGGCCGTTATAGTGCACTTTCACAGGTAAAACAGGTCGGAAAAACACGAGTGGGTTGCCTGGAACGCTACAAAGTCTTAAATCGTGACTTGAAGCTGTAATTTACGGTTTCAAAAGCCTGCCTGGAACGCAGCATTAGCCAAAACGACCGGATCGCTTACTTCTGCTTTAAAACAACTGAAAACAGCTTTATTGTATTTTATTCTTGGGAATGTGAACAGGGCAGCATTCATGTAGGCTACTTGAAATCTATTTTGCCTTTCTTCTATGAAGTTCAGAAAAAGGTAAATAGGTTAGGCTATAGCAGGAATATTGTACAATTGATATCAAATGCATCACATTAAACAGGAAAAGTGCAATATCTGAAGTGCAATATTTGAATATTGAAATGTGCAATTTTGACTTTCTTATTTACTGCACTTACTGTACTGTAGTGTCTGTATTGGCCGGGGTATAGTACTGTTGTGAGTGTGTGATGCTTTAGAATGTGTGTGAATCAGTGATTGAATGATGTTGTGTGAGTGATGTACATTGTTTTAGTTATTTATTCTGTTTTTATTCTCTCATTTTTTGAGTCCGTAGCCTACCTGACTGTGCACCTTAAATTTTGTTGTACACACGTGTACAATGACAATAAAGTATCTTGAGTCTTGAATCTTGAATCAAATGTGAAGGTAATTATCTTCTCCATCATATGGAAATGGCTTCTATGTTCCTAAAAAGAGTTCATGTTGTAATGACAGTGACATTTCATGGTACCTAGCCTGTCTTTGTTTAGCATTTAGAAAATATTTACATATTTCATCCAAATGGGTTACATGGGCAAGACTACAGTGTAAGATCTTATTACCATGTTAGTTATGTTGAAACTACCTATATGTTTCTAAGGAACAAAGCCCACTACACTTTACAGGCAGTGGAACGGTAATTACGGTAATTAACTACGGTGACATTTCCAGCAGTTTATCTACCATTTGCTTTTGGGAAACAACTATTGTAGTAGTTACAGTTCTTCGTAGCTAAGACTGTGGAAATTACAATTACATCAGGTTAATTACACTGAAAGTACTCGACTATGTCATGGAAATGACACGCTATTTACTCTGTAATTACCCAATACTTAGCAGTAATTCACGGCAATTCTACTACTACAACTTTACGTCTACTTTACTAGACTGTTATTTCTTGGCTATATTTCTTGACATTACTATACAATTGACCATTATTTCTAGGCTATTTCTACACAATTAAACATTATTTCCTGGCTATATTTCTCAACATTACTATGAAATTAATTTTTATTTCTTGGTTATTTCTTGACATTATGACGTAATTAATGGCCTGTAAGGTTTACCGATATATTTACTATGATAACAGATGTAGATGTACTGGGGCGGCGTTTAGCTCACTTGGTAGAGCTGCCGCCCCATGTTGAGGCTATAGTCCTCACTGCGGGCGGCCCCGGTTTGAATCCAGCATCGGGCAGCCCTTTCCTGCATGTCATTCCCCCTCTCTGCCTCCCCATTTCCTGTCTCTTTCTCCACTGTGCTATCAATTAAAGGCATTAAAAGCCAAAAAAATATACTTAAAAAAAAAGATATATATGTACTGCTACCTCATCCCTCTGACTGCAGGTAGTAACTAATGCTTAAGTCCAACAGGTTTTAGAGAGGCATGATCATCTTTACTTTGAGACTGAGTGAGTCTTGGGGTACGATAGCCACAAAACTGGAGCAGAGCAGAGGTTAGCGTGTGGCGAGGGGAGGGGAAACAACATGCTGCAGTGTTTTGAATTTGACCGCAGCAACAGTTTTGGCCTACATACAGCTCGTTTAAGGAATGAAGGGATACTAAAGTAGACATTAATAAACTGGCATTTTAGTCAAAGAGATGTTCCCCTGACAGCTCATCCCTGAAGAGCAGGTCAGCCGTCCTTTTTTTTCTTTTCCTTTTTTTAGCGGCGCCTTTCCTTACAGGTGATGCACGCGCAGATGTCTGCCCAACACAGGGTTTTCCTACTTATCTAAGGTGATTTTAGATCATGTAATCACCTTGGTTACAGCGTGCATGGGGGGGCATTCAGATGTAGTGTCTGTAGCGGAAAGACATCGCCTCCAAGATGTAGAATGTGTATTATAGAAGAGAAACACATATCAGGACCACTGACTTATATCATGAGAATATCATCAGCAATATCTGAAAGTACAACTGTCAGGCCAGGGAAAACCCTGTAGCACTGAGTTTGCTAATTGAGTATAAAACTCAGCATGTGACAAATAAAACCGCTGCTGAACTGCTGTGTAGTTCAGCAGTGTGCAGCATAATTTATATCTGAAGCATAAAATATAATGGCTCTGGAAGAAATAGAGCAAGGAGACTAGAAAGAAGAGGGAGCCACCAAAACAAAGACCAGGAGATGACCACTCAGAGAGAAGGAGAAAGATACAAAAACAGCAATGTATATAGTTCAGAGAATACAGTTTCAAATTGGAGGAGAGCGACAAAATGTAATTTCAGGTAATAGGACATATAAGACCTGTAGTCCCCCCCCCCAACAAAGTAAGCCTCTGGGTCTCAGATCACAGAGCTGTGTGATGTGGGTGATGTAAAATGTGACATCCAAAAGGAAGAAAATATTACAGGGATCACTTTTCACAGAGTAGAATGAGATTCAGTGGTGTCAGTGGAAACATGATGGTCAAAACTGATGAAGACGAGGAAGAAATTTATTTACTGTTTTTTCATATCAATAAAGTTGAAAAGATGTGCGGGCTGACCTACACTTCACCACATAATAGACGCTTACATATGACAAAAATTTTGGATGTTTTCAGCCCGTACAGTACAGTTGTAAATAATGGTTGACAAGTTAGAAAGTATAATGACAGGAAAATATCCAACATGTTGGGTACACTGCTTGTATCAAATCTGCTTTGTACGACTTGAAAACAACAACCAAAAGAAAAGTTGAGCAGAGAAGCAAGGTGAGGTGTGCAGGTACTGACAGCTTTCTGTCTGGTCTGTTTAGAGCCAGAAAAACACACTTTGAGAATCTTTATATAAGTGTAAAGGATTAAAATGGAAGGGATAATGATTGAGATAATTGTGTAAATGAGTCCATAAATGTTATTTACACTGGTGTCAGAGCAGGCCAGTTTAACAATCGCATAATTTCCACAGTATACTCTATTAATAATGTTTCCACACAGCTGTAAAGGTGAAGTCAATGATAGCAAAACAGCAATAGCAAGAAAGGGACATAACCATATGACAGCAATAAGCATGGCAACCTTTTTAGATGTCATATATGTGTTATATTGTAGAGGGTAACAGATAGCAAGGTATCTGTCATAAGACATGATGCCTAAGTTTAAAAACTCAACAGTGGCATAAGTGTAAACACAGAAAATCTGCAGGAGACAAAAAGGCTTAGACACAGTGTGAATGTCAGCAAGGATCTGAACCAGCAGGAATGGAAACAGTGCTGTACTACCATACAGTTCATTTACAAACAGGCTGCACAGAAACAGATACATGGGCTCATGTAAACTCCTGTTCATACAGATAACCACAATCAGCAAAACATTGGCACAGACTATCAAAAGATACAAAGACATAATAATAGTAAAATATAAATATTTGAAAACCCCAGTGTCAAAATAGGCACTTAGTATGAAATATGAGACCTTTGTAGCATTTACCATGATCCCTGTGGTTCATAAATCAGTAATAATACTGTAATAGAGCTAACTTCATAACATTTTGTTATAGATTTTTAAGGTTAATTCAAACCTACAATGCTGTAACTGTTTTGGACTGTGCACAGCTAACGCATTAAACTTCCACAGTATTCAATGTACAAAAAGTGAAGAACTCAATTGAACTCAATTATCAAGGAAACTACTTTGAAACATTCCCCAAAGTTCCCCAGCTGTAGTGTATCATACTAAGGCAAAACATCATATATAGCACAGTTTATGACATTCACCTAACGTGGTCCTACTCTGAGTCCATCATAACTGAGCTGAGCCTCTGCTTCTGCTTCTTTTAACCTTCTCATACCGGAGACACCCACAGCAGCCAGCATCACACCACTGAGTGACCTCACTGACAAAGAATACACTGTTTGATACTGAACTCATGTGAGAGCAAACTCTTATGAATAATGCAAAAAGAGCTCACTGAAAGCAAATACAGAGAAAGTGATATAGTTTCCTTTCTCTTTCTGGAAACATTTCAGCAGTGAACCTAACTTGTAGATTAGATTGTTCCCTTCCACACTGTTTACCTACCTACTACCAAGATCTCTGTCTTGTTCAGATTAACCAGAGTTCAGTCTGATTCACATGTGACCTGTGATCTAGCCAAGCTGTGTCCAGTTCAGTCCAATTTCAGCTAAATGTACAATTCAATTGGCAAAGCTAGCACCTTGATTGCTTGGCGGTGCTGCACATTACAAAAACACAGTTAGTTGAACGCACTTTAGTCTCCAGCGTCCTCCGGGAAGCACCAGATCCATACCCTGTTGTTACTGCAACCCAGTCCACTGCCTCCTGATCCCTTTTGCTCTGCACATGGTTCCTTTCAGGAGGCTGAACCCCAGTAAATCCACAGTAAAGCTGATAGTGAGTCCTTTGAAGATGGTGACCTCTCCTTGTTGGTCCCAGAAACCCCTTTACCCTCCGTCCCAGTGGTGTCAAGCGTGGTTTGCCCTTCAGGCTCTTCTGCCTGGAAGTCAGGCCCAACTCAGAAGCAGCACCACCACAGGGAAGCTCTGTGCCATGAGCTCCTTCACGGTCACCAGGGGAGTAACCCACTTCCAGTCAGCAGGCTTTGCATCAGACAACTTGCTCAACAGCTGGTCAGCACTCCAATTTCCACCATCTTCTGCAACCAGCTGGTCAGGTGGACAGTGTAACCATTGAGTTGCCAGGGTAAGTTTGGTACACTTTAGTCCGCTCTTAGGAGAACTAAGATTTGTTTGTGGTCCATTGTCAGGGCGATGATGCAAAAGTGGGGGATAGATGTGACTGAATAGTTCATCTCCTACGGGGATCGGCCATACAATTTTACATTCGTTGTACTAGTTGTGACACTGACCTGTTCTTCTGTGTAGTGGGAGCTGTGGTACTCAGCAGCTGCCACCCTCCTGCCAGTTAAAGGGATATTCTGGCGTAAATTTAAGCCATGGTCCAACGCACCGTAACACAGAGTTAGACCCCCCCTCGAGAGATGAAGTCTGCTAACCACTAGCTTCTCCAGTTGTAGCAACTTTAGCAATGACCGCACCATAACAAACAGCGCAGTATACGGATCCACTATCCACCGATCAAAAAGCCACTTACAGCCACAAATAATGCTCAGAACAGCACCAAATGTCATCAACAGTACAAACATTGTCCCAGCCCATAATACAAGGCATCAAACTGTTAGCTTTGCCTGGTTTCTATTGAAAAGAGACGAAAACAACTCACCCACTCAGAGTCCAGGCACTGACAACACACACCGAGGCCGACTGGCAGCACAGACATCTGGTTTCAGCGGCCACCGACAGGCAGTGACCAGTGACCACCACACACTGATCACTTGATTCCCCCATATCCTATCTGTGATGTCTGCTTATACAGGTAGTCAGCTGGCGTGGAGGCGATTACCGAGTGAAGTAGAGTCCCGCAAGGATGAATGTGTGTGTATTACTCCATATAATGCAGCCAAGTTCCTATGTGTCTTGCCTATCAGTTTCTTAAAGTTATTATCGATTGTTCACAGGGAAATGAACGGAGA
The DNA here is from genome assembly GCF_905171665.1 of Trachurus trachurus. Lineage (NCBI taxonomy): Eukaryota > Metazoa > Chordata > Actinopteri > Carangiformes > Carangidae > Trachurus > Trachurus trachurus. The sequence continues at coordinate 21,842,802 of NC_139892.1, read as the reverse complement.
GAATCACGTAAACAAGCGCGAGATTAGACGCAACGTCACACGCGCGATCAGGACGCCGTTCGTTGCCCGGAAGAGACTGTCTGTAATTTAGTGAAGGAGACATCATGGACACGTCTGAGTTTATGGAGTTTGAGAACAACAACGACTGGTTTCATTTCGATGGGCGCTACTATCAGTTTGAGACCGAGTTTACTGAAGACAAGCTGAAGGAAATGGAGGAGTAAAGTGAAAGAGGGGCAGCTGCGGTGGAGGCTAAGTGCTGGAAATGGAAGCTAAAAGTGACAGAGGGAGAGAGCTGGTGGAGTCTAAATGCTGGACCTGGGGGAATCAAGTGGTCAGTGGTCACTGCCTGTCGGTGGCCACTGAAACCAGGAGCCGAGTGCACCAGCTGGGCGTAAAAAAAGAGGGTCTTAACTCTTACGCCAGACTTAACTAAGTCCGACATTGGGACTGGAATTTACACCGAGTGCACCAAGCCTGACTGACAACGGTCGTAGCTGCGCCCGGTCTTACGATGCGCGTCCACGTGAATACATTCGAATCAGTAATTGTTGCCAAGCAACACACTTCTAAGCGCTCTCAAACAGCTGGAAGAATAAACATGGACAACGCCAATCCAAAGAAAAGAAAAGAAAATTTCACGGATGGGGAAATCAGGAAGCTGATAGAAGCCTACGCAGATCAAAAAGACATCCTGACGTCAAGATTTAACAACAACAACACGAACAGACAGAAATTGTCGGCGTGGAAATCAATCACTGCCTCTATTAACAACAGTTGTGATGGTGGACAGCCGCGGACAGTTGAAGAGGTCAGAAAGAAATGGAAAGAGACTCGTCCGCTCTTAAAAACCCGCCGACCAGGGGAGGACCTGCCCCAAAGATATCCCCCTACAGCACTATTATCATTGAGCTGTTTGGAGAGGACTCCCCCGCATTCACGGGTCTGAACGGCATCGACAGTTCGGACATGTCAGCAGCAGCAGCCGTTGATGTGTCGGACCGCAGCACAGACTGTAGTGTGACTGCTCTCAGCTGCTGTCAGAGTGGTAGGTTATTAACAAAGTAGCAACTTTTTTCCTACAGCCATCAGTTCGGCCAATATTGTCTCAAAATAGCTACTTTAAATACAATGTTACAATTTTACAGACTCAATCGACCTCCCCACAGAAGAGGGAAGCCCAACAGCGTGTCTTACCACACACACAGAGATGCAGGAGGGATCGCAACATCTGTCCGCTCCCCCCCTCCCAAAACGGAGCAAGAAGGATTTTGCGGAGCTGCAGCGCATCCTTGTTGAAAAGGAGATCCTTCGTGTGGAGGCCGAGACTGCCAAACTTAAAGCAGAGCATGAAAAGTTGGAACTTGAAAAAACCAAACTGAGAATGGAAATTAAATTATAGCTGCTGCACAGCAATGGGTCGGGTCCGGGCTAATTTTGGCATATTTAGGTAAATTCTGAGCAACAAACAGGAGAATAGGAAGACAGGACAGTTGACCTTATAATGTTAAATTTGCATCAGTTGAGGATTGAACCCACAACCTCTGGAACCAAAGACCATTGTCTATCACACTGAGCTAATTGGCAAGTGGCAATTCAACAGTGGCTTCACAAATTGAGTAAGACATTCACTGTCGTACAGGCATATTTGAAACCACAGTAAAAAGAAAAATCAGTTTTTGAGGTAAAATTCTGATATGTATTTGTCATCTACTATGAGTCTAAGATGTTAGGAGCCTTCGCACATGGTCCAGTCCAAGCTATTTGGATTTTTAAATTTAGAGGCTTGCTGTGATGCCACCATTAGGACAATTGTCTTGTGTTTCATGTTGAGGGCATCTGACATTTTGATCTGTCATCATCATCATCATCATCATCATCATCATCTCCCTTGCTGGGTCTCGAACTCACAACCTCTGACACCAAGAACCAGCTCTTAACTCACTGAGCTAATTGGCTGGTAGTGAGACCTGCTGTGTAGCTTCATTTATCGACTCAGGTGAGCCAGTGCCCGGGCAGCTGTTGTGATGAAATGGTCAAAATGTCAGAAATTCAGTTATCTAAACAAAAATCTGATAATACATAAATTGCATATTGACAGCATGGAAATGTTGTTGATTTGTTTTTAATGATAAGTGTTTTGCTTCATAAGAGAAAATATGATGTTTATAAATTCCAGTCTCACATTGACTGCAGTTGTTCCCATGAGAGCAGAATTCAAAATGTTCTCAAAAATTCAGTTTTTGAGATAAAATTCTGATATTTGCCAAACTTCATCAACCATGACTCCAGAATATTCTAATTTTTTTTCAGGAAGATTGAAAATGTATTTATCAAGAATTTGATGGTATATGTTTACAGTACTGTTTACAGTCAAACGTTTTCATGCACTTGTTACAATTGGACATGTTCTGGGACGTTACGTACTTTGTTTTTATACTTCAATGACGTCATGTATGCTTTGAGATATCATGTATTCTAATTTAGTACTTGAACGCACATAACCTGATGTGTGTGAACATGAAGCCAGATAGTGTGACTCTAGCCTGATAACCAAGGACATACTGTAACTGCTGAGTTCTCTTAGTCTGTCAGTTTGGTCTGTTGCATTAGATACACGCCTGAACAACAACACACACATCATGTTGCTTATCACATTCTGAGAACATCCAACCTCTGTACGGGGCAGGCCCAGCCCAAGAAGATAAATGTGACCCATTTCCTGAAATCTGGACTCACTCCTGACCGAGATCCTGCGAGAGCTCTGTCACTTTGAGTCCAGCGCTGATGTACTTTATCTGTGACCTGAGTAAACACTACTACTTTTGTACGAAAGACTTCTCTGGTTTGTTCTTGGGCTTCCAATACAAAGAATCGGGACTAACACACTGTAGGCTTAATTTTTGCTTAATCAAAAATCCGAGAAACAAGTTTTGTGGAGGACGGTCTGGAGATGCTCTGTAGCAAGTTTGGTGACAATTGAGCAAAAATTGTGGGAGGAGATACATTTTAAAAGTTTTACAGTTATTGAAAAAACAGAGTGATGGACTTCATAATTTGTAATGAGTTTAAGTGGACAAAAGTTTCAGCAGTATTTGGGCTACATTGTGGTGAAGTTTCAAAACTTTAGCATCTACCGTTGGTTTGGTAGGAATTTTTTAAGTTTTTAAATTTAAACGCTTATTGTGCCCCCCCTGGGAGGGGGGGGCACATGTCCTTGGAGTTGAGTAAATCTGGCATGGGACTGGACCTTTTTGCAAAGTTTGGTGAGTTTTCACCCATGGGAAGTATGACTTCCTTGGAAGAAGAAAGAAGAAGAAGAAGAAAGAATTCCTAGGAATACAATAGGTTCCCGGCAGCTTAGCTGCCCGGACCCTAATTACTGGGGAGACAGGAGAATAGACACAACTACTCGGATCACGATAGTCTGTCATTTACCATCCTCTAATTAGAGACTAGCCTATTTATTTATTGATTGATTGATTTATTGATTAACATGTTCTGTAGTTAGGCTATTTATTTATTTTCCATGTTTCCTGCTTTAGTTCAACGCATCCTTGTAATTATAAAATAAATTCCTATTTGATATGAGCAATTTATAGCCATAATTTATTACTCAGAGCCTAATTAGCCTACTTGATTGTTGTTTATATAAAAAAAAAAATAGACTATAGCGATTTGACTTTTTTATTTAGTGCATAAAAAAGAAGAAGAAGATTTCAATAAAAACAAATCATTTAAAACAACAGTGTCTGATTATTAAAGTTCAATTCAAGAAGATCAAATTAATTCAGCTGAAACATCAATGTCTGGCTATATACAAGTTAATTTTACAAATAAAGTGGCACTACATTGCAATATTTAAATCATTCTCTCACTCCATACTGTACAACAAGTTATTAGTCCTACAAGTTATTGATTATATGGTTGCGGGCAAGTCGTCCGCCGATATCTTCAGGGATTACAGGGGCAGCAGGGTTCTCATCTACCTCCGGCACCACGTCTTCTTGTCTGGGAAGAGGGATCCTCTTTTTAATGCAAATGTTGTGTAGCACCGCAGAAGCAGCGATGACAACACAGACACGCTCAGGATGCATTCTCATTTCACCGTGGAGGCAGTGAAACCTGAAAGCAACGAAATGTATCCATATATATTAGGGTGAAAATAATAAACATCATAACTACATAGATTATACACATTACATATACCAAACTATGATTTTTGTTTTTGTTAGTGGTGTTTATGCCCATAAACTAAATACTGACCTCCGTTTGAGCACCCCGATGCATCGCTCCACAATATTTCTTGCTGATGCGTGCTGCCTGTTGTAGTTCTGTTCTTGTGGTGTTCTCGGTGCGATGAGTGGGGTCATTAACCACCTCTTCAGTGGGTATCCACTGTCTCCGAGGAGAAGTCCGTTCACTCTCCCTGCCTCAAAGTCCTGACACAGCGCACTCTCTCTCAGGATGCGGGCATCATGGGTCGACCCAGGCCATCTTGCCACAAGGTCGATGATGGTCATGTCCGAGTTACACGCAATCTGAACATTTAAAGAGTGGTAACCCTTCCGATTCACATATAAATATTCGTGGTCAGAGGGAGCTTGAATGCGAATGTGAGTGCCATCAATGCAGCCGACAATACCGGGTATGCCTGATTTTAAATAAAAGTCCTGCTTGGTCCTTGCGGCCTCTTCTTGCGTGGGTAGGTGGATATAATTCCTTAATAACCGCTGGAGGGCCAGGGACACTCTTCTAATAGCCCGGCATGCTGTTGTCCGGTGTACATTGATCATGTCTCCCATCGTATTTTGAAAGGCTCCGTTTGCGTAAAACCTGAGCGCAATCAGCACCTGCAGGGCGGGGGACAGCGCCGAGTTTCTGTCAGACAGATGCTGCAGTTGAGGGGAGAGCTCTTCAATCAATTCAAACAGCGCTTGTCTACCAAAACGAAATCTCTCGATCAGTTCACTTTCTGAATATATATCGGGCGGGTTTGTCCTGTCACGGATGAGTCTTTCTCGTCTAAATGCCCTCTCGTTAATCAGCCGGTAAACAAGACGTCCTGCCATCCTTCCTTCTTTTTTCTGGCTGTGTGATTCTGTTAAAATTACCATGGTTACAAGTCCGAATTTTCAACTTATGCCTGCTCCACACTAGGCGTAAAAGTTACACCCAGGCGGAACACATGCAGGGCTTAAGTCTAACTGGTGCACTAGTCTTAACCTTAAACTGGTCGTAACCTTCCGTTTTAAGTCGGACCTAAGGCTACGCCCAGCTGGTGCACTCGGCTCCAGATATGCTGCCAGTTGGCCTCGGACGTGTGTTGTCAGTGCTGGACTCTATGCTGGACACGGAAAGTTGCTGCATAGCATATAACTGGAGCAGAGTGGGTGAGTTGTTTTCGTCTCTTTTCAATAGAAACCAGACTAAGCTAACATATGTCTGATGCTTCATATTATGTGCTGGGACTTTGTTTGTACTGTTGATGACGTTTGGTGCTGTTCTTAGCATTATTTGTGGCTGTAAGTGGCTTTTTGATCGGTGGATAGTGGATCCGTATACTGCGCTGTTTGTTATGGTGTGGTCATTGCTAAAGTTGCTACAACTGGAGAAGCTAGCGGTTAGCAGACTTCATCTCTCGAGGAGGGGTCTAACTCTGTGTTACGGTGCGTTGGACCATGGCTTAAACTTACGCCGGAATATCCCTTTAAGAAGTGTTGCAGCAGTTCAGCCAGCATCCTGGTGTGTGCCCGTCTTTGTCCACCACATAGGAGGGCCGCTGTCTTGGCTCCTTGCATGCACTGGCTCTACACCCGTTCTGATCACCGTCATGGTGCTTGAAAGTCAGAAACATTTATTTGAATGGTGCTTTTTATTCTAAAATTATGTTTATTTTGAAAGGGTTTATGAGTCTGACTCAAGTTCAACACCACACCGTCTGTCGCCAATTCCCCTTTTCCTCCAAACCATGCGTACGTATGGGTCAGAGTTTGCTTAGGGCTGCGCACATTCTCCCGTCAAGTTTGTTTCTTATAGATCACAACCTTGGCGTGGAAAGTCACATACACCACTTTCAGGCCCATTTTGTGCGTATGCAACGGTTATAAATGAGACCCTAGGGCTTTTTTTTTTCATCAATAATTATTTTCCTTTGTTTGGAACAGAAGCTGTGGGCCCAAGCAAGCAGTAGCCCTATCCCCTGCTGGTCGTGTTTTCACGTGGTCCCTTTGTGTTGCCGTGCTGTTCACGGGTGTAGAGTTTAGATTTCTCCCGTTTTTAGTTTCTGCTGCCGTGGTAAGCCCCAGCCTTGTTGGTTCACTTGTCCTGTGTCAGCATGATGGCCCCATCTGGGTGCATCCCTTTGGTCAGTTATTCATTACCAATTCTTGTTTATTGTTTTTAGATATTTTAAAGGAAATTGTTAAATAAAATTGTAATTTTTATGAAGCATTTCCTCTAGGCCTGTGTGACTTAGAACTGCTGCTGCCGGCTAGATTTCCTGGGGATGAAATTAGCCCATTCATACACTCCCCAGTGCTCACACCACGAACATTAAGCCTTTCTCATTGTATCTGTACGTGCATTTCTCATCTAACTCCCAGTAACACTTTGATTCAGTCCAGCATCACATCAGTGATTGTCTATTTTATGTTGTGTAGTTTCTTTTGCTCTCCTTGGGTTTACTAAACCAGTGTACTCCTTGAACATACAGATACACTTACACTTTTCTCATTTTATCTAAATTCTACTGTAGCCTACACACAATTACAAAAATTCTATTGCCACATATCTGGACAACACTGCATCAAAAATGTCAGACAACAAAAACATCAAAACAATCACGGTTCTAAATGTGAAGCTCTTCTATTGTTGTAAAGCAATAGGTGAGTGATCTACTGGGAGGGTTAAGTAATGCTTAAACAGACTATAGACTGTCAAGCTTTTATAAAAAAAAACATCAAAGAACAGTTGGAATCTGAGTTCAGAAGATCTGCTTTAATTCACTGGTTACAATGTTGAAGTAACTGACTGGCTGGAGGTTTTGACACATGTGAAGAAGATTTTGATTGTTTAGAGGCTTTCGCACAGGTGATTTACGGTTATGAGAGGTGTGAGCTGACCTACACTTCACTACATAATAGACGCTTACATATGACAAAGATTTTGGACGTTTTCAGCCCGAATAGAACAGTTGTAAATAATGGTTGACAAGTTAGAAAGTATAACGATAATAAAATGTTCAACATGTTGGGTACACTGCTTGTATCAAATCTGCTTTGTATGACTTGAATAAAACAACCAAAAGAAAAGTTGAGCAGAGAAGCAAGGTGAGGTGTGCAGGTACTGACAGCTTTCTGTCTGGTCTGTTTGGAGCCAGAAAAACACACTTTGAGAATTTTTATATAAGTGTAAAGGATTAAAATGGAAGGAGTGATGATTGTGATAATTGTGTACATGAATCCATAAATGTTATTTACGCTGGTGTCAGAGCAGGCCAGTTTAACAATCGCATAATTTCCACAGTAAACTTTGTTAATAATGTTTCCACACAGCTGTAAAGGTGAAGTCATTGATAATATACAAACAACAATGACAAGAATAGGACATAACCATATGACAGCAATAAGCATGGCAACTTTGTTAGATGTCATATATGTGTTATATTGTAGAGGGTAACAGATAGCAAGGTATCTATCATAAGACATGATGCCTAAGTTTAAAAACTCAACAGTGATATAAGAATAAATACAGAAAATCTGCAGGAGACAAAAAGGCTTAGACACAGTGTGAATGTCAGAGAGGATCTGAACCAGCAGGAATGGAAACAACCCTGTACTACCATGCAGTTCATTTACAAACAGGCTGCACAGAAACAGGTACATTGGCTCATGCAAACTCCTGTTCATACAGATAACCACAATCAGCAAAACATTGGCACAGACTATCAAAAGATACAAAGACATAATAATAGTAAAATATAAATATTTGAAAACCCCAGTGTCAAAATAGGCACTAAGTATGAAATATGAGACCTTTGTAGCATTTACCATGATCCCTGTGGCTCATAAATCAGTAATAACACTGTAATAGAGCTAACTTCATAACATTTTGTTATAGACTTTTAAGGTTAACTCAAACCTACAACGCTGTAATTGTTTTGGACTGTGTACAGCTTAAGCATTAAACTTTCACAGTATTCAATGTACAAAAAGTGAAGAACTCACTTATCAAGGAAACTATTTTTGAAACATTCCCCAAAGTTCCCCAGCTGTAGTGTATCATACTAAGGCAAAACATCATACAGTATACAGCACAGTTCACCTGTCCACCTACTGTGGTTATATTCAGAGTCCATCATTACTGAGCTGAGCCACTGCTTCTGCTTCTTTTAACCTTCTCACTTCAGGAGACACCCACAGCAGCATCACACCATTAAGGGACCTCACTGTCAAAAAGATGCTGTTTGATACTGAATTAATGTGAGAGCAAATGCATAATGCAAAGAGAGCTCACTGAAAGAAAATACAGAGAAAGTGTTTCTGGAAGCATTTCAGTTTATGTGCATCTCATTATCCAGTAAAACAGTCCAATCACAGTCATTTTTCCTGTCCTGTCCAGATGTATTCCTAAAATGTAGCACTGGACCTGGCTTGTAGATTGGATTGTTTTTCTTACACACTGATTCCCTTTGGCTAACACAGAGATCTTTGTCTTGTTCACATCAACCACAATTTAGTCCAGGGGTGCTCATTACGTCGATCGCGATCGACCGGTCGATCGCGAAGACATTTGGGTCGATCGCGTGATGAAGAACAAAAAAAAAAAAAAAAAAAAAATTAAAAACACAGTTGTCTGGACAGCAGGCATTTTTCCTCACAACCGACCCATAGACTGTAAAAGAACCGACCGCAAAAGCGAGGGCAGGTCCGCCGAAGCATCATTCCGGGTGAATCAAGCTCTCCGCCCCCGTTGTCTTTGTTGTTAATTTGTTGCCGCTCCAGAGCGCACATGGCTACTTAATTATGCACGTGCTGACCATATGGTTGTGCTGAGGCATTCTGGGGGTGGAATATGAGGTGTGTTCATGTCCGCACCATTCTTTGGTCCGGTGTGATTTATCAATGGAATATTGCGCGGAGTTGTGCGTACGCACAGCTTGATCAGTGTTTCTCACTAACAGAAAACAAAAAAAGTTTTTTTTTTCTCCTCACGTGTGTTTACGTGCGGTGCGCCCGCCCGCACGCGAGAGAGGCGGCAGGTTGAGAGGCTGACAGCTGACAGATGAGAGATGGTGAAACCCTAGCATGATTATTAAAAAAAACACCATATCTCATCTCTGCCCGCACATAGACAGACACAGGTTCACATACAGACAGGGGTGCAAGGTAAATGCAGCTGCATTTACCTTGCACCCCCCCCCCCCCCCCCCCCCCCCCCCCCCCCAACTGGACGACCACAAATTGGTAGATCATTTTGACTTGGTCACTTTAAAAGTAGCTCTCAGGCTGAAAAAGTGTGAGCACCCCTGATTTAGTCTGATTCACCTGTGACCTGTGATCTGGCAAAGCTGTGTCGGGTTCAGTCTAGTTTCAGGTAAATGTACAATTCAAAGTTGAAGTAGACCAGTTTGTTTGTCTTTGGCTTCTTTGCTACTAACAGGGAGTGATGTTAATTACACGCACTGTTAGCTACTACTGTAGCCGACAGAGGGAGACGGGCAAATCGGGACAGCTGTCTGTCTGGGGTCCTCAGCAGCTACTCAGCTGCAGGCTGGTGAGAAGAATTGTTTGAGGGCACTGCTGACCATGAGCTTTGGAGTTTTTGTGTAAATCTTGTAAATCTTACTCTGCTGAGTGATATAAAGTCATTTTGGGGCAAAATACCCCTCTATATGTACAATACCAGGGGCATGAATCAGTTTTTGGCAGCTAGGCGAAATAGCCAGATTTCTACATTGTAATGTCCCTTTAGGTGTTTTTCAAATGGTAAAAAGTACTGGTTGAGGTCAAATCTTGTAAATCTTAACTCTGCTGAGTGATATAAAGTCATTGGGCAAAATATCCCTCTATGTACAATACCAGAGGCATGAATCAGTTTTTGGCAGGCGAAATAGCCGGACTTTTTAGAGTTTTACATTGTAATGTCCCTTTACGTGTTTTTCAAGTGATAAAAAGTACTGGTTGAGGTCAAATCTTGTTAATCTTACTCTGCTGAGTGATATACAGTCATTTTGGGGCAAAAATCCCTCTATGTACAATTCCAGAGGCATGAATCAGTTTTTGGCAGGTGAAGCCTGACTTTGTAATGTCCCTTTACTAATTTTTCAATGGTAGTCTACATATGACGGTCTGGGAGACGCTGTGATGCTAATGTAGGGGGGATGAGGCTTACGGTTCAAATTATGTAGACTTGACCAAAAGTATTAGTCCGGGGGTACAACACATATCCCACCCTGGGATAAAAAAAATGAATGACCAGAGGGGGGGGGCATCGAAAACAGAGGGGGGGGGGGGGGGGGGGGGGGTAAAAGGCAGGACATATAGCTTGTTACTGTAAAAACAACGGCCAAGGGAGACAAGTTACAGTGGCCCCTGACATTAAGTAGAGAAGAGACAAAAAAAACTAGAACCCCGTTCTACCCCGCAGGTTAATCAGGTCTGTCGAAGTAGTTACCCATTAATTCTAGGCCTGAAGTGGAACTATCTTTTGATGAGTATGTTACCCAGGTTTCCACACAGGAATTTAATGACATGGTTGACCAACTAGATGACTACTGTATGTATCAGTCCATATTTGCTATGGGGGAGGGGGACGTGGGTTGTACTAGGCTAATTCCAGGGCTAATTCTAGGAAATTCCATTGCTGGATTCAGTCCGCCAACCGTATCGTAGAATACCCCCGGCCCATATGAGGCTGTGCGAGCCCATATTCAGCAGTTGGTAGATAGTCAAATTGTTAGGGAGAGTAGCAGCCATAGGCGGCAGGCTATCTGACCTGGGGGGGGGGGCTGTGACAGGTGGTCGGATCGTCCGTAAGCGGGGGGGGGGGGGGGGGGGGGTGATCGGACCATACGAGCTCGCTTTCACACTTCTGTGTGTGAACGCCAACGCCAATAGGGGAGACAGAGCACTATGAATGGAACAATACGAATAAAGGCTCCCACATAGTCGGGCGGACTGTGCGCGTACTGTGAGTCCGCAGAGTCAAGTACGCCCGAGTATGTGGGGGCCTTTAGCCTTCCCTAGCCTCCATTACGCGCCGCCCATGGTAGCAGCCCCTACTCATTGCCAATTGTTGTGGTACAGAAGAAGGATGGAAACATTAGACTCTGTGTAGACTGTCACCAACTTAATGCCAAAACCCATAAAGATGCGTACCCACTGCCCAGAATTGATGAGTCCTTGGATGCGCTCACAGCAGCCCAATGGTTTTCCACCTTGGACCTCGCCAGTGGGTACAACCAGGTAGAAGTGGCAGAACTGGCTTTACTGAATTGGCTTTCGCAAACTTTGCCAAACCTTTCATCTTCGAGGTAGACGCTAGCCACCAAGGATTGAGAGCAGTTTTAACACAGGAGCATAATGGTAAGCTCAGACCTGTTGCCTATGCAAGTCACAGCTTGAAGAGAACTGAACGGAACATGGAAAATCATAGTTCAATGAAGTTACAGTTTTTAGCCCTCAAGTGGACAGTCAAAAAAAGTTCAGGGAGTACCTCCTGGGAAAAACTTTGATTGTGTTCCCCTTTGTCATCTGCAGACCGCTAAGCTGGGTGCTATGGGGCAGCGTTGGGAGTCGGAGCTAGCGTCCTTCGGGGTCCGCCCGCTATTCAGACATCCCGCTATTCCGACATGCCGCTATTCCGACATGTCTCTATTTAGACATCCCGCTATTACGACATCCCTCTGTCTAGACATGCCGCTATTCCGACACTTTTTGGTATCACTAGTCCGACAAGTCATCTTTTTTTTTTTCTTTTTTTTTCACAGCTGCGATACCCAGGCGCGTCTCTCTTTTTTTTTTCTTTTCAGCATGCCTATCACTGGTTTGATGAGCGAGTGATGTTCTTAATCTCAACAACTCAACTATCAAGTCCCAAACAAAACTGACACACATGATAAACAAACAGAACAATGCTGCAGTTTGTTTGTCAAGTTAACCTGTGACCTTCAGCACCACGGACAGCGCCGCGGATGAGCCGCGGAGCTGCAGCTGTGAGCGTCTGGGCTTATGCCTGCGGCCTCATTTTTCAAAACTGTAAGTAAGCAGTGTAGAAAGCGAGATACGTGGCATCAGAAACAGATACATGGGCTCATGTAAACTCCTGTTCATACATATAACCACAATCAGCAAAATATTGGCACACACTATCAAAAGATACAAAGACATAATAATAATGAAATATAAATATTTGAAAACCCCAGTGTCAAAATAGGGACTTAGAATGAAATTTGTAGCATTTACCATGATCCCTGTGGCTTAAAAATCAGTAATAACACTGTAATAGAGCTAACTTCATAACATTTTGTTATAAATGTTTAAGGTTAACTCAAACCTACAAAGCTGTAATTGATTTGGACTGTGTACAGCTAAAGCATTAAACTCCTAAAGTATTCAATGTACAAACAGCAAAGAACTCTGGGTGTACAGTTTATAGCATTGCTATAATAGTACACAACAGTAGTGGCGAGCTGTACAACTCAAGATTATTGAGATGGTGCATTAGTAGTTGATATCCATGTAAAATTAGTTGCTACCTAACTTTCCATGTGAATTTATTGGTTACATGCTGTCATTCCGACATACCACCATTTAGACATGCCATCGTCCCACCATTCCGACAGGGCTTTCAATCAATGGCGCCAGAACAGGGGGGGGGCCAGTTTACCCTGCCCCGACGCCCGGTTCCACCAGTCGCACATCACCATATACCATTAGGCCAGGACCCGACTGTACCAAGAGGGTTTGACTGAGAGGCGTCTCTCTCTCTCTCTCTCTCTCTCTCTCTCTCTCCTCTCCCTACTCACTTCATGTCGTTGTCCTTTTAATACATGGCTTCTCTTCTTTCTTCTTCTCGGGGAGCATAGCCTACGTTGGTACGTCAGTCCGACGGCCCATCTCTCCGACTACCCATTAATCCGACTTTTCTAGACCCATTGGCCCAACTGCCCACTGCTCCGACCAAAATAATCCCTATATTCAGACCAGGGCTAAATACCATCCAGAATTCCGATTTTGGACCGGACCGGCTCTGGGTCAGCTTGGAAAGGCTCGAGGCGAAGGAGACTCACGGCTTATGTGTTTGCCTCTTTCTCTTCCTTTTGCCACCGGCTTTCCTGTTTGTGCCATTTTGTGGAGCAGTCTGCTGCTCTGCTCTGCTCATGCTGCTCTCACCCTCTCTCTGCCTCTGCACCGAGCAAAACGTCACTTCCCTGCCTTCCCTTCTGTAATGTTGATGCACCTTTGTTTTTACAAGTTTTTCCGTTTGTAGTGTCACAATCAATCTTAAGCAAATGTTTATTATAGCAGCAAAAGGAAATGCGCGATAGTAAACCACAGTCAGTTATTCATTAGGTTCTCAAGTCAGCTGGGGACAGCGCGTGTCATAAACCTGAGTACAAAACTGTACACAAGCAGGAAAGCTGGTGAAAAAAAAAGAAAAGAAAGAGGCAGAGCCGGCATAACACCGGTTGGCGTGGAGGAGATGCATCCGCCGCGGGCGATCAGCACTGGGGAGAGCTCCACCCAGAACCCGTTACATCCTGGAAAAACTGACAAGTCAAACTCTAGTTTGTGTTAAGGACTAATTCATCTGACATAACCTGACCATCTCTGTCTCTCTCTCTCTCTCTCTCTCGGGCAGTGACACGCTGTCATTCATTCATATTTCAGCACTGTGACAGCGGACAGCGCGCTTGGTCATATACTAGTAGGACATTTCAGCACGACTAAGACAAAAATATCAGCAATTCACTCTTCACCGATAAATCCATAGCACTGTCCATATGAGGCAGAAAGAGAACTCAACACTGTCTTCTCCCGAAGTAGAAAAATATTATTTTATTCAAAAGACAACGTTTCGAGCGACTGGCTCTTTGTTGTAGCCTATTTGACTCCGTACATCAACAATAGCATATAACAATAATAGCCTAATAATAACAATAATAATAATCATAATCATAATAATAATCACAATAAGTGTGCCCCCAGACTCCCCGTTAAGTGGTTCAGTTTGCAAGTATGGTGTGTGTTTTAGATGCATGCGTAAAACACCAATTTTGACCACTTAATGCTGTTAAATTAATTTTCTTTGTTAATTTTCGTTTCTTTTGGATTTTTCTGTGTATTATGGAGCATTTTGGTCCATGTTTTTAAATCTTTTTTCACTGGATTATATTTTCTAAAGTTGCAACAAGCGGGTCGGAGAGTGTGATTGAAAACCACCACGGTCTGCTTCCCGTTCACGCATCGCCTCCTTCGGATGCCGAGACTTTGTGTTCATTAGTTATAAAACATGACAAAAAATATAGAAATGTGTGGTCGGAGAAATGGGAAGTCGGACTAATGGGAGCATAAATATAAGGCCAGCTGCTCTGCACTCGAAGCGGCTCATGTTTGGTAGAGATCATCAGGTTCTCCCTGCAGGTCCTTCACGAATGCCGTGTATATAAATAGATAAATTAATAAATACATTTAAATAATTTTATTTGTTTAAATCGTAATTTAAAACTGAGTGAGCACTTTCTGTCTATTGATCGCGCAGCAGCTCCACATGCACACACACACACAATTTGTTTATTTAGCTGTTTAGCTGTTTTCGGAGCAGAATAAAAGCAAATGAGACAATAGCTAAATCAATGAGGGGGAAAACGTAGATTCAAGCAGGCTATGCTAATGAAATGCTGATTATCATTATTTTATAGGTTTAGGCCAAATTGTTCTTAAAAAGATTGTTGTGAGTATTTATTCATTTATAAATATAATAATAATAATTTATATAAGTAGGCTAATATTCGATATAACCTAGGCTAGGCTATCTCAAAGGTAGCCATGGTAACAAAATTGTTTGGCCCCCCCCCCTTCTCACAATAAATGACATAAACCAATCAAAAGTGACAATTCTTTTATTTTAAATCAAATCAAACAAACACACCAATTACATGCATGCATTATGTACAGTATACATCCAATTGACCTTTCGCAAAACCCCGCCCCCGAACGGTCATTGTCCAATCAGACATCATAGCAACCGTTACTATGTAAACAAGGTCCGTCAAGCTTCGGACCTCCGACAAGCAAAGTGTATTCGGACAGTAGTTACCTGAAGAGTTTGGCTGGGGGAGTCGTGTTCTTTCCCTCCCCAAAGCTGAAAACACAACAGGAGAGGTGCCTACAATGGGTCAAACCCTTTTGGAAGCCCCCACCCCGCAGCCGGACCCTTTTCCCCCTCCCAGCTAAATGTCATGAAAATAAACAAGCATAGGCTACATAGCATGGCCTACATCTGCTCCAAGGTAAGCTAGCAGGACTTAGCCTGGCTCTCGCCAGACCCTTGTAGTTCCGCAAAGCTCCACCAGAGGCGCTACGCTCAGCTTCACACAAGGGTCTGGACTCGAGGCCAATGCAAACTTCTTCCCCGGAGCAAAAAATAATGAACCAATCAGGATCGCCGGGCGGGACTTTCTGAGGTGTGACGTAGCGCTGAAGCGACTGTTTGAGTCAAACAACAATGGCGGCTCGCAGTGAGGAGTCGTGCGTTGGCATTGATTCTGCTATTTCAACTGTTTTGTCGAATCTATCGAATATTAATTCTTTGAAAGATGAACAGAGAACGGTTTTGAAGGCATTTATTGGTGGCAAGGATGTTTTCGCTCTTCTTCCGACCGAAGAAGTAGCACGTCATTCAAGATAACGGACAAGTGGTTTATCCAATCACATACAAGATTTTTTTTACAAGGCCCCGCCTTCTGAAATGAATCGCCTATGGAGCAGTCCCAGACCCTTGTGTGGAGCTCAGCGTAGCTTTGCGGAACTACAAGGGTCTGGCGAGAGTCAGGCTAAGCAGGACTAGGGCTGAATCCGAAATCACTCACTACTACAGTGTTTCCTCTAGGATTTTTTTTTAAGGGTGGGGGGGGGGGGGGGGGGGGGGGTTGATCGGACCTTACAACTTTCACTTTCACCACACTGCTGCAGCATGTGCGCTTCTCTCTCTCGCTCTGTGTGTGTGAATGTCAATACCAAACAGCGCTATGAGGAGATGAATGAACGGAAGACATGCAGCGGTGTATTTGCGACAATTAAAAAAAAAAATAGAAGGAGCTGTACGTATGAGGAAACACTGTAGCCTACTAGTGTACTTCCACAGATTGAATCCTCTCGGTGGGGAGAAAAAAAGAAAAGAAGAAGCTCTGGTCTCGGTCCGCGACACAAACACCACGTCCTGTTACCCGTATTCTCTTGCAGATGCGCCACATGATGCTATTTATGAATCGATAAAAGCCGTATTTTGATCATCATTATGTTTACATTGTGACCACGCAATTTTGTAGTGGTGTCAGAATGTTTAGTGATTATTAATATTCATAACGCTCATATGCCTCTGAGACTCTGATGCCTCAAGACGCTCAATATAAAAACACTGTTGACACTCGGGCAGTGTTGAGAAGCTTGTCGGGCTAGCAACGGTAACTAAGGGGGGCGGAGCTTTTGCGAAAGGTCAATTACATTGTTTCATTTCTGTTTGAACAGTTAGCGTAGCACAACCAAGCTAGCTAAAAATAAAAAATAAAAAAGCAAACATGTCCGAAGAACAGGAGAAAAAGAAAAGAAAATACAATCAAACAAGATTGAACTTCAACATCTTGCCACCTAAATCGACACCATCGGATCAACCACCAGACCAAGGAGCAGGACAGCTAGAACCCCCAAGCAGCAGCAGCTCTGGGTCCGGTGAGAGAGCCACAAATGCCGGTTCCGTAGCTAGTCCCAGCTCCAGCTGTGTGGACGCTTGTTGCCGGGACATGGAGACGGGAAACGCACAACAGCTAATTATTGATAAAAAGGAGACTGCCAGAACATTTGGCCAGAGAGAACGGTATTTTAATGTGGAGTGGTACAAGGGCAGAGAGTGGTTGATTTTGTGCACCAGTAAAAAGCGAGCTTTTTGTGAGGTATGCCGATTCGCTGCTGTTAAACAGCTGGTCACATTCTCCAAATGTGGAGACGATGGCTTTATAAAGACGGGGATAAATAACTGGAAAAAGTGCCCCGGCCTTCTGGACAGCCACAAAAACTCACTTTTTCATAAAGACAACTGCGCACTGAGCAGGTGAAGAGGAGAGATGGGCTGATGGAGCAGCTGCGCTGTCTTCAGTTCCTGGCCAGACAAGGGCTTGCAATCAGGGTGCATACAGATAAAGAGAGCAATTTCCAAAGGCTGGTAGAGCTTGTGGCCGAGAAAAACCCCGCTCTCAAAAATGTCATGCTTACGGGGAAATACGCGTCTCATGAGACAATAAACAAACTCATACAAGATATGTATAAGGAGGCTCTCACCACTCTCCTCGCTGATATAAAAAGAACACAGCACTATGCCATCGTCGTGGATGAAACGCGCGACTGTGCCGGGCACGAGCAGCTGTCTATGTGCATCCGATGGGTAGGAGCTGATTATGTCATCCACGAAGATTTCATCGGAATGCATGACTGTCCCAACACCGACGCTGAGTCCATCACCCACACCATCAAGGACATATTGCTTAGATGTGGCCTTGACATCAACAACATGAGAGGGCAAACTTACGATGGTGCCTCTGTTCTGCAGGGACAAATGTCAGGTGTTGCAAAGCGCATCAAAGACATTAACCCCAAGGCCATATCAGTCCATTGCACTAACCACAGTTTAAACTTGATCCTCCAAGATGCTGCCTCAAAGTGCAATATTGTACGTGGTGCCTTCAGCTTAATTCATGACATCCACGATGTAATTAAAAACTCACCAAAACGACTTGCCGTGTTCAACATGATCAGCGCCGCTTCTTCCGCTACATCAACCACCAGTCTGAAACCGCTCTGCCCCACTCGCTGGACAGCCAGAACCAGCGCTATAAAATCCTTGCTGGATAATTTCGAAGCCGTCTATGACACCTTGGATGAAATTATCCGAATGGGGGGAAACACAGAGGCATGCAAAAAACCACCAGGGCTGCAAGCTTTGATGACACAGTTCAGTGTTTTTTTTGGACTCAAAGTGTCTTTAAAATTGTTCTCATCAGCGGAGGAAGTGGCAAGAGTGCTCCAATCCACAGACGTGTCACCAGAGACAGTTGAGTCAGCTGTGCAGATGCTCCAGACTCATTACAGAGGCATGAGATCCACTGAGGCATTTCACTGCTTATTCGAAGAAGCCCGAAGTGCAGCCATTGACGGCCTGGTCCAGGGGCCCACACTCCCTCCAAGGCGACACGCTCCACACCGTTATGACGACGGTGACGCACCTCATCAGTGGCAAAATCCAGAGGAGTACCTGAGAAGCCAGTTCTTTGAAGGTTCTCGATGACACGGAGGTTTGACCAGCCAACTCTTCATCTGCTGATGGGGATCGAGCAGGTTCTCCTCACAGCAAGTAACGAGGCCCCAGGCAGCATCAGCATCCCTCAGAATGTGGCTGACATGTACAGCGGTGATGTTGACATGGAGCGGCTCTCCACCCAGCTGTCCATGGTTCCAGCCCTACTGCAGGCACACAACAGCTCCGCTGACAGACCCATTACTCGGGTCACAAAGGTGTCCACAATTGCGGACATGCTGGCAGCCCAGGGACGAGGCACTCAGTACCTCTTCAGTGAGGTCGACAGGCTTCTCAGGCTGTATTTCACGGTGCCCATGTCAAATGCGACCACTGAGCGGAGCTTCTCCAGCCTCCGTCGTCTGAAAACCTCCCTCCGGTCAACAATGTTCGAACCACGTCTAAATCACCTCCTCTTCCTTCACATCCACAAAGACCTGACTGATAGCCTGGACCTCAGCAAAGTACTCCGCAGCTTCTGCTTTGCGAGTGAGCAAAGGGAGGCTTACTTTGGCAAAGTCTGAGGAGAAGAATAGGCTAATTAAGCTCATTAAATCATGTAAATAGTTCTCAACTGCACACATGCCATATACTCATATACTTTCTCTTGCCTTAAAATATCTTGTTGTTGTTACAAGCCTTATAAGCCGAATGGAATATTTTCAGTTATTTTAAAAAAGTGTTCTTAATTGGCTCCTCACCTGTTTCTCTGCCTGTTGTTCCCATTGGTTGCTCCGCATCTGCTGTCCACGTGAGCAGCGCATGCTGAGGTGACGTCAGTGATTGCTTGTTAAAAATTGTTAAGACATTTATTATTGAAATGAGCCAAAGTTTTGTGTTCCCTCAAAGTAAAATTTGTTGTTAACTACATTGCTTGAATAGTTTTCTTTACTCACCATCTCCCGTGTAAGAAGACCGACACTGCAAGTTAATTCAGAGATCGTGACTTAATTGGCAGCAGGTGATCGATCCAGGTGTTCAAGTGCACCGCTGTGCCAAACTGTGCGCGCCTTCTCCTCTCTCCGCGCCCGTCAAACATCGACTGCAGTCGCCCATACTCGTATTCACTCGGTTTTCCACATACACACACACACGTGTGTGTGTTGTGTGTGTGCGTGTGCGTGTGTGTGTGCACAGACGTAACCGACAAATATTTAGGCTATAGACGGCTGGTCTATCCAGCTTGACAGACGGCGCTCACGGCTCGTGTGTGAAATAGAACTGAACCGATCTAGCGCGCGCACTGCGCTACAGAGCGCGAGATGTGCGACCAGGCAGACCCGTTAACATGTGCGCCGAATCTGAAACTACCTCCACTCCAGCCAGGGCGCTACGCTTAGGTTCTGCGTGCAGTGCGACCAGAGCGACATATTTCACTTCCTATTAACACTTTGCCACTGATAAACAAATGATAGGCTAAGTAATTACCTATTCAATCCTCTGTGTGGAAAAAGAGCACCTTCATATTCATGAGTGCTGCTTTATAAATTGTTTTTTTTTTCCGTTTACAAAAGACAGACTCTTGTCGCAAAGGCTACTTTCCCACTGATGATTGATTGTCATTAAAAATATGCACCGACAGTAATTCAAGTTTAGGGCCGCACAAGAACCCCACCTCTAAAATGAATCCGCCGCCGCTGCTTTCAATACAAGGAAATGTGCGTTACTCAATAGGTGACTGGACTCTATCTATCAGGCCTGTCTACACTCTACCTGGTCTTTTTACTAAACTTAACCAACTCCTTTCATCATTGCCTAAGCCCCAACCAATGCAAAATCATTTGGGGAAAAATTACGATATTAAAGGTATTGTCGGAGAGGCAGGATGTTTAAAAAAAGAAACAGATTTTCATATAATGGCAGCGGATAGTGCTCACTTTTGAATCGTCCAAAAAACACACTATGAAACATCCAAATGCCTCCATACTGCTTGTCCGTACCAGGGGTCGCGTTAACCGGATATTTTCCGTCATTGACCGTTTGACCGGTGACGGAAAAATTTTGAGGCCATCCGTCATTTTGACAGATTGCAATTCACAGCCATGGCTGTCTGGCCATGTGCATTTGTTTACAATGAAGCCGGCGGATAATCAATAAATGGAGCGGTGGATAATGTTATAAAACATATACAATGTCACAAAGTCACTACGGTGAGAATTAGATTTAAAAAAAAAAAAAAAAAAAACCTCACAGCTGGCTGGTGCGCTCAGTAGAAAACGCTGTAGTACCTCCTCTAGGCCTGTGTGGAGCGGTTACACCCCGCCTTTCCGAAGACCCGTCTTTCCGACAATAGACTTCCATTCATCGTAATAGCGGGGTTTTCTATTTTTTCTAAAGACCCCGCTACTCCGAAAAGGCTATTGGGGGAAACCCCCAGTGCGCAGTGCGCATTGATCCTTTTTTCCTTTTTGGGGTCAAACGGATCATGTGCATAATTAACTGCAAAACAAGCAAATACTTCATATTAATGACATATAATGTTCATTATGCTTAGCCTGTCTAGCCTCTACCTGGTCTTTTTACTAAACTTAACCAACTCCTTTCTTCATTGCCTAAACCCAACCAAAGCATCTCCCTCAGTCAGCTGTCAGCGCGAGCGGCGGCTGCAGCAGCCTCGCGCCCGTGTGAGCTCAAGCCGGCTTCAGCCGCGCTCGAGCGGAGCAGAGGGGTGGAGAAAAAGAAAAAAAGTGTATTTCTTTTACTGTGTCGGGGAGAAAGTGGGACAGATCTGCCCAGTCTCTGAGCAGCACGTTTCACAGACAAGCCACAAAGCAGAATGTAAACAACGTCACGCGGTTCAGCACCTTGGACAGCTGCGGGGGGGAGGAGGGGGTGTCGGAGTAGCGGTGTTTCGAAGTGGGGGTATTTCGTAACAGCGGGGTGTCGAAGTGGAGGTGTGTCGGAGTGGAGAGCCGTCCCCGTGTGGAGCGTGTGTGGCGCTGTAGCGCTGCCACACAGAAACACTAACAATAGAGAAGAAGACAGAAAGCTTCCCCCGCAGTATTCAAACTCCTTCAAGTGGATTAAATGTTGATGGGAGTCGTGTCAGTGCAAATATGACGGTCGATAATGATTTAACGGGCGAGATTCAGCTGCAGTGTCCGAGGGACCGACAGTAGTCAAGTTACGTAGCTGTAAGCTACACAGCGGTGTGTCTCGGTACAGGTAGAGCGGTGGGGGTAGGACATCACCGTTTCACACACTCGCCGCGCTCAACTCTTCTAAAGGTAACGTTAAGCCTTCTTTTAATGTATTTTGCCCGCCGTGGCATTGTTTATAACACGTAAAGCTGAGTGGGGTTTGGTCCTGTCTGAATTTGTGCTGCATCTAGCTGTGTGGTCTATAGCTTCAGTTGTTTCAGTGATGCGCAATGGCTGCGTGCATGCGTGCGTAAAAGAGAAATGAGAGGCACAGAGAGAGAGAGAGAGAGAGAGCTAACGCCGGTGCACTATGCGGTGCAAGTGCATGTGAAAACGTGCTCCTTTGGATGTTTTGGTATAACACATGGGTTAGCATGTTGATTGTTGACAGAAAACTGATGTCTGTGCTCTGACGCCGACTCTGTAATTTGTTTGGACTTGATATGAATTAAACATGAATTAAAATTGAATGCTATTGAATATGGCATTATTATCATTTAAAAAAAATTAAAGTGACCGGTAAAAATAGATTATGACGGAATTTTTATGACCCCGTCAGTCAAAATGACCGGCGACGAAAAAGTCTAGCGCAACCTCTGGTCCGTACTAACCCAAGTGTCCTGAAGCCACGACATGAAAAAGTTGTTAAAAAAATAATTAGATCTCTGTTTTTAGCCTTGATGTAGTAGTAGCTCCCAGTGGCTCTGTTGATGTTTGTGCGCATGTGCAAGATGTTTGTTCGTCGTTGTAAACCATTGGATGTATGATGTAATGGCATAATTTTTAACTCATTGAGTGCCAACCACGTAATTTCTTGTTTTTCGTTCCCATGCGTTGAGTGCCAAAAACGTAATTTTACGTTTATTGCTTCTTCTTTTTTTTAATTATGAAAATAGACACTTTAACACACCTTTATGTGTAAATTTGGGGACTCTATGACGAGCAGGACTGAAATAGATGACTATCAAAAACTCATGACAGCTCACGATCTGGAAGTTTTTATCATAGCTCGGCTTTTGCAAACCGAGTTATGCATGTGGATGCAGCGCAGCTGTGGCCGAGAGACCATCACATTCCGCGGCGAGAGGCGTCTGTGTTATTGTTGTTTAGTGGCGCCCCCCCCCGAAATATAGAAATAGAATTGTGAATAGAACAACAGTTGTTGTATACGTATATTTATCTCACACGAGCCCTTTGATCCAGAAATGCAAGTGTCAGAAGAGCGACAGGCACAAACAGAGCACCTTTCATAAAAGATGCTGTATCTCCTTTTCTAGAAAATAAAGCAGGGATTTTGGTGAAAACCAGCCATGTTTAGCTTGAGTTTTCTCAGGAACGGAGGCACGTAGAAACAAACGGTTTGTGGCCATTTGAAGCAGAAAGTTTCACCTTTCAAATGAGCCACAGTATGTGTTGGTGGCAATAATATAGAATACGCTGTGGCTCTACAAAATCGTCAAAAATGGTCTAAATTGCCGGTACACTTGACTAAAACTTTGGAAAGGAGTGCGGCACTCAATGAGTTAAAATAAGAGCAAACTTATATTACTTTGTTCTATGTCAAATGTTTTCATTACAAACTCTGGTACTCTGACCCCTTTTTTAAACCACATGTAAAGAATCTTGTAACAGATTAGTTCTGTTGTAAACAGCTCCGTCTCTCGGCCAAAGTGAAGCCTTTTTCTCAGCCAACTGGACTACTGCAATGCCCTGCACACAGCTGTGTACATCCATTTCTGCCAGCCAGATAGAATGTGAACAGAAAGTGACCTGCTTTAATGTGAGGTTTGACAGATTACATTTTCATTTTCATGTTGACATGTAAATTACAATACAGTGGACGTGGGGCACTGTTTTGCTTATTGTATTTGAATATTGTCTGTTTAAAATGAAATGCCAAATGTTCCTCATTTTCAGATTGTTAGAAAATGGCATTTCCATTTTCAGTGTGACCCCAAAAGAGCGTGGTGAAATGTAAATGAAAATGCAATAGATGTTTTGGAAGTAGCATTTAAATATTATCCATCGAAGAGCAGATTAAGACTATGAAAATGAATCAAACAAGCTTTTCCATTTTCATTTTAATATTGGCAGTTCATCCAGGCAATTATCTTGACATTTGATTGAAAAAATGTTATTGAATTATTTCATGTTAATTTTGAATCAAATAAGACGTGTATATGGAAAATTATAATGTTTTATGGAATTACATTATCATTACAATACCGTCATCTATAGGTTTTCATAAAATCAATATAATCATACCATAGTATTGTTATGAAATGTTTTCTTTTTGTTGCCTGAGCAAATATCAGTGGTCCCCTCTCCCCTCACAAAAATAATTTTATATCTTTTATTCATAAAGTATTTCAAAACAGTATTATGGAAAAAAGTGTCTTTTCATTTGTAAATCTGAATTGTCTATTCAGGCAGCAGCTTGAGTCTCCACAGTTATGCTGGTGAATTTGAAGTGTTACAGTTTTGACCTTAACCAACCACAAGTACATTTTCTGTGTTTGGGAAACACAGAAATTAGTTAAAGGGCCATCACATACAGTAAGTGTCCTACATTTTAGCAAATACAAGACTTTTACATATGATGCGGATTTTGGACAAATTTAGACCATACATTAAAGGGTTGAGGAGTGGCTGGCATGTGAGCCAGTACAATGATAAAAATATTCTCAAAATATTGGGTACATTTTTCATATTAAACCTGCTCTGCACTATTTCAAAGGAAGCTCCTATGGTGAAATTCAATAGAGAAGCAAGGTGAGGTGTGCAGGTACTGACAGCTTTCTGTCTGGTCTGTTTAGAACCAGAAAAACACACTCTGAGAATCCTTATGTAAGAGTACATAATTACAATTAGAGGGCAAAAGACTGAGAGTGCAGTAATAAGTAGTCCATAAATGTTGTTGATTGTGACGTCAGAACATGACAGTTTGACAATGGAGTAGTTATCACAGTATATTTTCTCAATAATGTCCCCACATAGCTGTAAAGACTTACTCAAGGATATCATCACAATACAAATTAGTAAAGGGCAAAACCATGTCAAAACAATAAGGACAGCAATTTTGTTAACTGTCATTTGCGTATTATATTGTAGAGGGTAACAGATCGCAAGGTATCTGTCATAAGACATGGCAGCTAAGCTCAAATATTCCACAGCTCCATAAAAGTATAAAAAGAAGATCTGCAGGAAACAAAAAGGCGCAGACACAGTGTGAATGTCAGAGAGGATCTGAACCAGCAGCAGTGGAAACAATCCTGTACTACCATTCAGTTCATTCACAAAAAGGCTACACAGAAACAGGTACATGGGCTCATGTAAACTCCTGTTCATACATATAACCGCAATCAGCAAAACATTGGCACCAACCATTACCAAATATAAAAATACAACAATAATAAAAAACAGATATCTGAAAAGCCCTGTGTCAAAGTAGGCAGCAAGTGTGAAATATGAAACCTGTGTAGAGTTTGTCATGCTCTTCCTTTAGCTTCATAACATAGATAGGTCGATAGGATGAAAGAACACATTGAGAATTAACCATTATACAATTATACACCTTAATGATATTAGGCTTGACACAATTAAATGCATTGCAATTTTTTTGGAACACAACAATAAGATATAGTTCATGTCACATGTGGATCCTTACATTGCCCAGCTGAAGTGACACAGTGGGTCCCTCCTAACTGAGCTGAAACTCTCCTGTTTATTTTAACCTTTTTAAATCAGTGGACGCCCACAACAGTAGAATGACCTCATTATCAAGGGAACCACTCGTGGACACTACTGTTTAATTGATGTCAGAAGAGATAGGATAAGAGAGATGCTTCACAAGATTTTCACAAACTTGATCTTTTATGTAGTTATTATGCCAAATCTGGTAAATTGGTACAACATAAATTTGGATTACAGTGTTTGTCACAGCAATATACCAGTATGCATTGTCTACTGATACACTGAGTGTATGACATATGATTATAAAAAACAATAAAAATAAATTCAGTATTATGTTATGTGTTATACAATAATACTAATAATATAATTATATATATATATATATATATATATATATATATATATATATAAAAAAACAAGCTTAAAATATAGACTTATTTATTTTCTTCGGAACAATTTCTCATGTTGGGGCTTCAATACAAGAGGGACATTACAGACGAGCACTATGGAGGTATTTGGATGTTTTTGGTGTCCTTTTGGACGAAGAAAAGTGAGCTCCGTTCGCTACCGTCATATGGACATGCAGTGCTGCATGGAGCCCCGCTGTAACTCAGAGAAGGCACGGAGGACTCTGAAACTTCTCCCAACCCTTAGTCCACATGAAGGTGAGAGGGTGAATTTTGAGCGAACTATCCCTTTAAAGTTTCTCTTTTGTGTTAATAAATAATTTTATTTATTGGTACTTTGGCAGTCGTTCGTTTTGTCACGACTTATGAGCCAAGTTGTGACGGTGTCAAAGGCCAAGGAGAATAGATTTATAAACAGACACAGAAGAGGCCAGTCTAATGTGCTGAGGCAGATCTTTCAATAATTTTGTAGATACAAAACAAAATCCAGTATAACAAAGCAGAAACAAAGCAAAACCATGTATAGCAAAGC
Source organism: Trachurus trachurus (assembly GCF_905171665.1). Taxonomy (NCBI): domain Eukaryota; kingdom Metazoa; phylum Chordata; class Actinopteri; order Carangiformes; family Carangidae; genus Trachurus; species Trachurus trachurus. The sequence continues at coordinate 21,816,457 of NC_139892.1, read as the reverse complement.
AGACCTAAATGAATAAAGGTCGTATGAATTATTATTATTATTATTATTATTTTATATATATATATATATATATATATATATATATATATATATATATATATATATATATATATATATATATATATACACACACACAGTATATTGTTCCACTGATTGTGTTTTTTTTTTTGTCTGAATTACAGGAATATCACAATACTGAATCATCGAATATAAATTCTCAAAAAAAATAGGATCATTATTATTTGGAGCATAAATATTAACCAAACAAAAGCGTATATTTTCAAAGTTCAACATCTAAAATAATTATTCGACCATCCGTATCACGTTCTATTTAATGCACAGAAAAATATAGATGTTCTCTAAACAAAACTAGAACTCCCCTTTTGGTTTTTCAAACCATGATTAAAAAAAATTGACCCTTTCCATTCCTTCTTCCATTTTTCTTCATCTTCCTGCGTGGAATGCGTCTCTTGTAGACATATTGGGCCCTAGTTTGCTGGCGCAGCGCAGGTGGCGCAAGGTAGTGCAGCCGGTCTAATGCAAGTTTCGACCAGCGCAGCCTAGCGCAAAGTCAGATTGGGAGATTTGTAGATCGCGCTGCGCTGAGATAGGCGTGGCCGCGCAGCAGGGGGAGGCGTCACAGATTCAGCTTGGTGCAGTGGAAGTTTTGTCCGAAAATGTCTCGCCGAGGTTGCGCTGAAAGCTCGCCACCTCCAACCAGGTCTATTCTCAGCGCAGGGCGAAGCGCAGCAGGTGCAGTGGAAGTTTGACTGACTGACCTGCAGTGCACACACGTCACCAAGACCTCACAGGCAGATTTCCACAGTTTCAGACACATTTCAATGCAATAAATATCCACAATAACCACTATTTAATGCAACTAATGGAATCAACACGTGAATTTATATCTATATAGATTGTCCCGTCACATCTGACGTCAGATCAAAGCAGAGATCAAAGGCTGTGGCACGCGTAATGGAAACTCCACCTGAATTAACACAGCAGGGACGAACTGGCACTGAAAAGCAGCTGTGGATGTCCCAAAAGCAGGACTGAGGATGGATGACTGCATGGGCTCTAATTTCGTGAACTAGGTGCAGGCGGAGCGGATCAGGCCTGCGCCTCGCCTTCGCTTCGCCAACGGGGAGTGGTCAGGAGCAGATTGAAATTTTCCTTCGAAACGCAGCGGAGCGCATCCCGCCTACTTCCCTCCCACCGGCGCAAATGGCATAGAGGGAGGAGAGAAGGCGTGGAGTGGGTTTGACACAGCCGAGTCAGATCTTCACCAATCAAATGAGCTCCTCTCCTCGCCTTTAAATCCGCCGCGCGCGCAAGGCGGACGTTTGATTTCACCGTGGAAGAGAAGATTTGAATCAGCACCTACAGATTACAGCATAGACATTCAGCACATCTATATCGATTGTCCCGTCACACTGATGACAGATCAAAGGCTGCACAGATGAAAGATGAGGATGGATTACTGCTGTGTTGACACTACACGAGTATCTGCTATATTTATGTATTTAGCCTACTTATTGATTTATTGAGCCGCATCGTCACGCGACCATAACAAATAAAACTGAAAACAAATAAACTATCATCTCTAACAGCAAACCACATCATAGTGAGCAGATATTCACATCTCCATCTCAGGTCAATTCTAAAGAAAAAAGAAAAAGAGAGACGCTCCGCGATGCCTCCGTTACGCACAGCTGTTTGTTTATGTTGTGATCTGTGCACACGTGTTTAAATATAGGTTACTAAATATGAGTGTCTTTATGAATGGAAAAGGGGTGTGTGTGTTTTGTTTTTTGTTTTTTTTTACTGGGCAACAGCTCTCAATCTGTCAGAGCAAGTGAGACGGGAGGAAACTGATGTTCTGGTCCGGTCCAAGCTGGCAGTGTCCGGTCGCGCGATCAGACCTCACGGGCTGATGATGCAAAAGTAGTCTGGGAGGGAGGAGGTTATGATGTTATCCAGGTCTATCTATCTATCTATCTAACCTATATTTAAACACGTGTGCACAGTTTGATACAGTTGTGATATGAGAGTTTCTTAGCCCACATCAGGTTTCTTACCTCAATACCACTATTCTGTTTTACTCTCTGTATCAATTTGAGGGATGTAGCCTATATTTGGTAAATTTTTATGGGGAAAACAACTCATATTTGAAAGGTATAGTAGAGGTTTTTGCTCAAAAATAAATGCTAGACTTATATAAATGAAATCCAGCTAATCATCACCTATGGGCTTCTAGTCCTGTGTGATGGTAAGTCTGCATTTTGGTCTTTTGCTATGTTTTAATAACAATAACTTTATTTATATAGCACCTTTAAAAACACAAGTGGGCGCGGGTTTCCAAAATTGGACCCGTGCAGGACTCTGCTCCAGCGCTTTAGATCGGACTGTTTACTTTTCTTGGCGGCTCTGACTGCGGCTCTGACTACTGCTGCTGCAGGAAGCTGCACACAATTACAGTGGTGTAATTTACCGATGTAGACAGGCTAGAGATGCATCGCAAATTGAACCATGAATTTTATCCGATGCACCCTGAATCCACCGGTGCAGTCGCATCGCAAACGTTTGTATCAGACCACCGATATGAATCGGTGAATCTCCACATCCCTAGCGCAAACACATGTGGAACCTGATCTACTAACCGGGCGCACCGAGGATTGCAGTGTTGTGCCTGAACGCGTTCAATGAACGATCGTTCATGAACTCGTTCATATTTTGGGCGAACGTGAACGTTATTTCTGCTTGATGAACGTTATTGTGAACGCGTTCATTCTGGCGTTTGTGAACGCCGCTCTCGACTTCGTTCAGGAGTGTGCCAGATTTCCATAGAAAACCCAGCTAAAACACACTGTAAACAGGCATTAATATGTAGCGGAAAAACCACCCAATCTGGCAACACCTATCAGCTGTTTGGATCAGCGGCGCATGGAAGAGACGGAGTGATACAGCGCGTCGCGGAGCCTGTCTGTCTGGAGGAATACTGACAAATATACTCTATTTTATTTTATAAACAGTCTTTGGTAAAAGATAAACGGGGGTTACGCTGGGGCCACACCGGACCCAGGGCCCTCCTGTTCACATCAGACATTTCTCCGCGCGGTCGAGAAGCGCTTCTGCCCCTCAGCTGTGTGTGTGTGTGTGTGTGTGTGTGTGTAGCCTATGTGTAGGTGTGTGTGTGTGTGTTTCTCTCTCACACTCTGTTTGGATTAATAAACACAAATAGGCTACAAACATACACACATTGGACTCTTTGTCACACACAAGAACTCAGTTACTTTTTGGGTAAAGTAAAGTAGTAACTATAACTAATACTACTGGTTAAAACTGCTAAAATAATATGTCTGTGGTTCGATATGGGCTGAGGCAATAATTTTGAAAAATAATAGCTTGTTGAAACATATTGGGGGAAAAAAGAAAGAAAAGAAAAAAGAACTATGAACTAGTTCAGTTTTGGAACCATGAACTTAGTTCAAAATTTTGAATTATGTACTATGAACTGAACTAGTTCATTTTAAAATTTGTGAACTTAACTTTGAACTAGTTCATGTAGAAAGTGAACTTTCCCAACACTGGAGGATTGCGTCTCTCAAACGGGCAAAAAAGCGCGTGCAATCCATTTAGCGTGTTTGCCTTGATGAATATGTAAATATGGGCGTTTCTGCCAGAACGCGCAAAATACTGGGAGAAGTAGATGCATTTATTTAGCGTGCGCAATGTGATTTTCCAAACCAGGAAGAGATTGTGGTGGCTGTTTTTGCATCTTTATTTACCACGTCTGAAAACCATGTACTAACTGATACAACTTTGTGAAAACGTATGCGTTTATTGATTTGATGCCTACTGGGGCCCTATGATCTTACATCTCTGCATTTCCTCACGTCTGGGTAATTCTGTAACAGTTTTTCAGCTCTGTTAAAAGTCTTTTACACGGCGTTACGCATGGCACACGTCTGTCCTGCAGTGCGCTCCTCTCCTCTCCTCTCCAGCACCTGGCTGCTCAGCTCCGTCTCTCAGTCCCGGTCCCGGACTGAGAGACATCACCGCTGCCTTCACCCGTCTTTGATCCCTCTGATACACAACTTGCACAACAATCAGTAAAATGTCATTAAGTAAATCCTGGGTGAAGACATGAAAAAAATTAGTCTACAGTCATGAGAATAACCTGTTGTGATGCTTGAAATGGGTATACGAAAGTCTTAGCTTCACAAAAGCAGTGGAATATACTGTATGAATAAAAGCTAATAGATACGTGTGGAAAACAAGTTAAAATGAAATTTTGTGAAATTGCTTTTTGAGCATAAATGTTATCTGTCATTCTATTTTCACCAAATGTCTCAAATGTAAAATAAAAGAAGCTAAATATTGACTTAACATTACATTTCAAACTTCATGAGATGTGTGTAGCCCTAAATGAGAAATTAGCTTTTTTTCTCCAAACAAAATATCAACTAAATAGACAAAAAACACAACATTTACAATATTTAACCTATATAATGTACCCTATATATGTCACTGTGGTGCTGTTTAAGAGGTAAAAAAAAAAAATGGTTTGAGAGCTCAGCAGGTCTGGAGCTGGAGCTGTGGCCCTGCTGTCTAAGCAGGCTGAAGTCTCAACTCTCTCTTCTTTTTTCAATATCTTCCTCATCAAATGAGTCAGAACTTTCAGCCTCTGAAGCACCTTCATCCTCCTCACTGCTTCTCTCTCTCTCCTAACGATTCTGCGGGTTCTAAGCGCTTCACAGCTGTTCTTTTGATTGACAGGTCGTCAAGGGCGGCGTAAAATGACCGAAATATAAACAAAAACATATCGAGACGGTCGCGCAAACAAGCCGGCATTTGTGCCGACTTTGAGGATTAATGCAACCAAGTTTCCACACATATAATTAAAAATGTGGCGTTTCTAACAAGAAAACGGCTTGAAAGCATTCCCACTGCAGACAGGTACCTCTGCTGTGTGTGTGACTGCGGGGAGAGCGGAGGGCAGTACCAATGGGCATGTGGGGGAGAGAGGGGGGGGCGACTTAGTAAGTAATGTTGTAACATATTATATTATTACTTTTGAATAGGTATTGCTTTGCATTTAAATTAACGTGGGGTTATTTTTTGTATTAAGAAATAATAGTACCTAAAAATAGTGAAAGTTACACTTTTTTTTCTTTCCCATTTGTGGCGCTGGCGCCCCCTGGATGGACGGCGCCCTTAGCATTTGCCTATACGGCCTATGCCACGGGCTGGCCCTGAAACAACAGAACCATTTTATTATATTAGACTATAGCCTATATTTTCCATTTTTGCTGAGCATAAGGTTTGTTCTAAATTAAATAAAAGCCTGTCCCATACAGACGCGTGTCTCTGTAAACGGGTCCGCTCGGCACACACACACACACACACTGTCAAAACATGGATGAATGAAACCTATCAACTTTGTATCGGCCGCGTCTTGTAGCCTATTTCTATCGAGGAAAAGTTATTTCAGGATATCCTATTTCTTATCGCCCAGCCCGAAAGTGACAACGCTCTTGCCCGTTTATTCACGAGAAATCATCCAGCTACAATCAAAGAAGGTGGGGAGTGAGAAATCTGTGGCACTACTGTACAGTAGTTGGCTCATTTTAAAAACACAGATGGGTGCGTTTGGAGCTGACGAGACTGAGGATCGATAAAAGAGAGTGAGACGTATACTGTAGCTGCCGTCGTCACATTTTTCTCATTGAAAAACGATACTGTATTATAGGGCTGTCAGTTTTTATTAAAATGAGGTTCGAACGAATATTGAATGACCCGTAATTCGTTCGGATATATTCGAATATTAAACCCCCCCCCCCCCATGCAGCCGCGGCACACACAGTCGCAGTGTTTTATTTTGAAAATTGACCGGATACTCTCGTTGTTTCATGTTTGACTTCCTGCCCAGCTTGACGCGATTGCTCGCGGCACAAAATAGACCAGACGCTGCACGGCGCGAGCCGGCCGCGGAGGTGCACGCCGCGACACCACACCAGCGGTTAATATGGGCACAGAAAGTAAACTGGCTCCGTTTCTCGGCTCTTCGCGTTCCGCGGCGCTATGCAGGCACTGGGCACTGCAGCCAAAGACGGTAAATAGAGTATCTTTGCTGCAGCCCGCATATCGAGCAGGTCATTACTGCTCGAATACGAACTTTTCCCCCCACATCCGAACGAATATTCGAATGTCGAATAAAAAGTGACAGCCCTACTGTATTATTATTATATTGCATTCCCCGAATGTGTTCACTGCTCCGTGCTGCTGTCTTATGGAGGCGCTCCTGCTCACAGATGCCACCTGGCGGTTGTTTGGGCACATTGCAGCTTCTGGTGAAAACACAAAACTCCTCCACAAAAAATCTGCGTGACTCACGCGTGAATCTCGCGTGAAATCGTCCAAATGAAACTAGTACCCACTGTAGGACCCGGGGAACATAGGTACGCTCCCCGTGTGTCCCACCTCAGCTCTCTATTAATCCACTGGATCATGAGGCGGCACACACACACACACACATATTATAGGTGTGTGATTGTCGCTGCAGCTGCTGCCTGTTCGTCACTATATGACGAGTTGGGCCCTGTAGCGATTTGTGTTTATTAATCTAAACAGAGCGCGAGAGAGATGAACACACACATGCTATGATTGTATGCATCGGATCAAATGTCATTCTGTCCCTTCGTCCATCCAGCTCTCTGTCCACACTCTCCATGGCGGAAACGATTACCACGCGCAAAACCCTCATTTGAATACTGTGGTTTTCATTTAGCGGGTTACTTTAGTAGATCACCTGTTTTGCGTGCGCTAATCAAACACGCAATATTTTAGCGAGCGCAAACAATTTAGCGCCCGCTATCTGGGATCTTAGTAGATCGCCCAGAGTGCGTTGCTTGATGAGGTCTGACAGTTGCTGTGTGCGTCACCTCACATGAAGATGTTAAAAGAGACAGAATACGTGTCCAAATTCAGTTAGGGAGGACAACAAAAAACAGGCAAATCGATGTGAGGATTCATCCAGTGTCATAACCTGCATTATGCTGCCTTCAAGTAAAGTAATAGTAAGTTTTATAGGGAACTGCCCATTGGTCCGACCTCCCATTGGTTCGACCTCCCGTTACTCCGACAAAATACCCACTGGTCCGACCTCCCATTGGTTCGACCTCCCGTTACTCCGACAAAATCAACCACAAGTCGGACCAATAGGAGGTCGGACCAGTGGGTGGTCCCGTTAGTTCGAACTGTCATTCATCGCTACTTTCTGACAAGCTCTTCCATTGATAGGAGCATGCAGCTTTCTCTCTCTCTCTCTCCCTCTCTCTCTCTTTCTCTGTGAGAGAGAGCAAAATAACGAGAATTACTGAAAGAGAGAGAGCTCCCAGAAACACAGAAACGCACATCACACACACACACACGCGGCCCAGAAAGGAGCCAGATCATGTCAGATCGCGCACAACCATCATAAATGCTGATCAAGATGTGTAAACTGATAATCAAAGCCCCCCCTCCCAGAGTACAAAATGCACTTTTTTTCTCTCTCTCCCTCCGCTCGAGCGCGGCTGAACCTGGCCGGCTTGAGCTCACTTCACGGGCGCGAGCCTGCTGCAGCCGCCGCTCCTGCTGACAGCAGACTGAGAGAAAAAAAGAAGAAGTAAATTTCGCTTTGGTTAGGTTCAGGCAATGAAGAAAGGAGTTGGTTAAAGGGATAGTTCAACATTTTGGCAAATTGGCCCATTGCCATAATCGCTATAGTCATAGCAGTAGGTTTGTTACCTTTAATTGTCGGTGTAAGCTATTTTTAGAACGGAGGAGCGGAGCGGCAGGCTGCTCAGGGCTATGCTATGGAGGCTAAGGGAATTTCTTGGTTTTCCTCATCAAATACACAACCCAACAACTCCAAAAGGCTGTCGTGGACAAGTTGTGAGCTGCACAATCACCACGCTATGAGATAATAATGGAACGTTACGAGACGGAGCTGTTTTAGAGGTAAATTCATGCAAAACCGCTGATGCGTGTTGCGTTCAGGGACAGTTTTTCAGCAAGCAGACTCTGTATTTACCTCGAAAACGGCTCCGTTTCGTAACGTTCCATTATTATCTCATAGCGTGGTGATTGTGCAGGTCACAACTTGTCCGCGAAAGCGTTTTGGAGTTTTGGGATTTTGTATTTGATGAGGGAAACCAAGAAATTCCTTTAGCCTCCATAGCGTAGCTCTGAGCAGCCTGCCGCTCCGCTCCTCCGTTCTAAAAATAGCTTACACCGACAAATAAAGGTAACGAACCTACTGCTATGAATATAGGGATTATGGCAATGGGCCAATTTGCCAAAATGTTGAACTATCCCTTTAAGTTTAGTAAAAACACCAGGTAGAGGCTAGACAGGCTGGAAGCATAATGAGCGTATGTTATTAATATGATGTGCTTGTTTTGCAGTTAATTATGCACATGATCCGTTTGATCCCAGAAAGGAAAAAAGGATTAATGCGCAGCCTCCGTTTCCTTTCTGATTGCGTCCGTCTGTCTGTTCGGAGTGGGAGAGAGAGAGAGAGAACCCTGTCTGTATACCTGTCTGTAATGTAAGTTTGATTTGATATGAATGTCAACGTTTAATTATGGACACTAATGAGCGCGCAGCAGTGCGTAATGACAGCTCCTCGTTGGTGAAACACAATAAACTGCACTTTTTCTTCCACGTGTGTCTTATTGACAGGTGGAGCCTATATATAAATGCATAGTGAATGGTAAAAACGGAGAGTTGGACTAATGCTAATAACTAGTCCAGTTCGAACTAATGAGGACCTCCCATTAGTTCGAACTCTCATTACTCCGATTGTCGGACCAATGGGAGTTCGAACCAATGGGAGGTCGAACTAATGGGAGGTCGGACCAGTGCCATGGACCCGTTTTATATACCTACCTATGATCACAATCATACATTTGATCTTGTTGAATAATGCCGTGGACGATGTATAATTACAGAATGGTTTTATCTCCAAGTGGTGTCAACATTCACTGAATGAACTTAGAGGAAGATCATGACAAACTCTACACAGGTTTCATATTTCACCCTTAGTGCCTACTTTGAAATCGGCCATTTGAAATATTTATATTTCCCGATTTTCCTGACTTATTATATTTCAATTATATGTGTCAATTTATTTTTCATTTGTATCATCTGTATGAACAGGAGTTTACATGAGCCTATGTACCTGTTTCTGTGCAGCCTGTTTGTAAATGAACTGTATGGTAGTACAGGGGTGTTTCCGTTCCTGCTGATTCAGATCCTCTCTGACATCCACACTGTGTCTAAGCCTTTTTGTTTCCTGCAGATTTTCTGTTTGTACTCATATGGAGGTATAGAATTTTTTACCCTAGCCATCATGTCTTATGACAGATACCTTGCTATCTGTTATCCTCTGCAATATAACACACTTATGACATCTAATAAGATTGCCATGCTTACCGCTCTGGCATGGTGCTACCCTGTTCTTAGCAATGTTTTCATAGTGTATTTTCTGACTGGCCGTTTAAAGCTGTGTGGGAACATTATAAACAAAGTGTACTGTGACAACTATTATCTTGTCAAACTGGCCTGCTCTGACACAAGTCTCAATAACATCTTTGGTCTTGTTCACATGTTCACTGTAATATTAAGTCTCATATTGTTGATTCTTTACACTTACATGAGGATTCTCACAGTGTGTTTTTCTAGCTCTAAACAGACCAGACAGAAAGCACTCAGTACCTGCACACCTCATCTTGCTTCTATACTGAACTTCTCATTGGGGGCCTTCTTTGAAATATTGCAGGGCAGGTTTAATATGACCACTATACCCAATATGTTACGCATTATTTTGTCTTTGTATTGGCTTACATGTCAGCCTCTTGTCAACCCTTTACTGTATGGACTGAAAATGTCCAAAATACGCATTGTATGTAAAAGTCTGCTCTTTAGCAAGAAAATGTGACTGCAGATGTTATTTGACAATTAACTGATTTGCCTAAAAAGAGGTGAAAATATAAAAGGAATGACCATTCCACAATGTTTGTCATGAAACTGTTATAAAACTGTAATTTACATCATTGCTGATTTGACTAATTTCATTTTCTTTTTAATTGTTATTAATTTGGTTATTATAGTGAATACTGATGCAATTAACAACTATTCAGTTTGTGAAAATAAAACTTAACTAAACATAAATTTGTGTGAGCTTCATTATTTTTGCTGTAGGCTATATTATGTGCTGCTTCCACATTCAAGATTCATGTTATTAAAGTTGCCGAATTGAAAACTTTTCAACAGATTGTGTATCCAGAGATACACAATATGAATTATATATATGAATATGAACAATACAAGTGTTTTATGTCTTAATATTCAGACCAATCTCAGCTCTATGTGCATCCAGTTTTGTCCTAGAACACTGTATAAAGAAATTATTTAGGTCAAATTCTGGAAATTTGATGTCTACTTTTTTTTTTTTAATTTTCAAATCCCTTGTGAACACACCTCAGTCACGAGTAAGAACTTTTTTTGTGCTTGAAATAGGTTTACCAAAGCATAGCTTCACAAGAGCAGTGGAATATATGAATAAAGTAGGTAGATATGTGTAGAAAACAAGAGTCTAAAATTAAATTTTGAAAAACCAAATGTCTCAAATGTGAGATAAAATAGGCTGAATTTAAGATTTCATATCAAGCTTCATGAGATGTGTGTAAATGAGAAATGAGCATTTTTTTCTCCAAACAAAATATTTACTAAATACAGGATACACAAAATTTACAATATAATGTTCAATGTGTCTGTGCTGTTTAGTAAAGAAAGTGTGAGGAGCTCAATGGGACTGTATACAGAGCTGGGGCTGAGCTGAAGTCTGAACTCTCCTCTCTTTTTTTTTTTTCATAATCCTCCTCATCAGATGAGTCAAAACTTTCAGGCTCTGAAGCACCGTCATCACTGCTTCTCTCTCTCTCTCTCTCTCTCTCCTAACGATTCTGCGGTTTTCAAGCTCCTTAGTTGTTTTGATTGACAGTTCGGTCTCCTCTCCCGTGTCTCGTTATGCTAAAACTGTGATAGGAAGGACCTTAGTGATCCCTGAGCGCCAATAGAGCTCCGGACCCCACGTGACCTCCAGCGTTCGAGCGGCCATTTTGGCAGGAAACTGACCAGTGCGGAAGCATTGACTGTAAGCGCCGAAGCCGTCTGAGTTCACATGATCTCTCTTTAATTCCAACACATTGGACTTAATATAAAAAAAAACTAAATGGATTAAATATTACCGACCCTTATAATGCCCCCGGGGTGCTTTTCAAAAATATATTTGCCTAACAGGACGTCCTAGACCTGCAGTATCTGGACACAGCTACCTGATCAACTACTCTACAAGCATACAAAAGCCAGCTTTATGCTCTTTGTGCTCCACAAAATGACACAAGCAGGAAAGACGGTGACAAAAAGAAAAGAAAGAGGCAAACACATAAGATGTGAGTCTCCTTCGCCTCCAGCCTTTCCAAGCTGACCCAGAGCCGGTCGCAGCGCACCGCCGCACCCGCCGCGGGCTGATCAGCACCGGGGAGAGCTCCCGGCCGGCACCCCGATAGCACCCCGGACAGCTACTAGCTAACGTTAGCCATGCTCAGGGTTGGGAGGGTTACTTTAAAAATGTATTCCAGTACAATTACAAGTTACCTGTTAGAAAATGTAATTAGTAACTTACTCTAATTACCACAAAATTAAAGTAATGTAACGGATTACATTTAGTTACTTTTGGATAACTTTAATACCAAACATGCAAATTCAGTCACGCAGCCATCACGCATCAATCCACGCAGAGGAAACAGGAAATGAAACGCACCGAGCATCCGCTAAATTTCAAAATAAAACACAATGGATAAACGCGGCACAAACCACGAGTTAATACACACTCAAACCGAAGCAACAATAATGTTAACTGTACTCAACAAGCTAGTATTACAAGGTTTACAACAGATGTGACAGACAACCTGGGCTGTGTGTGTGTGTGTGTGTGTGCGCGCGCGTGCGCGTGTGTGTAAAGAAGAGAGGGAGAGAGAGAGAAATAACCTGCTAGCTGTTAGCTGTTAGCTACCGTAGCTCAGGCGTCGGTCTCCCGTCAGGTAAAAGCTGCCGTTTATTCCTCAGATGAAGCTCATTACGTTGTTGAGCATCTCTGGTACAGTTATCCATCACTGCTGTTGAATTAGCCGCTAAACTGCTGGACGCTAAAACCGAGGGGCCGTCTGTGTGTTTACAATTCACGAAGGCAACGTGAACTTACGTGCCGCTCACACTGAGTAGAGTTACGTTAAGAGGCAGCGTAGCCTCAGCCACACACACACCGTACGGGCAGAAGAGGCAGAGGTGCTCTGTCTGTGTGCCTCACCTCACACTACAACGAGACGGCGAGTGGCTTCTACGGCCGCTCTATAGCCTGTGGTTGATTTTTAAAATGTGAAGTAATCAGCTAAGTAATCTCCGTTTTTATCAGATGTACCGGTAATCTGATTACGGGTTTTTTTTCTGTACTTGTAACGGACTACAGTTACCCTTTTTTTGTATCCTGATTACGTAACGCCGTTACATGTAGTCCGTTACTCCCCAAGCCTGGCCATGCTACACTGCATTAACGGGGATGATACAACACTTACCCTTCTAGTGAGGATACAGCAGGTTTTTGCTGGTAGATTCCACAGCTGGACGTTCATCACAAAGCCAGACTGCGTCCATGTGTAACCCTCCAGGCTTGTGTATGCAAAAGCAGCAGTGCGATGCAAAGTTGATCAGGTAGCCTAGCTGTGTCCGCATGCTGCAGGTCTGGGACGTCCGCCGGCGGCCGGAGATACTTTTGAAAAGCACCCCGGGGGCATTATAAGGGTCGGTCATATTTAATCTATTTAGTTTTTATATATATTAAGTCCAATGTGTTGGAATTAAAGTGAGATCATGTGAACAGACGGCTTAAAATCTTCCATTTTACTGCCTAAATGTTATGCAGCTGTTCTCCTGGTCCACCGATCCACGTCTGCCCTCCTCCCGCACTATCTACATGTACAGTCACATTGTTTACGTTACGTTGTGTGTTTTAATTAATCCTGTAACACACACAGTGTGATCGCGGTACCGACAGAGTGACAGGCAGGTTCATTGTCAATGTGCAGAGGGATGAGGGACAGCTGACTCCCCACAGTGACTCCCGACACTTAAACCTAGTTGCTTCTATACTGAAAAACCCTGACATGTCAAGCTTTAGGGTGTGTTTGAGGACTAATTTATCCGTCTAGCCATCATAACTATGACACCTGAAACGGTAAACACAGCTGATCGATCGAAAAAATTATGCCGGAGTGAATTTTTTCTGTCACTGAAAACGGCTGGTTCTTGAACGTAACTCGGTCAAAGTAAGACGTATCCTCATGTTCAGCAGTTCTGTTAGGTCATACTACATGCTGACAAAGTTATACATGTAAAACTTGTATGGTTATTCTCATTCCGCACCCGGCTCTCCCCTGTATCTACGCTACGAAAATCTGCTGATTCCTGCCAAAATGGCGTCGCTGTCAGTTTCGGGGCTGCGTGACGTCACCGTGACGTCAGCTCCCGGAGCTCTATTGGTTGGCAGAAGTTGACTGACAAGCAATGAGACCAATCATGTATGCTTGACGGACAGCGGATTCAACCAATTACGCACAGAGGTGATGATGTGTGTGTTATTGGCTCAGCTCATTGAGGGCGGGTGTATTGAAAGAGAGAGCCGTCTCTCAGTCACAGGACAGGAGCAGATGAACCGTGTTTCTAAGGCGTAAAATGACCGAAAGATAAACAAAAACATATGGAGGCCGTCGCGTAAACGCACAAGTATGTGCACCGACCTCAGAGTGTTTAAATGACTTGAATTGAACCCCGGTTGGTACCTTTCTGATCATGTGGCCCCCCCTAACGATTGTGCCCCTAAACAACCGCATAGTGCGTGTCTGTGCCTGCACACAGACGCGCTGAGGAAAAGGGCAAAGAAGAGATTAAATCTATCATCTCATTTGTGCCTTTTCCAGCGGCTTTTTCAACTACTGTAGTAAATCTTGTCTATATTCAGTTCGTGGGTAAAATATTATTTACTTTCTCAACTTCTAAAAGTTTGATTTAAGGGGGCAGGACGGTTGTTTAAGGGGGCTTTGCCCCCTCTTGCCCCAGCGTAGAGCCGGCCTCGATCCAGAATCTTCTTCAGTTCTTCAGTGCTCATGGATTGTCCAATAGTCCAAAAATTGTCCAAAACCTAAGAATTGGCTTCCAACACTTTATGATGAATGCTGCTTCTTCAGTGGCATCATTTCAGTTTTAGACCAGGTATGGCAAGGACCAACCCCTCCCTGGGAGGTCCGGGGGGGTTGATCCCCCCAGCCGAAAATTTGTGTGCATTGTAAATTGAAATGCAGCAATCTGGTGTGATTTGAGAGCAAAATCACGAAGCTTTCTCAATTATCACTATCAATGCTATGGATTGGATGATACTCACAATACCCCACACAAGGGTTCACAATATAACTTATTTATCTTTGGAAAATAAATCATTAGTGGGGTCTGAAAAAGTCAAACAGAGCTGGTAGCTGATGTAACAGTGTGATAAATAATTTCCCAGGAACTCAAGCTTTTCCAGGACATTTGACACTTTTTCTCAATTTCCATGTGTTTTCCATGACTGGATAATTGGTCAACCATTTTCCAAGTTTTCCAGGACGCGTGATCGTACACCTTCTACAAAGATTTTTAACAAGTATTTTCTTGTTAAAATCCATTTGTAAATAATCTCTGAAGACGAATGAATAGGTTATTTGAAGTTTATCCACTCCGTAGAAGGTGTCTGTATCCTGTCTTAATTGCCATTTCTTTTGTGTCAACAAATTATTGCCAACATGAGTTTATTCACTGCTAATCTACAGTACATGTTTCTACAGTAAGAACAGCAAAGTTTAACAGCAAAGTCAGAATACATTTAAAGTCCCTGAAAAGTCACACTGGATTCGTCTTCTGAGTTAATCACATCCCAGACATATGTCCTATTAACCATCCTGCCAATTTTGGATGCTAGAAAAATTCGTTTAGTAGGTGAAATTAGGTTTTAAAATCATGACTAAATGAGGCAGTTCTCGCAGCTCTGGATGTCTGCTGCAGGCACAGAAGCCCCGCCCACTTGCTGAGCTTCGTCAAGTTTCAACTGTCAATCAAATGGCCTACCGGCCAACTATGCTGATGCTACTGCTAACTGTCACATCGTACCTGAGCAGCTACGGGTTTGAGCTATACGCTTGAGCTGGAGTCTGAGTCCAGCTCTTATCTGAATGTCGCGGATACACACTGAGCAGTGAGGGAAATATGCTGGGGCCGCTGCCGTCAGCACACGAATCTCCGCTACCCTGATAGCATTAGCTTGGCGGCTAACACTAGCCCGGCGCTAATGCGTTAGCATGCAGTGCGTCACGGCGTCCCCCTCTGTAAGCCCGCCCATAAAAACAAAGACCACTGAAGCAGAGTGAAACTGTGAAACCCTAACCTCTAAAATTAAGCACTGTACAGAAATGAGTCTTTTTGCATGTTTTTATCAATACATTTCGAACACTTTTAATATATTTTGAAACAAAACTCCAATTTCACTTTACAGGGACTTTAATCTGGAAACAAATTAAAATTTTCACAACAACTAAGTTGAATGAGTGATTCCTTCTGTTGCTGCTGTGATTCACTACATTCAGGTAGCCTAATGTTAGACAGGGGCTTGCTTGGGACTTGTTTGTCTCAATTAGAAGTTTTTGTGATTTGTGACAAGATAAACAGCCTCCACACTCCACAGACAGCTGTCATTAGCCTGTTCTTAACAAGATGACTGCAGCAGCTTCACAGTGTTTCTCAAATAGCTTTCATTTTACTGTGCTCTAAGTAGCTAGTGTTAGCCAAACAAGCACTGAAATATGACTCATATTTGAGCATGTGGAATAAGTGGTAGGCTAAGTTGTTAGCAGGCACCACTGGGAAGTCATGTTGATGGCTTTATAACTCACGAAGGTTCACTCGCTCCACATTCACGTCTGCAGCACATGGAGTTATACAGTCTGCATCTATGATGCAGCAGAGTGCACTCGTACGCGCTCTCACAGACACGTGTGTATGTGAGAGCGCGCGAGGCAGCCCCGCCCCTCAGTGAGAGACAGAGAGAGAGGAGCAGAGAGGAGCAGGAGCGACAGCATGGTGTTCAGTGAGAAAGAGGCAACACTATCGCGAATCAGTCAGAGAGAATTACAACAGGACACTGCACACCGTCCTGGTACGCCGTAAAAAGCCCCGGTACGCATGGGGTTAAAATCTATAAGTGCCAGTACTCCGAACATTTTCTACCAAAGTCAAGGTGCCATACCCTGCAATACCCAGACAACGCCACTGTGGTTCTTGTACCATCTCTTTGTGGACTATTTCCTCGACCAGGCTTCACTGATTGTGTTCAGTTGGGAGTACACAGCAGTTGTGACTGCTGAGTATACTGAGGAGTTCATCCATATCTGCCCCCTTGAAGTTGCTAAGTGCCTCAGTTAGCACATCTTTCTTGTTGTGCTGATATAGTTAAAGAAAGCCTCCAGTATGTCTGAGGAGAGAGATAGAGCCTCTGTAAGGAATGGAGTGTAGATTCTGGGGATCTCTGTGTACATGAAATAGTTTCTGCTTGGTAACTGATATTTGGGGTTGAGTTGCTCAAGCATTTGGCAGAATACATATTTTTCTACTGTGTAGATGGGGACTTGGTCCATGCACAGAAACTCTGCTACTGCCATATTCAGCTTTTTGGCCTCATTGGAATTTGTGTCATATTTTCTTTGCCTTTCAAAGGATTCTGTGATTTTGTGCTGTTTTGTGCTGTGGCTTTCCTCCTGCTTCTCCTGGTCTGGCTCACACTGGTACTGTAAAGGAAAAAAAAACGTTTAGTTTAAATAACATAAGGTAAGAGACTGTCAGACTCGTCATGCCACCTTACGTATAATAACGCAGACCGTATCATTACATTACATTAAACATCGACATGCGGGAAAAAAGAAAAAGAAAAAAACATCTACATCCGGGAGCAACTGAGTGAGAGAGTAAAAGCCTGCGCGGCTGCGCCCCAGCTGACTCTCATGCCCAAATGACGGAACGTAGGCATATTCGGGTTAAGGTATAACCAAGGGGGCAGTTGTCGGTCTGAGAAGTGAAGCTCACTTCCGCGTTCAAAAAGCTGCAATCCCCTCGGCTGTCGCTGGGGGCTGGCTCCAGAAGGGAGCAACTCCAATCGAGCCCCATGTTAAAATAGCCGATTTTACAGCTTAAAAAAACATATTTACAGCCTGGTACATTTTATTTTTTTGGTCTCAATCGATAGTTTCTACCCCCGCACACACTCTGAGGGGGGTGAATTTTTTTTAAACTCTACCGTTTTACTATTATTAGGGTTAAAGTTCTGGCCAATCAGGGCGCAGAACCGTTGAGTGACAGGTCCGGCGACCGCTGTTACGAGGCCAGTGGGCGGGCTCTCGGCCGGCCAACGGCCGCACCGCTCCAAATATGGCAAGTAGAATCCAACATGGCGCGGTTCTAACCCCCGTAGTAGCGGCACAAAGCAGACTCCCCCAAACCAATGGGTGACGTCACGGACGCTACGTCCATTCTTTTTACAGTCTATGGGTATAACGTGACACAACAGTGATAGTAAACGTAAACTCACTCACCTTGAATTCTTTGAACAAGTCTTTCAGGTGTTTGGCCAGGTTTGACGTGCTTCCTCCTTTGGTCTGAAAACCCCCGAGGCACTGTTTGCATGTCGGCTTGTTTGAGTCTAAAATTGCTCCGTGTTCATCCGCCTCAAGTGCAAAATATTTCCACACACGACTCTTAGTACCTGTCTTGTCGACAAGCCAAAGTGTTGTGCTTTCACTCCCACTTACTGAAGCCATTTTTTCTAAGATGATCACGGCAGGTTTTCTTCTTCAGTGCTGCTGACTGCTCTGTGCTGCTCACATGCGTATACTGAAGAAAGTAACCGTTTAGATCCCCAGACTGTGGTCAGTTATCCAAACGACCCCTGTTTGGAAGTTTGCTCCGACGTTTTCAGAGAAATGCAGAGGCAGAGCCACCTGTGTGAGCAGCAGGGTCGCACCAGTGGCTCACATGGATGTATTATCCTTGGCGGCTCCTCACAGAGGCAACAACTGGTCTGCTGCGGTTTTCAGCCGGAACCAGGTCTTACTCAACACCGGAGAGAAGCAGGTCGTGGAGCTTTGTGCAAGCACGTCACACAAAATTTCCCTCCACTGTATTCTTTGTTTATTAAATTAAATGTAGACCGATTGGCAGCGCTGCTGTCCAGTTCGCACCTTAAGCTTCACTGTTCATGCAACAAACTAATGTGGTTGCCAGTTGTTACATTTCTTAAACAAGACCAATATTTATCCCCTTAAAATAATTAAACCAACCGGCGGTGAATCTTTAAAAACCTGCAGGTAAGTTAATCAGCTCACTGTAGATCTTCCAATGTTGAACTCTTCTTATAGGCCATATGAGGCCATCCTGAACGAGTATGAGATCAACAAGGTGTACCAGAGGAAGTTCCATGACCCGGATGTCAGGCCTGGAGAGAGGCCTCCTGAGCTGTACCCCCGCCTCAAGGATCTCTTCCACAAGTGGGTCAGGCCGGCTGCCAAGTCGGTTGAGATGGTCTCCAACACACTCATCCTGGAGCAGTTTCTCCTCACACTGAACCCCGACATCAGAGTATGGGTGAAGGAGCACAACCCCCAAGATTGTCAGAGGACAGCAGAGCTGGTGGAGAACTTCATGGCGACTCGGCGGGGCCACAAGAACTTCCAGCTGGAGGGGCAACCAAGACCAACAGCTCGAGGTATGTCTGAGGGTTTTGTCATGGGAGTGGTCCAAAGACTAGTGAGCCTAGTAGAATGCCTGCCTGAAATTCATTTCCACCAGTTAGACCTAGAGATGCCTCAAAAAAGAAACCCGGTGTGTCAGTGGTCTGTTATCTTTCATCAGGAGAGCCACATGAAGCCAAAGTGTCCCAATAGGAAGCCCAAGCACTCCAGCCATTGTTGCCGCTCAGGGAACAGGTTCCAGCCATGGGTCATAAGATTCCTTGGGCGGGTCATCTCAGCAACACTAAGAGCCGTGAGAGGATTGCGGCAAGGCTTTTTTTGTCAGGGTTCTACAGTGATGTGCAGACGTACTGCAAGACCTGTCCTGAATGTCAGTTGACCAGCCTGTCATGGAGGTGCCCTTTACCCACATTGCAAGGGACATTGTCCGCCCCGTGTAGAGAACTCAAACAGGCTGGTAATTTGTGACTAGCACAATCCTTGTTGCAGCTCTTCTCCAGGGTGGGGAGGACTGGGACCGCTGGCTGCCCTACTTGCTCTTTGCTTACCGGAAGGTTCCCCAGGCCTCCACTGGTTTCTCACCTTTTGACTTTATGGCGTACAGGTACAAGGTCCCTTGGATGTGCTGAGAGAGGTGTGGGAGGGACCCGGGAAACTGAAGACCCGCAGCATCCTGGCCCACGCCTGAAAATGAGGGACAAGATGGAGGAGATGGCTGAGCTGTTGTGGACTAACCTGGAACAAGTCCAGATGCACCAGAAGGCCTGGTACAACAAGTCAGCCAGGCACAGAAGCCCTCAATTGAGTGCCTAGGTAAAGCATTGTTCATCACCACATTGGACTTGTGCAGAAGTTACTGGAAACTGGCACCTATTTAAGGGAGCCTCATTCAGCTCTCTGGAGCTCTCAGAGACAGTACTCTGGCCTGGTGTGAGGCCATGTTGTTGCCTAGCTAAGAACTGATTGTTTCTACTATTGTTTTTTTTTTTTCTTCTTCTTTGTTTTCACTCTAGAAGTGAGGATTGTTGGAAGTGTTGCCTGTTTTTTTCGTAAAATAAAATTCCTGTCCATTGTTGATGTTTTCCTCACTCCACCACCTAAATCCATACCTGCCCTGATCTCTGTACTTGGGGAGCGCGTTTGGTCCTTCACAAAGACCCAAAACAACGATCATCTCACTTACATGCACTGTGATTACTGTAACTGTACATTTTTTTAAAAAAAGTGTGATTTAGTGAGTTTTAGTGCTGAAACTGTCTCTTGTTTTTTTGTTGTGTGTTTGTATCAGAGCAAAACTCCGTGCATTGTGAGGCCAAGGTATCATAAAGTGATATAGTGAATGACCTGTCTCCAAAACCTACACAAATGGTCAGACACAGATGATTCAAATATGATTTGATATGATTATTTGTAAAAAAAAAAAAAAAAAAAAAAAATCTAATCGTAACCCAGTTACTTAACATCACGTAAATGAACAGAGTCATGACTGTGTCCATTTTTCAGTACCTTCTGATTATGAATAATTAATTAATTAATTAATTAAGTACCTTCATTTATCCATTTTGTATGATGCAGAAAGAGAGTTTGCCATTTTAGCTGCAATTGGATCAGCAACCATTGGTGTGACAATGAGGAGTGACGTCTGCCTGTCTGTTGTCACCTCACCTGAACAGTTAAAAGAAGCAGAGGCAGTGTTCTGTCTGGGTTACTGTAGGAGGGATTCACAGTGTGACTGCAGATGGATGATCAATGAATCTGTTTACTGTTGCTGTCGTGGCTGCTGTTTTCGTGACTAATGTTTTAGCTTCACGTGTGCTGAATAATGTTATCATTACTCAAAGAGCAAAGTCAATGGTCATGATTAACTCTACTCATGTTTCATATTTTGCACTAGTTGCCTACTTTGACACTGGGCTTTTCAAGTATTTGTCTTTTGTGGCTGTTTTGTTTATATATATGATCATTGTCTGTTTCAATCTCTCTCTCATTGTGATTATCTGCATGAACAGGAGTTTACATGAGCCCATGTACCTGTTTCTATGCAGCCTGTTTGCAAATGAACTCTATGGTAGTACATCATTGTTTCCATCCCTGCTGGTTCAGATCCTCTCTGACATTCATACTGTGTCTACATTCTTTTGTTTCCTGCAGATCTATTGTGTCCATTTCTATGGAAGTGTAGAATTCTTCACCATAGCTGTGATGTCTTATGACAGGTATCTGGCTATCTGTTATCCTCTGCAATACAACACACAAATGACATCCATCAAGGTTGTAATCCTTACTGCGTTTGTGTGGTTATACAGTGTGGTTGCCACTGTTGTCATGATATCTCTGAGTGCTCCTTTGCAGCTCTGTGGGAATACTATTCACAAAGTGTACTGTGACAACTACTCTATTGTTAAACTGGCCTGCTTTGACGCAACTGTCAGTAACATCTTTGGGCTTGGTTATATATTTACTATCATAGTTTTGCTTATAATTCTAATTATTTACACTTACATGAGGATTCTCAAAGTGTGTTTTTCTGGCTCTAAAGAGACCAGACAGAAAGCTGTCAGTACCTGCACACCTCACCTTGCTTCTCTATTGAACTTTTCCTTTGGGGCTTTCTTTGAAATAGTGCAGGGCAGGTTTAATATGAGTAATTTGCCCATTACGTTACGTATCTTCTTATCATTATACTGGCTCACATGCCAGCCGCTCTTCAACCCTGTAATGTATGGACTGAATCTGTCCAAAATCCGTGTCATATGCAGAAATCTTACTTTTGGTAAAAGAATGTAGCCTGCTCAGTGTATGTCATCTATCATCTAATGAACTGGTTTAATTAGAACAAGAAAAAACATACAAGGGACGTCCCTGTTAATAGTAGTGTTAACTTTGATAAAGAACATGTAATGTGTGCCTTTACTGTGTCATTAACTGTCTAAAATTAAACATGAACAAGGCTAATTCTATGTTTAAAAAAAGCCTTCTATATAGTCAGTCTGCACTATTTAGCATGTTCAGATATTAAAACTAAATATTATTTAAGCCTATACCTTTTCAGTCATTCTTTTTGACTATGTCCAATTGTGTAAGCAACACTTTTTTTCCCCTTTTTTGTCATGGTATTCATTTTGTGTAATAATGAAAGTAATCAGCCTTGAAGCATTCTCTAGAAAATACACTCAAGTCCTCCACAGTCCTCCAGAACATGTGGTAATGAATGATCTTACTCAGAATTATTTCTTGGTTCAGAACAGATGTTGCATGCATCTATGTATGAGCAGCCAAACTAATCTCACAACATGGCTCTTTTCTTTATGCAGTAAAAGTGTAAACTGTAGCTACAAATATTGATGAAGGTCATAGTGTCAGATTTGATGTATTTTATGGCTTCTTCTTGTAAAAACAATAAACAAAATGTGATGAATGAATGAAAATATGACTTCTGTACACATTTGATGGTAGGCCAGTAGATTTGTATCATATCTCAGAGTATTATAGTCATCGAGAGGCTAAGGCTAAAGTTATATAGGTAACTTCAGCTTTAACTTGGTGTTTTCAGTGCCGTAACAGGGGTTTGCAAGGAAAACCATCATGGTAACTGATCCTGAATTCCTGGACCAGACCAAAACCTGTCCAAATGTACTCTGCTTTGACCGTCTTTGACTTGTTAACAGCCAAACAACTGACCAATCAGATCACTGGAAACACTGACTGGGAAAAAAAAATCTACAACAATGATCCACAAACTGTTCAATGTTGATCATAGTCCATAAATGAAATTATCAGTCAGACTGACTCACACATCAACTCCCTCTCTCCTCTTTTCCTTCTCTCCTCTAGCACAAACAATCAACGTTAACTTTAACAGAAGAAACATGATGATACACTCTGATTTGCAGTTCATCAACTGACTTCAATCAGTGAAATCATTTCTATAGCATGTTTTCTGTCCTAGTTTTTACTACGTTTATCCAAGATAAGATATAAGATAAGATAAACGAGCCAGTAGCTGTTATCAGCTATTTACTTTGTATATAAATAATATTGAAATTAATATTCCAAATGCATCCTTTCATTTCTATGCTGATGACACCATCATATATTGCTTTGCACCCACACCTGCAGAAGTGTTTGCATATATGCAGAATGCATTCAATAGAGTGCAAGAACAACTCTGTCATTTGCAACTTGTTCTAAATGCAGATAAAACAAAACTTATGCTTTTCACTAATTCTAAATCAGCAAGATCAAGTCAGTCTGTCATTGTCACCAGTAATGGTCAAGAAATTGAACTTGTATCTACTTTTAAATATCTGGGGTTTTTGATTGATGATCACTTGTCCTTTAAGGCACATATTCAGTATACTGTAAAGAAGCTGAAGCTTTTACTTGGATTTTATTTTAGAAATAAGTCTTGCTTTTCTTTTAGGGTGTGTAACGCCGCATTATGTAATAATGACGCATTATGTAATAATGTAATAAATCTTCACGTCATTATGTAATAACGCCGCATTTTGTAATAATCTGCCGCATTTTGTAATAAAAATCTTGAACGCAATATGTAATAAACTTTGCCGCATTTTGTAATAAGTTGTTACATTTTACATCACTTATTACATATTGCGGGTGTTACACTTTTTTATGAAAAAAATGTAATAATTTGGTGCATTATGTAATAAACCACCAAAATGGATGTCTTAATTAGAAAAAAAAAGACATTAGGACCATCAGAATAACACTGACTTTAAGCATACCAGCATGCATGAATCATAAATATGAATTAACGGTCAAATCTAACTATCTATCTATCTATCCCACTGACCAGGTTGAGCACCCTGGGTGCTCCCTGAGGGGCACGCCACCAGATGCGCTTTTCTCCGTGCCGCTCGGCAGGCGCCTCGGCCCCTCAGATGTGTGTGTGTGTGTGGGTATGTGTATCATGTGTAGCCCGTATGTGTGTGTCGCCTGTGTGAATGTGTGTGTTAAATCCCGCTCGCGCTCTGTTAAGATGAATAAACAAATCGCTGCAGAGCACGAGCCTGGCACAGAGGTGCGCGCTCTGAAAAAAGCGTCAAATCATCCAGCCCTCTCCCTCACGTATTTTACCCGGGCGGCGATGCACCATTCTTGGGGAGCGCTCTGGCAGGGCCCCCTCTCTGGTTCTCCGGGCCTGGAGCTTCTGGGACTGGTTCTCGTTTTACAGCTGCTGCTTGCAGATGATGATAATTTTTCAGTAGTAATGTAAATGGATCAGCTGGGCAAATTTTGATAAAATGTTAAATCTGGTGAAAATCAGAGGCAAAATCACTTCCAGCATCATCAGCCCGATTAAATCCCACAGCTCGACCCCCCCCCCCCAGCTCGCCCCAGCTGCGGCTCCGGGGGCGGTGATCCCAGCCGCCCCTGCCGCTGCTGGAGCAGAGCTGGACCCGGCCTGGAGCTCCAGTCGGACCGTGGTCCATGTCATCCCTCCACAGACGAACATGACCCGGGCGTATTATTGTCGGTGGGCAAGGGGGGAGGGAGAGACGCGGAGCCAGCGTTTTTTACTTTCGGTTTCGCAACGAGTCATGAGAATAACGCAGCTGAATCGCCGTTTATGGTCGGAACTACGACAGTAACTGAACCTCTTTGAACCTCTGACTTTAATTCTTGATGAATGAAAACATGAGTCTGTCTTGCGCCGGTCAAAAGAATTTTACGGTGCGCGCGGAGGCTCATAAATGTAGTGTGAAAACGCTTCGCTTTTCCAAAACTCCTCGTTGTCCCTTTAAGCATGGGAGGCGAATTCGAGGGAATCTACAAAAATATGAGATTTGGATGTGTCTATTTTACCTGGAGAATATGACTCTGCCTAGGGTGCAGAGAGGCCTGGTTAGCTGATTTTATAGCAATATTGTTTACGTGAGCTAGAGTCCTGCATTGGGTCGGATCCCCACGGGTGGATAAGCTGTCTTGTGTAAATTCACGGGTGGAACTCAAATGAACGCGGGTGGGTACGCGGGTGTATGTGTGTAGGCCTACAGAGAAAAACTCACGCGCAGCTGCACGAACCAGCGTAGCAAATCATTTTTTTTATTGATTCAGGAGATTTCCTGATAGTATCATACACGGCAACAACAGAGCAACCAACTTGATGTAAATCAATCTTGGCTGCTCATGTGACCGCTCACAGCTTTCCCATTGGATTTTAGCCTGTCATGGCTTGAATGCTCGGCTTCCGGGTAAGCTACAAAACACACTGATAGGATCAATGTAAAGGCTGAAGTGTCCCGCTTTCATTAAAAAAAAGAATTACGTCGCTCTCATATTCCGTTCCGGAAAATAGACGCGAAAGAGTAGGCCCTACGGCTTTTTTTTCTCTTTCTTTTTGCTAAAGAGTACGGCTATACCCCCGTTATCGCCGGTGATGACGTCAATCTCATGGGCAACGGGTCTTAATATTGACGGGTGGGTCAGATCCGGGTTGAATTCAGAAATAATCATGGGTGACGGGTCTGGACACGGGCTTAAAAACCTACGGGCGGGGCAGGCACGGGTTTCCAAAATTGGACCCGTGCAGGACTGTGAGCCTTACCCTTGTCAGATATAAATAAACATTTCAACTCCCAATACACATTGCAACACATGAAATGTTTATTGACACACACACAAAAACATTTGACATTCACCCTTTAATTTTCCTGGTCAAAAAAATAAAATAATACCCGCGGGGTTTTGTAAAACTTAGTTATGCTCTGAAATGTGTTTTCTCAGTACTCACGGATCCTTGGTAATTCAGAAACGGTTAGCAGCAGGTTCCTCGTGTGAGATGGGATGGAGAAACCAGTCCTGGAGACACGTCCGTGTGCTACAGCAGGTTTCTGGCTGCAGCAGCACTAAGTCCTGAGCACCCAGCAGCAGCAGCAGCAGCATGCGTGGCAGTAGGCTGACAGGCAGGCCTACACTATGCAGAAATTCACAAAACTAATAAACTCTACTATCCCATAAACGTTCATATTGTCACCAGTTCACATAATGTCCATACTCAGTCAGAAATCCCGGCGCAAAATATTCTCCCACACACACACGGTCTCCTTCTTCTCCCGGCTAGCGGCGACGAGGTTACTAGCACTGATACACAACAGAAAATGACGTCGCCAACCTTTAGTATAATTTCCGGCTGAAACAGCTCCAAACACTACTCATCACATTTTGTACCCGATACCACACAGATAAAAACCCTCCGGCTTTTAGTTTCAGTAGAAATAATAACTTTTAAAGGCTTACAACTAGCTCTTTACGTTGTCGTTTTTCTATTCCTCGTTTTCTCCCGACAAAAAAAATTGACAGAGGAACGACATGAAACGTTCAAAAACCATTAAGAGCATAGGAAATTTCAGTATCCCAAATAAAATATCACACGTAGAGCTATGTGGAGAAATGTAGCTCTACATTTCTCCACATTAATGATAACTTCTTTCACAACTGCTAATTTAACCGACCATATTTCAAAAATATTACTGTATAGTAATAGGCCTATTTGTTAAAGGAGCATTATCGCAAATACAGCAGTATAGCATAAAACAAACTGAAATATGCAAAAGATGGGTCGGGGGGAGCCATTACTAAATTTACAAAAAAAATCGCCAATCTCACTGAGGCCTAAATGAAAGAATATTTATGCATCTACAACAATAATAGGAAAATAATAAACTTCAAATGATCAAGTAGCCTATACCTTTTTTTTGAGTAGCCTATGAGCATGCGTTCCTTCAAGACTGCCATGTTTTGTCTTAAATGGATTCACTTATAATGTTGTAACTGAGTTTGTTGAATAAATACACAGGGTTAATAAAGGGGGTATGATGGTTGTTTAACTGGACTGAGGTCACACGTAGCTATTGATGTGTGTGCTGAAAACAATACTGCAGCATCAAACTGATTTAAGTAGCTCAACATGCAGGCTAATGGACTGACATAGGTGCAACACACAGTAGATTCTTTCCATGATATTAACTCACTATTAGTCCAAGATGGCGGACGGGGAGAATAGAGGTGCTGCTGGTGTGAGTAAAACTCGAATAAAACCTGAAATATACCGAACGGACACAGGGAAGATTATTGTGGAAGATGAACTTCTAAACTTCCTAGCTGTCAAAATGAAAACTTTGAGCCAAGATGACACCGTGGCCATGACAGTAGACCACTTTGGATCGGAGTGGATTGTGAATTCCACCAAAGTGCTCTTTGAACTCTGCCCAAGCTCCACTCGCAAGCTTGTAGCGCACACGGGGGCGCAAAAAGATGTAAAAAACGTCAAGACTTGTATTAAACTACTCAACGAGGTCGGCGAGGACGCTCCTCATTTTGTTTCACACTTTCTTGATGAACTACCACCAGTGACTTTTAATAGCCTCGATGTCTCCTGCCTTTTGGGGAAGATCGAGCGGCTAGGAGCAGACGTCCACGTCTATGCAGACAAGCACCTGTAGCGACCTGCGTGCTGTGACCGCGGATATAACCCAAAGGCTGGGTGCCATTGAACAGTTTGGTGTAAGCGGAGGGAGATCATCGACTTCCCGAAGCACTGAGGAACCCCGGGGCAGCGTGGAGGTCCAGACCAGCGAGGAAGACTCGAGCCGGAGGGTGGAGAGCTCGGCCTCAAGCCGGGATGGACCAAACAACGCAGCAACCGGAGCCCCGCATGCAGCATGGAGTGACGCGACAAACACCCCAAACTGGTCCCGCGTGGTCAAGGTGGGCCACCGACTGAAACATGTTACTGGAGACACCACGACAAAGCCCAAGCCCCAGAGAAAGCCCCCCATTGTTGGAACCAGTGCTGGTGGGAACATTCAGGTAATAAAGACCAGATTGGTGAGTGTCTTTGCGATAAAATTTTCCCCCACTTTAGACCCTGAGACTCTGGTCAGCTACATGAAAGACAAACTTGGCCGTGAGGTAACCTGTCAAAAGTTAGATACTGTGCAGACCCGATTCAGCTCATTTAAAGTAACAGCTGAGTGCACTGAGGTCGCTGAAATGTACGATCCTAATCTTTGGCCAGAAGGTGTGTTTGTGCGGCGCTTCTATGAGGCGCGCAGACCAAATGTGGCTACTGTGGGGTCAGCACCGGCAGGTAGTGTGCCTGTACCGGAGGCCGGGTCATCAGATGCCGTGTAGAAGCCTCAGCCATGGCTATCAGAGTTGTGTCATATAATTCACGAGGCTTGCACCTGGGACAGAGTGCTGGGGACAGAGCGCGTCGTGTTGTTATTGACCAGCTCCTGGAGAGCACTGACATTCTCTGTTTACAAGAGACTTTTTTAGCCAAACAAGACTTGGATAAACTGAACTCTGTTCATAATGACTTCCACGGGGCAGGAGAGTCCACAACGGACCTAAGTACGGGAATAGTGCGGGGAAGCCCGGAGGGGTGGCCATCTTGTGGCGCAAAAACTATGACCCACTGATCAGTGTGATCAGCCTTGAGGTGGACTGGTGTGTAGCAATTAAAGTTGTACATAACATGAATGTTTTTGTTATTTTAAATGTATACACTCCATATGACTGTCACAAAAATGAGGAGGAATACTTAGATAGATTAGCATTCATAGGCTCATTTATTGAGGAAAGTGCATATACAAATACGTGATGGGGGACATGAATGCTGATGTTGCTGATGACAAGTCTATTTTTGGTCAGCGATTAATACAGTTCTGTCAAGATAATAAACTGGTTCTCTCCAGCAAAATACTCTTGCCTGTAGAAAGCTACACATACGTCAGTGAAGCATGGCATAGTACATCCTGGCTCGATCACATTGTGTGTACAGCCGATGCTCATGACAGTCTGGAGAATGTTGAAATATTGTATGGGCTAGCGACAACAGACCACATTCCCGTCTCCATGATGTTAAATGTTGGAAATTTAACAGTATTAATAACTCTGAGCGGAGTGAGAGATTAGACTGGATGAGCCTCACAGATGCTGACCTCAGACATTATAGGTCACTGACTGACTAGCCTTAGTAATATTGATCTACCTGTTGAGGCTATACTATGTGGTAATATTAACTGTAAGAGTCAAAAGCACAATAAGGAGCTGTGTACTATGTAGGACACAATTGTGAATTGTCTTGTCAATGACAGTAAATGTTTCCGCCAAAAAAAGGTTAAACATAGTATAAGGCCTGGGTGGAATGAATATGTACGTGAATTACATGCAGAAGCCAAAGAAGCTTTCAGTAACTGGGTAACATCAGGAAAAGTAAGGCACGGTCCAGAGTGTGAAAGAAATAAATTAGCAAATGCCAGATTCAAATATGCTGTGCGATTTATAAAAAGAAATGAGGAAGCAATGAGGGCTAATTCAATGGCCAAAAAGCTTCAACAAAATAAGACATATGAATTCTGGAAAGAAGTTAAAGCGATTAATAACAGCAAGATGCCTTTACCATCTAGTATCTCTGGTATCACTGGATCTGAGAATATCGCTGAACTGTGGAGGAAGCATTATTGTGACATTTTTAACTGTGTTAAGAGCGATACTTTTACTGTTGGAGATGTTCCCCATCATGATGGTGTGACTATCAGACCAGATGATGTGTGTTATGCAATAGAGAAATTGTCATTGAATAAAGCAGCAGAACTTTTAAAATACGCTAGCAGCAGAGTATCAGTGTTAATTGCTCTATGTTTCACTGGACTGCTAATGCATGGTGTACTACCAGATTCCATGATGGCTGTAGTCTTAGTTCCTGTTATCAAAGACAAAACTGGAAAGATATCTAGCATAGAAAACTATAGACCCATCGCGCTGGCTAGTGTACTTTCCAAAGTACTGGAACAAGTTCTCCTGGATAGACTCCAACAATATGTAATCACCACAGATAACCAGTTTGGTTTCAAAAGTAAACACAGCACAGATTTGTGCATTTATGCATTGAAAGAGATGGTTAGTAGAACAAAAAATAGTACAATGTTTTTTATGTTTTCTGGATGCATCCAAAGCCTTTGACAAAGTCAATCATGGAAAGCTGTTTGTCAAATTGCAGGAGCGCGGTGTTCCACCGTACATGATTAGAATATTGCACTATTGGTATGTACATGAAAATATGCACGTTAGATGGGGTACAAGTTTATCTGCACCCTTCCTTGTAGCTAATGGTGTGAGACAAGGAGGAATCCTATCACCTGTCCTCTTCAATCTGTATTTGGATGATCTGTCTAGACAGTTGAACCAGTGCAGGACTGGATGTATAGTGGGAGACAGACTCATTAATCACTTGGTTTATGCTGATGACGTGGTCATTATATCGCCCTCTAGTGTTGGGCTACAGCAACTGCTGAGAATCTGTTCTTGTTATAGTATGCAGTTTGATATTGTGTTTAATTCAGCAAAAAGTGTGATTATGATTGTAAAAACAAAGGAGGATAGGAATACACAATTCCCCTCCCTTTTCTTAGCTGGTCAAGCACTTGGTGTTGTGAAAAAAGTTAAATATCTGGGCCATATAATCAGAGAAGATCTATGTGATGATGATGACGTTCAACGTCAGTGTTGTAAACTCTATGCACAGGCTAATATGCTTAAAAGGAAATTCAATAAGTGTACAGAGGATGTAAAGATAGCCTTGTTCAGATCATATTGTACTACACTGTACACAGCACACTTGTGGTGCAAGTACAGTGCTGCAAAAATGAGAAAACTGTTGGTAGCTTACAATGATGCATTTCGAATATTACTTAGGCGCCCAAGATGGACAAGCGCGAGTCATATGTTTGTATCTTGTAATGTATCCACCTTTCATGCTCTTTTAAGAAATTACATGTACAGGTTCAGGTATCGACTTAAAGGGACAACGAGGAGTTTCTATTCGGTTATAAAAAAGTCTCACGTTAATGTGGATGAATCTCCGCTACCCACACTTGTTAATGGGCCCATTTTCGATAAATATATCGTTCTGTCTCTATCGTTATTTTGTTATTATTAGTGGTGGCGGAGATGCTGGTCGAGCCGACCAGCGTTTTTTACTTTCGGTTTCGCAACGAGTCATGAGAATAACGCAGCTGAATCGCCGTTTATGGTCGGAACTACGATGGTATGTGAACCTCTTTGAACCTCTGACTTTAATTATTGATGAATGAAAATATGAGTCTGTCTTGCGCCGGTCAAAAGAATTTTACGGTGCGCGCGGAGGCTCATAAATGTAGTGTGAAAACGCTTCGCTTTTCCAAAACTCCTCGTTGTCCCTTTAAAGCAGAAGTGAGTGGTCCGGTCGTTTTCGCTAATGCTGCGTTCCAGGCAGGCTTTTGAAATCGTAAATTACAGCTTCAAGTCACAACTTACGACTTTGTAGCGTTTCAGGCAACCCACTCGTGTTTTTCCGACCTGTTTTACCGGTGAAAGTCACTATAACGGCCACTCGTAACTTCCGACCGGTGAACTCGTACCAGATCGAACTGGTACCACTTCACGGTCGGAAAAATACGAGTTTCCTTGAACGCACCATAACAGTCCTCGTCCCTACGTCGCCACATTCACGGCGTTCCTTGGCTGCACACACAGCCCTGCATGCCGTTCTCTCTCCTCATTGGATAAAAACTGTAGGATACGAGAAATGTTTTCTCCTCGGCTCAGAGCAGAGCAGAGTGACTGACAGACCCGTGTTTCAGACCAAACACTCTATGTAAGTGATTGCTGTCGGAAGATATAACTATTTAAGACTTATATTAACACAAATATTTCACTTACTTCTGCTTTAATCAGTCAAGCAATAGCATCATAGTTGCACCAGTTACACACAGTGATACAAAATACTTGTCAGGTCTCTGGAGACACTGGAACAGGTGTCTGTATGTTTTTTAAATTTATGATGGTGTTTTTTATCTTGTATTGTATGTGTTTTTGTATTGTCTCCCCATAATGGACCTGAGTCCGTAATAAAAGATTATCTATAGCCTAGGCCTACAACATGTAAAATACTCCAGCTGCCATTTTGGGAAATGTCATTTGACAGAAATCCTACCAGACAACTCACTCAGGCTCAAACATGAACTCAACAGTGATTGTGACCTTGGCCACTGTAGTCTGTTGTATTTAAGGTATTCTCTTTATCTAGGCTATGTCCTATTGTTAAACAATCAATTAATTGTTCAAATAACTGTAACACAAGACATTAGCAACCAAAAACAGAATAAACGTATGGCCTAGCCTAACCCAGAATTTATCTGAACCCCAACATGACCAAGTTTATGGTCATGTTAATGTGTCCCAAGAAAAGTGGAAGAGTCCAGTGGACAGGAATCGATTCAACGTCTCAGATTTGACCATCAGTCGTTGGTTTATGGTTTGTGTGACCATCCAGGGCTGGCTCACTCTACTCTCCATAGCTGAGCTCTTTCAAGTCCATTGCTCTTAACGATTGCCCTCTAGTCTCATGCTCGGGATCTCGCTGGTCAGGTATAATAACTGAGGTTGGTGTATGATGTGCACAGGTCAGCGTCAGTAGCCTATGTATTGCGACCGGGGAACCTGCTGCTGCCGGTCGATGGACTCTATCTACTTACCTGGACTCTCTCTATATATCTGGCCTGTCTAGCCTCTACCAGGTCTTTTTACTAAACTTAACCAACTCCTTTCTTCATTGCCTAAACCCAACCAATGGGACAAATCCGCTTCTGACTCAAAAATAGGTAAAAAATCTGCATGTTCACCGGGTCCTTTTGGGGAAAAGCGGGTAACATAGACCCTTTTTCTAAAAGGGTTCTATGTTCCCCGGCCACATACAAAGTGGGGAACATAGGACCTGGGGAACATAGGGATGACCCCAAATGAAATGACTGCTAAAACATACAGTATGTACGCCTGGCCCAAAGGTGGGAGTGGGACAGTGGGTCATTACAATGGTCAGATAAACTCCTGAACTTTCTGTGAGTGACACAAGGTCATGTCTAACTTCATGTGTTCATAACGGCCTGAAGCTGCTCTGCTTTCAGTCGTAATCATGGTGACAGCCAAGCGTTCTCCCCTTCTGCTGCTGCTGCTGCTGCTAATTTGCCTGTTGGTGAAGCTGCTTGCTGCCTCCAGAGTGTCCAAGTGTCCACACAGGCTGCAGCCTCGGGGGTCTGGCCTTGTGTTGTTACAAATAGCTGCTGTTGATGAAGCTCCACTGGGACTCATTACTGTCAAAAGATGCTGTAACAATGATGTAACCACACATCAGAGTCTCCACTGACCGTCACCGTGGGTCCATCGATGAAAATGTTACAGGCCTCAGGATGAGTTAGGCTTCCTGTGCACAGCAGATGTGTCCTGTTTAGGAAAAGTAGAGACAGGGTCATTAGTTGTGTTCATCCAAGCAGGCTGTACTCTGTCTTAAACAGAATTCATCTTTCTTTCTCCTTCAAATCATCAGTTTCTTGGTTCATAATCGTTCACATAAAATGTTCCATAATCCACTAATTTACAATAAAACAAATTATAAATGTACATATTACCAATAATGCTTAAATTACAAAACACTGCTGTGTTAATGTGTAGCCTAAACTCAATATTATTTTACTGCTGCTTTATCCAGCCTCAGAATATTTTACAAGTGATGTTATTTTCTTTAAGCTTCAACTGTTTCACTTCACATTTGAACACTTATATAACATATAAACAGTAATGGAGACCTTGTATCAACGTACTTTCGTCTTTTAATGTTACAAAAATATCACCTTTAACCTTTTTACAACATCAACATAGTGCAATAACTCTAATGAGTGACTTAGCATTAAAATAATGACACAAACCAACAATGAAGCTTATTCACTCATACAGCTTCTACTCCGTTATACTCTACACTAAAAACTTAACTTAGCAATTGTTTCAATCTAAATCAAATTAATCACATGAAATGGAAAAACAAATGTTCAGGAGATAGGCTACATACGATCAAATGAAAACATCAACAGGCCGCCATTTTGCGTCATTGTTCAACAGGACAAACCAAGAAAAAAAAAGCATCTTTGCATGTCTTTTGACGAACCTGCAATAAAAAAAGAGTGTGCTGGCTTCATGTGTCATTGCTTTGAGATTTCTGTTTCCTTTTACTTTGGTGACTTCTGATGGACCTTTTTCATCACTTGCTATTTCTCACCCGATTGAGTGCATCAAGACGCCTCTGGTACCCATTGCATGACTGTATGACGGATGTTTATGCCTGATGTTATGTCATGTGATTGCTTTCTGGACGGCTGCCAGCAGAACCACTCAGAAAAACAAAGAAATGGTGGTGGATGTCTGCAGACTGAAACGCTCTCCCCACACACCAGTGAACATTCAGGGACATAAAGACTGTGGGCCCTCACATGTAGCTACCTGGGTGTTCATGAACTACTAACTGGACTAAAGGCTAGGGAACAATAGTGTTTTTCACCTCATAATGATTATGGGTTTGACTGTAATAACTGATATTATGAATATCATAAAAAATAATATTCAACCATCTACAACTAACATTTCAAAGTTTACAGTTATCATCTGAGGAACCAGCAGCTGGAGTGAGGACAGACAGATAGGACAGCTGAATAATGTATTTACATTCTGCATTCTTTGGAAAAGTTTTCTATAATATTTATAGCTAGAGGTACTAGCTGTCGTTATCTGCCAGTTGATTTATCAAGATACTTCTATCACCTATGCTGACAACCTGTAGATTACTAGAAGTTATGTTCACTTAAAAGTTGGACAGCAAGGAAAAATAGATACAGGGATACTGGTCATACTGGCCATCTGGGAGATGATTCATATCTAAGCTTTACTAAACAATAAACATTACAGTGAAGAGTTTTAATTCTATTGCAAAAGAACCCTCTGGAAGTGATCTTCCTTAAATTTTGCTCAACAGTATCAAAAGCCATGTCAAAATTTAAGAAAAGTTAACTAAAATATAGTGAAGTAAGTCTACAACCAGTTTCATTCTGTTGTTAAGGTCTATTGTGGTACATCAGTTATAGAGTCCACTTGTTAAATTCCTCATACAAGGATTAGGGTGAAAATGTTATCATTATTCAAAAGGCAAATTTGGTGCCTCTTGTCAATGCAGAGAGGATTTAGGCCATTGTGGATTAAGGTAATTAAGCTTGGAGATATTCCCCAACATCAGATAACTTTTGAAAAGTTCTTGTGACCTATATTTGGTAGAGAAACGGTGCCATCTGCTGGGGGAATAGTTAATAGAACTCAGATGATGAACCATCTGATCCCGGAGATTTGTTGTTCTTCAGATATTGACTGTGTTTTTCTGATGAATGTCCCAGATTGTGAGTTATCTGGTTGTGTTCTGTTACAAATTTTGAACAGTAAGGCATATTTAAGCTTGGGCTCTGAGAGGGTCACATCACATGAATGAACTGACTCTTGTGCAAATACAGAGAGCATAGTTCACACACCAGAGCCAGTATCAACTATCAGGACAGTAGAAACTGCTGGGCCACAGTTTAGTATTCCTTGAAGTCATATCATCCTTGTGTAACCCATGTAGAACCCTCTCTCTGCCGGTACTCTGCGATGTGTTGTGCGACAATAAACCAGGAAACGGGCTGGTGGGCTCTGACAATTCTTTACTCGGTCTGTCACAGGATAAACAAAAACAGGAGAGACTTGAGTGGTGTACATGAGGAGGTTGTCGACACTTCTGCAGACATGTTCCAGTCAGACTCTCCTTTACTCATAAAATAATAGTGGTTTTATCAAAGCAACCAGAAAATAATATGTAAAAATGTAAAATATCATTCCCAAAACGTTATATTAAATTAACTTAAATAAAAATAAATTAACTGAAATAACTTAAATTATTCTCAGAGGACCCTCATTCATTCATTTCACATGTAAATAGCATCCCCACATATTAACCAGTGGACATATAAAAAACGTAATAAACCATCTCCATACCTGTCACAGGATAAACAAAAACAGGAGAGACTTGAGTGGTGTACATGAGGAGGTTGTCGACACTTCTGCCGAGGAGAAGGAAAAAGAGTCACATACAAAACAAAAACACCGTGAATCGGCTCTCGGCTAATGAAGCATGAAAAGTAAACATTAGCACAAGCTAACGCTAACTAGCGATATTCTCGGACTGCTTCGGAGTTACTTTTTACACACACACAATGCGGTTAACGGCTGAAAACACTCCCAACAACATCCCGGCATGAACCGCACTGGTCCCGTTAAACAACGGTCTCATAAAACAACATTTTTGTACTTTTAGTGGGAGCGAAGCTTCCACACATCCTACCTGCAGACATGTTCCAGTCAGACTCTGACCAGAACGCGCAGGCGCAGCACCTCAAAAACTCCCCGTCATAGCCCCTCCCCTACATACACACACACAGAGCTCCCCAAAACAGACAGGCAGAGGAGGAAAACCTTAACAGAGTGAAAAATAAAATAATAACTGAATATTTTGGTGAAATTATATTAAAGTAAATATCCAACTGTTACATTCTCCCCTTCCGAATTTCACCAAAATCACACAGGGTTACAAAGGCGCTTTAAAATGAAGAACGTACAAGAACACTAAAACATTTTCTTCGCTCTCTGGACCAGTAAACCAAAAGATTACATCTCTCAGGTCAGTTAAAAAACTATCCGTTAACACAGATCAAAAGAAGTTAGAAGGTTGATCAGGCCTCCAACCCCTCAGGAATTTAAAGGTGCAGTCTACACCTCTTTAAACACGGTCCCTCAGCAGCTCATATGTATTACAGTGTCCTAATCAAATTACACATCCAATATACAAAGTCAAGCACCCTTTAACTCCTATTCATGCTACAGACAACGCCTTCTGTGGCGATAACCTACGCCACGTTATAGGTCTCTGGACCATGTTCTCAATGAGTCTATTAACTGACCTCACTACCCTCCCAGCTCTAGTAACCACCCTACCCGGGACTGCAACTTGGTCAGTGTCATATCTGGTCAGGCCAGGCTGTGTATCAGTGTGTTGATGGTCATGACTCAAAGACTGATGTATGTCAGGGTCAGCAGTCAGTGCAGATTGAGCCTCTTCAGAGTCAGCAGGGGAAACTGCTGGGGTTGGGGCTGTGCTGAACCGTGGATCAGGTAAGTCTGAGGCTGTGCTGACCTGTGGATCAAGTGAGTCTGAGGCTGTGCTGGCCTGAGGATCAGGTGAGTCTGAGGCTGTGCTGGCCTGTGGATCAGGTGAGTCTGAGGCTGTGCTGACCTGAGGGTCGGGCAGGTCCGCCTTGTCAACACCATCCCATAGAGCATCAGCGCTGTCCGAGACTAGTGATGCGAGCTCATCTGCCACAGAATCACCATCATCCCCTTGATCCAGTTCAGACTCAACCCACAAGGACGTTCGAGCTTGAGAGGACTCTCTCTCCAAGCTATTGAGCTCATCTGCCTCACCATCGCCACTGAAGCCATCAGTACCAGAGGAGGTGTCCAGAGACTGACTCTCCAGTGTGTCTTGAACAGGGAGAAAAGTCACATCCAACAGTAGATTTCTGTGCACAACTTTGCAGTGGCCTGAAACATTACTGATCTTGTATATATGGGTCTTAGGGTTTGTCTCAACCACTGTGTACACAACAGGTTCCCATTTATCTGCCAGCTTTTTCTTGCCACGCTCTCCCTTATTGGCGAGTAGCACGCGATCTCCGATGTGGAGAGCAACTCCTTTCACTCTTCTGTTATACTGATGAGCTTGATGTTCTTGCTCTTTGGTTGCGTGCTGCTGAGCGATTTTGGCAGCCTCAGCGAGATATGACAGAAGAGTCTTGGAGTAGCTGCTGAAATCTGTCACCAAGGGATCATGTAGCACAGATTTGAACACAATGTCAACTGGGAGCCTCGGGACACGTCCAAACATTAAGTGGAAAGGCGCATAACCAGTAGTCTCGTGCACAGTTGCATTGTAGGCAAAGGTTAACGTGTGGATCTGCTGTGGCCAGTTGTTCTTGGCACCAAGAGGGAGGGCTCGCAACATGTTGCCGAGGGTTCTGTTAAACCGCTCCGTGCCACCATTGCCCATCGGGTGATAAGCAGTGGTATGTGACTTGGCGACACCAGACAGTTGCAGCAGCTCGGACACCAGTTCACTTTCAAAGCTGGGGCCCTGGTCCGAGTGAATACGTTCAGGGAACCCGTAGACACAGAAAACCCGGTCCCACAGCTGTTTAGCAATCTGCTTGGCAGTCTGGTTACGACAGGGAAAAGCGTGTGCCATCTTCGTGAAGTGATCAGTCACCACTAACACGTCCACAGAGTTTTTGTTCTTGTCCTCAGCCGTCCAAAAGTCGATGCAGACGAGCTCCATGGGGCTGGTGGTTTTTATACTCTCCAATGGGGCTCTGGCTGAGGGCTCAGGAGTCTTGGCAAGCACACACCTCTCACAACACCGCACATAATTCTTCACATCCCTCTCCATATTCGGCCAGAAGAACCGTTGCCTCGCTAAGTGAAGAGTTCTGGCTTGCCCTTGGTGACCCGCCAAGTCGTGAACTCCCTCCAATGCTCTCTTACACAAGCCTGCTGGCAACACCAACTGCAGCCTCTTTATTTTGCTCACAGGGTCTCTTGTCTCCCTGTACATAATGCCACCTTGAACCTTGAGCTTGTCCCAGTGCTTCAGCAGAGCCAGTGATTTTGCTCCCATACCATGCCTCTCTCGTCGGGACGGACGTCTTTTCCGAACTACAAAGGGCAAAACACTGGAGATGGTTGGATCTTGAAGCTGATGGTCCTCGAGCTCCTGTAAGGTAAGTGAAGGCAAGGTGTCTTGACCAGCAGGTTGCAGCTGTTGGACATGATGGACAAGACATGAGGCTCTTGTCTCTACGTGACTCTCCCAATCATGATGACACAGTAAAGCAGCCTTGATTTCGGATGAGCTGCAGGAACCCGGTGTTACCAAGGTGGGTTTGTGTTGCTGGATTACTTGGAGGTGTTGGATGCCAGCTCTGAAAACATCTTGCACCTTGTCAGCCTCTGCACCATCTGCTTCATGCACCAATCTGTCATAAGGCTCTTGGATGAGACGTCCACTAATGGAAGAGGTGAATGGGTCACGACTGAGAGCATCGGCTACAATATTTCTCGGACCGGGGATGTACTTCAGATCAAAGTTGTAAGACGATAACTTAGCCACCCACCTCTGTTCATAAGCATCCAGCTTCGGCTTGGTCAAGATGTGGGTGAGCGGGTTGTTATCTGTCCACACTGTGAAGTCATGTCCTTTCAACCAGTGACTGAATTTCTCTGTGATGCTCCACTTCATGGCCATGAACTCGAGGCGATGGGCGGGATATCTCTGTTGTGATTTGCTAAGGGTCTTGCTAGCAAAAGCTATGGGGCGTGCTTTTTTTTCTCCAACAGGCACCTGAGACAAAACAGCGCCAAGTCCATCTAGAGATGCATCCACAGACAGAATGAAAGGTCTTGAAAAATCAGGGTGAGCTAACACTGCACAATTGACGAGTTCCTTTTTCAGCTTATAAAAAGCCTCTTCACAAGCAGGGCTCCAATCATCAGCTGTCAGCTTCCTGAACAGGCCAGCGCCCCCACCAGCCTTGCCAAACCGCCCTCTCCTCTTCTGGCCCGCCGTCAGAGCGAATAGGGGTTTAGCGATGGCTGAGCACCTTGGGATGAAACTTTGATAAAATAAGACCATGCCCAGGAAGGATTTAACCCTCCTCACTGAGGGAGTGTTCCCATCCTCTTCCATCAGAGCCTCTTTTGGCATGTCTGAAATCACGCTCACTTTTGCAGGGTCCACAGCCACACCGTTCTGGTCAATTACATGTCCAAGAAACTTGACTGTCCCCTGCATCAGATGGCATTTCTTTGGACTCAGCTTGAGATTGTTGTCTCTCAACTTCTGGAAGACGACCTGGAGCCTGTCAAGAGCAACGTCTTCAGTGGCGGCGAACACGAGCAGGTCGTCAAGGTAGCAAAGCAGACTTGTGAAGTTAAGCTCACCAAAGATGTTCAACATCATTCGCATAAACGAAGCTGGACTGTTGCAGAGTCCTTGGGGCATCCTGTTGTATTCGTACAAGCCAACAGGTGTCGTAAAGGCTGTGTACTTTCTGTCCTCTTCGCACATGGGGATGTTGTAAAACCCGGAGGTCAGGTCCATGGTGCTAAAGAAGGCATTGCCTCCAAGGGCCGCAAGGCAGTCTGCTTGGTGAGGGAGGGGGTGAGCATCCTTCAGGGTCCGTGCATTAAGCCACCTGAAATCCGTGCAGATCCGTAGCCCTCCATCCTTCTTCCAGACCATGACAAGAGGAGACGCATATTCGCTGATGGATTTACGGATGATGCCCTTCTCCTCCATGTCTGTCAGTACCTGCCGCAACTGTTGATAATGGGCCGGGGGCACTCTCCTATATGGCATGCGAAATGGCCGGTCATCAGTCAGATGGATTCGGTGAATGAACCCCTTAGCTTCACCACAGTCAAGCGAGTGCCTGGAGAAGATGTCTTCGTACTGCTCAACAAGCTCAACAAGCTTTGCTTTTGACTGGATGCTTGTGTGACATGAGTCAATGTCGAGGTCAT
Source organism: Trachurus trachurus (assembly GCF_905171665.1). NCBI lineage: Eukaryota > Metazoa > Chordata > Actinopteri > Carangiformes > Carangidae > Trachurus > Trachurus trachurus. The sequence continues at coordinate 21,775,973 of NC_139892.1, read as the reverse complement.
CTAGCCCCAGCTCCGAGAGTCTGGCCTTGAGGTTGGCTGTAGTGGGAGTGGACTTGGTGACCTGCTCTTTTTTTCCTGTCTCCATCTTGCAGGAGCCCTGTTGCAAGTTGAAATCCTCCACTGCAATACACGGTGACACTTCTGCAACCAGAGAGTTACGCTTCAGGAGGGTTGGCCTTGAAGACAGGTTAGTGATTTTCAGTGGCACCCACCGATCTCCCCACATCGGTGTGATAACCCGCCCGACCAGAACATCTCTTGGCCTGGACTTGGAAGTGCAAGGCTCCACAATGATTGTGCTGCCAGGGGACACAGGGACTTTGCTGGAGAGTTTGCCCCACACCAGATGTTCTTGCTGGGGAAGTAATGTGACAGCACGGGGCAATTTCACAGAGCCGATCTTGTCTGGGACCTCATTACCCCTCCACCTGGTGGTACATGACATCATATCTAAGAAGTGTTCATAGTCAGTAAGCGAATGCTTGCATCCAATGGACGTGAGCTTCCAGTAGTCAACATCACTTTTCAAGACATGCATCAGATGTTTGAGGACGTTCGAGCCAATGATGAGCTCATCTCGTTGGCCGGGCACCACTAAAACAGGTACAATGCATTTCACTCCATAAACAGTCATTGTTAAATCATACACACATTTTGGGTGTGTCTGCTTGCCTCCACAGCCAACCAACACAATTTTTTCTGCTGACTGTGGTTCTCCCACAAGGGCACCAGCTTCTCTGAGCAACCCTTCAGCATCTTCATTCAGGGTGCATGCCATGGATCCTGAATCAATCATGGCCTTCAGTCCGACCTTGTCATTCACTTTGACTTGTGTGTAGAATAACTCACTGAAGGCTGGCACCTCTGCTGACCCTTGAACCACGACTTGGTAACCTTCAGGAACCGCCGAACAGGTGTTAACATAGAGAAGCTCAAGATCTGTTTCACTTTCCTTGAGGGTTTCTTGTCTTCCTCCCACACTGCCCCTCTCCAAATGTGGGTGTCTTAGTTTCCCTGAGGCTGACTCTGGCTGGAGCTATTGGGGCCCCCCTGCCTCTGGTTGTGTCTGTTGCAGTCTCTTTTAAAATGGCCAGGTGAGTAGCATGAAAGGCATAGCTTCTCTTTTCTGCAGTGCATAAGTGTGGTGTGGCTAGTGTCCCCACAAACCCTGCAGCTCCTTCTCTGGAAAGGGCCAGGAGCAAACTGTTGTGGTGAGACTGGCGAAGATGTTGCCACCTGCACTTCCTGACGAGCCATCATTCTATCCAGGAGACCTATCAGAGCCTGCATGCCATTCCCGTCTATGGCTGTAGTGACTGGTGGGGCATGTCGGTGGTGAGTCACTTGGGATGCTGGCGGGCATGCAGCTGACTGTGTGTACTGAGAGGCCAGCGCTGGTATTGAGCAGGCCGATGCTGCTGCCTGGGAGGCATGAGGAGTCACTGCTGTGGCTGAAGATGGGACGAATTGGTCAGCTGTGGGTGAGAGCTGAAAGGTGGGAGCTGAAGTTGGTGTTGTCAGGTAAGTGTCTGTAGGTGAGGCTGGTGAGGTGAACTGTGGGGTGGAGAGCAGTGGTGATGCATGTGATACCTCAGTTCCCTGCAACATGGTGGTCTGGGCGTGGCTGACAGCATGTTTATGCAGCATTCGATTTCCAGCATGAGAGCGTGTCCTGAGCTCTCGTAGGAAGCTATCGATGCGTTCTTGGACTTCGCTGGTTGTCCACTCCTCGGCTGCCTTGAAGCTGAGCCTATTAAACAGGACAGGATCAGGACAATATTTAATGAACATCATTGTGACTTCTCGGCCTGGATCCTCAACACTGCGTCCCTGTCGCCGTAAGCACTCATCAGCGATGTCAATAGCATTGTTCAGCCTGATCCAATATTCCATAACCCCTTCGTGTTGCAGTGGTCTAGTGTTGTAGAAGTCAGCCATCGGCATGGAGGAATATGTCAACTCACTGTAATGCTGTTTCAGGATGTCAAATATCAGTCCTGGTGTCTGAATGTGGTCAAGTGAAAGGTTGTTGCGAAGTGTAACCCTCACTACGTCTTTAGCTTTGCCCATTAATTTAGACAATATTTCCTGTGACTGTTGCTCTGTTGGAGTGTTTCTCTTAATAAAATACATGTTCATCAAATCAACCCACTCGCGAACAGAACATTTATCACTGCTGTCACCCCTGAAAACTGGTGGCTCTTTAACATCAGACTGCATGACTAGTCTTACACCAGACAGGTTCAGCCCAGAATGTCCCTGCTCTGACCTAGGGCTCTCTGTTAACACAGGCTCAGTAGTATTTCTATCACTTCGCAATTGGGCAGCAATGGACTGACCAATCTGATCGGCCAGCTCTGAAATGAGAGTACTCAAATCAGCACGGGGTGTTGTCTGTGGGGACTGAAGCTCATAAGGGGGAACCTGGATTCGAGTGGAGCTAATCCTAGGGGTCCCCAACCCGCCCACTCTGGGTGTCTGAACTCCCTCATTGAGAAACCACCCTCTCCCAAAACTTGTGGTAGAAAAAGTTTCCCCTATTGGAACTCCATTGTCTCCCATATTAGTTGCTGAATGCATGTTTACAACCCCAAATAGCAATAGAAAAAGAAAAAAAACAGTGTAAATCACATATCAAAACTACACAACAATATGAATCTCAGTTATGTTGCTATAGCCTATTACTGTCAAATGTGTCAACAATAATCAAAAAAATGTCCCACTCAAATGAAATGACCAGACTTTAAATGAAGATGTGAATGAAGAGCTTCCCTCGGCGATCGGAATGGCATCGATGCTTGATGATCCGGGTCACGGCACCAATGTAACCCATGTAGAACCCTCTCTCTGCCGGTACTCTGCGATGTGTTGTGCGACAATAAACCAGGAAACGGGCTGGTGGGCTCTGACAATTCTTTACTCGGTCTGTCACAGGATAAACAAAAACAGGAGAGACTTGAGTGGTGTACATGAGGAGGTTGTCGACACTTCTGCAGACATGTTCCAGTCAGACTCTCCTTTACTCATAAAATAATAGTGGTTTTATCAAAGCAACCAGAAAATAATATGTAAAAATGTAAAATATCATTCCCAAAACGTTATATTAAATTAACTTAAATAAAAATAAATTAACTGAAATAACTTAAATTATTCTCAGAGGACCCTCATTCATTCATTTCACATGTAAATAGCATCCCCACATATTAACCAGTGGACATATAAAAAACGTAATAAACCATCTCCATACCTGTCACAGGATAAACAAAAACAGGAGAGACTTGAGTGGTGTACATGAGGAGGTTGTCGACACTTCTGCCGAGGAGAAGGAAAAAGAGTCACATACAAAACAAAAACACCGTGAATCGGCTCTCGGCTAATGAAGCATGAAAAGTAAACATTAGCACAAGCTAACGCTAACTAGCGATATTCTCGGACTGCTTCGGAGTTACTTTTTACACACACACAATGCGGTTAACGGCTGAAAACACTCCCAACAACATCCCGGCATGAACCGCACTGGTCCCGTTAAACAACGGTCTCATAAAACAACATTTTTGTACTTTTAGTGGGAGCGAAGCTTCCACACATCCTACCTGCAGACATGTTCCAGTCAGACTCTGACCAGAACGCGCAGGCGCAGCACCTCAAAAACTCCCCGTCATAGCCCCTCCCCTACATACACACACACAGAGCTCCCCAAAACAGACAGGCAGAGGAGGAAAACCTTAACAGAGTGAAAAATAAAATAATAACTGAATATTTTGGTGAAATTATATTAAAGTAAATATCCAACTGTTACACTTGTCAACTAGAGGCACAGAGTAATACAGTCACTGGACCCCTCTCCAACCTTACACGAAGCAGTCCTGCTCCTGCAAACTCATAAAAGAAAAAGATAAGGTCAGTGATGCCCGCCCCCATGGCTGACCCAGACCTATATGGGTAAACATGAGTGTTATACATAAGAAAAAGAAATGGAGAATGAAGACATGGGTGTTCTGAGGAATTAAAGACAAGCATGAGTACGTGACCACTGGTTTGTATGTCTCAGAACTTAACATTTCCATCTAAGACAATCTAACAAACTATCAGATTATAGCAGAAACACAGTGGCAGCCATCAATGGGTCACAGTGGGTGAAGGGGGTCAGGCCCGAGGGTGGTGGTGCAGATATCCTGGAAAGCACAGTCAATATTGTCTGTACGAGAGAAGATCTTATTATTGATCTTTAATCACTAACGTCAGAGTGGACATATGTATCCCCACAGCGTGCTGCTGATGCACTGTTGTATTACACATATGACTTCCTGTGTTTACAAACCAACAGAAGTCTTCTGTTATATCGAGATTATATAATAAATTGATGCATTATCACGTGAAAACAAATTTTGTTATATCACGATAACAAAATAAGTAGTTATCACGAGAAAACAAATTAAATTTAAAAATACATGGCCATTCTCGCCCCCTGAGGCCATTATAGTCTTATGTTCAAAGTTTGTAGTTTCACATCATCATCCAATGCTGCAGATAATAGGTTTGAGTCAGAACTTGTTCATTATTTTTGTTGATTTATGGTGAGTTGAGACATCTATCTGTCTATCCATTTATCTATCTATAGTGAGTTTTTGAAAAAAAAAAAAAGACAGAGAGAGAGAAACAGAGCAGAGGCAGTGGATAAAAGACGAAAAGAGATAACTTGGGGGGAAAGGGACAGTGTTAAAGTGTGTTAACGGCCGAACAACATCAAAACAACAAAAAGAAGAAAAAAGAAGAAGAGCTGAGTGGCTCAGAGTGGCTCAAAGACTCAGGATCATAGATGGTTGCAAAGCACGAAGGAACATTTTGTCTGTCAAATGTCATAAAAGCAGAGGAAAAGAAGTGTGTAGGAGTATTTAGCCTAGCCTACTGAAAAAAAAAAAACTACGGGCTTCTCAGAAGCCAAAAGGGCAAACAAAGAAAAAGAAGTTTGAGAGACATGACAAACTGACTCTGACAAACTGTTCAGTGCTGCCCTATAGCCTATGTATGATGCATTTAAAACTAAATGATATGATACAGTTCCTATGAAACAAATATTAAAATTGAAAGATAACAATAGGCAACTAAATGGACCAATCGTCATCACACAGAGAGAAGCACAGTGTTGCAGTGAGCAGCTTCTCTCATCATCACCCTTGTATAGAGGAGCGAGTGAGAGTAAAATGTCATGGTGGTGGTGCACCTGTAGTGCTGTCCAGTAGGCGGCGGTACTGCGCTGTAACGCTGTCTGCCGACCGCCACAGACCGCAAGAAGAAGCAGCTAGAGGCGGAAGAAGAGGAACAGGAGGAGGTGGAGACTGAAAGGCGCCGAGCTGAAACCTTTGTCCGTTATTCTTCTCGGTAAATCGCCGCCGACTCGCAGGGTCCGACCTCTCCCCGGTACACGGACTGAAGCACCGACGGTCTGAAGCACCGACGGTCTGCCGCCTGCAGTGTCCGCTCAGCGCGCTCCGTCCGCGGGGGAAGAGTGGGTCATGGCGGCGGGGGGCGGCGCGGCCACTCCGCACGTCGGAGATGTTGAAGAGGACGCTTCACAGCTGCTGTTTCCTAAAGGTCTGTAAACTAAAGCACCACGGTCCCGTCCGAGGTCCGGTTCTGGTTCTGGTTCATCACCAACGCGCCTCACGTCCGTCGAAACTGTGTTTCACTGGCTAAAAGTTAGAAAAGACGGTGTTTCTGCCTGTTTTCATCAGGACCACAGGTGGCATGGAGACCAGGTCTGGTCTGATCTAGATCAGACTGAGGTGGTCCAGGAAACTACAGGGTGGTTTTCTGTGGACCAGGTCTCGGGTTCAGATCTGACCAGTTTACACACAGTGGTCCTGATCCAGATAATGTACATACTGTAAACAGATTAACTGCTGAAGTGCGAGTCCACTGAGTTTCAGACAGGTGATGTGGTTTCCTACAGGTGTGTGTTCACCTCCACGAGGCCTGTTGTACCCCTACCACCCACCATCAGTGTTGTGGAGACACTAGTCAGTTCAGTCTGGCTTCACCATCACCTCACCACCTGCCTCTGTGTGCCAGACTGTTGGTCCACCTGAGTCACGGTCCAGCTGTCCCTTCACTCCGCTCCAGGGCCCCAGACTGCCCGTAAATCAGAGCATTTTGCCCCTAAAATTTGAGAAGGTGCAAGTAAATTTTACGTCTACTTGAGCATGTGCAACCAGTAAATTTACTTTTTTTTTTCTACTGGTGAAATGTGAGGCGACTCAAAGAACCTGGCTGGAATCTGTCATTACAGGAGTCAGGCCAATGTGTTTGAGCATCATGGATGATTCATTTGCTTTGCAAGTCGATTGATAGTGTGCGTCCCTGTACTTTCTGCTTGGCTCCTAAAATTTTAAGTTTAAGTCTGGAGCCCTGCACTTAGTTTATAGTCGTGTTTGCATCCTTCAGACCCTGTTTTGTTGTGCAGGCAACTTAGGTTTGACACCATCACACACATGTAGTAAATACACAATTCCTGTCGTGTTGTCTTTATAACCCAAATATGAGGGGGCATTTTTGATAATTGATGATTATTTTTAATGATAGTGTCTGACAGTAAAGTCAAGGATCCCTGGTTGTAGTTGCCTCGCCCCTGTGACACTCGCATATGAATTGTTTCTGCACCGGCCAATGACTGATCAGTAAATTGATAAATTGGTCAGTGGGTTAATCGGAAATGAAGATTTCAATATTAAACGAACTAGTAAATATTTTGGGCTTAACAGCTGTTTAGTAGCAGCTGGAACCAGGACCTGATCTCTGTGACGGCTGCATCGTTCCTACCTGGTCCATGTGGTGTAGTTGTCTTTATTTTCTTCTCCTCCGATGTATTGTTGTGTGAATCTATATGTGTGTGGTGTTGTCGTCATCAGAGTTTGAGAGTGCTGAGACTCTGCTGAACTCGGAGGTCCACATGTTGCTGGAGCACAGGAAGCAGCAGAACGAGAGCGCCGAGGACGAGCAGGAGCTGTCCGAGGTCTTCATGAAGACTCTGAACTACACGGCCCGATTCAGCCGCTTCAAGAACAGGGAGACGATCACGGCGGTCCGCAGGTACGGGTTCACCGTCGTCTGTCTCCACGCAGCCGGACGCTGACGGCTCTTTGTGGCCTGATCTGGATCTGACTCTGTCCCCTCCTCTCTCTGTGTCCTCAGTCTCCTCCTGCAGAAGAAGCTTCATAAATTTGAGCTGGCCAGTTTGGCAAATCTGTGTCCTGAGGCCGCTGAAGAGGCCAAAGCCTTGATCCCCAGGTCAGCCGGATCCACATCACACCCAGACAGACACCTGATCACACACAATTTTATTTTCTTTCACCACTAAATGTTCATCTACTCGGACTAAAAGTTCACAAAGCTGCTGAACCTGAACCTGTTGCGATGTAACTGAGCTTCTGGCTGTGGCAGCTGCTTCAGGACACTCTCTAGTAATGTATTGACCCCTTGCACGTGACGTCACGTTCCACTCGCGGTAGCTACGGACGCCATGATGGACGGCAAAAGAACAGTGAACGTCAATTTAATTCAATGGGCGCGTTATAGTTTTGTGACATACCGGGGCTGTAGGGTTTCCCCTCCTTTTCCACTGAGCTGGTTCCAGTGCTGGTTCGGAGCCAGAGCCTGACTAGCACCGGTTCTTTGCTTTCCCACCGCTTAAGAACCGGTTATTGGTTCTTAAAACTGGTCCCAAGCACCAACTCCTTGCTGGGCTAGAGCTAAGAACCGGGGGCTGGCCACTGGCAGCGGGGTTACATGAACAACAGGACCAGTGCGAAGATATACAGACGCGTTATCGATGCCATTATAAGTTAGTTTATCTACAGTGTATAGTCGATGTAAACACAGTTGAAGCTAACTAGCTGAGCTACATGCTGTGGCTAACAATAGCTAACGCTCGTAATCATATTATACATAGCACCGTCACAACGTAGTTGCCGCCGGCCGATCGCGGCGATTACAACGAAGACGGCTTCCTGTTTTCTTTTATTTTTCAGCCTGGTTTAATCAGAGAATGATCACTAATTATACAGACGTCGGGTCAGGTCTTCAACACCCACGGGTCGGACCAGGTTTTAATTTCCAGGTCCGTTAACTGTAGTTAGCAGCAGCAAAGACAGGAGCAGCTGCTGTATGGGGAGTGTGGCACTGACTTGACGTCAACTCCTTAGCAGTGGAAAAAGCACAGAAAACTGAGATATTCTACGGCGAATAACAAAAAAACAAACAGAATATTGCAACGGATGAGTAGATATTCTATTTAAAATAAGTGATAATGCTGTGAGGTTGTAGTGTGAAGTGATCGAGCCACATTGTTGGACGGCACCCATACACAGTACATTATCACTGAGCACTTTCTGCTGTCCGTCATGGCGTCGCCTCTCGCTTCACGTTCTAATTGTGACGTAGCTGCAAGGGGTCAATATGTGTGTAGATCCTGGATACTTCACAACGTTTAGTTTGGTTTAGTTTAACTTTATTGTCCACCTTAGTGGAAATTTGTCTTTGACTTCCCCCACATAAAATTACACTACACAGAAAAACCATGCAAGTGGACAAGAGATAACAGCAGGTTAGAATAAAAACCGAAAGCTTTTTGAGCATGCACTTAAAGGGATAGTTCAACATTTTGGCAAATCGGCCCATTGTAATAATCCCTATAGTCTTAGCAGTAGGTTCGTTACCTTTATTTGTCGGTGCAAGCTGTTTTTAGAATGGCGGAGCAGAGCTGTGAGCTGCTCAGAGCTACGCTACGGAGGCTAATGGGATTTCTTGGTTTCCCTCATCAAACTCATCAAATACACAATCCAACAACTCCAAAACGCTTTCGTGGACAAGTTGTGACCTGCACATTCACCACGCTATGAGGCAAATTCATGCAAAACCGCTGATGCACGTTCCTGTCAGGGGCAGTTTTTCAGCAAGCAGTCTCTGCATTTGCTTCGATGTCTCCTAACGTTATGTTATTATCTCATAGCGCGGTCCTCCTTACAGTACACTATAGGGATTATGGCAATGGCCCAGTTTGCCAAAATGTTGAACTATCCCTTTAAAATCAGGTGCAGTCACTTGCATAAAGTGCTTATATAGCAGATGGAAAAATATTTCTTATTCCTACTTTCCCTTGGGACCCTGAATCAGCGGTCAGATGGGAGCAGTTAAAAATGTGTGAAGCATCCCCAGATATGTCTGGCCTTCCTGAGTACTGCCTTGTTGAATATCTCTCCGAGCCAACCAACAACTTCAAATATGAGATGTTTAAGTGCCAATAAATCACCAGATTTTATAAACAGTATGTTAAAATCCATTAGACATGTATGTTAGTGCACAGTGACCAGCTGCAGCCACAGTGTATTAGGATCATATTAGCTGTACATTACCGTCTGGATTCATGAACGTAGTTTACTTCAGCACCCCACACACACCAGTGTCTTTCTGCCTGACGCTTACACTCGTGTGTGAAATGTGTTTGTTTCCAGTCTGGAGGGTCGGTTTGAAGACGAGGAGCTGCAGCAGATCCTGGACGACATCCAGACCAAGAGGAGCTTCCAGTACTGAGTCCAAGTCCAGGACCAGGACTGCTCTCTGGGCTCTGCTTCTCCTGGTGGACCTGAGTCTGTGAACCGCTGCGACCAGCACCAGGTCGGTCGCCGCCTGGTTCACAGTTCGTCTTCACATCCAGGAACCACTGAACTGAACTGAGCTGAGCTGCTGTGTAGTTGTAGTTAAGCTGATGGTTTTGGTTGATGACAGAGAGGCTCTCTGTTCACTGTGCAGCTCATCATTCCCTCTACTGCCACAATAAACGTTGACTTGTCTTTTTTAACAACAGACTCAGTGTTTGTGTTGAATTCGGCAGCTTTATGTGTGAGGTCTGGAGAGACAGTGTGGACGGCACATTCACGTCTGGAGTTTGGAAACTCAGAAGTGGTTTTTACAGTGGCTCTTTCTTCCTGCAGCCAAACCTGTAAGGACTCGGTCCAAACTAAGTTACAAAACCTAAAGGGCTTTCAAATTATTTCTTTTTGACTGTTTTTTTCACAGAAGTGATAAATGGACACACACACTTGTCTCACACAGATACTGAACCGTTTTCTCAGTTACGGTACTTTTACCAGCGCTTATACCAGAAGCTTACTTTTTTCATAAAGATTTTAATACTTTTATTTTCATCCGTTTGGTTGTTTACATCCATGTCAGTCTTATGAACCTGACACCTCAGTAGCATCTTGAGGAAACAAAAATTGACAAATAAACTGATGGTCCAGCAGTCACTGTGTCCTCCGCCCATAATGTACAAATTCATTATGACAGTTTAACTCGCATGTAATGATGTCATGATGGATGTAAAAGCTATATGGTCGATTTCACTGTGACATCACAATGTTCATTCAGTTCTGAACAAGTTGAAGTTGAAGATCATCCATGATTTAAAAACTGTTGGAAGACGACTCAGGACCTGAGCT